>NC_139975.1:26409478-27106978 GCF_963993115.1 Abramis brama
GGGGGACTTTCAGAGCACTGGAGCAGCGAGAATGGCAACACTGTTGCTAGTTTTTTTTTCAGACACTTTTAGCTCAATGTGAATGAGCCACGTTTAATGGGACAAATTAGCATGTGCTGTGAAAATAGGCGGACAGTTGGATGTGAATGACGGAGCTCTGTGTGATTGTGATATTTGGCAGGCGTGTCCTGCTCTTTAGCAGTTCTGTAGCTCCCAATAAACAAGGTGAGATACATTTGTATACGCTGAAGCCAAACACCGGGCGAATCTCAGAATCTCAGCATCAGCACACGGTCATACCTCGACACCAAATCACAAATACTCATGCTTTTCTCTCTCGCAGAATCGTCATGGCCACTAAATAAATAAATAAATAAATAAATAAATCAATAAATAAATTAAAAGAAAAATAAAACAATAAAAATAATAATAATAATAATAAAATAATAATAATAATAATAATAATAATAATAATAATAAAAAAAATAAAAAAATATTAATAATAAAAAATAAAAATAAAAAAAAAATAAATAAAATAAAATAAATAAAATAAATAAAAAAAATAAAAAAAATAAAATAAATAAAAAAATAAAAAAATAAAAAAATAAAAAAATAAATAAATAAATAAATAAATAAATAAATAAATAAATAAATAAATAAATAAATAAATAAAATTGATTTACTTTCAGTTAAAGCAAAGATGTAGTGAAAAAAATGTGTTTGTCTAAAACGCTAAGGCAAAAAATAACACATTAACATCCAAATTTTGTCAGTTCATTCAGGTTGCAGATTTGGCAGTATTTTTATTTTTTTATTCTGTCATCATCTACCTACCCTGTATTGCTCGAAAACAGGATTTCACTTTCCTCCCCATACCACAAAAAGGCTTATAATCATAATGTCAAAAATTGCTCTTCCATACAATGAGAATGCATGCGGTGCAGGGATGATGACAAAACCCAGAAGACTAATTCGCCGCTGGTTTTTCCTATGGGGTTTTATAATCTTTTCTTTTTTTCTTTTTTTTTAATTTATGAGTAAAATAAAGCCCGTGGTAAACATAACCTGGCGATACTTTGACGTTTTGTTCTACGACGTAAATTACACACACTTGTAACGAAAAAGTAAAATTTTTAACCAGTTATGTTTCTTTTTGAAAACGCATGTTTCTAATAAGTAACTAAGACAGTTTGCGGTGAGTGTGTGCAGTTTACATTGTAGAACAAAACGTCAAAGTATCGCCAAGTCATGTTTACCACTTTTTTTTTTTTTTTTCGCTCTCACACTAAATTTAGTTTAGTAAATCTGGCTCATTAGAAGCCTAGATCACATCAAATGAATTAAGGAAACCGATATGTAAAAACAACAAAACCTGCTGTCCCAGAATGCAGCAGTGCAGCTGAATCTTGCATGTGAATACATCTCTAGAATCAGATTCATGCAACAAGAATATTATCTGAGTAATATTCAATCTAGCTTTGTCACAGTCCTTTGGCAAAATGCCCACACAAAGAGCAATGCTTGATTATGCAACTGGAAAATCACATGTAAAGTTAAGCATCCGGCACATATCCGAGTGAATCCTGACTGGAGATTCCACACCATGAGCCGCGGTGGTCGATTCTCAGGAATTAAGCTTCATTATCTCCCAATTTGCACGACTCAATAAGCAGTGAGCGCATCTCTCACTTTCTGAAAGAAGAAACATACAAATATTGTTCAATCGAGACATCCATTAATATTAGGGCTCTAAAAAGAATTTGCAATTTCCTTTGGCTTAGACCAAGCCAACAGCAAAAGGTCAGTAAAAGACAAACTGATTCATCTCTCCGAAAGAAATGAGACGCTCTATAACAGATGCCTGCGTGCCTCTATTGAATCATCATATTTGTCATAGAGTGATTTCAATGGAAGCAGTGACCTTTGGGGTAGTGGAGTAAATTGCTTCGTGGCGTAAAGGTAAGCTGGAAGCTTGAAGCGTGAAGCTTGATTAACCTGAAGATCTTTAGACGGAATCCAACCAATCGGGAAGCGACGGAAGAAATCAAGAAAGACATTCATTAGGATCTGCTGGTGTGGTTTCATTGCACCCATGATTCATTTGGTGCGAACAGGGCAACTTTGATGTCTCTTATTAAATACCAGAAGCGGTCCGGATGAAGTCGTGTTCAACATCCACAACCAGCAGTTTATTTCTGTTAGCTCTGATGGAAGTAGGAGATATAGCCAACCGTTCTAAAGTTCAATAAGGGTCAATAAGATATTTTGGAAAGAAATGAATACTTGTATTCTGCAAGGATGCATTCAATTAATAGTGACAGTAAAGACATTCAGTGTTACAATTTTTTATTATTTTTATTTAATTTTTTTTAATGAATGGTGTTCTTGTGAACTTTCTATTCTTCAAAGAATCGTAACAAAAAAGAATTATGGTTTCCAAAAAAAAACAAAAAAAAAGCAAATCGGCATATTAGAATGATTTCTGAAGGATCATGTGACACTGAAGACTGGAGTAACGATGCTGAAAATTCAGCTTTGCATCACATGAATAAATTACATTTTAAAATATATTCACATAGAAATCAGTTCTTTTGAACTGTAATATTTTCACTGCATTTTATATGGCATAAAATGAGCATAAGACACTTCTTTCAAAAATCAGTAGTGTACATATTTGAAATTTAGTCTTTTTCTTCTAGGAAAACAAACCAAAAATATTGATCCTGCACTTAGGGATGTATCCAAAGTAGTTTGTCGAATCAAATTATTATTTTTAAGTACCAAATTTATACCTTTATTCGGCTATAGAAAGTCTTTGATTTCTAATATTATTATTTTTTTTTTTTTTACATATAATTTAAGGTTTTATTAATGTGTGCCTTTAAATTGCTATATTAGTTAAGTAGCCTTGCATTTTTCATCAGTGACTAAATCAATCTTTGGCAGCCTTGGCTGAAATCATATTCCGTTCATGTTTTGTTTGCTTTTTATGCATCATTGATGTTTGAGTCAAAAAAAAAAAATTGGCTTACGTGTTGATGCTGTCTAAATGAAATGGTCAAGGCTAATTGAAGCAGATATTTAAAGCATTTGAATTCACAGGGCGATTACCACAGCCCTTATTGGCTCTATTGTAATTAGTTCTCAGTTAATAACTTCTCTAGAGCGGGACAGCCGTAGGGCAGAGACTCAGCTAAGAGACCCTAAGAGGGTCCCTGTTAGAGACAGCCTTTCAACATCGGTCCTCGGGCCACTTGAACTGTGTTAGCCTGACTGGCATTAAGATGCATGAGCACTGTGAATCAAGGTAACGTAGCACCTGTTGGTTCGTCTGGATTTTGTTTTATTCTTAGATTTTGTTTGAAATGGGCTATTTGATCATGATTTCAACTAGGTAAACAAGGGAAATAAATAGTTTGATGCCCAGAACAATAGTTAAAATAGTTAATCATCCAGAACACCCAAGCAACGGCAAAGAAAATGGCTAAAAGCAACAAGAACACTTTAGCAACCGCACAGCATAGTTAATCACCATAGTTAATCTGACAAGCAGAGAGTTTTGCACAGGAAAAACACCACTCGCACAAAATGTGTAAAAAAAACTGTTATTGGTTGATTTTCATCAATTTATCAGTTCATCAGTTCATCGCTGCTCGTAAAACCTTGTTTATTTCAGCAGAAAAGTAATTTCAGAGATGGAGATATGCATTATTTATTATTCTAACTATACAATTTTTAATTAGGGCTGCATGATTTGGGAAGATATATATATTTTTTTTTCTGATAAAAAATTGTGATTGCAATTTAAAATATGTTTAACAATTGTCCAAACATTTTGTGCGTATACATCAATGTGACTACTAATAATAATACTAATTATATATTGGTATTATTATTATTTTAATAATAATAATTTAAATAATAATAATAATAATAATAATAGTATTATTATTATTGATGTTGTTGTTGTTATTATGAAACATTTAGAAATAGTAAATATTACTGTAATATTTCACTGTAAAATAAAAATATAGCATTTAAAATTGCATAACAATAACAATGATTATAATAATATTAATTATTATTATTATCATCATTATTGTTGTTGTTGATGTTACTAATTCAAATATTTTAAAAACAGGAAATATTACTGTAATATTTCACTGTGAAATAAAACAATTGCATAAATTAATACATTTATTTAACAGTAAAACTGTAAAATTACAATACTAATATTTATGGCAGCCAAATGATAAACCATCTAGATTTAGATTTTAGAGGAAAATCAAAGGGAGCCTGCATATATTTATTTCATTAAATCACAGTCTTTGGGATATAATAATAATCGTACTAAGCCATATCATGATATATATATATATACATATATATATATATATATATATATATATATATATATATATATATATATATATATATATATATATATATATATATAATAATTATCATTAATTGTTTATTATTTATTTTTCTTCAGAATAATCTGCATAAGACCATAAGACATGAAAAAAAAAAAAAAAGTAAATCAAGATAAGACTGGTTTGCTGTCTTCATCATGTATGCACTACACTTAACATATATTCGTGTCCATATGTCTTCACTTCTGGAACTACTCAAATTCGACTTTCGTCCCGTCGGAGGAACCTGTTAATTGCGTGCCGAACCCGAAGCCAGAACAGTGGCAACCCGTCACCTTTTGTCTCTCCCATACAAGCTGACTGCCGTGCCAACCTTGCCGCTTTATCATGCCACAGCATTTGGCTTTCTTCTTGCAGGTGGCAAAATGAGACCACGGGCACTGTGCTTGGCAGCCTGCTCTCACTAACATCATGCCAACCGCCGAGCCTCCGCGCTTGTGTGGCGGCCGCAGAGATGTGCCGGGCACAGCCTGGCTTGGCTTGCCTTTTCAAGCCGGGCACAAATGAGATTGGCACCGTACGCGGCTCCTCGAGCGAGCCGTGTGATATATAGTCCCAGCTGTGGTCAAGGTGGAAGCGGGAAGGCGAGGGAAGCTGGGAAATGTGGTAGATCTGTGCCACGACCATGGAGAATGTTCAATCCCTGTGACTAAACAGCATGAGAGCAAAGGGAAACGGCACACAACGTGCCAAAAAGTGGACACGACACACACACACACACACACACACACACATATACCACAGTAAACTAAGAAAAAGTGTTGTTTCACAGAATAACAGAACATGTTGTTTGCCACAGTCTGAGTGCCCTACTTTCTGAACTAAACTAAATAAATGGTTCATTATGGAGGAGAGAACTTGGTTTGGCAATGCAAGTTGTCTTTTTGTTTGCTACCATGTATTTTCTCATAGTTTGTATTGAATTTCACTGGATTTAAGAATTCAGCCAACATTTAGAAAGTGTGTGATAAGGATTCACCGCATCATCCAGTTCCAGCAATAAACAATTTCAATAAATGTAAGTTAGTATCTTGCAAAACACATATCTACATAGTCTAGATTACTCAAGATAATACGTTCAACATATAATTGTAAAAAGTAAGCAACTCAAAACATTGACTGATGATGTCTTAGTGGTCTTCCTTATTACATATATTTCCACAGTAAATTGTGATTTATCTCATCTTACTTGCTTTCTAAATAGCTGTAATTACAGCGAATAGTTTGTTGCATGTTTATCCACGTCCAAAGCTGGCAACCTAAATGTAACTAAAATGTTAACATTTGTTGGTTACACTTCATTTTAAGGTGTCCTTGTTACAGTAAGTGCCGGTTCAAACAGAATGTGTTTTTTCTTTTAAAAAACTCGAGAAGATTTTTTTTTTTTTTTTAGCATTTTTTACTTATTTTAACTTGAGCGCCGCATTTTTAGAACAGTGTGGGCCAGTTGCATAAACATAGCAATTTTGTTAAGACAGTGTCTTAAAGTCCCCCTGTGGTGAAAATCAAGTTTTTAATGTTGTTTATATGTCTATGTGGTGTTTTTAATATGCTTTAAGACAAACCATGTGCAAATTCATCAGTCGACACCATTGCTGAGTATTTTCTCCTTAAAACTGCAGTGAACCAAAGACAGTCTCTAAAACGCGGTTTAAAATCGCTGGTGTTTCTGACGTCACAAACTACCTTGCAACCAATCAGGTCAACGTGTGATCGTCAACGAGTGGATCTCTGAGCTGGTGTGAGTGAGTGGAGACGGGGCTAATTTGCACATTCATAGAACTGCGAATATTACATGAGGCAAGGGTGTGGAGTTACATTCAAGCTTAAATATGTTATTTTTGTGATCAAAGATGAGTTTTAAGGGATAAAATGACTGACTACAGGCTGAACTCTTTTCCTGCCATTGACAGAAATTTCCGGCTTTCTGTGCTTGCACTGTTATATGGTAGGGGGCGCTATAAGCTATAACGCATCAAGCGATTTAATTAATGTTAGATTAAAATGAATTTTTATTCTAATTAATTACACAATGTGGCGATTAGTTAATCGAATTAAACGCAAATTAATCGCACATCAAATTTGGCTGAGAAATTACCCCCCAAAGATAATTTAAAGTCATTATTGTTTTTAATGAGAAAAGCATCAAACAGACTTAACAAAAAGTAGCTTTATTAAAAAGAAATGATTGATTCAGCATAGAACTTATTGCACATAAACGTTTAGGCTTCAACGACCATGAGGGTGAGTAAATGATGACAGAATTTTTAGGTGAACTATACCTTTATTATTTTTTTATTATTATGATAACATGATTTTTTTTTTTTTTTTAATGAAATTATACTCTAAAACTGCCAGTAGGTGGCAGTAAATGTATGAATGAGTAAGTCATTGAGTGATTCATTCATTAGATTAGTTAAAATGGCTAATTCATTCAAGAATGAAGTAAATGGCTCTCTTTATGAATGGGCCATTGAATCATTGGTTCACCTGATTCGTTCAAAATGCGGATTCGTTCAGAAACACAGATGTGTTGCTCTGAGAAGCACAGTCATTCTGCTATGGCTTTATAGGTAACAAAAACAGGCAATATTGTGTCTAAAATATAATATTAACTTCTTATTTATTGAACTGTTGTTTGCTTCATGTTTGTCACCAATCAACCGTATGAAATGTAAGATGACTAGTCTGGGGTGGTAGCCCTAGTAATTATGCATAATTTACTGTTATTACTAGTAAGTGCATGTAATGTTAACGTGTAACAAGGACACTAAAAAAAAGTGGGTTACACTCTATTTTAAGGTGTAAGTGTTACAGTGTAATTATATATTTAAGTACTGAGTAATATTAAGCAACTACATGTACTTACTATAGGGTTAGGGTAGGATTAGGGTTTGGTTGAGGGTTAGTTGCATGTAATTATGCATAATTTACTGTTATTACTATGGTAAGTACATGTAACATATGTAAATGGTGATAAAACACTTTGTTCAGTGTGAACTAATAATAATAACATACAAACACATTTAATGGTTTTCTGACAATGCAAAAGTAATGCCCGAGTTCTCCATAAACAAAAACAAATCCTGGGAGTCTGAAATTCTTTTAACTTATCATTCAGCAATAGTCCAAGTCTTTGCACATTTTAATACCGGAAAATAAAATTGAGTTATTGGGACAGAAATCCCTGCTGAGAAAGGGCAAATGACAGAGAGAAAAAAAAAGGCACAAGTGAGTCATTGAATAATCCCTCCTGGTGCTACTCTCAGGGCGGCTATAAAGTGCTGCCAAATGAAAAGAAAGTCACAATAAATGGCTGCACCTAATTATGAGGTCTTCTATCACCACTAAAGGTGCAAACCTATAAAATATAGCCATATAAAGTCTAATTAAGCATAGCTCCGGTTCTCTAATCCAAATTCATTGGTTATGACAAATACTTAACTCATACTCTCATAATACAAAACGATTTACCAAACGCACCACACACAGAGAGAGGAGCAATTGTTTTCATAAAATATTCGAAAAACACACTTCAAAGCCATTTGACTTTTAAAATGAAGAGCCAACATAATTGTAGCAGCCATTCATATCACGGCTGTGTCAGCACAGAAAAGCATGTCCCAATCCACACCGCCTCACTGGCTCCCATGCTTAACCTTTGTCTACAAATAAGGCTCTGCTCTCCATCGAACTCATTTTGCACCTCACTGAATTTCGCACAACCTAATTTGACTTGATTATATCCAACTCGTGTCGAAGCCCAAACCAACATGTGTGAGATCAGATTCAAATCAATATGATATCTCAAGTACAGCCCTGGGCCATCAGATGGGGATACAGGGATATAGGCAAGTTTTAAGCACAAAGACAGTGAATTATGAGTGCATTATTGTATGCTTGCTTCTTAGACATTGATCTATCTCTAGAAAACACAGAACAATCATTCCTCTAAGTGTTTAGCCAAATCTACATTTCAAATGCTTTTTTTTTTTTGGTTGGTCGACATATGAACAGCAGTGAAAAATAGTGATGCACTGCCTTTAAAACACAGACCATGCAAACTTATCACACAAAAATGGCTTTTTAAATACCCTCATAAATATTCACAGACTTAATGGGTAGCTCAGGGTTATGAATGTGGCAACAAGAGACAAAATTGCCACCACCGCAGAAGTAATAAGCAACTAGCCCGTAGCTGTTCCTGAGAGAGAATAGTTTTAATATCAGCACGGCGCCTATAAAAATAACCTTTAACCTGAAGTTTTGTTGGATATATTTTAAAACAGAGTGATTTGAAGCTCCTTATGAGACAATAGATGGTTTAAGCTAACAAGCCATTGTGCCATCACTTAAGGGATTTCAAACAAGGATTCATAAGTCCCTAGACAAAATACTGACAGCATATGAATGTCGTTCTGATGGCTGATTATTACATTTTCATAGATGTAAACAAACGTGCGCCAGTCCTTTTTTAAATACAATTACAGAACTAAATGCCCATGAAGGGACAAAGCAGGAACATTTTCCTTAAAATAAAAATAGTAGCAAAAACATTTGCTCCCCTAACAAGATGACAGCCTAAAAAAATAATACGTGGCCACTCAGAATCATATCCTACACATCACATTGCTGCTGATAAAAGCTCAATGATCCCCGATTATGTGCAGGACAGCGAGTAAAAAAACAAAAACAAAAGAAAGACGACAAAACAGGCGTAAGGTGTTGAAAATGTCAAGCAACTGAGAATCAGCTCAACAAAGGAAAAGACTTGTGTCCTCCAAGACAAAAGCAACTAACCAAACCAACATGCATATGTTCGTGTCAATTTGTCAAAGTAGGTCAAGTGATACATGCTCAAATACATCAAGAGGTCTTATTGTTTTATTCTCTGCTACATTGCTTTGTATGGATTCATATCTGCAACTCCTCGGGTTCCTGTACTCTGCCACATGGTGGTGATATAGAGATTGTTAAAAAATCAGCAAGGTTTAAGACAAAGAATTATGCTGAAATCATATTGTTGTGGTGGATAAAAGTGCATAAAGACATTAATAACAAATAGCCCTAACCAGCTGAGGGCGCTATAGCAGACTGCAGATGATTGAATATGCCAAATTAATATGAAACACTTCTGTTTGCATTATAAAGTTATGGATAAATATGAATCCAACTGCCTTACTAGTGAAGGTTTATAGCAAATTGCATTTATATCAGGCTCTCTTACACTTCTGCACAAAGGAATGCATGTTGAAAAGGTCTGAGAATTTTATGAGTGATTGGTTTTATAAGCAATAAATGCAAATGTCTGTATGGTGACACTAACAACAACTGTGTCCATATTAACATGATAAATTACAGTAGTTAAAATACTAAACAACTGTGTGTAGATGATGCATACATTTTTTAATTTATAAGTAATTACATTTGTATTACTCATTACTTGAACACTAAGATAAAGTGTGACTTAAAGGACTTTTGACTCATCTTATCAATTAATAATCTATGATCTAATAATCTGGAAATTTCAGTTTAAAGTAACAGGAAGAAGTGACACAGGCTGCACTTAGTTTCTTTTATGTAGTTTCAATGCATCGACACTCAATTCATCAATACAGCGCTCCTGTAATTAAACTTTGTCCCAATTATCGATGCATCTATACAAACACAAGAGCAGTCGGAGACAGCAGAAGTGAGCACTAGCGAGCTGCCTACAAAGACAGCGTTTTTGGACATCATATGTGCGCTTTGCGAATGCGCGTTCGGAACGCGTCTATGATGCCCCCCCAAAAAACGCTGTCAAGGTAGGTTGCTCACTAGGGTTTGAGACACAGCCGCTACATGCGTCATAATGGGTTTCACTCGTATTTCGGAATGTGACCACGTCAGATCGGAGCGCATGACAAAGACATTTCATTCAATAAACTGAATGAGCATAAACACATAAAGCCCGCAGACGTACCACTGTTGTTCCAGCTCCCAGTCCCTGAAGAAGTCAAACTCGAATAGGTCCATGTTCGGTGTGTTTCAGTGAGGTGCCGGTGGCCTCTGTGTCTGACGCGCGGCGCAGCTCGCACTGCTCGCACTGACTCTCTCCTCTCTCCGCTCAGCGACACGCAGCCCTGCGGAAGGCGGAGTCAGGGCTCGCTGGAGGCGGTCACTCATTCCGAGAAGACCGGCGCAAACACTCTGACCCAGAGCAGCTCCACCTGTGTCCAGCGTGCATCACCTGTGCACACAACAGTCGAGAGGCTTTGATAATGCAAGTTAAAACTGATTCAACCGAAATGTTTTAGCATCCATATTTTGCATAGCCAATCAAAACAGAATTGATAAATATTATGTTTTGTCCCTTGTGCTGTACAGTAGTTATCTTTGGTCGTATGTATGTCACTGGTGATTCATGGTGACACTGGTGTTACTGTGTTTTTGTCACATTAAATAAAATGTCACGTGACATGATAATAATTTTACATCCATTTTATTCTGCTACTCTCAAGAGTTATTATTGAAAGGACTGCATCATTACTTGTGGTCACACTTTACAATAAGGTTCATAAGTTAGTTAATATGAACTAATAATGAACTGCACTTATACAGCATTTATTAATCTTTGTTAATTTTAAATTCAACATTAATACTTATTAAAATCTTGTTAACATTAGTTAATACACTGTGAACTAACATGAACTAACAACGAACAGCTGTATTTTTATTAACTAACGTTAACAAAGATGAACAAATACAGTAACACATGTATTAGTTAATACATTAACTAATGTTAACTAATGAGCCTTATTGTAAAGTGTTACCTTACTTGTTTATAACTGTTTTTCAAATATTTGTATTGTTATAGTAAATACATGGTTTCACTGTTGCATTATTATTATTTTTCTGTAATGCTGACTACCTGTGCTGAAAAAATTGAGAAATAATATTTTATAAAAACCTTTAATATTGCCAAAGAAGTAAGGTAACACCAGTGACAAAAAGGGTACATGTGGTCTTTAAATAAATGCACAAAAAATATAAAAAAAACATTAAGCTGTAATTTATGTGTATTCATAAATTCAAAGGGTAATCTAATAATGTGGTCTGTTTAAATGTTTAGAAAAAGAAATACATTTTAAGACATCTTGCCATTCCAAAAGTGGATGTTTCTGTAGAATGACCCATAGCTGGTTCTGAGCCAGATGTATTCATTGTTCTTTTAGCCTAATACAAAAAACTACAACAACAACAACACAATAAATACAACAGTAATAGTCTACATTGTTCAAGAATGTAACATTGTTGAAGTGAAAATAATAATAAAAATAATAATTTGCTAATATGTATATAACATTGTTACATTAACCTGAAATGTATTCTTGTTAACCTAAAACATATTCAAATGTTATTACAATATATTTTTTAAAACTAAAAAGTCGAAAATATCAGCTGAATAATGACTGAATCCATTTACAGTGTACAGAACTTGCTAACACTTTATTTAACAGTGTCCTTGTTACATATGTTACATGTACATAGTAATAACAGTAAATTGTGCATAATTACACGCAACTAACCCTCAACCAAATCCTAATCCTACCCTAACTCTATAGTAAATACATGTAGTTGCTTAAAATTACTCAGTACTTAAATATATAATTACACTGTAACAATGACACCTTAAAATAAAGTGTAACCCAAACCTCTTCAAAATAAACAAATTATCCTGCTGACCCAGGTTTAACGTGAATGAATGTTGTCATAATTATTTTTATGTGATATTTTTGATTATTGATAATAAGCAGGATTATGCAGTAAAGCATGCTGATCATGGATATCAATATAGCATTAATAATAATTAAGTGTTCCTAAAATTACTATGAAATGATAAGTAACTTATATTGTCAAATTAAAGTTTGTCTATAAGAAACTATATAAAGGTTGATTTACAGTGGTTCTAAGAAATGATACCCAAACATTATTTTTGTGTGAGTATATAACGCAATATCAGCATGATATTAAAATACTGATGCTTGTTGCGAAAAAAATAAATACATAAAAACTTCAAACAAATCAAGTTTATTGAAGCTGTAACCAAAGAATTAGAGTTGCAACAGTAAGCATGAGCACCTCTGAAGGCAGCAGTATAAGAGAAATGTCAGCAAAGCAGCTTGCCAAATATATTCATATCCCTGATAACACAAAAAGAAACATTACACAGAAGAAAACGCTGCCAGGAATATGCCTCTTTGCATTATTCCTGGATACAAATGTTCAGCACAAGTAATAAAACGCATGTTTTTCTGTTTTGTTTTTTCGTAAAACAAACCACAAGACAGACCCACATATGTTTGTTGTTGACATTATGATGATTTGGCAAGAACCATATGGTGATCATGTTCCACATGACACATTGTTACAACAAATGTGACTTTTTGCATACTTCGCCTGGGGATGCCCTCTCAAAATTCATTGCAGAGACTCGGAAGTGATATTAATCTTACCTTGAAATAACACAGTAGGAGAGGAGAAATACATTTCTGAGGCAGAATGGCTTTCCGGATGTTATACGAATGAATGCTTTGCTGATGGATTTCACAATGGTCAGGCAGCACAGAGACGATGCCACTGTGTCTAACAATAGCTCACACTGATACAATACAGTTTATGCCCTTAGCACCCGCTCTTTACTAGCAGTGCGATAAAAGTGGAAAAAGATGAGTCAGGTTATCTCTCCCTTTTGCTCAACGTAAATAAACACAATATTTATTTTTGTGTCAAAAAGCTGAGTAAGCCTGATCTTGCTTTCTTTTTTTTTTTCATTCTTTTTTTTTTCATAATATCATAATATTACTTCAATAAATTCCAACAAGCTATTGAAAATCTCTTTATGAGGTCTTCTCTTCTGAACTCAATAACGTTTCCATGTTAACCTCAGATGAATGCATATAAGTGACCCTCAGAGTAACAACTCTGAAGCTTATCGTAGCAGAACAAGAAGTGCAATAGGGCAGTTTGAGAGGCTATTTCAGGATCTAGGTTAGTGTGTAAGTGAACAGGTTGAAGCTTTTCAGGTGAAATGCTGCTTTAGAGCAAGGAAGTATAATTGTTCGGCTAATGCTCGGTACACATTGTCAAATTTTGGGCAGTCCCAGATAAAAAAATTGACCAATCGTGGCAATTTCTGTGGTCGTGGTTCCTAAACGGTGGTCCTACCTCATACAGTGAGAGAGGTTAAAAGACGGACGTTTTCACGGTCTTGCGATCAAAGATAGCCTGCGATCATTTTTTGACAGTGTCAGAAGTTTAGCATGATCATCATCTCATATTGTGTTGCCGCTACGACCTACGTCTACTGACTAGCCAAATGAAAAATGAAATGGCGTATTGATCAAAGCGACATGGTGCTAAAACTTAAAACTACTTACCTCAAGCTCAATTTGCAAAATTAGCATGCCAAGTTGACCTCTTTTCCATAGCCATAGTCCATATTCTCCGCTTTTGCTTCCTCCACTTTTTCAGCGCACATAAAAAACATAATTGTCAAAGTGCGAATCATCTTGCTATACTAGATGATTCGCTTGGTTCTATACTAACTTGCTTGGTAGCCTAAGACTCAATTGGTATCATCATCGTACCTGCTACATACATGTCGTACCAAAGTTTATTAGATCCCTGTTGTACAGTGTGATTTGTAATGATCTTATAGTATTGGCAAAATTGCACAGGCTGTAGCAGGCATAAGCATCTTTGGAGGCCTCCATGTCACAATTGTAACATGATATTTCCAGACAAGAAAGTTCACTTGTAGTTAAGTTCCCTTTCGTGGTCACTACGAGCTGACCACGTCGTAATGACGAATGAGGTTTTTGTTTAGAAAGCCTCTCACCTTCGAGAATACAAAACGAGCCAATGGCAAGAAAATAGCATGGGTCTGCGGAATTTGCATAGCGTAACTCGGCCCCACCTCGTGGATATATAAGGAAGTATGCTGGCAACATGCAGTTATGTTTTCGCTTCGGAGCCAAGAGTTTTCTTCACTCCCACAAGCCATTCTGAATTATCTTCACTCTACGAGACGAGCGGCTCTCCAGTGTATTGGTGCAAGGGCGTGTTCCAGCGAGATCACATTGCCTGCTGCTGATCTGCGCAGTGTTCTGCACTCTGCTGAGCTTTTTCCTCTCTCTAAAAGAGCTGCACGTGGCACGTCTTTTTCAAGACGGCTCGCCCGTGTGTTTTCTGGATGTGGGTGCGTGATTGATCTGCCTAACGGTCACAGGCGCTGTTTGGCGTGTTGGGCTTAATCACGCTTGGCAGCGCTCATGGATGAGTCTTGTTTTCTTTGCGGGAACATGACCATTGCGATGTTTAGATCGAGACTCAATGATCTCTGTGTGGGTAGAGTCCCCTCTGCCACACCCCAATCTATCTCTTCCTCGAGAGGGGAAACTTTGGCTGGTGGCCAGGGTGATCTGAGGGTTACGGTGTAGCACATTAACCAACGAGTCATTCCTCGGGCCACACCCCCCTTCACATCGCATACCGTGGAGCTTCTGTGTGTGCCTGGTTCCTCTCGGGGACCCAGTGTTTTCATTCAGGGCTCTGGCGGATTATGTCATGTCACTCACAGCATCACAAGGCGGGCTTGATTCCTCTGGAAATGAGGATTCGACGGCATTGCCTCCCTCGGGAGTGCCAGCGTTAGCCGAGTCAGATCCAGAGCTGACGACCATGCTTTCCCGGGCAGCTGAAAGCATCGGTTGGAGAGGTGCCGCCCTCCCCCGAGCGCTGTGGGCTGGACTGGGTCAGGTCCGCTCTATGGGCGACACCGGTACCTGCGTGATCCCTGGGTCAGGTGATGTCCACAAGTGTGGTCCAGGAATGGGCTCTGCCAGGTTGATGTGAGGGGGTCTGAGAACTTGTTTTCTCAGCTCCCCCATGTCCCAGGCTGGGCTCTTCAGCGGTATGGTTGAGGACTGCGCCGACGGTCATCCGTACGTGCGGTTTCCTTGGTCTGATTCTCGCCGAGGCCGCCTCTCTGCGGCTCATCCCCCTATAATCCCCTCCCCCCGGCAGCACCGCCCGTCTCTGCCCTTTAGCCGGCCAAATGCCAGGCTAAGCAGCACTCCTGAGATAGGCAGCTTGGAGTTAGGGCTCAGTTCTTCTCAGGAGCTGGTAGTAGGACCACTCCTTCCCCCCGGTGGAGGGCCAGGGGAGAATCTTTTTTCTAAGAACTGATGCCCCTTCCTCCGAGCCCCAAGAGGCCGTGGATGGCAGTGTGCGATGCTCTGCCTCGCCAGTCTCGTCCCCCTCTGTCACCAGACCCCTGTCAGAGCAGGCCCCCGTGGAACACTGGTCCTTCCCTGGCCTACTCTGTCAGGACGCGGCTTATGACTGTGCCCCCACACCGGGACACTACGCCTCCCTTGTCCGGGCCGGTCATTCCGTTTCGCTGCCCCACCAAGGGCACGTCTGTGGTTCTCATGACCCCGCTGGATTCAGTTCTTGGGAGCCTGGTTAGAGCTTCCCAACCTGTCCCGCTGAGTCGCGAGAACCATCAGGCTCGGCTACGCGATTCAGTTCACACGATCTCCTCCCCACTTCCGGGGAGTCCGTTACACTATGGTGGGTGGCAATGTCCCTGTCATGCGTGCGGATGTCGCTACCTTACTGGCGAAAGGTGCTATCGAGATTGTCCCTCCAGCTGAAATGAAGTCCGGGTTCTACAGCCTCTACTTCATTGTACCGAAGAAGACCGGTGGGTTACGGCCAATCCTGGACCTGCGCTTCTTGAACTGATCCCTTCTCAGGCTTCCGTTCAAGATGCTCACTGCCAAATGCATTTCTGAATGTGTGCGGCCACAGGATTGGTTTACAGTGATCGACCTGAAGGATGCCTACTTTCATGTCTCCATTCTTCCTCGACACAGACCGTTCCTATAGTTTGCTTTCGAGGGGCGGGCATATCAGTATGTGGTTCTCTCATTCGGGCAAAGGTTGTCTCACTGGATAGTGGACGCCATTGCTTTGGCATACCAGCAGCAAGGTTGACCATGCCCCCTTGGTGTGAAGGCACACTCCATCCGGAGTGTGGCTTCCTCTTGGGCTCTAGCGCATGGCGCCTCGCTAACAGACATCTGCAGAGCTGCAGGCTGGGTGACACCTAACACATTTGCGAGATTCTACAGTCTCAGAGTAGAGCCAGTGTCCTCTCATGTACTCGCTTCAACCATCCGGTACTAGGATCTGCTCAGGTGTCTTCGCTTGCTCGCCATTCCACTCCGTGGACTGGATACATGCAATATTTTCCTCAGATGAGCCTCCCCGAGAAGCCCTTAGTTTCCTCCAGCACTGTTGACGTCAAGGCCAGAGTTATGCCACCAGCAGCTTTCGCGTTGGCTATGTGCCTCCATGTGCATGGTTCCCCCTCTGGGCGACCCCCACATGTGTATTTCCACTGTAAGCCTCTCTGAGCATGTGTCTTTCCCTTGGCAAGCCACCTTGCTACCCCTGGGGTTGAAACATTCCAACCTGCGGGCTGGACACCCCAGTGTTTTTCCATATGCAGCCCCCTCCCGGGTCATATGTGTATTCTTAAGTCCCCCCCACCCCCTTCGGGCAGGCAGTAATTTCATATTTCCACTGCTTCCCAGTGTTCCTTGGTATTCCTATGTTAAGTAGGAGTCCTTCGTCCGTGCCAGTTTTACAACAGGGAGCTCAGACTTACACAGGGCCCTGGAAGACAGCCGAGGTGGCGTGATTAGACTGGGGACCCCATTTGTCGTCACAACGTAACTTGTAGTGACCATGAAAGGGAACGTCTCGGTAACGTATGTAACCCTCGTTACCTGAGTAGGACATTACGTCTCCCTGCCACTTCCGCTGTACTGCTGGAACGCCGGAGTTCAGTCTCGGCTCCTCAGCGAGAAAACATAACTGCATGTTGCCACCGTACTTCCTTATATACCCACGAGTTGGGGCGGAGTTACGGACTTACCAAATCTAAAGATACAAAACAAAACAAAACAGAAAAGCTACTTTTAATGATGTATATTTTGCAACGGAACATGCCGAACATCCAAAGCAATACTGTGTGTTGGGCTAAATGAGCATGTTTTACCTATGTGCATAAACATGATGGTATTTTGACCAGCTGAGAACTCACAAAAAGCTTATAAAATGTGCAAAGGAGTCAAAACAGCAGCAGGAATTTCTCCGTTACGCACAAACGAAGATCTGCTGCCTGAAGACGGTGGTTCTGACACCTGGGGTGTTGAGCATCCTGTCCATAGGGTCTCATCTTGGGACATCACATCCTGTTTTTAGTTAGTTTATATGTCTTTAGTCCGTGTTGCACTCATATTGCAGTCGAACCACACCAGGGTTCATTTAGAAGCAGACCTCTGGAAAGGTGGGTCTCGGTCCGCTTGTTTGGTGCACCAGAGTTCAGATGGCAGCGTTCACACTTATTCAAATGAACCGCACTAACAGAGCAATCGCACCAGAGTTCATTTTCATTTAACCCATAAGTTATCCCTAAAATCAGAGGGAAATGATAGGTGAAAAACACTGACATATAAGCACCTAACCCTGGTTGTGAGCCTAAACTTGACATAAAATGTAAACATGTCCCTCAAATCTGGTTGGTTGATTGGAATGTTGTTCCAGATTCAACAAAGATGTTGATCCAGGAACATGTTGTATTTGAGGAAAAACTTGCTGGTTTTCCTCCCATATAGTGTCAAGCTCAAAAAAAAAAAAAAAAAAACCCCATAAAAGTAGTTTATATACAGTATTCACATCTCCTGCACACTTGTGCAAAAATAGTTTTACACAATTGGTCACAAGAGATTTTAGAACCAAAGAGATTTGGCATCACAGAAATCAAGTGACATGTTTGAGTTGATGCGTTTCCATTTATCAATAATAACTCAGGCACGTTAACATGGATCTCATGAGTTTTTTACTTGTCATGAGTATGCCCTTGTGAAAAACGTTTAAAAAAGGTACTTATTACAGAAATAATATACTTTAAAAGAATATACTTTAGTGCAGACTAAAAATAATGTTTTCAGATACTTAACTGCATGTTGATTGCACTTAGATGAAAATGTACTACAGTTTAAATTTATATTAAATGCAATTAGCTGAACTGTAGAGTGCTTTTGTACCACTTAAGAATGACATAATTACATCTTAATATGTCTTCCTAATTACTTTGAAATATGGTTAAAGTGTATTGCTGAATGAAATGACAAGCTGTACGTTAAACTAAAATATACTTGTAATGCAATTTTTTTAAACTTTAATATCATGTATTTAAAGGCATTTGTAATTCCACGTTTGTAATGATGGACGTTTGTAATGATGGATGAATAACGTACTACAGTTAAAAATATAATCAAGTACTTTACGTGTGTTTTAGTATGTTAGTCAACACAGCAAAATAAGTGTAATTTTTAATACCCCTTCCTCCTCAGATTAACACTTGTTAAAGAAGATCAGAATCATTTTAATTAATTGTTGAAACTCCTGATTGTGAATCAACCTAATAATGAATTTTGTCACCACTTTTCAAATGCACAAGGGATAAAGAAACACCGCAAAACATAATTCTGTTTCTTGAACAAACAGTTTGCTAATGATGAGTAATTTGTTCCTTCTCAAGCATCAGAGCTCAGCTTTAGTGTTGCAAACACTTTCGGGTTTAAAAAGCACAAGATATTAATTTGATTACTGTTCAACGAGTGATGCTGCTTGCATTTGATTATAAATGAATCATGGCTTTTGACCACTCATGTGAACGTCCCACCCGGTCGGGTAACATCAGAAGTGTTAAAATGGTGGAAATAGTCTCTGGCAGCTGGTGTGATAAATGACTTGAGAAATACTTCATCATAACAGCCAAGGCCACACGACAGGCACCTCATCCCGTCTAATCTCACTGAGATGAATAAGCGAGCCATTACGGCTGTGCTGATACGGTCTAAGGGGGATCGCCTCCTAATTATACCACTGTAATTTCTCAGTTAATTATCTCCTGCCCACTGTCCAATTCAAACTTCCCACTGTAGTCGTCCTATAGTTGGGTCATTCTTGTTTATTTCATGTCTTCCATTCCATATATGTCTTGATACATTGGATGAAATATTATATAAACCCATATAATATAAACCCATATTTATTTTAAAAATAGAAATAATCTTTTAATTTTCTTTTTATCATAGTATCAAAATTAAGTGAATTTGATTTGAGTGGATGTTGACACTTTTGTCATGTTCTGCAACTCTGCAACTTCTATCATGAAAAAAGCATTTTAAAAGATAATTGCGACTTTTTATCTCACAATTGCAAATGCATGTTATAAAGTCAGAATTGCTAGAAATAAACTTGCAATTCTGACTTTATAACACTCAATTTATAATTCTGACTTGCATTGTGATCTGTAAACCCTCGCTTCCAAATTAATCTTGTTACCTGCCTTATTTATTTTAAAATCTTTTATATATCCCTCCATGGCATATTTAAGTCCCACTTGAATGCTCCTCAATGAGAGGTTGTCCTTCTGTGACCAAAATTTATAAAAAACATCTTGGGACAAGGTTTTCACACTGACAGCTGTCATTGTAAGACAGTTAGCAACTGTTAAACAGTTAGTTTGTTTGTCCGAGATAGCAACAGTAACTAAGGGGGGCGGGACTTACGATAGGTCAGTTGGCCTGGCGGTGGCACTACAGCGATTAAAAGCATGAAATCGCTCATAACTCCTAAACCGTTAGTTGAAGGTTATTTGGGATTTTTTGAAAAACCTACTTTTGCGAACTAGTCCTAGGTTTTTCACCCGATTGGAACCAAAACCAGTACAGATAGATTCCCTGGAGCCCGATTGCCAATAATTAGCGAAAAAAGTAAAAATTCTGATCCACGTCCACGTCAGGACGCCAAAATGTTCGAAGTGGGCGTGGCCACTTATACTAAAACAGCTATCACTCTTGAACGTAATGAGATAATTTCACCAAACTCAGTGCTCCTATGCACATGCTCAGTTTGTGGATGCGTGAAAAGGATGCGGCCACTGGCCACTTTGTGGCGGTAAAAAAAAAAATGGCTATAGCTATGCAACATGCAGCATGCAGTGTCTTGGTCAAAGGTGTCGTGATTGTCTATGAGGATATTCAAAGTATCTCGAAAAACACGACCACCATCGGCCAATGAAGTTTGAGCACCTATCAGACAAGGCTAACAGAGGCGGATCGGAACAAAACTCGCTGAGCCTGTTTGACTCACGGTCCTAGAGGCCTATAAGAAATTTGAAAACAAATCGGCCACCATCACATTTTTCAGCCGTGTAAATGATTGTACATTATGTGATTTTTCACACATGCACACGATATGCATACCATATGATGGAACTCCTCATTCTGAACAACTTTGCAACATATGATTCTAAACTAGCATGGAAACTTTTATGGAGATCGCAAAGGTGGCAATTTAACAGTTAAAAAGCTTTAAAAAATATATTTCCTTAGTAAATTGCCTGTATTGGCTATAAATGATCATTTCCATCTATGATCTAGGTGGTGACAGGGTTGCTAAATAAAACATAATACCTTTTTACACATGTGGTTAAAGCCAGGCCTTAAAGTGCTTGAACCCTGATAATTGTTGCTTGCAGCTATATTTAGTAGTAGTAGTAGTAGTAAAAGCAGCCCCTATAATAACTAACGATTTTTACAACGAAAATTAATCAATCACATTTACATTTACATTTACATTTAGTCATTTGGCAGACGCTTTTATCCAAAGCGACTTACAAAGCAGGACTAGATTAAGCGAATCATCATGAAGAGGCAAAAACCAAAGCTACGCAAGAAGTGCTCAAGATACAAAGTTCAGGCATTATTCAGAGTAGCATAAGCCCGATAAGTGAGGTTTTTAGAGGGAAAGGGGAGTTTTTTTTTTTTTTTTATGTGGTTAAGTGCTCACGGAAGAGATGGGTTTTCAGATGCTTTTTGAAGGTTGTCAGGGATTCAGCATTCCGGATGAGGGAGGGGAGAGTGTTCCACCAGCATGGAACTGTGAATGAGAATGTTCTGGAAAGTGATTTTGTGGCTCTCTGTGATGGAACCACGAGACGTCGCTCGTTGACTGATCGTAGGCGTCTGGTAGGGATGTAGACTCGTAGGAATGAGTTAAAGTAGGAGGGAGCTGAGCCTGTGATAGATCGGTAAGCAAGCGTCAATGCCTTGAACTTGATGCGAGCAGCGAGAGGTAGCCAGTGCAGAGAGATGAACAGAGGAGTGACGTGGGCCCTCTTGGGCTCGTTGAAGACAAGACGAGCTGCAGCATTCTGGATCATCTGTAGAGGTTTAGTTGCACTTGAAGGAAGACCGGCCAGAAGAGCATTGCAGTAGTCAAGCCTAGAAATGACCAGGGCCTGGACGAGAAGTTGTGTTGCATGCTCAGTTAGGAAAGGCCTGATCTTCCTGATGTTGTGCAGTGCAAACCTGCATGATCGAGCTGTCTTTGAAATGTGATCTGTGAAGGTCAGCTGGTCATCAAACGTTACTCCAAGATTTCTGACCGTCCTTGATGGGGTGATTCAAAAACTTACTTAAGCTGGACAATGATTTTCTTCTTGAGCTGCTGTACAGCCAAACAATCTTTGTTGCATTAATTTCCTATTATCACAGTAAAGCTGCTTTGAAACAATCTGTATTGTAAAAAGCGCTTTATAAATGAAGGTGAATTGAATTGACTTGACTAGTAGTCAAGTGACCACATCTGGTGGGAAAGCAATGCCACAAGCAGAACTGGATTTGATGAATTCTGTGATGTTTTGGGGTGTTACAGTTAGTTAATTCCCGGAAACAATGATGAGTAAATAAATGATGAGAAATATCAAAATTTCGGTTGCAGTTTATTTGACAGTACGTGTGCTGTGTGACGGAGTGTACTTACCTAAGAAAGTACTGGTTAATATAAGGTAACTATATAGGTTTAGGGCTAGGTTCAGGGTTAGTACCTAATTATTACCCAGTTATTGTAATTACTATAATAAGTACATAGTATGTACATGGGGAACAGGACTGTAAAATAAAGTGCTAACAAAATTTCAAAAGATATTTAATTAACTTCACGTTGACTATACCTCATGTAAACTCTCTACCTTACTCTGCTCCACCTAATTTGTTAATATTATTACCATTTTGCAAATAATCAATAAAGGTTTATGCGTTTGATCTCGACCAAAGCATATTCCTTTAATTTAAACACAGTATTATTTTTTAAAAGGATACAGTGCTGCATTACAGGGATAATCTAGTTTTTATCTAGGAACAAGCTTCCTTAAATAATATATCAACCTAAATCTAATATTACAGCCTATATTTGTTATATAGCTAGAAGTCAAAAACAGACACACACAAACAAGTAAACACAGTAAACTTACATTGCATTAATGAAATAATTTACAACTTAAAAGTGCTTGGTACAGTGCTTTGAGAACCATGAATATGAAACACTGTGGTGCATCCCAAGAACATCTGCTCCACAGTTGGAGTTTCCCCACTCGCCTGAAAAGGTGAAATGTGTGATCTTATTTCAGTTCAGTGGGTCACATACAGTTTTTAATTTTTTTTTTTTTTTTTTTTTGGAATAACAACATTCTTCGCAATTATTCACCTGAAGGAAAGTGATACATTTCTGATTTATTCAACAGAACTTGGTTTGGCTATCCAGTTTTGGAACTCATTCACTGACATGTAAAGGTCCATTGCCAATCATCGATAAAAGCAAAAGAAAGGATATCAAAGCATCTGTACCAATAATCATTTAAAATAATAATTCACTTAAAATATTAATAAAAAAAAAAAGTACTCGGTTACTAACGTAACTTCGGTTCTCTCTAGAGTGGGAACGAGTACTGCGTAATAGCTTACGCTAGGGGAAAAACTCTTTTCCACGAGATATTGAAGCCAAAAATTATCCTTAATTTTGTAATGTTGTAAAACGCGCTGCGGCAGCATGCAGACATGGGCGAGACAACTCGCGCGCCCATTGGCTGCTCTGCGGCAACTGCACCAGCCTATCGAGAGAGACCCCTCATGACGGCAGATCCAATGAGGGCGCTTCGCGCCCACTGCATCACGTCCCGCCGAAACGGGCGGGGCCTTGGGCTATAAATATAGCCTCGGGAGGCTGGTCTAGCTGGTTTTTCATCACCGAAGCGAACCAGAGTGTGATGCATGCACGGCAAGATACGCAGTACTCGTTCCCTCTCTAGAGAGAACCGAGGTTACATTAGTAACCGAGTACGTTCTCTTACGAGAGGTTCTCTCGTACTGCGTAATAGCTTACGCTAGGGGAACACAGTGTAAAACGCTGTGCGTGCTAAGATTCAACACTAAGGTCCCAAGGGCAGGTGCCCGGGGCTCATACAGTGCATAATCATAAGGGACTCACAGAGAATCCGGGAAGAGGGGCTAGAATAGCGTCATTCCTGTAGAATATAGTGCTCTATTAAGAGCAAATTATATCAAGTGTTCCACACAGCCAGGGCGAACTCGGCCTGGACTGATAAGTATTAGGGGACTTACATACTGCCCACAGAGGTATATAGTCGATCAGTGATCGATGCTCTAGCAGTTTCAGCATCCTGAGCCGATAGCATCGGGCAGACAATACTGAATTATTAAACCGAGAGCAGCTTAGCCTGCAGAGTGGGAACCTCTAGGTTGTAAAACCTTATACATGTAGATGGGGAGGCCCAGCCTGCCGCCATACAGATATCTTGTAAGGCAATCCCACTAGACCAAGCCCACGACGAGGCCATGCCTCTCGTGGAGTGCGCTTTGACACCTAACGGGCACTGCAGGCCCTTAGATGTATAAGCTAGCGCTATAGCATCAACTATCCACCTGGATAGACTCTGTTTTGACGCAGCTAGTCCCTTAGAACGTCCGCTGAACAAAACAAAGAGCTGCTCTGTCTGCCTAAAAACAGATGAGCGAGACACATAGGCTCTTAATGCCCTGACCGGGCAAAGGAAGCCCGCGTCCCCTACCTCCTCAGAGACCGGCAGGGCCGACAGGGAAATCACCTGTGCCCTAAACGGTGTGTTGAGGGATTTAGGAACATACCTTGGTTTGAGTATGACTCTTGAGTCATTAGGCCCAAACTCCATACACGTCGCGCTCACTGAGAGCGCTTGCAAGTCCCCTATGCGCTTTACTGAAGCGAGAGCCAGAAGAAACACTGTCTTGAAAGACAAGTGTTTTAGGTCTATTGACTGAATTGGCTCGAATGGGGCGCCTTTCATGGCTTCCAGAACCGTGGAAAGGTCCCAAATGGGAACTGAGGGAGGTCTGGGAGGATTCAGCCTCTTAGCTCCTCTAAGGAAGCGAATGACCAGATCGTTCCTTCCCAGTGACTGGCCAAGCGCTGGTTCAACGAACGCTGCTATGGCCGCCACGTAAACTTTGAGCGTGGATGGGGCTCTGTCCTTATCCAGTAGCTCTTGTAGAAAGGAAAGAACCTCCGACACCCCACAGTCTGAGGGTGACATGTCACGAGCTGTACACCAGCTAGAGAACACAGACCATTTTGAGGAATAGAGCCGCCTAGTAGACGGAGCTCTAGTCTGCATGATCGTGTTTAACACTCCCGCTGGGAGGTTAACGAGTACCCGTTGATGGCCCACGCATGTAGGGACCAAAGCTCCAGGCGAGGATGCCAGATCGAGCCGTTGGCCTGCGAGAGGAGATCCCTCCTCACTGGTATCGGCCATGGGGCGGTACTCGTCAGCTGCATCAGAACTGGGAACCAGGCTTGGTTCATCCAGAATGGGGCCACGAGTAGCACTGAGCATCTGTTTTCCCTGATCCGCTCTAATACCTGGGGCAAGAGCGTGACAGGGGGAAACGCATAGAGCGGGCAGCGGGGCCAGACGTGGGCCAGCGCATCCCTGCTCTTGGAGAAAAACTCCGAACAGTGAGCGTTTTCTTGAGACGCAAATAGGTCTATCTTCGCTCTGCCGAATGTTTTCCACAGCAGTTGGACTGTCTGCGGATGTAAAGACCATTCTCCTGCCGGAACATTGTTCCTGGACAGTCTGTCTGGTCCCACATTCAAGTGACCCGGCACATGCACTGCTCTCAGCGAGCGCAGATTGTGCTGAGCCCAGATCAGGAGGCGTTCCGTCAGCCTGTGAAGGGTTCTGGATCTGATACCCCCTTGGTCAGGGTTCACCAATCTCGGTCCTGGAGGGCCGCTGTCCTGCAGAGTTTAGCTCCAACCCCAATTAAACACACCTGAACCAGCTAATCAAGGTCTCACTAGGCATACTAGAAACTTTCAAACAGGTGTGTTGGAGCTGGTTGGAGCTAAACTCTGCAGGGACAGCGGCCCTCCAGGACCGAGATTGGTGAACCCTGCCCTTGGTGATTTATATAAGCCACCACCGACATGTTGTCCGAACGGACCAAGACATGGTGTCCTTTTATCTGGGGACAAAAACGCCTCAGCGCGTTGTCGACTGCCACCATTTCCAGGCAGTTTATGTGTAGAAGCTTTTCCTGTTCTGACCACTGGCCGAAGAACGGTCTGCCCTCGAGCAGCGCTCCCCATCCCGAGGTTGAGGCGTCTGTAGACACCACCTTCACACTCGAGGAAGTCCCCAGGTTTACACCTGACCGGTACCAATCGGTCGCTGCCCAAGGTTTCAGAGCTGAAATGCATTTCTGATCGACCTTGAGGCGTAAGAGACCGGAGGTCCACGCTCGGCACGGTACACGCGCTTTTAGCCAGAACTGCAGCGGGCGCATGCGAAGCAGACCCAGCTGAAGCACTGGAGAAGCTGAAGCCATGAGACCCAGCATCTTCTGAAACTTTTTGAGCGGGACTAAAGTGCCGTGGCGAAAAGTTTTCGTCATGCGCTGAATACTGAGTCTGCGCTGTGGCGACAGTGGTGCTGTCATAGACAGCGAGTCCAGTTCTGTACCCAGAAAAGATATTGTCTGACTGGGAGACAGCGAACTCTTCGCCCAATTGACTTTGAGACCTAGATTCTCGAGGTGATCGAGTAATATGGTCCTGTGTTCTATGAGCTCTGAGTGTGATCGAGCTAGAACCAGCCAATCGTCCAAATAATTCAGAACTCGTATGCCCCGGAGTTTCAGGGGTGCGAGCGCTGCATCCATGCACATCGTGAATGTACGAGGTGCTAGGGACAGGCCAAACGGCAGGACTGTGTATTGATATGCCTGGCCCTCGAAGGCGAATCTCAAAAATCGCCTGTGACGTGACACTATTTGTATTTGGCAATAAGCGTCTTTCAGATCTATTGACATAATTGACTGTGTGTGGCAGGCTGTGCTTGTGTGTAGGAATGAGCACTGGGCAGTGGGCATTTTTACTACACTCATAACACCATCGGCCGTGGCCGGAATACCAGAAAATACACTCTTTATGGGATTTATCTGGGTCGCCATAAAAACGGCGTTTGTGTGCAGGCAAGCGGGCTGTGTCACCGACTTGTTTACTGCAGAATACACTGGAACAGTCCACAATTACTGGAACTGAACGAGCGAGAAGTTTCGGTGGAAGTCCGGCCGCAGCGGGACTTGAACACCGGCGTTTCCCTAGGCTGGCTAGGAAGACTTTGAGGCCTCTGGCTTTATCTCAATCTTCGGCCGGGGCCCACACGGAAGGGGGCAGCGGCCGGTAGAGCGAGAGCGCTGCCTCTGGTCCCGGGTCCCAGTGGGCAGGGGTTGCGGCTGAGAGCTGCGAGCAGACGGCTGTTTAGAGCGACCTGCTGCGCAGCTGGAGCGCTTGGGCAGGAAATGCTTCATGGCCTGCGATGTCTTCTGTACCTCAGCGAATCTGTCTGCGAAGTCTTTGACAGAAGATCCGAAGAGAACAGCGGGAGAGACGGGGGCGTTGAGGAACGCGGAGCGCTCCGAGTCCGACATCTCTGAAAGCGTGAACCAGAGGTGTCTCTCAGCCACAGTGAGAGAGGCCATGTTCCGCCCTATGGCCTGTGCGGCGGATTTAATGGCGCGAAGGGCGAGATCCGTCGCGCTCCTCAAATCCGACAGGCTAACAGCTTCCGGTCCTTCCTCGTCCATTTTACGGAGAAGGTTGGCCTGGAAGATCTGTAGTATGGCCATGGAGTGTAGCGCAGAGACAGCCTGCCCGGAGGCGGTGTAAGCGCGACCGTGCAAGGCTGACGTCGTGCGGCAAGCTTTGGATGGTAGTGCCGTCTTAGCACGCCGTCCAGCAGAGGGCGGGCAAAGATGGGCAGCTACAGCTTCCTCCATGGGGGGGAGAGAATGGTACCCCTTGTCCTTAGCACCGTCGACTACGGAGAATGCTGCTGACACTGAAGTACGCATTCTGGCTGAAAAGGGCGCGCTCCAGGACTTAGCGACTTCTTCATGAAGCTCAGGAAGAAAGGGCGCTGGTCTTGAAGGCGGTGAAGCACGTTCCCCTTGCAGAAAACAACTGTCCAGTCGGTTGTGTGCAGGCTTCTGGGGCGTCGACCACTCAAGGCCGAGGCTAGCGACGGCCTGCTCGAGCAGACGCATAAGCTCTGCTTCAATGTTGGCTCTTTTCCCAGAGGGCCGGTGAGAAGAAGGTGCGAGATCCGCAGAGCTCGACCAGTCCTCACTGCCCGACGCTAGGAGAGAGCAAGTATCATCCTCCACACACACGGCTTCCTCGTAGTCTCCTATGGCGGAAGCGGCGGCAGACAGCGGCCGCTGGCCGGCAGTGAGAGACTCGGGTGAAGCAGGCGGCGAAGCTGGCGGCTTTCGCTTCTTACGGCACGGCACGGCAACGCAGCGGGCGAAGGTGCAGTCTCGGAGAAAAATGCCAGGCGAGTCTACAGAGTCACCATGGGCATTAGCTCGCAATGAGGGCAGCCGCCTTCAGCGAGCGCGAGAGCTGCATGATCCTCACCCAGGCAGGAAACACAGATGACATGGTGGCCCCCGTCGCTGATTGGAGCTCGGCATGAGCCACAGGATGTGCGAGGCATCTTGAGAAAGACGCTCGGCTCTTTTAGATAGGGAGTGTGTGTCGCGGCGGCAAGCACACACAGCAGAGAAAAGGATATAGACGCCGGAAAGCGTGAGCAGGAACGGCGACTGAAGGTGGCGAGTTGTCGACCGGCTGCTTCAGGTACAAAGGCTCGTCCCGCAGAAGGCTTATCAGACGGCGCGGCTTCTTCCTTTCGGGATCCAGCGATGCGTGAGCTTCGCTTGAAGAGATGAAAAATCAGCTAGACCAGCCTCCCGAGGCTATATTTATAGCCCAAGGCCCCACCCGTTTCGGCGGGACGTAACGCAGTGGGCGTGAAGTGCCCTCATTGGATCTGACGTCATGAGGGGTCTCTCTCGATAGGCTGGTGCAGTTGCCGCATAGCAGCCAATGGGTGCGTGAGCCATCTCGCCCATGTCTGCATGCTGCCGCAACGCGTTTTACAACATTACAAAATTAAGGATAATTTTTGGCTTCAATATCTCGTGGAAAAGAGTTTTTCCCCTAGCGTAAGCTATTACGCAGTACGAGAGAACCTCTCATAAGAGAACACACTCTATATTGCATTGATTTATTTTTATAGTGGAAAGGAAATATGTTTTGCAGAATGTCCCAGCAGCTCTTTTTCATACACCAACAGTAGACAGTGATCAGTGGAGGTCAAACTCCCTAACAGAAAAAAAAGAGAAACAATAAGTACTTTATACAACATTCACAATTAACTTAAAGGAATAGTTCACTTAAAAAGGAAAATTCTTTCATCATTTACTCACCCTCAAGTTGTTTCAAACCTGTAAAAAAATTCTTTCTTCAGCTGAACCAAAGATATTTTGAAGAATGTCAGTAACCAAACAGTTGATGGACCCCATTGACTTACATATTAGGAAAAAAAAAAGAAAAATACTATGGAAGTCAATGAGCTAAATCAACTGTTTGGTTACTGATATTCTTCAAGATATCTTCCTTTGAATTCAACAGAAGAAAGAAATTCATACAGGTTTGAAAGAACTTGAGGGTGAGTAAGTGATGACAGAATTCTCATTTTTTTTAAGTGAACTATTCCTTTAAGTTAGTATGGTACAAAGATTGAGTATCTATATACAAATCCATGAGATTTTAAAGGCTATAAAGCACATGGATTTTCAGCAAATTTTGACTAAAATTTGGGGCTGTTCTGAGTTATGAAGACTTGGAATATATCATCCGATTTTTATGGTCTAAATTTATGGTGCTTTTGACAGCCCCTGGAATGTAAGCTTTTATAGTAGGGAAAAAAGCAGCAGGAACTTTCTTCAAAAAAATCCTGTGCATTCAAAAGAACAAAGCAAGTACAGAGTTGGAATACATGAGGGCAAGCAAATGACAGAATTATATATTTTTTTAGGAGACCAAATCCATTAATATCTGCAGTTTTACGGCTTTAACAAAAAGGCACAGCACCTCTGAACTCAGTCGAGCACGTCTATTTGATGACTTCCCCTGTAACAATAACTCGGGCACTTTAACACGGATCTCCTATGAGTTGATTGATAATTGGCATGTGCACTGGCAGCAGGGCACTGCCACATCAACAGCTCCACACACTCCTGCCCCCTGACTGACACATGTTAATTAGCCCCCTTTATAAACTGCTGCTTCGCTCAGCCTGAAACCATTTCTCCTGCTCTCTCTCACATACACACGAGATGATAATAGACTTAGATAATAATAATAGATAATAGGAGAGTCAGGTGGATCTTCTTGATCTATACCTTGGAGCGCTATAAGCAGTGCTGGACAGTCATTCATTACATGTAATCTGGATTACGTAATCAGATTCCCAAAAGTAAGAACTTGTAATTAGATTATATTACATTTTTAAATTGTTACCGTTATTTTTTTCAATGATTACATGATAACATGTTATTCTCACAACAGAAGCAAATTATCCATAATTCATTGATTCTCCTTACTGCTTCTAGTATTTTATCTTTTAAATGTTCCTTTCTAATAAAAAAAAAAGTCTTTCACTGATCACTGGTTTACAGAAATCATTTCAGTTGTGTTTTCTCAGCTTAGGTTTCGGCTAATCAGCTCTTGACACAATATTATTGACACATGGATTATTATTTGAATTATCACTCAGTGAGTCGTTTAACCATGTATTACTGCCTCTTTCAAACATTGGAATCTACAAATTCACATCAATTCACATGCAGTGCAGGGATTCCCCAACTTCTTTGTCAGCTGAACCTCTTTGACAATATATTTACTTGAAGAACCCCTTGATATTTTAAGTTAATATAAAGTTCTCTGATGTCAGTTAATGGTCACATGACATGCAGGTAAACAAATAAAAGATATATTTTTTAAATCTTGTTTTATTTTGATTGTTTTTATTTTAAAATGATTTATTTTAATTTAAACTTTTTTTATTGTTTAATTATTTAATAGCTTTTCATTAAACTCACGAACCTCATCCATCAGAAACCTCAGTCCGGGAAACCCTGATGTAATGTAATATTTAATGCACTTCATGTTGTTGATAAAGAATGAATATATCGTCTTTCTCTTTGTATTTTTATATTTTCCAAGTTAAATCAATGAGATAAACGACTTGGGTCAAAAGTAATCTAAAAGTAATCAAAAAGTAGTCAGATTATATTACATTAAATGTATAATGTAATGGATTACGTTACTAACTACAATTTTTGTCATGTAATTTGGAATCAGTAACCCAGCACTGGCTATAAGTCTAGTTGAGCCGACTGATCTGACTCGTTCACCATTAAGTTCAAACGTTAATGACCAAGGGTCATGTCTTTCTAACAAAACTAGCTGTTTCCATCCAAAGTTGCAAATTTAACTTGCGAGCAAAACTGGAATATTGCATGAAACATTTACGAATAAAGCACCATTACCATCCCATGAGTTCAAGACAATAAAATCGCCACTTTCTGGGAAATTGGCACACAATACCTGTAATAAAAATTGAAGCCAATCAGGGAAGCCACTCTGTTTTTTTTTTCTGTTTTTTTTCTTACATCATAAATGACTTGCAATAAACACGGTCATGTTGTCTTGCGTACGGATTCCTGGTGTTTGTGAACACAATCTTGTGAGACGCTTCTAGAAGGGAATTAAACCCAAACATTGTGATGACAGACTTTGGCTCCGGCATTTCAGAATGACCAAACCAACATTTGAGATGCTGTGCAATGAAACTGATCCACTGGTTAGTCCAGCTATCCAATCACATCCTCTGTTGAAGTCACATGATTATTATTATTATTTTTTATTTATTTTTTGCACATCAAAGGATTTATTCAATATATGTGTTTCCCTCGTAGTTCATGTGCATGTCATCTTATCAGATTTTTTTTTCTCGCCTCAATTGAGCACATACGTTTTTTTTTTAATGACCATTTTTAGAATATATATATGCACATCTTGCCGTTCCATCCATCATTTTTTTATGCAATATCACAAAATGCGCATAAAAATAGGTGGATGGAAACATAACTACTGAGAGATTGTGAAATATTTTGGTCATTTTAGATTATTTTACTTTCTTCTTGCATGAAATTGAAAACTTAATGAATAGACTAACTCCTGATGTATAACATTTCTCACACACTTTTGTTCTTTAAAACAATGCCTGAATAGCAATGTTCTACTGCATTCAATAGCCAGCACAAAAATAAATAAAGAAACAAACCATCAGAAACCTGATTGAAAACATTTCTGGCATTGGTCGAACAATCACATTATTGTTTGAGCCAAGGCTAGTCAAACAAACAGAAAGAGTCGTAATAAAGTGCACATTAAACTGGCATATAGAAGATAATTTTATCATCCTTAGCTTTAAAGTCCCCTTAGTCAATCATTTTATCCCTTAAAACTCATCTTTGATCACCAAAATGACATATTTAAATGTTTTTTCCTTGAAAAAAATGCCTTAAAATAGCTTGAATGTAACTCTACACCCTTGCCTCATTTAGTATACGCGGTTCTATGACTATGCAAATTAGACCCGCCTCCACTCACTCATCCACTGGTTGACGATCATTGACATGATTGGTTACAAGGCAGTTTGTGACGTCAGAAATTTTGAACCACGTTTTTGAGACTGTCTTTGGTTCACTGCAGTTTTAAGGAGAAAATACTCAGCAATGGTGTTGACTTATGAATATGTAGATGGTTTGTCTTAAAGCATATTAAAAACACCACATAGACAAATAAGCAACATTAAAAGCTTGATTTTCAACACAGGGGGACTTTAAGATTATATAATTTCAGAATGTAAATTCCTGACTAATCCAACCTTTTGTTATATATATTTATGAACTCTTTCAATCAAACTCCTTTAGTTTTAAAGAGAACAATAGCGCCATGCAAACCATGAAAGGTTTGAGTCATCCATTTTCATTTATATATTCCCTGTCGATTCTGCATATCTCTGTTTCTTTCTCCTGCTCTTAGACAGCAGCCATCCAGAACGCCTGAACAGTGCAAAGGGGGGAAAAAAAGAAAAGAAAGAAAGACAAATAAGTGAGAAAAAAAGGGGGGTGCTATTGTGCAGAGCACAAATCCAAAATGCCTGTGGCAAATTTCTGCAGTAAAATCTCTTTGGCACTGATAGGTTTCTCAATACTGATTTTGTGCTTTCAAAGCTTCAATTGATCTGGGGGGAAAAAGAGAGAGGGTGTTTTTTGCTAATTGCAAAAGTGTCAAAGAAGAAAAGCTCTGATGTGAATAAACAAAGACAAATCAACATTATTGTAGTCATCAATCTTTTAAGATCATTTTAAATTCCAAATCCATGTTTAAAGAAGCATTATGCCATATTATCCAATATGAATGTGAAAATGTTGATTTCTGAAGTAATTTTCAGTGGTGCTCACCTGCAAAAACAGCCATTGTGATGCAAAGATGCTGATGTGGTATCTATGGTGTGGATAGCAGGTTGATGGCGTTACACTAAAAATGTGCATGCAAGAGTGAAAAAGGGGTATAACTATTATATGTCACAATGCAACATACAATACATACTTATTCAGGGCTCAATATAAGTTAAAATCAACAAACAGCACTCGTAGCAAAATGTTGAGTACCTAAATAACAGTAACACTTTATTTTACAGTGTCCTTGTTACACATCACATACTACAATACTATAAATTGTGCATAATTACATGCAACTAACCTTAACCCCATCCTAATCCTAACACTATAGTAAGTACAGTACATGTACTGTAGTTAATTATTATTACTCAGTACTTCATTGTATAATTACGCTGTTATACAGACACCTTAAAATAAAGTGTAGCCTAAATAACACCTCAAACGATCATAACAATGACAAGAACTTTTACCAACCTAGGCTTATTGGAAAAATGTGCCGGAGCCGACAAACCTGCAGAATGATTACGGCTGCATCTGAAATCGCAACTTCTTTAATTACTTTGAAACTGTTAAAAAAATAATGTTCTATATAATAAGCATGAAATCCATCACATGTTCTCCTCTCCCGTGGCCTCATGGGATAGTAAAGTGTTCATCAGATACTTCAGAATCTCGACGGAATAAGTCATCCAGATACTTTTCTCCTACTGTTTTATGAAAAACGGTAAGTTCAAACATACTGTTTTTCACCTGCTACATTGTTGCTTCTTGCATTCAGTTTTAAAAGAAGCAGATAAATGTGAATCTAGCAACGTTTTATGTTGGTGGTTGTATATACTGTATTGCAACAGTTTTGAAATTAAATACCGGGTAAGTGGCGCTAAAGGTTAATGCGCTATTGCGCTTGAAAAAAATGTACTAGCTACACTAAACCCTAAACAAAATTTAGATAAAAATGCATTTTATGAAGCAACCATGCCATTTTAGATGCTTCTACAAGTCTTTGAGCTCTTTAATCATGACACAGGTCTCGTACCCAAGTGCAATGCTGTGCCAGGTCAGGTACAGAGCAAGTTTACTATGGTAGAAAAGCCATACATATGGTAGCCTGGAAATCCAGACCTAAATCTGAAAGATTAATGGTCTGGCATCGACTAATGAAAATCGGCCAGCTCGAGGGGCGGCACCAAGCATGCATTTGAAAATCTCACTGCACGCAATTGGATAACACTACGACCAATCACAACAAGCCCCATACGCTTAGCTACCAGCGGAGCTAACTGGTAGATTAGACTCTTGCCGTATCCGTTCGGCAAAATGGCAAAAACGCCCTTCTTGTAAAGGAACGATTCGACAGCCGTCTTCTGTTCCCCTTTTAGATAAAAACCCAAGTCTAACTCGTACATTGTAGCGGCCAAAGCCGTTTCAAACAACTGGTGTTCATCCATAGCCATCTTGCAATGTTTACTAATGACTTTGACGTCACAGCGTTGTCGTCATCTGTTTAGCTCGCCTCTGGCCCGCCTATATCAGATAACCCGATGTGATTGGTGCAGCTCGGATACAAGGGCATATTTAATGAGCATCATTACTCGACGCAAGAGGAAACTCGCTGAGCAAATTCAACTTTCCAGGGTATACATATGGAGCTGAGTATAAACAAAATTCTAAATGTATTAGTTTACAAATCATAACATAGTATTATGCAAGAAACTGAAAATAAGTCTTTATTAATTGGTAATCTGACTAATTTGTGCTAAAATAAATAAAAGCTGTTGTTTTCCTGCCTTTACTGCCACTGGATATGGCAGTGAATTGTATGGGTACATTTTTTTGGAGTTTTGCATTGCCATGTTTTCTCCACTGAACAAATATGGGCTTTTACAGCCCGAATAATACACAGATTTAATCCTCTAAAAGTGGCCTCATTGCCTCCACTGTAACCTTTTTGACTTCATCATCATCAAATCATGTTAAGTAACAAAAAAAAAAAAAAAAATAGTGCGTGGTTATAAACATTACAGCAAAAATGCTGTTGATTGAGCTGAATTGTGTTGAACCCAGAAAAATCCCTTTGATATTGTTCCTGCACATGTGCAGACATATGCAAATATGTAATGCAATAACTTCTTCATCTTGCGAACAATAGGCTATTGTAACTCACAGGAGATGGATCACATGAACGGTCTTCCCTCGCTTTGGCAGTTGTTGCATCATGTTGCATGTGCACAAAGTTATTCTTAACTATGTGGAGTTACTGGCCACGGCCACGGCCACATCCTGTTGCCAAAGGTCACTGTCACTGAAGTTGCCACAAGTTAACAGCTTTCACTGAAAATCAATGAATTCAGGTCACTTTATTGCTGAGACGCTGCCAGTGTGAAACTCTAGAGTTCTCACAATTAAATAATGTATACATAAAGGGATAGTTCACCCAAAAATTAAAATTAGCCCATGATTTACTCACCCTCAAGCCATTCTACGTGTATATAACATTCTTCTTTATATAGAATATGTATAGTTATATATATATGTCCAAGCTTTATAATGGCAGTGAATGGCTGTTTCTATTTTGAAGTCCATAAAAGTGCATCGATCCATGATAAAATTGCTCGACACCGCTCTGGGTGGTTAATAAAGGCCTTCTGAAGCGAAGCAATGCATTCGTGTAAGAAAAATATCCATATTTAAGACTTTATCGACTAAAATAACTAGCTTTTGGCGAAAGAGTAACCTTTGACCTGACGCATGACGCATTGATGAACGCGGATGCGCAGAGGATAGAGCAATATAAAACACCAGTCACGAATTAGAAGTCTGAAATGAGAATTTTCAATGAGAAATGTGGGAGAAGCTTGAGTTTGTTGCCCAGTCCTGTTTGTTTGAACCGCGAGAGGCGTCAAAGCTTACGCTACTCCTACATCCTACATCATACATCTTCAAGCGTTACTCTTTTGGCGTAAATCAACTTGCGTACGGCCGTATGCCGGAAGCTAGTTATTTCAGTCGATAAAGTTTTAAATATGGGTATTTTTCTTACACGAACGCATCGCTTCAAAACAAAACCGGCCATTCACTGCCATTATAAAGCTTGGAAGAGCCAGGACATTTTTTTTTTATAGAACTCTGATTGTATTTGTCTGAAAGAAGAATGTCATTGGATGGCTTCAGGGTGAGTAAATCATGGGGTAATTTTAATTTTTGGGTGAACTATCCCTTTAACATCACAAGATCCAAATCAAATAGAGTGAAAGCTATACAAATAATATAACAGATCAGAGTTGACAAGACACCAAGACTGTCATACCAATCACTTATGTGAACAATCTGAAATAGCAAACAAATTCTGAATAATTCTTCCAAAGCAGCATTTGAAACAACAGGAGAACAGATCATCGTGTTTGCACGTTTGACAATGACATGCGCATTATGAGTGTGTACAGATGCAATCTCAACTCTATTGAGAAACATCAATTATTCGCCAGCGGTGTCAGTTCGAAAGGCAGCGGCTTTATATCTGCCAGCCTTTCATTCCAGGCATCATCTGTTTGTGCCGAGTGGGAGAAAGTTCTCTGGCAGAAATAATGACCAAATAGAAGCAGGTCTTTGAAGACAAGAATCAAAGAATTCCAGCCGCTGGATCGAGGGAATTGATAATGACAGTGTTTTTCGTCGGGGCAGTGAGATTAATCATAGAGCGAGGGGAGAGGAGAAGGAGGGAAAGAAGAAAAAAAAAAAAAAAAGAAAGAAAGAGGCAAACATTTTTACCGATCCTAATTTTTCTGGCGTGGACTGACTGCTGAGCTCTATAGAGGTGCTGGTTTTTGGAACAGACTGGGAGCGAGCTCATTAATGTTTGTGTGGATGGATCAGACGAGAGACTCGCTGTGTTCTCTCTTCCTTTATCATTTCGCTCTTCCATCTCGTGGATGTTTTTTTTTTTTTTTTTCTGTTAAAGGCCGCGCTGCCTTAAGTGAGGTTTCTGCTTGCGATGTTTCACTGGTATATGAGCGGAGTGATCCTGAGCAATGGCAGCATGGAAAGGTAGTTTAATGTCACCTTGTCATGCTATTTTGCTTCAGGGCCACGAGGAATCACAACGCTGTTGGAAATGCACTGGGGATTTTAGACTGGCATTTTTGAATTTGTCTTACGGCATATTCCCTTTTCTACTCTATTTTGGATCGCACATGTCAGTGATTATACAATATTTCCAGTGATCAATTTGTCTTCAAAGCCCAATTCCATTAAAACTGCTCATATGATAAAGATTAAAAGCAAGTGTTATTGTTATATCAATACCAGGCAATATCATTTTTTTCTCCCCTTTATATAGCTTATTAGCATATTACTAGGATATTGGCTGTATAAAGCACATGTTAATGCCTTATTCCGAATTACCGTAACGTAAGATTTTTTTTAATGTCTTTGCAAGAATTCTCTTATTCTGCTTTATTTTTTTTTACAGTAAAATATTATTACAAATTAAAATAGCACTGTTCTGTATATTTTTGAATATACTTAAAAATGTAATTTATTCCAGTGATGCAAAGCTGAAACCTTGAGACTTTTCTTTTCATTTTTTTTCTTATTTGATGAATAGTTAAAAAACAGCATTTATTTGAAACAGAAATGTTTTGTGACACTATACGTCTTTACTGTCACTTTTGCTGAATTTTGTATTTGCTGAATAAAAATATGAATTTTTTTACGATATATTAATTAAAAATCCAAATTTCACTGACCCCAAACTTTTGAACAGTAGTCAAATTTTGCTCCTTTGATTTTCCATTAAGCCTGCATCAAATGACATATTAAAGCCAATTAAATGATTATTTAAATCATAAATATTAAATATTTATATAATATTTAATGTTTTAAATATTAAAACAAGGGTCACACTTTAGGGTCCAATTCTCACTATTAGCTATGAATTTTGCCTCAAACTCCTAACTACTGCTTAGTAATATTTAGTAAGGCAGCTGTTAAGTTTAGGTATTGGGTATATTAAGGGATTTAGAATATATGGTTAATGCAGAATAAGGCATTAATATGTGCTTTATAAGTACTAATAAACAATTTTACAATTTCCTAGTAATATGTATGATTAGGAAACTAGTTAATAGTGAGAATTGCACCCTAAACTAAAGTGTTATAAAAAAAAAGACATAAGCATTGCATATGGCTGCCTCACATCCATTAAACATCTCTTATTGGTAAGTATTTCATAACAAATGTGCTTATGAGACAGCATATGATCCAACCAACCTGTGACCCATGCAGTCTCCCCTCTGCCAGAGCTGATCTGATGGGGAGAACTCTCCGAGCTGAGAGTCGGCGGACAGCGTGACCTTTTAGCGAGCGTGAGGGATAAAATAAACTGCTGTCAGTGGTAATGAGCCATCTGGACCTCTCATCCAGCCACCGTCCCACCTGAAGCCCCCATCAATCTGCTCCACTGCTGTCGAGGGGTGAAGGAAACATCTACCATGACCCACCAGTGCAGCTCTTACCTTACTGTACCTGAGCAGCCAGGTGTGAACTAGTCTGCAGAGCCCTTCAGATGATATTATAACTTTACATTTCAGAACTAGAGTTAAATGCCATATAATCTAGACACACTCACTCAAATTCCCTTGCACACTTTGGATGAGTCTGTATTTACCCAGTGTGAGACTATTGGGTTAATCTGACATGCTCGTTTTGGTCAGACACACAGTGCTCTCTGCTGGAACTGACAGGAACTTTACACTTTACAACTTTACACTAGGCTTTTTTTTTTTTTTTTTGGTTTTGGTTTTGTGGGGAGCATTTGAACCCCTGCAACAGGGCTTACATTGACAAAATGGAGATGCTGGTTAAAAAGTTTGGATTAGGTGCAACCTCCAGAAACTGGACAAAACTATATCACGGCAAGGCAAGTTTATTTATATAGAACATTTCATACACAATGGCAATTAAAAGTGCTTTACATAGAATACATTAAAATAATAAAAAGAAATGAGAATAATTAAAACAGTTTAGAAAAATAAAATACAGTACAGTACAAACAGTCGGACGAACAGTGACACAGTGCTCATTCAGTAAATGCACAGCTAAACAGAAGTGTTTTGAGTCTGGATTTGAATGTGACTACTGTAGGAGCACATCTGATCTCCTCTGGAAGCTGGTTCCAGCTGCGGCTGGCATAATAGCTAAAAGCGGACTCGCCATGCTTAGAGTGAACCCTTGGTATTTCTAGCTGATATGATCCTAATAATCTGAGTGATCTGCTGGGTTTATATTCATTGAGCATATCTGCAATGTATTGAGGTCCTAGGCCATTGAATGATTTATATACCAGTAATAATACTTTAAAATCAATCCTAAATGTAACTGGGAGCCAGTGTAAAGACTTGAGGACTGGTGTGATATGTTCATATTTTCTGGTTCTGCTCAGAATCCTGGCAGCAGCGTTCTGTATGAGCTGCAACTGTCTTATGGTCTTTTTGGGAAGGCCAGTGAGGAGTCCATTACAATAATCCACCCTGCTGGTGATGAAAGCATGAACAAGTTTCTCTAAGTCTTGTCTGGAAACAAAGCATCTAATTCTTGCAATATTTTTCAGATGATAGTATGCTGATTTAGTTATTGCTTTGACATGACTACTGAAACTAAGGTCTGACTCTAGTGTCACACCAAGATTCCTGACTTGATTTTTAGTTGTTTGACCCCTAGAGTGAAGGTATGCGTTCACCTTGAGAACTTCATCTTTGTTTCCAAACGCAATGACTTCAGTTTTGTCTGTTTAACTGAAGAAAGTTTTGGCACATCCAACTGTTGACTTCATCAATGCATTGGCACAGGGAGTCAATGGGGCTGTAATTGTTAGGTGATAGGGCTAAGTAGATCTGTGTGTCGTCTGCATAGCTGTGGTAAGCAATTTGGTTCTTTCTCATTATTTGGCTCATTGGGAGCATATACAGGTTGAACAGGAGTGGTGCAAGAATTGAGCCTTGAGGGACTCCGCATGTCATGGATGTCCACTCAGACTTATGGTCTCCTATACTCACATAATAACCTCTCCCATCTAAGTATGACCTGAACCATTTTAGGACTATCCCAGAAAGCCTGGCCCAGTTTTCGAGCCTGTCAAGAAGTATGTTATGATCGACAGTGTCAAATGCAGCACTGAGGTCGAGTAGTACCAGCACCGATAATTTGCCTGTATCAGTATTTAAGCGAATACTGTTTATTATCTTCATGAGCGCTGTTTCTGTGCTGTGGTGCGGTCGGAAACCAGATTGAAAATTGTCAAAGTATCCATTCGAGCTTAAGAATTTGTTCAGCTGATTGAAGACAACTTTTTCAATGATCTTGCCTATGAAAGGAAGATTTGAGATCGGTCTATAGTTGCTTAATATGGTCTTATCCAGATTGCTCTTTTTCAGGAGGGGCTTGACAACTGCAGTTTTCAGGGAGTTTGGAAAACTCCCAGAGAGAAGTGAGGCATTTACCACTTCTAGAAGACCTGCTTCTAAACTGTTTAACACACTTTTGAAAAAAGATGTGGGAAGTGTGTCAAGAGCGCAGGTTGATGTTTTAAGGTGCTGTATGGTTTCTTCCAAAATTTTACAATTTCTATGAAATCAGACAAAGTTACTACTTTCTCAGGTGGTCTGATCTGTCTGACCTCAGTGCAACTCAAGGATGTGCTGATCACCTTTCTGATATTATTGATTTTCTCAGAGAAGAAAGAAGCAAACTCACTGCACTTGTTGTCTGAGAGGATTTCACTGGGAATCTGGCTTGGGGGGGGTTTGTCAGTCTCTCTACAGTAGCAAAAAGAGTGTGTGTGTTGTTTAAATTGCTGTTTATAATATATAAGCTTTGCCTAGTTCCATATTGAAAGCATGGATATCAGGTAGCCAGCATACAATTAAATGTAAGTGAAATAATTAAACAAAGTAAATATTTTATGTTTTTGAAAGAAGTCATATCTAGACTTCGTTTTTACCAAGGCTGTTAGAGCAAAAATACAGTGAAACTTTTTTTTTTTTTAAATAGCAGTTTTCTATTTTAATGTATTTTAAAATGTAATTTATTCCTGTGACGCAACACTGAATTTACATAATTGACATTTACAGCCATAACTCCAGTCTTCAGTATCACATAATTCTTCAGAAATCATTCTAATATGATTTTTTGCTCAATAAACTTTTCTTATCATCATATCCTTAGTATCAATATTAAAAAATATTAAAATCCTATTTTTGTGGAAACCGGGATTTCTTTCAGGATCTGATGAATAGAATGTTAAAAAGAAGAGCATGTATTTGAAATATAATTTTTATAACAATGTGAAAGTCCTGTCACTTTTTTATAAATAAAAAGGCTATATAATTTTTTTTCCTTCATTACTGACCCCACAATTGTAATTTAATTAAATTAGCAGAGTGATACTAAAAAAAAAGAAAGAAACTGGCACAGCTATAAAGTAAATAGGTTTATCATCATCATCATTTTATATATATATATATATATATATATATATATATATATATATATATATATATATATATATATATATATATATATATATATATATGTGTATATATATATATATATATATATATATATATATATATATATATATATATATATATATATATATGCCATGATTGACCAATCAAAATCAAACATCCCAGAGAGTGCTGTAGTAAAAGACCTACAAGTGGAAATTGATGGATGTATCAGCTGAACCAAAAAGAGATGTGTAGCCCAATATTCAAGACGGTAGTGACCAGTGGTTGTCCCCAAAAAAAGAAGCCATATTTTTTTGAGTGTCTAAAGGACCGTCATTCACATCAAGAACGATAACGATAAAGATACAGTTGTAAAATCATTCTAAATATTAAAGAATAGCAGAGTCCACACCACAACTATAACGATAACAGCACAGAGAAACGATATCGCTGGAATAAATTTCATAACGAAATTTTCCAGTTGATGAATGATTAAAAACATTGACAGCCAATCAGAATCCATCCTGCTTTCAAAAGCTCAAACACTTAAAACAGCAGACGTCAAAACTGCAGCACACACAGAAGAATAAACTCAGCTTGCGTTTGTGTGGATGCTAATATAGTTATCATTCTTGGTGTGAACAGGCCTTCAGTCATTATTTGGTGAGAATCTTGATATCAGCTGTTACCAACACATTTTTACACCATGCGTATGTGCAAGTTAGAGAGCTACTATATTTTTTGGTGTCAGTAACATACCACACAAGCCATTTGGACTACTGTAAATGATACTTGTATGGTGCTTTTTATTCTTTTCAGGGCTTGACAGGCCCTAGTCAACAAACACTTCTAAAAGATCACCTTAGAGATTCTTCTTTTGAGCTCCAGAGAAAGAAAGTCATACAGATTTTGATTGTGCATCAAAACGGAATAGACTTGTATAGCCGTGGTCCTCAGACTCCATATATTCTGCACTGCGAGTAAACGGGACAGTGCTGGGGAAATATGGGTCTGACCATGGAAGACACAAAGATCCCACATAAACCAACATCAATGACAGCCTGTGCAGTGGCTCGTCACTTCTCACTTGGCTTTTTGGATCCTAGGACGCTGTCAAACACAGCTCTCACACACACACACACACACACACACTCACTCACTCTGAATGGCATGGACTGCTTCCTCACTCGGAGTGATTCACTGCCACTTCACAACACAGTCCGGGACTGACATTTCCCACATCCAGACTGCTGCTCCTGACAGCCACAGAGAAAAGAAGAGAAGAAAAAAAGACAGGTGCACAAGGGGTCTGACTTTATGTGTAGAGACAAAGATATGCCTTGTGGAAGCTAATCCATGTGTTCAGTTTTTACAGTTATCGGGCCAGGGAACTTCCAAAGAAGGGCTGGTAAACCTAGATGTTCTGCGTTAGGTATGTAATAGGTACTTTCCACAAATAGCCTGAAACTATAGATTCAACAAACGTTGGAACAGCAAAAGGTGTGAAGCTGTTTTATCACAGGCGTAACTATTGGTAAGCAGGGTACGCGGTTGCTTACGGGCCTGGACCAATCAGGGGCCCGCGTGACTGGAAGATATTGATTGACAGCCATCGCATTTTACTACTTTTAGTCTGATCGCATTTTACTTTATCGCAAATTTATTTGAATAAATAATGACAACAACATATTTTACTGATCATTAAATACATGTTTGAAATAAACAATGATGGATTTTGGTGTAATTTGTTTCGGATTGGGACTGGGGAATCCCCGGGTCCCAATTCGAATCCCGGATATGGTAAGTGAACATGCGTATTGCGTGCAAAACATTAAAAACGTTGAACTTGAGACAGACAATATCGACAGTTTTATGTTTTATTCATTATAAATTAGACTGCAATTTTTGCAACCCTGTCAACGACATTTGGTTATATCAGAAATTTGTATATATTAGCAGATTAAAACCCTGATGACAGCAAATAAGCATTAAATAAACATCAAAATTAAACAACTTTTATATAATAATGAAAATGAATAAATAAATAAATACTACAGAATTGGTAACATCAGGGTTGCAAGTAACAGCATTGCAAATTTAGCAATGTAATTAATTAATGTATCACTCATTAGGTTACTTTTGGACTAAATGTTGGTTTGTAATTATTAATAAAATACTATATATATATATATATATATATATATATATATATATAGGCAAATTAAAGGTAGGCACAGTTCAAACCATTTTTTTTTTGTTTATGACTGATGTTCAGTCACACTGTAGGGATGTGCACCCTGTATAGTTGACCGTTAAATGCTGCTGTTCTCAGTGGTTCTTGTTGTGGAAGTAAGTAGTATTCTTTTTTTTCTTTTTTCCAAGGCTAAATCCTTTCATGTAATGTGCAATCTCCATTTTTGTTTCTCCAAATACATTTCGCAATGTTAAATAGCCATTATTGCACAATAAATTTGGTTATATTTATGAAAACCTGTTATTGTGACAAAAATGCTGAAACTTACAGCAAACATGTTTTCACTATCACAGCAGTGAAAAATCTCAACTGTAGTTAGTGTATATATATATATATATATATATATATATATATATATATAGCTAAATTTTATTTTTAATTTGTAGAAAGTGAAAACAATGTGTGACATCTTTATAAATATCTCTGCAAAACCTAAATTTACTTACAATTATAAAGCAAACAGTAATGACAACATTACATTTAACCATGACTAAATTATGGTATATCAAAAGACTATGATTAAGTGGACTCTATTGAGAATCCCTTTGAAGAGATAAGGGATATGTTTTACATCCCGTCTAAAGTATCAAATGTTTTTCAGGTTGTTAAACCAACCAGACTGGGTCATCGGTCAAATCTGTGAGACGGGTAAAGCCAGCAGGTGGTCTTGACTGTTTATTAAAGTGTTTAACATCCATCCTGCCATTAAACCAATGCCTACACGGAGCACTTATGTGTCAGAACTTCAGCCTCACTTTACTGGGGCAGGTCTCTAAGTCACACCATTCACTGTGGGACTTTCTCTATGGGTCACTCAGGCAGCATGGCAGAGGTTAAACTCATTTCTAAGCATTTTCACTTTGAGGTCTTGGACAAAGAATTAATTACACTGACAGTCTTTCACATAACTGTTGCCATTTCCATTTCCTGAAAGGCTTTGGTGTGAACATTTGCTCAAAGAACTCAAACAATGCCAAGGCCACTGGTTTGAAATACTGAAAAGAAGTGTTATATAGAAATTAATCTGAATAGACTGGCCATTCAAACTTTAGGTTTTCTTCAGAAGCGCTTTTTGTATCAGTCACTGGTTTAAAAGAGAAAGCCTTGAATAGCAAAAAAAAAAAAAAAAGTATTAGCTACTAAAATTAATCCGAATAGGTTCAGAAAGTACTATATTTCTACTACTATATTCCTTTGAGGTCTGATGTCTAAGGGCCTGTTTACACCTGGTCACTTCATACATTTTTTTCTCGCAGTCTTTTCGAAGTTGTGTCGAAATAACGACACTAGGGGTCGCTCTTGGGAGCCCCAAAAACATATGATGTTTTCATTCTGAGAGTTTCTCCCTCACATCTGCTTCAGGGTCTTGATAAATGTGTCATTTCTTTGTGGTTTAGAATACGTAATTCTTTTGTCTTTTATGAGTTTAATAAAGGACTCTGCCTCTTCTTCTGTCCAAACATACGTCCAAGCATCTACGTCAGGTGACCTGTAAATGCAAAAATATTCCTTTTTCGAACTGCCTAAAAACCCCCCTCATGCGAGCATAAAAACCTTTTTTGCGATAAATTAAGCGAAATTGACGTGTTTCCATTGGGCATATTTTAAAATCGCAATTTCAATTTGCGCAATTTGAAGGGTAATAGAAATGCTAGTGGCGATCTTGAAGAAGCAATTTCCTCTAAAAGTGCAAATACATGGCGGTTTGCGTATATTCCAACATACCTTTCCGTCCACGTTCTTCTGGGTGCGATCGATTTATGTCTCCATTGGACGACCACGATCGTTGCCTTCAGTGTTTGGGCTGTGCTCATGCTGAGACATTAGCTATGTTTTCATCGAAAGTTACGAATTTAACTTTTTAACTTTTAAATTTGGAATATCGCATAAAACATTCGCGAATAAAGCAGCGTTTCCATCCAGTGAGTCTAAGAGAAGAAAATCATCACTTCCTAATAAACAGGCGCTGAATATCACTTAGAAAAGTAGGAGAAGCCACTGTATGTAACAATTTTTGTATATAATAAAGTACTTGTGTCTCAGAGCGCACGGAAGGAAAGCAATAAACACATTATCTTGCTTTAAAAGGCAAATGCTGCAGTTTGAGGACGCAGTCGTGTATGAGGTTCCAGATTTTGGACACATGGTTAGCACTTACTTTCCCGTCGCATAGCCTTTCTCAGGACAACTTGGTCCGGCCACACAATCCAATTTGCATGGTACCTGCCAAAGTACAGTGGCATTCTCTTCACATTCTCTCTGGGCGGAAATGCATTCTCCTTGCAAAGAACTGCAATAGCGCATGCATGTCCCTTCAGCAGAGATGAAGATGGAGTTCTACAGCCCTTTATTGTACCCAAGAAGGGTGGTGGGCTCAGACCGATTCGGGATCTATGAGTATTGAATCGGGCCCCTCACATGGCTCCCGTTCAGGATGCTCATTCAGAAACATATGCTGATGTGCATCAGATACCAGGATTGGTTCGCGGCGATAGACCTGAAGGACGAATACTTTCACGTCTCGATCCTTCCTGTTCCTACGGTTTGCCTTTGCAGGGGGGCATATCAATACAAAGTCCTCCCTTTCGGGTTGTCCCCGTCTCCTTGCATCTTTACCGAAGTCGCAGACTGCCCTTGCCTTCTTGAGGGAAGTGGCCATTCGCATCCTCAACGACTGGCTAATCCTAGCTCACCCTCGAGAGTTGTGCACACAGAGACATGGTCCTCGAGCACCTAGCCCGTCTGGGACTTCGGGCCAACTGACAAAAGAGCAAGCTCATCTCTTTTCTCAGTGTTGAGTTGAACTGCAAGGAGTTGAACTGTCACAATGAGAGCATGTCTTTCAGAAAACTGTGCTCGCTCAGTGCTGAACTGATTGATTTTTTTCAAGTACAAAACAGCGGTCCCTCTCAAATATTTCCAGAGGCTCCTGGGGCATATGGTATCTTCAGTCGCGGTAACGCCCAAGATGGGCATGACGGCGCAGCACACATCACGTGGTCATCACACTGAGGTGATGTCGCACATTCAGTTCTCGGATGGACCTTTCTTTTCTACGGGCAGTAGTTTCCTAGAACAAGTGTACATACGTGTTGTTGTTATAACAGACGCATCCAAGACAGGCTGGGACACCGTGTGCAAAGGGTGTGACTTTATTACCAGGTTCCTGAGAGGTGTGCAGAGGTTAAATTCTCAGAGACAGTGCCTCATCCCCTCTTGGGACCTCTCGGTGGTCTTACAGACCCTACAGAGAGATTTATTTGAGCCTTTACAGTCAGTCGAGCTCAGTGCCCTCTCTATGAAGACGACCCTCCTGACTGTGCTCACCTCGGTCAAGAGGGTGGGAGACCTACAAGCCCTCTCAGTTAACAAAACGTGTCTGGTGTTCGGGCTGGCAGACTCTCACGTGGTCCTGAGATGCCGACCCGGCTATGTTCCTAAGGTTCCTACTACCCCTTTCAGGGATCAAGTGGTGAACCTGCAAGCGATCCCTCCTGATAAGGGAGACCCAGCCCTGTCTCTCTCTAAAAATTAAAGGAGCACCTTTTTTGGTCAATGTTTTGATCAATATATAATATGCTACTGATATGTTACTAATATATTATATGTAACATCTATTTCATTTTAAACATTTAAGGTCTTACATAACATTGTACATTTAAGCTATAAAAAATGCTACAGTAAAAACCTGTTAATTGATCAGTAATTGGAAATTCCTATCAGTCTCTGCGTGACATCACATGATTATATTCCATATAAATAATTTTGCTTACTTTTATTATGTTCTCAGCAATGTACATTAAACGTTTTGTTACATTTTCTGTATTTCATTTGATATTGCATTATTATAGTGTAATGTGTATTATCCTAATGGTGTTTTGTATTTGTCTGAATGACCCTGTGCACCTTATACACAAGTATAAATTGTATATTGACAATGTTTTATGGACATGCCACTTACAGTACATTGATTCATCATATGGCTTTCTATTTAACCACTTTTATCATCATGGTGGTTATCAGTGCATTTTAAGGTTAACAGAGACTTTGGTATTTCATGGTAGAATATCAGTATTATATAATTTATTATAATGAATGGTTATACGTTAAGTTTATAAGTCTTTTTTTTATTTTAACTGTAAATTTAACAGAATACTTGGCCCCACATTTAAATGAATACTTTTATAGAGTGCAATTATTGTGTACATACATTTTGCATTGCACTTATATTTAAAAAAATATCTGCATGTTAGAGCTGTAATTAATTTCTGTAATTACATATTGCACTGTTCTTTCACATTAACCCACCCATAAACCTATACATACCAACAAACCTGCCCCTAACCTTACCCGTTTCCTACCTCAATAGCAGCACACTAAGTACAATTGTTTTTGTATTATACAACCAGACAAGTGTCTTTTTTTATGCAAGTACATAATAGTTAAAGAAACCTATAAATTGTGACTGAATATTTTCTTGTGTGTACATTGCATTTTCCCAAAACACGATTGATACTTCACATACTGAGTGTATGATGGAGAACAATCATATAAACAACAAAATTTACGTCTATATGAGGACAAGGACGTTTAAGCAGCGTTATTGTTTCTCCTTCAGAGAGATAAGCTATCAGATCGCTCAGACGCACCGCCTCATTAGGAGCAGAAGACTTCATACTCATCAAAATGCATTAGGAGACAAGCATCTGACACGGGCATTAAAACGACTCTCTTGCAAATTGAATTTGACTACTCTGGTGAGGGGCCGTCTTGCTCGCGGGAGCACTTTGCTTTTGCTCGACATCTCTAGACTCTAGACTCTCTCTCTCTCTCGCTCGGGATGTCAGCATGGCCCTCCATTTGTCTGGAGCAAATACAAAAATCAATAATTTAATTTCACTTTTCAATTAAGTGAACTAACAGAGGTTAGTCCCCATGTTCTTTGACCACAAATTCCTCCCATGCCATCCGTCTGAATTAGCGCTCATTGAAAATAATGACCGGCTCCACATGTCATGTATTATCTGGAAATGTAGGGCCCATAGGTAGGTAACATCGTTTGACTCCTGCTAATTAATACAATGTAGTAGATTTAATGGGCCTTCCCGTCTTTGTTTATCTGGTGATTTATTTCAGGTTAACCGGGCTCAGCGCTGCATTCCATTATCAATTTAATTACCATTTCTAAGGATGGATAAATAATTTTTTCATCACGGATGCACCATATTGACAGGCATACTGAGGTCATTCATGTTACATTATTCAGTTAATAAACCAGAGGCAACGGAGAATGATATTAGAAGAATAAGAAAGGATAATCTATCTATCTATCTATCTATCTATCTATCTATAGTGGGGAGAACAAGTATTTGATACACTGCCGATTTTGCAGGTTTTCCCACTTACAAAGCATGTAGAAGTCTGTAATTTTTATCATAGGTACTCTTCAACTGTGAGTGACGGAATCTAAAACAAAAATCCAGAAAATCACATTGTATGATTTTTAAGTAATTAATTTGCATTTTATTGCATGACATAAGAATTTGATACATCAGAAAAGCAGAAATTTGGTATAGAAACCTTTGTTTGCAATTACAGAGATCATACGTTTCCTGTAGTTCTTGACCAGGTTTGCACACACTGCAGCAGGGATTTTGGCCCACTCCTCCATACAGACCTTCTCCAGATCCTTCAGGTTTCGGGGCTGTCGCTGGGCAATACGGACTTTCAGCTCCCTCCAAAGATTTTCTATTGGGTTCAGGTCTGGAGACTGGCTAGGCCACTCCAGGACCTTGAGATGCTTCTTACGGAGCCACTCCTTGGCTTTCGGGTCGTTGAGCCTTGTGTTTCGGGTCGTTGTCGTGCTGGAAGACCCAGCCACGACCCATCTTCAATGCTCTTACTGAGGGAAGGAGGCTGTTGACCAAGATCTCGCAATACATGGCCCCATCCATCCTCCCCTCAATACGGCACAGTCGTCCTGTCCCCTTTGCAGAAAAGCATCCCCAAAGAATGATGTTTCCACCTCCATGCTTCATGGTTGGGATGGTGTTCTTGGGGTTGTACTCACCCTTCTTCCTCCAAACACAGCGAGTGGAGTTTAGACCAAAAAGTTATATTTTTGTCTCATCAGACCACATGACCTTCTCCCATTCCTCCTCTGGATCATCCAGATAGTCAATGGCAAACTTCAGACGGGCCTGGACATGCGATGGCTTGAGAAGGGGGACCTTGCGTGTGCTGCAGGATTTTAATCCATGACGGCGTAGTGTGTTACTAATGGTTTTCTTTGAGACTGTGGTCCCAGCTCTCTTCAGGTCATTGACCAGGTCCTGCCGTGTAGTTCTGGGCTGATCCCTCACCTTCCTCATGATCATTGATGCCCCACGAGGTGAGATCTTGCATGGTGCCCCAGACCAAGGGAGATTGACCGTCATCTTGAACTTCTACCATTTTTTAATAATTGCGCCAACAGTTGTTGCCTTCTCACCAAGCTGCTTGCCTATTGTCCTGTAGCCCATCCCAGCCTTGTGCAGGTCTACAATTTTATCCCTGATGTCCTTACACAGCTCTCTGGTCTTGGCCATTGTGGAGAGGTTGGAGTCTGTTTGATTGAGTGTGTGGACAGGTGTCTTTTATACTGGTAACGAGTTCAAACAGGTGCAGTTAATACAGGTAATGAGTGGAGAACAGGAGGGCTTCTTAAAGAAAAACTAACAGGTCTGTGAGAGCCGGAATTCTTACTGGTTGGTAGGTGATCAAATACTTATGTCATGCAATAAAATGCTAATTAATTACTTAAAAATCATACAATGTGATTTTCTGGATTTTTGTTTTAGATTCCGTCACTCACAGTTGAAGTGTACCTATGATAAAAATTACAGACTTCTACATGCTTTATAAGTGGGAAAACCTGCAAAATCGGCAGTGTATCAAATACTTGTTCTCCCCACTGTATCTATCTATCTATCATAGAATGGTATCTATCTATCTATCATAGAAAGATAGATACCATTCTATGATAGATAGATAGATACCATTCTATGATAGATAGATAGATAGATACCAATCTATCTATCTATCTATCTATCTATCTATCTATCTATCTATCTATCTATCTATCGAAAACAAATATGAAATCTTGCCCTTGACAAGCAGCAGCCTATAAATATTGTAAATATTGAAATATACCACTAATTTATTCCTGTGCTGTCAAAGCTGAATTTTCAGCATCACTACTTTAGTCTTGTGGCGGAGCACTTCGACTTTGCGCAGTAAAAAGTCACGCTTGAAAAATCCTCTCCCTCTCACTTCTGTCATTAGAACCAACGTGACTTTTTACTGCGCAGAATCGAATGTGCTCCCAACTTCAAGTGCTATTCCTGGAAAACTCTGGAATAGCCTTCCTGATACTGTTCGTTGCTCGGACTCACTCTCCCAGTTTAAAACTAGATTAAAGACGCATCTTTTCAGCCAGGCATTCATATAATATTGTTAATCTCACAGTTTCAAACTACAATCCGGCCTCTAGTTCATAAATGCCAGAGGAGAACTGGCCCCCGACTGAGCCTGGGTTCTCCCAAGGTTTTTTTTTTCTCCATTAGGTCACCTGATGGAGTTTTAGGACACCATTAGGCCGCTTGATGGAGTTTTTTCGGTTCCTTGCCACTGTTGCCTTTGGCTTGCTCAGTTGGGGATATTTTGGGGATATTTAATTTTATTCTATCAATCAATAAATTGCACTAGAAACAAACTTTGTTGTATTATTTTATTTTAATACTGTGAAGCTGCTTTGATACAATCTGTATTGTGAAAAGCGCTATACAAATATACTTGATTTGATTTGATTTGATATTCCGCCATACATTATAGTTATCCTATTTACCCGCTTAGAAAAGCGCCACGTTTTATTTTGTGTCACCATACTTGGTTGTGTAACTACTCATGTAACTGTATTTAAATAGGGAAAACGTGGAGGTGTTTGGTCGCTTCTAACTTCATCTCTGTTTGGATCCTAATGAATATACTGGGCTAAGCTAAGTGCTATCAAAGTGTCGCCGCGCGCCAGAGCGATTGAGTGCACGCACTGAGACGAGAGAGGTATGTATCAACTCGTCTTAGTTAAGGGAATAACATAGTTTAATATGAAAAAAACGGTGAAGTATCCCTTTAAAAGCGCTATATAAATGAAGCTGACTTGACTTGCTGAATAAAAAATAAATAAATAAAATGACGCTAAATGCAGCCTTGGTGAGCATCAGAGACTTCTTTCAAAAACATAAATCTTACCAACCTCAAACGGAATGGTAGACTGTGTGTATGTGTGTTTTATTTAGATTTGATTGTAATTATATCCCATTACAATTTACAATGTAATAGTAGTTAACAAGACATGCACATATTTAAGGTATATATTTCTCTAAAAATACTAAGATATGATTTTGTTTTGTTTTAGATGACACATTAAATGGAGTAATAGAGTTAAACATAAAATTATGAGGGCAAGTTTAGCATATGCGATTCTTCATGATGAAACCAACTAAATTTCTTCTAGCTTTTCGATGTCACTGTGATATAAAGCATACATTAAAGATGGAGAACAGATATCAAGCCTGTGATGTAAAACCCAGACTGATGACGCTGGAGTATGAGATTTGGCAGCAGGCTCAGTGTGTGGCCCCTGAATCCCACTTCAACACACACACACAAGAGTCTCTCACACGCCAGGGGCTACAGAGAAATGAGTCGAGAGAGAGAGAGAGAGAGAGAGGCTTCAAAATGTGCGTTAATGAGTGCATCTTTCTGTTAGCACTAAACTATAAAACAGGTTGTTCTTTACATGTTAATGATACAAATAATTATATTTGGTTGACCCTTTAAAATCACAAAGAGAACAGAACAGACCATTCATCTTGTAATGGTTCCACAACTACATGCATAATAATATATTTTTAGTTACATGTCAAACAAGGATGTTTGAGATGATTAAAATAAAAATAAATGTCAAATTTTCCCTCTAAAACTGAAACCAGTATGAAAACAGTACAATCTTCAACTACAATTTAATGACTCTAAAAGTCACATGGTTTAAACATACTTTCCTTGAAAAAAAATTGTGTACAAAATGTAATTTCCAAAGTAGAAGTTTTTGTTGACAAACATCAATTTTGTAACATTTTACATTTAAAAATTAAAAACATTGCAAAGTTATAAAATGGTCAAAATATTTGATTTCAAGACCTCTATCATATTTCCATATGCGATTTTTTTCCATATTTTCTCAATTTTAATTGATCCTCATTTTGAAGAACTGAAATCGATTATTAAATCCCAATAATCGATCTGTGCCGTTTTCAGTTGATGAATGAACCAAGATTTGTAGCTTGCCTCCCATCAAATAACAATAAGCTTTGTGCTTTGTTACTTCTGATATGAAAAAAGTCCCATATTTCAAATTCTGTCAATTTTATTACAAAATTCAAACAATAAATATCGTTCCAGCACTCTTTAAAGTGGCGCGACAGATCGATGTTGCGTCTCAGTTCAGTTCTCTACTACTAGTTACAGCACAAAATAAACATGAAAAAAAACGGTACAACTTACCGAAATCCGCATCACGTCACATGCAATCGCTCAGTGTTTCAACTGTGGGAAGACTTCGATAAAACACAATGTCACTGACTCATTAGTCAACAAGAAAAATGAACTCGAGAGGGGAGCATTTTGCTGAATACATGCACTATATTGCATTCATTGTATTTTTACTTAACCTGCTCATCAATATATTATGTATTTTTTAACAAATCAGTCATGTTTTATGACCTAAATAAAAAAAAACATTAAAGACAGTCACAGAATCACGAGAAATAAAACCAGAAAACCATTTTCATTTAAACATTTACAGCATTTTGTAACATTTAGTAACTTAAAAAGGATTATTATATAATCTTCGTTGTGCAGTAACAATTATCAATGTTCAATTAATGCAGTACGTTTTCGTTTTAAGTTAAAGCGCTTGACTGAGACAGAGCTGTGATAGATGTACAGCTTCTGTCATTACATACCAATTAAACAGTACTGCAGGCATAATTTTAAGTGCTGTCATTAATTTCCTATACATTTATTAATGACTGCACAGGGAAAGGGAAAAATGAGAGAGAGAGAGAGAGAGAGAGAGAGAGAGAGAGAGAGAGAGAGAGAGAGAGAAGGGGGGGAACAGGTTTTTGAGTTTTGCTTTAAATGAACCAGACAACATATATGAGAGAGAGAGAGAGAGAGAGAGAGAGAGAGAGAGAGAGAGAGAGAGAGGAGAAGGGGGGAACAGGTTTTGAGTTTTGCTTTAAATGAACCAGACAATATATGAGAGAGAGAGAGAGAGAGAGAGAGAGAGAGAGAGAGAGAGAGAGAGAGAGAGAGAGAGAGAGAGAGAAGGGGGAAACAGGTTTTTGAGTTTTGCTTTAAATGAACCAGACAATATATGTGAGAGAGAGAGAGAGAGAGAGAGAGAGAGAGAGAGAGAGAGAGAGAGAGAGAGAGAGAGAGAGAGAGAGAGAGAGAGAGAGAGAGAGAGAGAGAGAGAGAGAGAGAGGGAGGGAGAAGGGGGGAACAGGTTTTTGAGTTTTGCTTTAAATGAACCAGACAACATATGAGAGAGAGAGAGAGAGAGAGAGAGAGAGAGAGAGAGAGAGAGAGAGAGAGAGAGAGAGAGAGAGAGAGAGGGGGGGAACAGGTTTTTGAGTTTTGCTTTAAATGAACCAGACAATATATGAGAGAGAGAGAGAGAGAGAGAGAGAGAGAGAGAGAGAGAGAGAGAGAGAGAGAGAGAGAGAGAGGGAGAAGGGGGGAACAGGTTTTTGAGTTTTGCTTTAAATGAACCAGACAACATATGAGAGAGAGAGAGAGAGAGAGAGAGAGAGAGAGAGAGAGAGAGAGAGAGAGAGAGAGAGAGAGAGAGAGAGAGAGAGACACACACACACACACACTCAGGTCACTGTATGTGCTTTCTTGTGGTTGTTAGTGGATGGGAATCTAGGTCAGTCTGTTGGATCCATTGGGTGGATGATGGCACGGATTCCAGGATAAGGGCTCCAACTGACTTTGTTTGGGTTGGAGGTAATTGGCCCTTTCCTCCTGCAAAAAGGCAGAGAGCATCTACATTTCTGTCAGCTCTGGTGAAAATCCAGTGATGCGGGACCAAAACTGTTTTTTTTTTTTTTTGCAATCGCACTGCATCTAGCAGAAGAGCGTCAGAGAAAGCAGAGGGAATGGGAAGATATTTAACTAGCCAATGTGCGTCCTCTTTACAGATTTATAGTTAAATTGAAACTGCAGTTCCACACATGTGGAATGGAAAGAGACATGACTGTGATTTTTAATTTCTATGATCTTATAATGTAAGGCAAGCATCATTGTTACCATTGCTCATTCTTAATATTTTATTAAACGTTAGTATGCAACATGCTAAACCAATTACATGAATCATACTTGTAATTATGCACCTTATTGAGGTTTGCTATTGCTTTAAGCAATCATATTTACAAAGTTCAATTGAATATAAAGCTAATGTTTTACTGTACTAAATAATATGTACAGGTAATTTAAAACAGACAGCCTTTTCCCCTTTATTTTGTGACATTTTTCATAAAAAAACAAACAAAAAAACATTGGGTGCAATATGTGCAATTACTTCATATATATATTTGAAGTTCAATATTTACAACAAAATATTTTTAAAAAATGTATCACAGTTTCCACAAAAATATGAAGCAGCACAACTGTTTTCAACATTGATAAATCATCATATTAGAATGATCTCTGAAGGATCATGCGACACTAAAGACTGAAAAGTCAGCTTTGATCGCAGGAAAAAAATACATTTTCTAATACATTCAAATATAAGTTATTCTAATTGTAATAATATTGTAAAAATAACAATTGATCAAATAAATGGGTTGCACTTTATTTCATTGTACTTAAATACTGAGTAATATTTTTAACTGCATGTAATTAGAGCTACGGTTATGGTTTTGTTTAGGGTTAGTTACTTGTAATTATGCATAATTTACTGTTATTACTATAGTAAGTACATGACGTAACGTGTAACAATGTCACTTTAAAATAAAGTGTTACAAATAAATGCAGCCTTGCATAAGAGGCTTCTTTCAAAAACAAAATTTTAATGACCCCACACTTTTGAATAGTAGTGTGTATTACATACACATACATTATATATATATATATATATATATATATATATATATATACTATATATATAAGGGCTGTGAAAAGATTAATTGCAATTAATCGCATCCAAAATAAAAGTTTGTTTACATAATAAATGTGTGTGTACTGTGTATAATTATTTTGTATATATAAATACACACACTTGCATGTATATATTTAAGAAAAATTTGTTATTTATATACAAAATATTTATATGTAATATAAATTATATATAAATATATACAGTGTATACATGCAAATATTTCTTAAATAAATACAATGCATGTGTGTGTAATTATATTTACAAAATAATTATACACAGTACACACACATTTATTATGTAAACACAAACTTTTATTTTGGATGCGATTAATCGCGATTAATCTTTTCACAGCCCTAATATATATATATATATATATATATGCACACACACACATACTTCTGAATGCAGTCAAAACATGAAAATCTCACATCTTTAATAACAAGAGTAAACAATCTTACCTGACATGATTTTCCTTTTGAAATAATGCACAGTAATTGCTATACAAAAGACAAACGGTAGTTAATGGAGCTACATACAGGGTGAATTCAGGTAAAGCATCTCAACGTCAAAAGCGTCCCAACTTACCCTATGCCAGCATTCATTAGTTAAAGGAGCAGCTGCAGAGCCATTGTTGTGCAGGATTCGGCTGAACTCTGCACGGCCTGTGCCAGAGCGCCATCAAGTGGTGGAACAAAGAAAAACGACAGCTACAAATGACCCGAGCACTGGCAACATGCACTTAACATGCAGAGGAAGCCGCTGGTGTTACAGAGAGGACTAATTAAATCTGCTGTCGCCTTTAATGACGCGCAGATTTATCGCCACATACGGAATTGTAAAACGTCCAATTCCCAGCGAGGAATAAAAAACACTTCAGATTGCAGAGGAAGATCAACCTTTATTTATTGAAACTGCTTGCATACAAAATATATTGCACTATAACCAAACAATGTCAACATAAAACCCAGTCTGTTCTGCTATTATGTACAAAGAAATTATTACCCAAAGTGCAGTAACATACAAGGTCAGTCTACCTCAGTTCATTATCTACAGTATTTCATGTTTTTTTTTTTTTCTTTTCTTTTTTTCTTGTTGTTTTGTTTTTCTTTTCAGCTCTTTTTTCAATCACAATAGCCTATGATGTGTGCAAGAGATGGTTTTACAATTTGTCATTTTCATATACATTCCAAAAAATAAATAACTAGAAAACAGTCTGTTTGGCAACACTTCAAAGATTCGGAACAGTATTATTATTAATTTTTTTTTTTTTTTGGAACAGACTGCAGTGAACTGAGCCATCTTGCCAGTTTACTGCCCGCCGTGGATGTGCAGGTTTTTAAAAATACTGATAGTAAACCATTTTAACACCTTATTTTGAAGTAAAGGCTAAATTTAAGAGCCAACGCGAGAGGGGCCGGACACAGCCGGGGCCGCCTCGATTTTCGAGAGTGGTTTGTCTTTCCCGACCCACAATCCTCTGCCGCCGGTCACAGGTTCTTTTGACGTCTCCGAAGCCTTTCGTTCCGTTTTTCACAGGCAAATCACTTTAAAACTGGTGTAAAAGCTTAACAGGTAGAGCTGGTAATCTGCCAAGGTGACTAGCGAGAGCACAGGAGCATAAAGAGAAGTCGAAACGTATAGGAAAAAGAGCAAAGAGGATAACAAACGACCGGTTTTCTTGCTGTACAGTCAAAAGGAAAAGCAGAAAAAAACTACCATGGTTACCGTCACAGTAGGTTTCGAAAGAGTCGTGGGTTAAGAAACAGCATCGCGTCTTAAAAATGTAAACTAAAGTTTAATGCACAAGCACTAATCGGATAAGACAGACGGTTTTCATATCAAAGTTAACATCGTGTCGCCCCTCCTTCTCCCTCTCGAAGCGAATTCAGCTGCAAAAAGTACAGTAGACTCAAAATTAGCGAAGATATCTAAACTTCCGTTTAGTTATGTTGACAGCATACATGTGATTCACCTGCCGAGGAAGTCTTATCACATTCTAGTTTAGTATAGGTTTATAGATTATAAAGTACTTGCAGAGTAACACAAACATGATAAGTGCACATTTAAAGTTCAATCTAAAAAGAACAGCAACAATCTCTTAACGGATGACATAATATACAGAATGCAACCCCACAGTTCAACATTTTTCAGTCTATGATGAGCCATTGTTAGGACGAAGACAATGTTACAGAGAGTTGATATAAGTGCTTCAACACCTGATGCTGAAAAATACAGCAGGAACGATGGCAGTTTTACTGTGGCCAGCGTGAACGGAAAAGAAAGAGCATTTCCACCCTGTTTTGCGAGAGAAACAAAAAGAATCACCTTGTGTCGTTTATTATGATGGGAGGTAAAATGAGAGAAATCAAAGACATTTATTTAAAGGAACCTGCTTTGCTACTTCTATAAAAAAAAAAAAAAAAATCTGAATTGTTCTACAATGCAAAGATATGCTAAACGTCAAAATGTATATTCGGTGATGCTTACGTCACTGAATTAGCGTTGATATTCGTCTCTGGGTGGTTGGTTACAATTTATGACTTCCACAGTTGACTAGGTTAGTTAGGTTAATACCTTTACTACTATGGTGAAATATAATTCGGCCGACTTGATAGAATCCTGCTTTTCAGACATACAAAATGTTCATGAATTACATGCAGCACAGAAAAAAAAACACAAAAAAAAACACCTCTTTTTTTTTTTAAGTCGTCGGCTGAGATTTCAACACTCAGTCGGATGTTGTTCACGTCTTCTTCCCTGATTTAAACATCCAAATTATGATACTATCCACACTAGTTAAAGGCACAGATCCAGACAGGAGCATTTTTTTTGTTGTTGTTGTTGTTTACATGGTTTGCCATTTTTTTTTTCTTTTTTTTTCTTTTCTTTTTTTTTGCTAATGATGTGGCTAAGATCTCACATCAGAATGGGCTCGAGTGACCACAGACACCAAAGCGCGTAAAAACAATGTATGCCATGAGATGTGGCATAAACTTGTGCCCCGAGCGCTTGAGTTCATCCTCCAATGTGTTACTTTCCCTTTATTGGACATTGTGGAAAACAAAAAAAACTTTAAAAACCAATTGCTTGGAAAACATTTTTTTTTTCTTTTTTTCTTTTAAGTCACGATTCCATTTTCGAGAGACATTTAATCCACAGCTTCTTTAAGTTTCATAGGTAGTTATTTAGAAAGTCAATTAGAAAACCTGTAGCTTCAGTTGTGATCTAGAGACCGGTCTCTCTAATCCACGAAGACTACCAAATTCCAAATTCCACACACCATACACCAAGAGGCCTCGTCTTTTTACCCCCGCTAACAATTACAAAGTGTGCTTTATGTCATGTCTTGCGACAGCCCTACTGACCTGGTTCTCTTTGGCCTAATGTGTCTCTAATGAAGAAGCATCTGGATTGGTGGAGCTGAGTGGGAGAATGAGGGGAAGGGGGCAATTTATTCTCTACGAAACGCCGTTCACAACGGCTTGGCTGTCGGGGACATCCTGCTTCTCTTTCTTTAGCACTCGGTCCTTTATGGGTCTCTGCCGGTTCCCTCCACTGTCTCCTGCCAGAGCTTGAGAGCCTCGGCTGGTGTGGACGCTCCTCTCGTTATTGCTGTCGATGCGGATCTGGCAAACGAACAGATTGGACAGGTTGTACAAGATGAAAGCTTTCACACATTAAGCAATGCATTTCTTCTTTTTAGTTGGGATGTCAAAAGTACCAGTTCCAAGTGAGTTTTTCTAATAATAACTCAAAAACTTCCATTTCATGTCAATTGTTTATTTGTTATTACTGTTAAATAACCACTTGGTTCCAAAGTTTGGGGTCAGTATGCTTAAAACAAAGAAAAAAATAATAAATTAAGACTTTTATATACAAAAGATTTCTATTTCAAATTAATGTTGTTTCTTTGAACATTCTATTCATCAAAGAATCCTGAACGGTATCACGGTTTATATAACGTATTAAGCAGCACAACTGTTTTCAGCATTGATAATAATCAGAAATGTAACTTGAGCAGCAAATCAGGATATTAGAAAGACTGGAGTGATGATGCTGAAAATTCAGCTTTGCCATCACAGGAATAAATTACATTTTAAAATATAGTTATTTTAAATTGTAATAATATTTCAAAATACTACTTTTATCCTGTATTGTTTAAAAAAAAAAAAAACGCAGCTTTGGTGAACATAAAAAAATAAATAATAGTAATAAAAAAAATGTCTTACCAAACCTAAACTTTTGAATGGTAGTGTAAACCTAAAGTAATGTTAAATTTAGAAAAACTAAATGCCATGTAGTCTTCAATTTGCAAATTTGTATTAATATTTTAACCTTTTAAATAAAGTAGGGTGTTTAATAGCATATGTACTTTAAAAAAAAAAAAAAAAACTTTTTTTTAAATTGTGAAAATTCAAGAATATTGTAAAAAATATCAAGACATGTATAAATAATTAAACTTAAAACAAAAACAACACAATGTATACCGCAAACATTACTGATAATCTAGTAGGCAAATATATATATATATATATATATATAAAAAAATTGGCATTAGCAACTAACAGCCTTTTTTATAGACAAAGAAAAATGGTTTGTATATTGTAAATATTGTATTTGTAAATATTGTATTGTATTGTATTTAAACTAAGTGTAATCTGCTATAATTATAGTGAATAAATATTGAAATAACTGATCATATATGTTGATTCAGACCTGCAATGAGTCTTCCTGGGGTCTCAGCTTTGAGTCTCTGGAACTACGAGAACGGGACTCGTTCCAGTGCATGTCTTCAGCTGATTCAAGACAAAAACAAAGACTATTACAAAAAACTGATACATGACTTAAAAATAAATAAAAAGCAAAACGAGAGCAGCTTGTTAATGCAGAAATGTATAATGTACATCCCATTTATACAATCTAGATTTCAACAGATTTACAATCAAGTATTTCACTTTTTTATTTATTTATTACTGTACGTGACATTGTACAGTCCCTTTAGACAGATAACAGCTCTAAAAACTGACTTTTATATCCTCCTCCTCTTCCTCTCCCTCCACGACCCCGGGGTCCCCCACCCCTTTTGCGTCCATCAGGGGCCCTTTTGGGGTAACCCATGGACTCCTCATCTGTGGGGGCCAGGGACCAGTCGCTGAGCTCATCCCTGTGGTCGGATTCGGTCTCGGATGCATTGGAGGCCTCAGAATTGGTGCCTGGGACAAATACAGTCCATAATCAAGAAACTGATAATCAGATAATTGGCACTACGCTTTAATTAGCGGATGACTGATGCTTAAATATCAAGCCAACGGCTATTATGTTACAGAAAGTAATACTATCACATGAAAACAATTGTCTTTAATTTAAATGCCCGGTTTCACAGACAAGGCTTAAGCCTAGTTCCAGACTAAAATGCACGTTCAAGCTGTTTTAACTGAAAGCAACTTGCACGAACACATCTTCAAATATATCAGTGCCATTGTTTTGTCCCAAGATGCACACCAGTAATGTTTTTTTTTCTAAGCCACGTTTATAAAAGCTACTTAAAAGTCTTTAATTTAACTAAGGCCTAATCCTGGCTTAATCTAAGACCTTTCTGTGAAACCAGCTCAAAATATTTTAAGTGTGATGTTTAGGGCCACCAATTTCCATAACTAGTCAAGCTCTACTTTTATCATTTGAGGCCGGTTATACCTGAGGCCAGTGTCGGGCCTCGTCTCCCTCTCCCTCCACGACCGAAGGGTTTGCCGCCCCCCCGTGAGGGTCCCATTCCATTATCAGCCATGAAGGGTTTTTCCTTCTCGGGTCGTCCCGGCAGAGCTCTGGGTCCTCCTCCGATCTGTCTGAGCTGTTCATCGATCTGCAGTCTCTCCATTCTCAGCTGATCAACCTCCTGAACAAGACCAAAGAAACATGAACAATGCACCGTCACACAAGTACAAAGAGGCTAAATCAGAGCAGTGAACATCACATGATTATCTTTGAGGCATTAAGTATGTCACTAGTCAACAATTGCTGCTTTGCAACGAGTACTAATGTGCTCTGTGATCAAAATCTGCTCAACGAGAAGAACAAGTATTCTGAAGAAAATGTAAAATGCTTATTCGAGAAGAACTCGTACCAACAACTGCACAAAACAACAAATGCTAAGGTCAAAAAACAATCCCAGGTGTCTATGATATTATGAGAGGCTTTGGATTACTCTCTGATTGTATGGCAGTTCTATCAGAAAACTTGTTGATCAACTCAAACACCTCAAAGGCTGTTCACGCTTTTATAAAGGTGCAGTAAGCGATTTCTGAGAAACGCTGTTGAAAGTGGATAGGACTGAGCACAACAACACGTTTTGAACCAATCAGCAGTAGGGGGTGTGTCCACTCATGACAGGGAAGGAGATAGAGTGAGAGACATTACAAAAGCTCACAGGAATACCACTGGAAAAAGAAGGGTGATGATTAGAAATATAATTTTGCTATAATCACAGAATCAAGATATGCTGCTGTTGTAATGTTAGCTGTAACAGGACAGTTTTGAGTGTCAATGTTTGTCTTGAGCTGCTGGCGACTAACAACCAACTCTTGCTTGTATACTCTGTGTTCTGTCTGCTCATTTTTTTGTTCTTCCTTGTCATTCATTCGCCATCTTAGTTTTATTTTGCTTCGCTTCAGCTATGATACAGAGACACTCTAGCATTGCATGTTTGTGCATATTGGGGGCGGAGCAATGAAGGGAGGGGTGTGTTTGGTTGTGTTGATTTCAAATATCAACAGTGTTTTCTAGAAATTGCATTTTGATTATTTTTAAGAGCCTGTCTGTTGTATTCATTTGCGCTCTCCAAAAATGCATTATTTATGACGAGTTTAAAGTTATGGTGATTTTTAAGAATATTCTTTTCAGGAACTCAAATTCCACTTAAGTTTTGTCTAAAGAACTATCTTAAGAGAAAACAAGATGATAATATTAAAGAGAAATGTTTTAGGGAATAAACTTATTCTTCAGTAAGAAAAGAAAAAAAAAAGAGCAGTTTAGAAGATTTTTATTCTCAAGAATGTTTGTGAGAATGCAGCCCATGGTCTCTAGTCAATTCTTTATTGCAACACTATAAAAAAAAATTTTTTTTGCCATTATATTGACCGCCAAACTGACACTGTAAATTAAACGGAAAGAGTTAAAAACCAAAGTTTAATAGTCAGGGTTTAAGGATTATTTTAATCAATAACCCAAAGTACGATCAATAGAAATTATCCAAGCAACCTAAAAAGTGGTTCTTACCTTTAGATAATTCAGATGGTAGTCCAGCAGAATACGTGCATTTGAAATGCTTTCCTTTGTCCCAACAAACACAAACGGCACCATTCCCTGCAGTTGCAATTAAAGTATGCGAAGTCAGTATGAATGATAATTTGTCAGCATGAATGATAAAATCCATATTGGATAAATACACAGTCGACTTAGGAGTAGTATATATATATATATATATATATATATATATATATATATATTAGGGATGCTCCGATCAGGATTTTATCAAGCTTTATATGTTTATAAGTGATATGTAGGCTCTCTGAATGATTTCATGTGATTTCAAGTGACATACTTAACCCCTATTGCATCCTTATGGACACTTTTGTTGTTTTCAGTGTTTTTTTTTAATCACTTTGCCTGTGTGCCAAAATTTGGCACAGGTCTGTATTTTTATTGGAATTTTACCATTTCACCCCCATTTCCTTTAAAAAATCTTTTTTGCACTAGGTACACAAAATACTTCCACTCAGCATCTTTTGGACAACAATGTCCACATTGAACCCAATTAAAACTGCTATTTTTAATCCCAGGGCCATTTAACTATAAAATGATGGAATCTTTGTTAAGAGGCTTTCATTCTGTTGGCAAGGGTTCAAAATGAAAAATTTTACTATTTTTTACCAGATGGCGCCATTTTTTCAGGTTTGGCCTATAAAGCAAATACTCGCTTTATTCCTGTTTTCTGCTTTGGCATATTATAGAGCCAATTGGATAAATTGTGTGGGTGTTTTGATATGGATGTCAGAGTGTGGTTTGTACGTGTGTAATAAAAAAAATGTGTGCGTGTACTGCAACTCAAACTCAACTGCAAATAACAAATCCAACCACTGTGTGCACCGGTGGAGTTTTGCTGCATCTAAATGGGGAAAATCTGTTACTGCGCCCAAACAAGCTCTTACTGAAAGCTCATTTTTTGAGATATCAACCTCAAATTTGGAACACAACTTGTTTAGATTTATGGCTTTGATTTTCTAGCTGTTAAGAATTCAAAATGTTTCATAAAACATACATTTTATATAAAATAATTCAAACTTTTTTTTTTTTGGTTTTACTTTTTACAATTTATTTACTTCAGCAATAATCTGCCAAGAGTCTTCTTTAAAATGAGACCAAACTTAAGTCTGTGCTCCCAAGCTTCACATTTTTATGGAAGTTTTTTGACATGGACATTTCTGTCCACTATGGACCTATGTGCAACTTTTTTTAATTGATGCAGAAGGGTTAAAAGTAATGGCTTATAAAAAATAAAAAGGTATCAAGTACATGGTCTCATTTGATAGAAAACCTTTAAAATTGAGGAAAATTGATAATCTTTGGAGGTTCTTATGTTACAACACTGTGGAGAAAACCCCAGAAAAAGTGATGCAATTGATCTATTTTGCTAGTTATTCATTATTAGAATCATATATGACGGGTCATAAAATCAAGTTTGGGCTTGTTCACAATCATGACAACTGCATCTGGGCCAAATTTTGTCAGTTTCCATTGATTGAACATTAAAATGACGTTGGAAAACACTGAATCATGATCGCGACGTGATCGGATCCCCGAGGTTCCATATTAGCTAAGCAGCATGTCATGTTTCTCTGTGAGGATTTTCTCCAGATCTACGCATCATGTTATGTCGTGATTGAATCGCGACGACCTGCTCTAAATAAAGATTATGTGTGTGATTTACTATGGTTTACAAATACTAATTGCAAAGTTACAAAGCAGAACGTGGTGCAAAAGCCTCATCTGTATACCGTTTACTTGCATGTTTTACGTGATCAAATTGCGATCGGTTCGTGAGATTGGCCAAATTTAGTGACTACCGATCGAGTCATAGAATGTGACTATTGGCCATTATCAATCTGCGTCCGATCGATCAGAGCAACTCTAATATATATATAACTTAACTATATATATATATATATATATATATATATATATATATATAGACACACACACACACTCACTAGATTGCATTGTAGATGGCTTAGAGATATGTATTCCTAAAATTGATTAGTAGGCTAATGCAGTCTTCAACAATTACTATGAATTAATGCATTTTCTCATGCATCATCACTTCTGCCAGCCATAAATACAACAACGAGTGTGTTCAGCCGCCCACTCACTGACCTCCTCTAATGGAGAAGGCTTTTTGTCATTTTCAGGTTCCACTCGAACTCTGACAACTCCCGATTTATCCACAACCTCTTGAATCAGCTTCCCACTCTTGCCAATGACTTTTCCTGCAGGACGGGGGTAGAACATAATTTAATGATTCACATTAACCATCTTGGTGCAGGACAGAAAGTCCAGTCCGTGAAGAAGAATGTTGTTCATTTCGATTGTCCTCACCGACTAAATTCTTAGGAACTTTGATAATATCTTCAGAAAACTCCAGGTAGCTTCTGGCCTTCCGTACAGCTTCCTGGTCCTGGAATTGAAATCACAAAGACCCATCTCAGATATGAGTTTTAGGCTCACATATTCTAACAGCCATCACATTTAATTGACTTTACCTACACCAGAAAGTCCCCAATAAAGCAGTTACCTCTCCATAGATGTGAAACGTGCAGGTCTCTTCATCCAGATCTATGGTTGTGACCCCAGGAATCTTTCGGGCTTGCTGGATATTCGCCCCATGGGTGCCTATGGCCAATCCCATGAGGTCATCGCGCACCACAAACTGCTCATGGAACCTTGAAGCCAGTTGCCGAGAGCTCTGGAAGGGAATTTTTTTATTTATTAAATAAGTGAATGTTGTACTTAATGGAAAACCATGATGGCATGAGTTTTAATAGTGGTTATTTTTTTAGATTTAAGCTGTTTAAATGTTATGGTTAAAAACATGCATGTTCAGTTCAGTTGTGGCTTTTGAGGAGGATATGCAAGGACGCGTCTACAGCATTAGATTTTTAGCACATATTCACGTGTGAAATTGCAGTGCTGCCTGATACACAAGAGTGCTTTCTGTATGAAACTCAACAGTGGGTTCAAAAGCCCTCAGCAGGCCAGCTACACTTGAACCGTAAAATATAAATAAAAAAATCCATCACTGTTTAGCCACAAATTTGATAACATTCTCCAAATCTTCTCCAAATCAAACGCACTTATGCAGAGAAATAACTGCATTAATAAAGTAGCTGTTAGATTATGGACATAAAACATTTATTTAATTAAACAGAAGTCAATAGTGAAAAACAAAAAAAATCAAAGAAGAGATGATTTTTAAAGACATTTCAAACCATAAAAAAACATACAAATTCAAACATTGGTTGAAACACTACAATTTAATTCATTAAAAAAAACTATTCAATGCCTCATATGTGCTAATTTGCTAATATATATATAAGTGTCTCCCATACATTGATTTATCTGTGGCAGCCCCTATTTGTCTCTATTTAAACTTCTCATAACAACATAAAAGGTCTTTCATGTCTTGTTTTGCACCATTGCTGTTAAACAAACTAAAATCGAAACCGCAACAAGGCTTTGTGTACTTATCAAAAGACTGTTTGCGCTGCGCAAAGAGAAGTGTGCACTTCTCTCACGCGGTAAGCACGTGATTAGACCCCAGTGAATGAATGCAGTGAACTCCATCTGTGCATGTGCTGAGTTTAGCGTGCATTTGGGAACACAGCGGTCACCAGTAACGCATTATTTCCATAGTTGCCGAATACAGCATTTCACTAGATTTGTAATGAGACGCATTTGAACGGCAGCAGGAAGTAAACGGTTAACTGTCATAGGAATAATTTTATATTATTATTATTATTCGTAGTAGTAGTAGTAGTAGTATGTAGTGTAATGTAGACTGAGACACTATATCACAACTAAAAAGAGGTTTGAGTTCCCTTTAAAGTTCAGGTACAAGTGAATGCACTGACTTTTCCTTTGTTCAATTTGCACAATGAATATGGGTTGGAGCTCTTCTAAGTTTGAACTCTCAAAAGTGCACCAGCTTTATGAATTTAACTTCAAAATGTACAAAGTTATATATAAACATATATAACTTTGTATGTGTAAATATATATGTGTGTGTGTGTGTGTCCAGGCCAATCCCTCACATTCAATTACGTTTTCACCCCAAGTGTGTATATGTATCACAACATTTTATACACAAGATTTCATTATACACAAATTTAAGAGCTAAAACAATACCTATATGGAGCCAATGCATCTGTAAATATAGCTCTGCATATCAACAGAGTATCATATTATGCCATAGCAGGAGCATGGGCCATCACAGTGGTGCATATATGCACGTAATACCCTTTTGCACCTTTTAAATATAGACAGCCATTCCATGCATTAGTGTCCAGTGATATGCTGCATGACTTTATAATAGTAAGTAATAAACCAGCAATAAATCAGCCTTCCTTGATTCAGCTACATTACAGCAATAAAATATGATTGCACTACTGCAAAACAACACGCATTTTACATAAAATGATCCAGTGACCGCTTGAGAGTATCAGTTAGGTCTTTGTGGACTAGTTGTGAGTGAGTGTGTTGAACCTGACACTAAACGTCAGGGAGTCCAGGACAGTACCTCCAGCTGTCTGGTTGCTTCCTCATTCCTCAGTATCAGCGTCAGCTTTGTGCGCAGACTCCTGAAGTGCATGTCACTCAACATGCCTATTCGCTTTGAGGTGACCTCATTAACAGACTGAAAGAGAAAGAAAACCATCCACTTAAGAAAACTTCAAAATCAGACATGCATTCAAAATTGGATTTAAAACATTCCAAATTACCAAAATAACCAACTGCTTTTCTTCCGAGTCATAAGTGACGTTAAAGGCTCCGATCGCTTTTTTAAAGTCTTTATGCGCCGAGTCTTTTGCACACCTATCCAAAAACAAAACACTAGTTAAGACTGTACCACATACACAAACTTGTGTGATAGCATCCCGGTTTAAAGTTTGAAACAAAAGGCAAACAAAGAACCCACTTAGATATTTAAAAGACATGAACTTACATCTGTCGCAAGTCTTCAGGAACATCTAGTCTGATTTTGAGAAAGGTGTTCTTTGATGCTGCTTTGTTGGGGTTCACAGGTCGTAGCCTCTCTAATGTGACGATTTCATTTAGCGTTGCATCACAGGCTGCGTATTCTATCACATAAAACTAAGTGCAGGACAGAGCAACAAAACAGTTACCATACATCACATAAATCAGCATTCAACTTCATGCCCTTGTATAGTATTCAGGAGAACCCTTACTGTAGCTCACTATCATTTTAATGACCATGTTTATGCGTTACATATTTTGCTTGTACTTATTTGTACATAAACTACTAAAATGGAATCTTCTACTTTTATAGACATTATGTAGCTCCGCCCCTTTTCAGTGCTGCACTCCTTGTGTTCGGTCTTCCAGTTTGCATTTCTACAGCATGAAGGTAAAATCTTATGGATTTATGAATGAACCACTCATTTTGAAATCTTCCCGATCTACTGGCATTTATGACAAATTCTTCATGCTTCAAATATTGTAATGCTCATGATAAGTATCCACTTCACCAGCTAATTGCTCTTCGACAGCGATGCCATAGAAATACAGGCTACTCACTGAAACGACGTTCAAAGACAAAATTGTGAAGATGCTTGTTTCTATGGCGCATAAAGTCTATAGAAAAGGGGCGGGGCTACATAAGGTCTATATAACAATACAAAATCGCTTACCTCGCCTTTCACCATGCGAACTTTGGCTAGCCACCATCCACAAGGCTCCTTATCATTGGCCCTGGAGTAAACCTGTGGAAGAGACAGGTAAATGTGGTAAATACGCAAAAAAGGGCACTATATAGACTTTAGTGCATGTGTGTAATATTTGTTTAAGGTTTAAAGAACGTTTTCCATGTTGAACAATCTTTGACAGCCCATACCTCCACTTCATCGCTCTCGTTTATCTCTTTCTGAAAGCCGGTTGGAGGTGGAAACCGGACATCTTGGAAAGAAATCTGTCGTTCTGGCTGCCAACTGCAAAGCAATTAAAAAAACTGTTTATTTTTTTGTTCATAATTTCTTAAACATTGCATTAGGAAACATCACCATCAGAAATCACATAGTTATATATTCACTTATGACAAGTATATATTTATATTGAAAACAATATAAAACTGTGTATCTGAAAATGAAACTATTTTGACCTCACAATGCGTTCGTGTGCTGAAGTTGGTACTCACTTGTTCTCAAAAGACACTGTGACTGTACTCTCCTGAACATCCTTAATATAAGCCTGGAAGAAATAGTGAGGTGTTAATTATGCACTTAATATCTTGATCTTGTCTCAAAACGTAGACAAGACTGCATGTTTGGAGGGCATCAAATGTGCCTATAAACAACAGTCTTGGATTTTATTTCTACTTTACACTTGGAAAAAATTTGATATATTTTGAAGGGTAAATTTTATTGGTTTGGCAAAAACTGGCACCCTTTTACCTGTCATCTTGATGGAAACCATATGGACTAATGCATCATGTTGCTAATGTAATGTTGTAACACTTCTTCCTCACACCTTTTCAATTCAATGTAAACAGGTCTGGTATGGGATGTGCTGTTTTTTTCTTTCTATCCAATTCTTTGATTGGTTTTATTTTATTTGTACATGTATGCGCAAAAGAAGATTGCAAATCCTTCTTTAAAAGTTGCCTTCCAATAAAACATTACCGGTATTTGACAAAAAACCCCAAAAAAAACACAGTCCACACTGAATGATATACAGAATTGTATCATTCTGAGAAATTAAATTCCTTGACTTTCACATTACTTTTCTAGCAGTCCTTTAAAACAGGAAAATGATCATTTCCAGTTTATTATTATTATTTAGAGTGGATTATAGAAAAAAAAAAGGAGTAAAAATCAGTCTTCTATGAATTTTGTAGGACTGTCTGTATTAATTTCAATTACTTTCCCCAGGTATGGAAACAAGCATAAACATGGAAAATGGCTGATTTGTAACCTTTTACATTACTATTCTAGCCGTCCATAAATACAGATTATCATTTCTAGTTTATTATTAATAATACTATTTTGAGTGGGTCGTAACTTGAAAAAAATATTACATATACATAAATTGAATAAAATATTTTCGGGTTGTATTCATTTCAGTGACTTTTCCCAGGCGTGGAAACAAGCATTTTAAAAATTCACTGATATTTCACATTACAAGTTTTCCATGAACATGAAAAAATAAATAAAAAATTGGCTGCTTTATTAGCTGCTACAACATACATTACAACTTCATTGTCCTAAACTGTATTGATAACGCCACTTTAAAGCATTCAGACTCGGGTAACATATAAATTAATTTTAATACCATTTACATTGTCATGTAAGTTACGCTTTAAAGATCTAGAGCCATACAAATGTTAAAATATAAACTGAAATACATTACATCAATCGCCCATTAAGTGGAGAACTCAGTGTACCATACACAGATCCAAACAGAACCGAGCCAGCTGACAGATTCCGGTGTCAACACACTTGATATGCATTAATAATACACATGATATCGAATAATTTCGATGAATCTTTAACGCCTGTTCATGCAAACACACGTCGAAGAGGCCTCGAAGGCCTACTGCATCATCGTGCATTTGAGCCCTGCATTCACGACGGACTGGATCAATTTTAACACACATTATTTGCATCATCCGTTGAGTTAGGCACACACAGGAGGCATATAAGACGAGATCTGAAGCCCACCTTGTAGAAAGCTCCACTCGCCCCTCGCACTTCCACCGCGAGCTCGTCCATGTCTCCAGTAATCTAATACACAACTGATCACAGCTGCAGCAGACGCGCGCGCTCTGTAACACACAGCAGCCTTATGCTCGGACGGTGTCGTAACTACCGTGTGTACCGATGTTTGTGCTCGTTTTCAACGAAATGAAAGCAAAACATTGATGTGTAGACGGTCTGCAGCGGCCGCTGTTGAATGCATCGATGTAAACACAAGAGCCTCCCTATTTCCCCCCCTGTCACGTGACACAGGCCCGCTTCCCTTCAGTCGAGAAGCCACGCCGCCGTCACGTGACACGCGTCAGATTTGCTTCTTCTGCACGCCACTTGTCTGCAATTAAATTAGCTTGACGTGCTACGGATAATTTTTTTAAATCCAAAATAAATAATATTCAAAATCGCTTTCCCGTTCCCTTTTTTACTGTTTTTTTTTTTTTTTTAACAACATTATACAACACTATGAATAACAACCATTAAAAACCAGGAAATCTATCTATACAATCTATCTATCTATGTAAAATAATCTGCGCACATTCACACCAAAGTTGGATTTCTTAGGCAGTAGCCATGTTTTTAATAATCCTTATTATATTTTTTGAAGCCAAGAAGTAGGCTACATTTAACACATAGTGAGTCTTGAACACTGTCTAGTGATACATTTCGGTATTTTACACCAAAATAATGGAGAGGATGACAATATTGCAGTTGAGTTTCAGTGTGAGATCCTCGCGGAACCAACGGAAATAAAAGTTTTTTAAATGAACTATTTTTCCATGTTATTACATTATTTAGAGCATAAGAAACAATTGGTAAAATTATATATATATTCATATGTTATGCTATGTCCTCTGTATTGGACGCCAGGACTTGTTTAAAAAATGAAATGAAATGAAATGACATATAGGCAAAAACAATGGGATCATTTTTTAGGTTTCAGGAATATATATATATATATATATATATATATATATATATATATATATATATATATATATATATATATATATATATATATATTTTACCCACAATGTGTGGGTAAAATGGCCATAAATAAGTAGTCCCATACAATGAATCTACACACTGTAACTGTTTTGTAATGTGTTCTTGGGGCAATATGTTATGAAAGAGAAGTGTAATAATGGGAGTAATAATCTCCAACTTTTTCACAATAATAACTAATATTTCATAGGAATATTTATATAATCTATTTTCCTATTCACTTGTTGTGTCTCCCAAAATGCCTGATAAACATGCTTCAAGTCCTGGTGTCCTCCACAGTGGACATGTACTGTATGAAACCAATGCCCTGTTAGATGTTGATTTATGACAAACAATTAGAAAATAATAAAACAATTAAAATATATATTATCATATTTCCATAAGAGGGATAAATTTGATCACTAAATATCAGTCAGGTTTAAAGACCAAGGAAATGTTGTTGTCATGGTGAAACCTCCAAACATTTTGTATCTCTGAAAAGCTCTTTACAGGACATCAGACTTAAAACTGTGACATATGTTGTCAGAGAAATTCACTTATATATAATGTCCACTACAGTGGACAAAAGTCTATTCCTGGGTCCCTGGAGGATTTGACTAACAACTTCTCTTTGAATAAGGTTACAAATGGCTTTATAATGTTTTTTGTGAATCAATGAAAAGCAAATTTTAGAAAATGAAGTTTACGGTACCACAAGTGGGCAATTCAAAAGAATGACATTCAAAAACACCTTCAAACAACATTAGACTATCTGAGGAGGGGACTAAACCAAAAGCAACCAAACTGCTTAAGAGTAAATGACAAGTTAAGGCCTCCATGTTCATGTTTCCTGCAAAATCTTCTTGAAAAGGATACATCCTGATGTCATTGAGATTCTGCATATCCAACATCTGAGTTACACTACTGTTCTTACAGTGCTTGAGGCAGCTCTAGTTTGGGGAAAAAAATAAATAAAATTTAATCAAAATGAACTCTAGCTGCTGCCTTGTATGATATTATTCTAATAATTGTATGCCTGATGACTTTTTAAAGGAAGATTTGGAACATCTGCTGAGGAAAGTCAGAGAAGAAAGTCGAAATACGGGACTAGAACTGAACATGAAGAAGAAGATCATGCCAACTAATAACATCGATAAATTCAAGCTCGATGGACAAGAAATTGAGATTATCTCAAGTATGAACATTTTAGGTGTCCTTGTGACCACTGATTCACCTAACACTCAAGAAATATTATGTTGTTGGGCAAGACGGCTATGAATATTCTCTGTTGTCAAGTTTGGTTGAAAAGGCTATGCGAAAACAAGACCAAAGGAATATTAACTTATTTAAAATGTGGTGCTGAAGAATCCTGCGCGTGCCATGGACAGCAAGACGGACCAACAAGTCAATCATAGAGGAAATATCACTCGAAGCACAAATGATGAAACTGCATTTGTCATATTTTGGTTAGAAGGGAAAGATCACTGGAAAAGGACATCATGATTGAAAAGCTTGAGGGTACAAGCTGCAGAGGAAGACCGCCAATGAGATGGATCGATACGATCACAACAACGACAGGACGGATGCTGGAGGATCTCATCAGACTAGCACAAAACACAATCCCTTGTTCAGTACTCAATAAGTCACCAAGACTCGAGCCCAAATTGATGGGACATGACCATAACATGTACATTGATCAGCCACAAAATTAAACCCACCTGTCTAATATTGTGACTGTTCCCCTCGTACTGCCAACAGCTCTTCCATGCCAACAGGGGCTTCCATGGGTCGGATTTAGCACATCCCATAGATGCTCAATCGAACTGACATCTGAAATTGGAGGCCAAGGCAACAGCTTCAACTCAACCATGTTCCTCAAACCCGTCCTGAACAATTTTTGCAGTGTGGCAGAGCGCATTATCTGCTGAAACTTCCATCAGCCAAAATCATTGCCATGAAGAGGTGTATGTGGTCTGCAACAATCTAGGCAGGTGGTATGTGTCAAAGTAACATCCACTTGAATGCCAGGACCCAAGGTGCATCCTGCTGCCATCACTTCCCCAGGTAAACAATGCACATGTACCCGGCCATCAACCTGATGTAAAAGAAAACAGGACTCATCGCACCAGGCGACCTTATTCCATTGCTACATGGTCCAGTTCTGATGCTCATGTGCCTATTGTTGGGACATTCGGCAGTGAAAAGGGGTCATCATGGCCATGGGCACTCTGACCGGTCTGCGGCTACACTGTCAGAAATAGAGGTACAGTAGTCCATTTCTGTCCCCCAAGGTACAATACACTAATGTACCCCATAGGGCTTATTATTGGACCTCATATATGCACCTTTTTGAGGGTCAAAAAGCATTAAAATGTGCATATATGTACCGTTTCTTTTAAAGGTTAAGGTACAATATTGTACCCTTGAGGGTACAGCCCCAGTGACAAGCCATTGTACCCCTAAAGGTATTATGTACTTTATTTTCTGAGAGTGTACAAACTGCAATGATTTTGCCTAGTTTAGCCCTATTCGGGCGGTAATGGTTTCTCGTAGGCCTGGTTTCACAGACAGGGCTTAGATAAAGCCAGGATTAGGCCTTAGTTTAATAAGGACATCTAAGTAGCTTTTATAAACGTGCCTTAGAAGAATATACACTAGTGCGCATATTGAGACAAACAATGGCAATGACATATTTTAAGATAAATCAGTGCAAGTTGCTTTCAGTTAAAACAGCTCAAACATGCATATTAGTCCAGGACTAGGCTTAAGCCTTGTCTGTGAAACTGGGGAAAGGGGTCGTAAGGTATTTTCAACATTTACAGAGGCAATTGTATTGCCGTCCGAATCCAGAATGTCAGTGTTTTTCTCCCACCACCCACTTAAAACACCCTGGCCGAATTACCTACAGTTTTTTGATAAACACTAAGGTCATGCGGTGATTAAATTGCCATCTGGATCCACATCTCTGAGTTTACAAGAAGACATTAATTCAAAATTCACTGTTTGAATCCTTTTTGTCCATTCCAGAGCACCGTACGATAACGATTGCGCTTCGCTGTAATTTGGATTCATTTTAAAAATGTAGCCTAAGCCTACACTTTTATTACTGAAATGCTGGAAAGTATTTACAAGAACAATATTTCATCACCGCTCAAAGGAGAAAGAGAAGAAAAGCACATAAACATTTGAAATACACACCAAGCAGCTTTATGTTTACCTCATGTAAATATGAGGATATATTAACTTATTTCCGCTAATTTCCACATTTTTTAAATGACATATTGAGATAAAATACTTGACAGAAAACTATCTTAACTTTAGCGAGTCTATCTTCCTATTTTTAAACAAATAATCACATAATAAATAGGATATTATTTTCCTATTGTTAAATTAAATTAGTGCTGTCAAATCGATTAATCGCGATTAATCGCATCTAACATGAAAGTTTGTCTTCTCTACCATGAATAAATTGCCATTCGAATGCATGAGTTTTATCACTGAGGTGCCATGCAAGTTTATTTTTCCAGACTTAAGACATGGATCAACATATTTTGTTGATACTGGAACAACACTCCTGTCTGAAACTTTAATCATAACCATACCTTCCCATAAACCTAAACCCTACCCATAATTATCCTTAAAATCTCCAATTGGAGAATAACACTGTTGTAAGCCTAAAACTGTAAACTCTTCCCTCAGATCTGATTGGTTGATTTGAGTGTTGTTTCAGGATCAACAAAGATGCGGGAACATGTTGCACTTTGTGAAATCATGTTCACTATGTTCTGACACCTTTCTATCATGGGCAGCATTAAGTTTTCCAGCAATTTGAGCAACATAGCTCTTCTGTGATTGGACTAGACTTTGCTCCCCATGTACATCAATAAGCCTTGGGTGTCATGACCCCACGGGAGAGGATTTGTGAATGGAGGTGTCTGGATTTTATTCATACTACATGCACTGATACTGTATAGATCTTACTTTTTTAATGGTCGCAGAGTAAGTTTTAAACCAAATGTAGTATCTACTATACAGAATGCGATTTTGGACACAGCATGAGTGTTAATTTGCTGCCTAATATATCCCACTCTTGACAGGTGTAATGATATAATCAATGTCATTTAGTTCAACTGTCAGTGGTTTTAATGATGGGCTGATCAGTGTATATATGAAGAGTTCAGATGCAAAAGCCTCTAAGTGCCATCTGAAAATTTCTTCTAGAATGGTGTAAAAGTGTAATTTATTCCTGTGATCAAAGCTGAAGTTTCAGCATCATTACTCCAGTCTTCAGTGTCACATGATCCATCAGAAATCATTCTAATATGCTGATTTTTTTTAAAAAACATTCATTATTATTATCAATGTTGAAAACAGTTGTGTAGGACAACTAAAAACTTTTTTTCAGGATTCTTTGATGAATAGAACGTTCAAAAGAACAGCATTTACTTGAAATAGTATCTTTTGTAACATTATAAATGTCTTTACTGTAACTTTTGATAAATTTAATTCATCATTGATGAATAAAAGTATTGATTTATTTTATTTCTTTCCCCAAAAAAATAAAAATAAAAATTCTTACTGACCCCAAACTTTTGAATGGTAGTGTAAATGTTACAAAAGCTTTCTATTTCAACATTGATAATAATCATAAATGTTTATTGAGCATCAAATCATCATATTATAATGATTTCTGAAGGATGTGACACTGAAGACTGGAGTAATGATGCTGAAAATTCAGCTTTGCATCACAAGAATAAATTACACTTTACTATATATTCACATATAAAACAGTTGTTTTAAATTGTAATAATATTTCACAATATTATTATTATTATTATTATTATATAGTAATAAGTAATAAGACTTGGTGAGCAAAAACATTTCTTTTAAACTTTTAAAAACATTAAAAATCTTACCGATCCAAAACTTTTGACTGGTAGTGCATTATACAAAGTAAGTGTGTACATGTTAAACTGCATTCTGACACATCTATTCATTGCATTTTTGCCTGTAATTTTCTATTACACCACTGGATGTCAGTATTGTATAATGACTGTTTCATCCAATCACACTGCTATACAATTTAGTGCCGTTTATAAAGTATATCATTCAGACACCATGTAATAGATTGTACAATATCAGGTTTCTATTTATCATTAAAAATATACAAGATTCAGTTGTCAAAAATGCTAAGCAATGTTTCCTTTGTTTTACTCCAAAAAAACTCAATGCACTTACATTTTTGATTAAAAAAAAGTCCATAGGAAATGCATTTCTCATGTTGACCAACAGCATCACACTCACTCTTTGTTTCTAAACTAGTCACAACACAATCCAATGTGTCCACTCTCACTCACAGCTGCCGCTGGTGTTGTCTGACCACATGAGCTGAATATGAGCGAGAATGATGTATAGGCAAGAGGAGAAACGTGTGGTTGGTGTGGGCGACATGGCTGCCCTTCTCAAGCCCCTGCTGAAAGTGATAAGATCAGTTGTGTTATGCTCTTTGGCAGGGTGGGCAGCTTGATGGTGTGAGGACTGAAACTCTCTCTTCAGACAGCAGGTGGCCTGCCAGAATTCATCAAGCAATCATGTGTGCTTGATACAGGAGGTGAGGAGGTCTATCGGTGAAAGAGATACAGCGCTGGGTGAAGTAGGCAACATAAAACCTGTACTTGAGACGTTAAAAAACAGACATTTGATGAAAAATACTCCAGTAAAAGTAGTGAAGTAGGAGTATGTATATATATATATACTATGTGCGGAGAGCATTCACTCGATATTATTATCAAATTTTTGACAGAGGTGGCTTTTAGAGGCTTTTGCATTGGAGGTCTATATATATGCAGAAAAAATGTTTTCCACAACTCTTGTAGGCCTATGTATGCAAATTGTATAATGGCCAAGGTACACATTTCTAGTAATTGTGCAGTCATTTCTCATATTGTATTTACACAATGTAAACAAATTGTAGGGTTGATTGTGCTAGGTCAAAATGCTGTGTTTTTTGGGGTACTGTAAAGACATTCTTGGGTTGCTCATGCTGGGTCAAATGAGTTGTAAGGGGATCATTCACAAATAAACAGCTGGTTGGGTAATTTTGACCCAGCAACTGGTTTATTACCTTTTCATTCTTTGCAGAACTTTCTGGATTCTTCACTTCTGACTCGAGGAGCACGCTACTCGGAGCGGGCAGTGTGTTATGGTGAGTTAATATGAATGTTTAGCCTACCTATATTTTTAACAAGTTGTGGTAACAGCGAGCTAATTTCACTGTTCAATACAGTCTTTGATATGGAAGTGTGAGGGGTAACGCTATTCTGTGAAACATTAAATAGCCATATAGCTAGCCGGTCAGATTTTTTGAGAAAATGCCGCATTGTTAAATCCTTAGTTGTAAACCAGCTATATCAGCAGCCTTTTTGAAATATGCAGTTTAAATTGTAAATTCATCACGTAATTATAGTATTCATTGTGGACGTTGCTTATTTAAAAGTGAGGAAAGCGTTTTGAATGAAATCCATACAAGCGCTGTATGTTTTAGTCCCTCACAGGGCTCGCACGTAAAATCTGTAGAGCGAGTTGTGTGTGGAAAGTCTGCTGGCATATTTTAGAAATACTCGTCAGACACAGTCTGCGTGTGTCTTCTGTAATGTCTCTGTTGGAACCAGGATGTTTAAAAAAAAATAATAAAAAATGTGTTCAAGAGCTTGATAGATTTTTTAGTAAATGTAGGCCCATGACAACTGAGGAAAGGAGAAATAAATCAATTTCATGTTAAGCATTTTCTAGCCCTGAAAACCCATTGCAAGTTGTTAAGATTTGAGGTACTAAGACTAATTTAGTATTAAGACCGTGGTCATGGGCCAAGTGTGCTCGAATCATTTTTGAGGCCAAAAATTATTTTTTGCTATATTCACAACAGCGCCATCTTTGATTTTTTTACAGGAATGAAAGCGAGGCTGAGAGGGATAGACATAAGCATCTCTAAAAGCAGGTTGTACTGCTATTTACTGTGTTTTTTAATTGTTCTGCTTAAAGGAACACTTCGACTTTTTGGGACTTTAGCTTATTCACTGTATCCCCCAGAGTTAGATAAGTCCATACCTTTTTCATCTCCGTGTGTGCTGTAAGTCTGTTTGATGCACCCACCGCTAGCCTAGCTTAGCACAAAGACTGGATGTAAATGGCTACAGCTAGCATACTAATCCCAATAAGTGACAAAATAACGCCAACATTTTCCTATTTACATGTTGTGATTTGTATAATCACAGTGTGTACAAATAACAAGATCATATGAGACACAGACATTTTTTTAAACATTTAAATACTGGGAACTATTTTCTCAGTTAGGCTAAGCACTGCTACTTGGGCGGAGTGATTAGCGCAGCACCCGAGAAGCGCCGTGGTGAGGAGCAGAGAGTTCACTCAGAGTTGGAGTAATAGAGTCAGCAATTACTAGATAGTAAATGCAAAGTTTACAATCATGGGTGTTCGCTGTATTGTAAAGAGCTGCGACAATAAACAGGGGAGACCAGGTAATACCATGATGTTTTATAGAAATCCAACCAAAAACACTGACCTGATGAATCAATGGCTACTTGCTCTGGATATAGATCCAAACACACCTGTAGACATCATCAAGGACTATCGCGTTTGCTCAGAACATTTCACTGAGGACGACTATTTTGAAAAAATGGAATTTGCCACACGGACCATGAAACGTGTGCTGAAGGATATGGCCATCCGATCGATAGTAAAGACAGGACAAAGTGGTAAGTGTTCCGTTATGTTTTTAGATGACTATCCTACTGTTACAGTGCCATTAGCTAGATGTAATGTAACCTTAGTGACACTATTACATGAATAGGGTGCTCACTACTATTACAGTTGTTCCCGGGCTCCATGTATCCCCTGTAATGTTAGTATTGTGTTGTCACAAACGCGCTCTGTTCGGCATCTTGTCTATCAGCTTCCAAAGTTTGTAACTCCTCGTCTGTGTATTCTGGCTCAAAACGATATGGTTCTGGATCTTGGTTTGATACCAAATAAAAATCCTATGACAATTCCTCAAAGTCAGCCGTGATCACGAATCACGTTCGCTACTAGCTAGTTAGTCACATTGGTTTTGTTGACGGAACGGCGCTTCTCGGGTGCTGCGCTAATCACTCCGCCCAAGTAGCAGTGCTTCGCCTTCTGAGAAAATAGTTCCCAGTATTTAAACGTTTAAAAAATGGCTGTGTCTCATATGACCTTGTTATTTTTACACACTGTGACTATACAAATCACAACATGTAAATAGGAAAATGTTGGCGTTATTTTGTCACTTATTGGGATTAGTATGCTAGCTGTAGCCATTTACATCCAGTCTTTGTGCTAAGCTAGGCTAGCGGTGGGTGCATCAAACAGACTTACAGCACGCACAGAGATGAAAAAGGTATGTATGGACTTATCTAACTCTGGGGGATACGGTGAATAAGCTAAAGTCCCCAAAAGTCGAAGGGCCCTATCTTGCACCCAGCGCAATTGACTTTGTACACCGACGCATGTATCATTCCTATTTTGCACCCGCGCAAAGCACGCTTTTCCTTCCACAGAAGCACGTCGCTAAACTAGGGAATGAACTTGCGCTCCCTGGGCGGTTCAGCGCAAAAAAGGAGGTGTGTTCCGGCGCAAACGTTCCTTCATGCTATTTTGCAGGTTTAGAAAACAATTGCGCCACTAACCTGTTAAGCTGCAATCCCACTTTTGAAAAATCCCAAGAAATGACATACCCAAACTGAAACAGATACAGTTCATGAACCCTTTGTACTAAAAGCACAAGTATGATCTCATTTGAAAGCTGACACCTGGCAGTTTATTGTAAATGTAGAATTAATTATTGTCATAATGACAAAAATTGTTATAAATAGCTTCAAAGTTTTGTAAAGTTATTAGAAATTATTTTTTATGAAACATCCTCATGAAAAAAAAATTGAAGTTGGCACTGGAGCAATCTAGAAATGCACTACAGCTAATGCCACATGTCTAAACATTTTATGTTTAAAATCTTAAGATAATAAGTCCAAAACTCTGTATTTAGTGAAATGTTTTTCAAGACCATGTCATGTGACTTTATTTTGATTTGACGCTAAAATGCTACTGATGTTTATTGTCATCTTCTAACCATCTATCCAGTATATTGTCTTTATTGTTTTGTGGTGCAAACGAGCCCCATTCAGTCTCAGTCTCCCCCTGCACACATTCACACCTCTCCAGCCCGGTTATGGCTCTAAATATGCATTTCTTTTGTCTGCATTATAGTTACTAACGACTGGCTATTCACAGGCTATGCATAGGGTTTCAGTCACTAATTTCTTTTCTTAAAGTTCACCCTTACATTTTAAACTGTATCAAATGCATTTCTTGAATAAAGAAACATTTCAGTAAGCATTCAAAAAATAATAAAAATATAACTTCTAGGTGGCAGGTGCACCTAGGGCTAGCTAGCATGTTAGCTTAGCACACCATCAATACACGACAATTTATGAGATTAAAACCATGTTTGTGCTTATAAACTTACTTTATAAAGCAAATCGAGTATTTTAAATAATTTTTGTGATCTAATTTGGCTTCAGATAAAAAATCAGACAGAAAATATACTATTGGATAGTGTTCTGCACAACGATTCTATATAGATTAGCATTACATTATAAATATAATCTATTATTATGGAAATACCTGGCATGGATTGAAAAACACAGGTAACTCAAATATCATAGCAAACATGTTTATTGTCTTCAAAACTGCATGTTACAGCCATAGTTACAGCGCGATCTCGTTAGCTTTGTGTGTGTTCGAGGCTTCCTGGATTGTCACATGATTATGGCACTTCTTCATGTTCTAATACTGTGCACAGGGCGGCGAGGGCGCCCTCAGGCTATTGGTATGAATTGAAAACACAGTATCAGAGTTATGCAAACGCTCATAATGATTACATCGACGCATTTGGGTATAAATTCAATAAATATTATTCCTGTCTATAGAAATCTGATGTAAACCTATGAGAATATATCAATATTTCTCCAAATCTGCACATTTTTGAGCTAAAGCCCTGAGGCACGTTGTTTTGTGTATCGCTGTCATGACGACGGCACGGGAGTTTTTTTATGAATGAAAGCGGCTGACGCGCATAATTCATATCAAAGGTATCGACTAATTTTTTTATTTCATAACTCCTGACACAAATTAAGAAATAACTGTCGCTATAAGTTTCTCAGAATACAATAGTGGTCAAATTCTGAAACTTGAGTCTTATATCTTTTTAATGATGTATAGTTTGTCAAGGTATAACATTAAATCTGATAGTAACTTTGAACTATATATAAATAAAACCGCTTCAGTGCGTCCGCGCTCTGGCAACGGTTAACAGGCTAACCAGGAAAAAATAGTTTAAAGTCAGTGGCGCGTTGCGCATGTTATTCATATGCTATTTTAAGGGCGCATGCTTGGCCATAATCAATGTAGCGTGTGCACAACGCACATACACTTTGATTCTCTCATCTACACAGAAGCAGCAGTTTTCATTTTTGCAAATCATACATTATTACGATAGATAGATAGATAGATAGATAGATAGATAGATAGATAGATAGATAGATAGATAGATAGACAATTTATTATAAAAGCATACATCTAGCTTACACATTTACCCAAATTATCATACGCCTGTTTAACCGAAGTTAATTTGGGTGGGTTTCTCCATTTCAATGTAACTTCTCTCTTTTACGGCCGTGACGAGAGCGTTGCTCTCCTTGGCTGTGAACCGCGCCTGGCAAATCCGCCGTTATAATAGGAATCCGCTTTAGAAAAAGTGCGTCTGCTCTTAAAGGGAATGTGAGATGACGCTCTGATTGGTCTATTTCACGTTACGCCCAAACCACACCTATGAATAATGAAGCTACTTCAGACCAACCCATTTTAGATTTGCGTCGGGCGCAAGAATCATTTATCCCGCCGGGAAAATAGCAACAGCGCCCAAGACCCGCCCACAAAGTTACTTGCGTTTCGCGTTTGATACTTGCGTTTCAGATCGTTAAAATAGGGCCCGAAGTGTTCCTTTAAACAATGCAAACATATCTTCCAGAGAACTTTCAGTAGACAAAACTCCCCAGTCAATATGAGCTGTATTATGTACAACTTTATGTATTATGGTCAAATTGTTTAGCTGCTAAAGGGGAGACAGATTTGAAGGTCCTGCCAACTCTGCTTCCCCCATCCATCTACAGGAGAGGAGGAAAGGTCTTCAGACCCACCACAGAGGAGGCCCAGAGGTCATTTATTGACATGCAACCTGTAAGTTTTGCTTTAGTGTTTCTACTTTAATAAGGGTAGATGTTTGCACTGTTTGATAGGCTTGATAACTATGAAACTAATTTAGGGTTAGAATATTTACTGTAAAGCTGCAATCCTCTCTGCCATCATCTCTGTTTGAAATATTAAATTGCATTAAAAAATTTTTTTTTTAAAAATAGATTTTTGCTAATTTTTAAAGCTAAAGTCCATAACTTTTTATGTTTTTTATGGTTTTCAAAATGTACAAAATGTGCGAGTACATCATGAATCAATTTTCCAAATCGTGTTTTTGTCTTATGACCCATATGATATGGGTTAAATGGTAAAACCCAGCACTTGAGTCAAACCAACCCAGTTCTGTCCAATAGTGACCTAGCGGTGTGGTTAAAGTTGGGTTATTTTTTAACCCTGCAGTTTTTAGATTGTAGAAAGTTCTGGAATATTTTTCCTCTCCCCAAATTAGTCACTACCAAAACACAATAATATCTAATTTCATAAGAAGGCTATAGACCTATAGTCTACCTTGTAAATATATGTTTTGTATTTTATTAAAAAGTTTTAGGTAAATCAATAATGATTTTTAACTTTTAACAAAGTTAATTTGAACTTTTTAATTTTGAATTTTAACAATATTTCAAGTGTTTATTTATGAGATTTGTTGTATTTTTTCTTTTCTTTGTAAAAGGCATAAAGGGCATCATACTGATTTCAAAGTTAAGGATTTACAATGAACCAAACATATAACATTGATAATTCAATATACTTTATTTTTGACAAAACATCCCATGTTTTGGTCGTGACTACACATTGTCGGTAGTGACAGTAATTCTGTAGACAGACAGCTTTGGTAGCGACTACATCACATTACAGAACTTTAACTCACATACTAAAACAATACTAAAACATACTAAAATACTAATGATTTGCATAACTGTACTAACAATTTGTTTATTTCCACCAAACAAAGGATTATGTGTTCCTTTTTGTCATTACCATGACGTCACAACCGAAACTCACGTGTTTCGGTCGTGACTGTTTCGGTAGTGACAATTTTAGATTATTTAGAGGCTAGCTCATAGATGCTAATCAGCACAAGGTTAGCTAATATAGTTCTGAACAGTTGTACACAGATAAAAAACTAAATTTTATGGAATAACACCCCCAAAAAAGTTTGCTTAATTGCAGAAAAAAGGTGTTTGGTAGTGAAGTTCCTTTAAAGGTCCCGTATTATGCCCCTTTTCACAAGATGTAAAATAAGTCTCTGATGTCCCCAGAGTGTGTATGTGAAGTTTCAGCTCAAAATACCCAACAGATCATTTTTTACAGCATGTTTAAATTGTCATTTTTTGGGGCTCAGAAAAACGCGCTGTTTTAGTGTGTGCCCTTTAAATGCAAATAAGCTGCTGCTGGACGACCCAGGGGGCGGAGCTTCATGAGCTCACGCTCAGTCTCTCAGGACAATTTAATCTCACGGAATGATGATAATATCAGAAACTCTCAGTAACGGTGTTCATTTCGAGTCGGACAATAATGCCTACAGAGTCAGAGTGCTGTATGGAGATGGAACAGGTATAGTTTAGTAGTTTAATTACGGTTATTATAACGTATTTGTCATCTGCTTGTATGTATCCACTATTAAAAGCCTACAAGTCTGCTGTTTGATGATGAATAAAGTTTATTGTACATCACACAAAAGATGAAGCGTCAGTTTTACTTCAGAAAATCACCGTAAGAGCTGAGTAAACACAGTAAGTTATAAGAAGTGCGCAAGTACATAAACGAATTTCGGTAGAGTTGAGGGAGCATTCCTGTGGGCGGAGGTTAGTCAAAAAACGGTTCTAGTGACGTCATTAAAGAAGGAAGTAGAGGGATGTAGTCCAAACGGGCCGTTTGATGTAGGCGACTTCTGTTAAATAAAATATCTCGCTTGGCATTGAACTTTGAGCTTTATAATTTTACAGATATTATTTATACTCTAACAACAACATTACACACTAACTAAAGTTTGAAACATGGGATCACGAAGAACGGAACCTTTAAAGATTTTCAGACTTTTGAACACATTTTACCTCAAAATGATTTAGATTATTATTTTTTTAATATATATTCAACTGCATTTTTGGAAGTGAACTGGAAAATCTCCAAGGTAGGCTATCTTGAAGGCTTATTAAACTTTATTTTATTTTATTTATGGTTGGTAGGTAACTTCAAAGTAACAAGCAACATGTTTCTTGAGATTTAGTCAATATATCATTTTTAGAAGAGTAAAAGTACATGTTTCCCCACAATGAAAATACTGTACTGGGATTATAGTACATATATTTAAAGAGAGAGAAAGAGACTAAATCAAGATTAGAAAATGATTTTAAAAACATTTCAGAAGAATGAATAAACACAGGTGGCTGTCTGCAGTGTCACGCCAGTCTGGCTTTCTTCATGTCATGTTTAAAAATGCATGAAGGCCTTTTGCACAGATGTCTTTTGTATGTTATCATCACCTCCTAGACATAATTAATGTTCATCCCTTACCACCGCCTAACAGCAAAATTAATATTTCAGTGCTAATCCCGTCAGACGTCGATCAACCGTTTCACGAAAAGAAATTGGAATGATTGTCACCTCGATAGACAGACAGACCTTTGAAACACATCTGAGGTGACAGACACCCAGGGACAAAGAGAACACTTCTAGACTGTTAGAATGATGCAGAAAGTGATGGCCAGTGTATAATTTAGCTGACTTGTCCATCACCGGGCTGTGATCAGGGCAACGTGGGGCCAAGGCCTTGTCTTTTTTTTCTTTTGTTATCTGACTGACTTGCTTCTTAGAACTTGTCTTCCACTGTCACACATGTACAAGCCAACCCAGTGAAAACATGTCTTCACAATGTTAGAGAAGCTCTCCTGGCGACTGAAGGTGTCTCAGCTGAGGTGCAACCGCTCAAAGCTATTTTCAACTATTTTTGAAGGTGAGGCACCTTTGGATCTGCTGGAGATCAATACAGAGCGGAGCAGAGGGGATATCGATAAAAGAGGTTATTTTAAAGCCAAGAATATCAGAAAACGGATCTGTATCTGGGGCAGGCTATACATGTGGAGCACATGTGCAAACAAACACACATCAAAACCTGAAGTGTGACATACTGTATGTACACAAACACACACAAACATGGAGAAAAAAGAAAAAAAAACTCTGAATCTAGTTGTAAACAACCCTGACCTCTTACAGTGTTAACTCTGTCAGAAACACAGAAAATTTGGATTTACTGCACAGCTTGACTGCAAGCTTACACAGTAACAGGTCAACTCAAACAGTCATTGTTTAGCGTGCTCATATTGTATTTTATGTATGATAGGAATAATGTGTTTATTCTGTTGTAATGTTTTAGGTCCGACGAAGATGATAGAGATGCAAAAGGTTCCAAAACAAATGTATTTATTAAATAAAAACAAACTTAGGTGTGTAACACAAGAACAATACCACACAAAGAACTGAATGAAATGAGGAACTTAAATACACAGAAGGTGAATTAACTCAATGATGAACAGGTGACAACTAATTAATCATAAACCATGGTAAATGAAAAATTTAATTTAATTTTAAATACATGCTCTTGACATAATCTTTTTTTAATTTTTTTATAAAGTTGCATGTAAGAAAATGTTATGCTTATGAGTTAAAGTGGAAATCATGGTTTTTGGACATGGTTCCAAAGAAAGGCACTTAATTGTATTGAATTAAAAATATATGTAAAAAAATAATAAAAAAATAAAACTACTTGCAGATCATAACATTAAAGGACTACTTCACACGCTTAAGTACACTTTTAAAAACACATTTACACTATGTTAACACTTTATTTTTTACTTTAAAGTTATTTTAAATTATTGTTTTAATAATCTTTGTTTAATAAGTACACTTATTTTGATGTGCTGACTAAAGCACATATAAAGTACTTAGAATTTTAACTCGTACTATAATGTACCATTCAATTTTTCATTTAAATTTAAATTTTTTCATTTTTATTTTTCATTTAAATTGAATATATTTTAAATGAATATTGAAACTACAAATGTGTAATAGCAAATATATTTAAATACATGATATAAATGTTTCAATAGAAATTGCATTAAAATCTATTCTATTTTATGATAAATGCTTGCCATAAATTCAGTAGTAAACTTTAACCATATCTCATAGACAATAGAAGTAATTACATATAAAGATGTAATTAAGTCCTACTTAAATGGGTCAAAATTGCACTAAATGTTAGCTAACTGCATTAAAAAATTATAAATAATATATGAATTGATTGATTAATTGATTGATTGGTTGATTAATTCTTCTTCTTCTTCTTCTTCTTCTTCTTCTTCTTCTTCTTCTTCAAGACAATCCTGAGATTTATCCTCACTAAATGATGCATATACTGTACATGCAACTTCTCTGATTTGAATATACTCATAAATTTAGTTGTGGCCCAGCATACAAATGAGACCATAGAAATGCATTTTTAATCTCTGTCGGGACATAATGAAGGATTTAATTCCAGGAATGAAGACTTTGCAATTGCAAAATGTCTTAATATAGAATCTCAAATTTACATAAAAACTTGACTACACTTTTTCATGTGTACACAATTTCACATAATGTAGGACCATTAAGGGCCATTGACTTTTTTGTTGTTTTTTCATGATATAACTGTGTCTAAACCAGCAAGACAGCTTTTTACCAACACTTTGAATACAAACTATGAAAAAGGCTGGTATTTTACCTGAGGCAAAACATGAATAAGCACATACATTTTAAGCTACAGCGAAGTATATGCATTTTGCTGTTGCCAGCAAGTTCAATTAACACATTGTTGAGGATAGCAAGAATACATTATTGATGTAAACTTTGATTCATAATTTAAATGAACAATGTATTTTGATTGCTATGTGCTCTGTTATCCACGTTTTGCAAGTGGCAGCCTGGAGCCAAATCCATTACTGAGCAGGAGACATTATGATGTGGATAACCGCAGTGAAGCGTAGTGCTTAACCACTGTCCATATTTATGTCAGCGCAAATTCAATCACAGACTAGTATCCCAATGCCTGCATGGAATCTGTAGCTGCACGATTTACACAGAATTCAACCAATTATTTACAAAATGCAATATACATCGTCATTCCTTAGGCGTTACTCTGTTAAATATCTTGGCTAAAGGAGCTGTTCAGCCACAACATCAGTTTAAAGGGCACAACACAGAAATATAATTCATCATCGGTTCCCTTTGAAATTCTAATGTGTTTGAAGTTTTTGATGTATGAGTAAAATAAACCTATGGTTAAAAATACTTATAGAAACTTTTTTATTACACAGTATTGGCACACCCATCCAAAATCATTCATAACCTGTGTCTGTCCTCATATATTTCAACTTATTGGGAGATACACATGCTACTGTCATCTTAGATTAATACACAGATTGTAAAAGCATTGCTTTCTTTAAAGTTTAAAATATATTAATTTGTGTTCTGAAGATGAACGAAAGTCTTACGGGGTTGGAACAACATGAGGGTGAGTAATTACTGACAGAATTTTCATTTTTGGGTGAACTAACCCTTTAACTATTAGGTCCTGTCTTCTGTCACGGGTGGTTAAAATACAAGTAGTGCACGAAGGAACCAGGACACAATCTATAAAACTCACTCTGGAACACACAGGAAACTCCAACCTTAACTTAGACAGGACAAAGAACTGAACAGAACACATGGCTTATATACACAGGGACTAAAGTGTTAATTGACTGAACTACAGGCGATCCGAATGATAATCAAACAAGCAGAGAAACTTGGTAAACTGGCGGACAAGGAAGACAGAATCAAAACACAAAGAAACATGGCCAAAACAGAACACAACTCTGACACACTGGTTTGTAGCGTAAATTATTTTACCATTTACAGCATTTTGTTTTTCTTCCTATTATTTACCTATAGCGACAAATGAATCTGAAGTCTCTGCACATTCACAGAAAATAGCTTAGTTTCGCGTTGAAAAATAAGGTGAATACCAAAAGCCATTTAACCACTGACCACTTTAAAGACTGTGACACACCAAGCCGATGGTTCGGGCAAAGTCATCATTAAGCGTCTGTCTGCCCAATTTGTATGGTGTTTTCGGAACCACTAGTCACTAGTCAGATACATGACCGATTGAGCATGATGATGTTGGGCAGTCAGAGAGATCACTTTAACTGGCGAACCAGTGGACGAGAAGAATAGTGAAAGTGATGAAATCGAGCATATGACAAAGTATGAATATTTACATAACAACATGGCCACCTGGAATTAAGAAAGTGAAGACCAACTGTTGCTGTGAGTTCAAGCACAACATTTTTGCCCAGACACAGACAGTGGTATCGCTAAATTTTCTGGGCCTCCGTGTACCGTTTTTTACACTGGGCTGTGAGGACCCTTGGGGGAGATTTTTACCCCATTCTTCTGGACTCCCTGTACTCAGTCTGCCTTTTCTACCCACTAGTGATGCCCCTGAACACAGGCGATGCAAGGTGAGAACAAAGTCTGCTTCCATCACTGCCAGTTCTTTGATGTCGGTTTGGTGTGTCCCGGGTTTAATAGACAGTATCTGTGGCCAGTTGCATACTGCTTTGGCTACCTATTTTTTTTCTTCAAGACTGGTCATTACTTTTAAAAGTAAAGTTACGAGTTAGATTGGTCTAATTTGAATCCGGACTGGGCTAATACTAAACCAAACTAGTTTCTAAGACACAGTCTTAACATAGTGGCTGTTTTAATGCAACTGGCAGTTGGTTTAGGTCTTGAGGTAAATGGAGGCTTCAGAGCTGGTGGTGGAGGCAAGCCTGGACTATGGCCATGGTGCTAAGACTGAGGGGCTGGGTAATGTGGGCAGGGTAACTAGGGCAGACATGACATGCACATAAGTGGCCAAGACAGAAAACTAAAGGACAGCCTTCCAGACAAGACTCAACAAAAGCAGCCTCCGTAACAGGAGGGCACTCATGGATAAGACGAGTGACTGAAACTCAGGGACTATTGGGGCCTTTTGCCATTGTGTGGGTGCTAATGGATGCCCCCGGCGAGAGCTGATTCTTGCTTTGGGGAATGCGGTTCTCCTCCATTACACCCATCATGTAGGAAGAGCCACTTAGGCATAGAGTTAAGTTAATAAACTTGACTACTGACCATTCTACTTCTAGAAAACAATACTTTACTGGTTAATTTAATCCTATCCACAAAAATATATTTTAGGGTAATCAAATACTATGAAGATAAGTGGATAAAACACACAAAAAATTCCACATAATCATCAATGGAGTTATTTCCTTGACAGGAAGAAAGGAGCTCCATTGCTGAGTTCATAATTAATTGATTATTCTGTAACATCGGGCACAATAAAGATAATAGAGAGGCCCAATTGCAGGGTAGTTGCCCCAAACCAGAAGCTCCTATGGCTATCATGACATCCATCAATCCATCTTCTTCCGCTTATCCGGGGCCGGGTCACGGGTGCAGCAGTCTAAGCAGAGATGCCCACACAGAGGCGTTCCCAGGCCAGCCGGGAGACATAGTCCCACCCCATCATGACATTTGCTGCTAATTATAATTAAGAAGTTGTCTCATTATGACAACTGTAGAAATTGTGTCCCATCAGAAGGCAAACCAAAGTAGAGCAACAAAGCAGAGATAAAACATACCCATTGTGATCTGGCTAAAGGGAACAGAGAATGCCTCGAAGACCTTGTTTGACCAGTGATGCTATGGTCTTTAAAGGGTCACTGAAGCGAAATAATTAAAGCATCTCCCAAGGTAAAACAAAATGGATTTGATCATAATGCTGAGCCACTGGCGCAAGGATTGTTTAGATCAGTTGCTGACTCAACCGCCTGCTATTATCCCGACTGTTTTGCAACCAGAGGCCTGGAGATTAAGACAGAGTGTGGATCCTAATACTTGATATTCAGTTTATGTAAATGTGCTTTTTCCGAAGCATGATCTCTTGAATTATTCATCTGCTGAATCTATTGAAATTTGGGTATATTAGATTTTTAGACAAAAGTGTTGTATGTAAATAAACCTTTCCTACAAAAAAGTTCCTACAAGCTGTGAGGTTATTTATCATGTTCGATTTTTTTTAAGGCAGCAAAGCATTTTGATACAGATGTCCAAATGCACCCACCTAATTAAATATAAATAAAGTAGTGTCTTAACACTTTCTGTTCTAAACACTTGAGTTTATTTGAAGCTTGAGCAATTGTCTTATAATGAATAGTTTGCTATGAGGAGCAGCAATAATTTGAAATCATTCTCTTTGTTTTCCTACAATCTGCCAATGGCGATTCAACACATCCGCAGTTTAGCATCACAGCATGCACAATCAGAAAGCACAGACATTAAACACATGGTCTAATCAGTAAAGGATCGTCAAAGGCATGGATTTAAAGTCATGCTGAGATGAGAAGAGTGGTCTGCGCTCAGCAGACCTCTATATTTGAGGGGTTGGATAGGAAGGTTGATGTATTTTCACTGGCTGTGGTTTATAGTGGTTGGAGAATGTCTGAGTTCATAAAGTTAGATGTACTTAAGGTTACTTTAGCTTTCATTCTCTGTCCTTACACTGAGCTCTCTTAGGCCTTTGGGATGTGAAGGCTTCTCTTGATGGTTCATTGCTTGTCTAATTAAAACTGTTGGTGCATGGTTCTCTGCTTGGGAGGAAACAGACTTAAAGACTGGCGTTGTAAAAATTTGATTATACTATACTTGGTAGAATGTCATTTATTATGCATCAAAGGTTCTAAAGTAATTCACAATTTAGAGTAAATCTACACTTTATAGATTAATTGGTACTTCATAAATAAATAAAGCAACACATACTCATATCCGGGGTTTTTCTTGAATGATTTATGTCATAAATGCAATTTTCAAAATGTTCTGTTTATACAAACCGTGTCTCACAGAAAACAAACTTACACTGCAAGTGCGAGATTTTCTCTAAAATGTAGCAGTTGCACTGGGATGTTTTAAATGATTCCAAACATGATATATAATTCACTCTGAAAATTATATATTGATTACTAACATTGTTAGTAATGTAGGTTACCCCATCCTAGTAGATGAGGAGAGACAGAGAGAGAGAGGAAAGTGGAGGGAGAAGGAAAAAGCGAATGAGAAGGATTATTTAGATGGGAGCTCTCACACAATCCTTTTACTGAGTGGTTTCAAACTTCTTGAGCCCTAGAGACTGCAGTAAAGAATAGCTGTTTACATCATTGATTGAAGTCTATTCCTAATTTATTATCATTTATTACCATGAGTGTGGAGTACAAAATCCATTACCTCCACAGGACAGTTCACGGTTCGAAAGGCATCTTTCTTTATTGATGGCCATTCAGATTCTTTTCATTCAAAGGTTTGGGGTCATTTATTTATTTATTTATTTATTTATTTATTTATTTATTTATTTATTTATTTATTCTCAGCAAAGAGACCCACTGAATTGATCTAAAGTGACATGATGTTGCCAAAGAGTTATATTTCAAATAATTTCTGTTCTTTTTAACTTTCTGTACATCAAAGAATCCTTAAAAAAGTATCACGGTTTCCACAAAAAAAATATTGGACTGGAGTAATGGTGCTTAAAATTTAGCTTTACATCACAGGAATAAATAACATTTTTAAAACCTATAATAATATTTCACAATATTACTGTTTTTACTTTGGTTTTAATACAATAAAGGCAGCTTTACTGAGCTTAAGATACATTTTTCCAGAACATTAAACAAATCTTACCAACCCCAAACTTTTGAATGGTATAAATGATTATGCTTTAGAGGTTTTATACACTCAACAAAAACATGCATGTTTAAACGAGTTCACATGCAGTTCTAACTAGTTACCTCCATGGGTGTTGTTATGCACTTTATTGCTAATAGGCTTTGGGAGTTTGGCTGTATACTTAAGAGAATATGTTTTGTGAATAAAGAAAGCAATGATGATCCTGTTAGTGGATACTAATATGCTGAGGCAAGCATTAGAGGAGGCTGTAGGTCTGGTCATGCCTGTAGGCATGAAGAGTCCACCGGGTTATTCTTTCACTAACATTAATGAACAATTACACCGACAGACCATGAAGAAACCTTCATCCACCACTGTTGCTTGAAGACACATTAGGATAGTGGCCACTCAGCGTTTTGACACTGGAACAGAAATGTACTGACATACTTTATTGAAATATATTGCTGAACTAATCTGCTCAATTCAGCTTGAATTGCAATATATTTCATATATTTAAGTTCTTGTTTCTTTACTACCTCTGGGGATATTTTGCCTCCTGTACTAGCAGTGAATTTTAAAAACTTGACTTTCATTAGTACAAATCATTAATACAAACAGTTGAAGAAAAGAAAAAAGTTATTTTTTTAATCGTTACACACTAGAAAAACACTGCAGCAATATTTTTAAAGTATAATTTCAAACTGCTATAAGAAATACTCTGCAATCAAAATAACCATTCACGACCTCTAATCCGAATATTGGCCATTAAAGGCATAATTGAGAACTAAGTGGTACAGCAAACAAGTGTCTCTGGATATATTTATATTTGATCATTTATAAATCAGTGTATAATGGATTATGAGGATGCACACTGAACCCCCACTGAGAGATGCGAAAGCTAGGTTACCATACCTCAGTTCTATGACGTATCAGCATAAAGCAAGCATCCTAAAGCATTTTTTATTATTATTTTTTGCTTACACAGGGCTCAAGCCTGAGAAATTAGATATTGGGGTCTCCTGAAGATGTCAGACTTAATTAGGTGCATCAGAATAAATGCTGTGTTGTTAGCACAAAAAATAAGACTGTTTGGCCCAGAAAAAGCAGGAGGCAATCACTTCCACCCTTCCATTACCATAAACTGTTTTGAATTATGCAAAGAAAGAAACATAATTAGTTCCTCTGGTGCAAAAGCAGAGACAGAGGTGGATATACTGTCCCACATCTTTGCAAACAGAAAAATAACTGCTCGTAAAAATAGACTGCTTTCATGTGTGTGTGTGTGTGTGTGTGTGTGTGTGTGTGTGTGTGTGTGTGTGCGTGTGTGTAACACACAGAAGTTCTCTGGTGCACCCAGAACAAAGTGTAGAACAATAAGACTTTTTTATCTGGCTAGATCAAGGGGAATCATTTTTTAAGAAGCCTTACTTCATATACTGCTTTCTCTGATACATTAGTCATTGTACAAAGATCCCCAACCCCTCATGTTTTGAAACAAAAGCTCCCTAAGCTTAACCCAGAAAAAAGGATGACAAGCATTAAGTTCTTTATTATTTGAATAGAGAACAATGGTTTTGTTTGCCAGGCTTGCACCTGGTTGCATCAGTTTTTGTTATGCCATCTGCAGTTCTTATCCTTTGCAGACCTCAAGGATGAGACCTTGATAGTCAGATCAGCATTTGGAAACTGTGTTTCACTTTGATTAAACATCACACCATGTAAAACAACGAAACACACTTCACTGTCTTAAAGTTTAAACATAGTTTTTGTCCTGGTGAGGTGAGATACCTGACAGTGTGTTGAAAGATCAGTGCCGAACAAGAGAGTCCATCTTAAGGAAAAGGAAAATGTTTTTAAAATCTAATTTTACACATACATGCCATTAATGTGGGTTGCATTTAGTTTTGAAACACTTATACTTTTATATATTCACAAAGTTAAAATGTAATGTGGTTTACTTTTCAATCAGTTAAAAAGTAATATAGGATATCTTTTGCAAATATCATTTAGTATATGTTTCTCTTCAGACATCTGCAACAGTGGCACACATACAACTAATACAACATTCATTAAAATACATTAATACATGCAAAATACAGAAAAGCAGATCTGCAAGATTTGAAAACAACAATTTCCCCACACTTTATGGACATAATCTTACATGCAAGACTAGTTTTCACATTTGTGTGACAATTGTTCACTCATGGGTGATAATTCAGTTGCTGAACTAAATTTAATTTTATTATAGAATAAATGTGTTAACAGTTAAAAATGAATGGTCTTTCATACATTGAATTAATCATACGCATTAACATTCTAACTTTGACAGCATTTTATAAAAAGATAAAAGGATGAGTTGGTTTTATCATTTAGACATTCATTCTGGCAAGGACATAATATGGGTTTCCGAAATTGTCTTGTAAAATCAGGTTTTCAAGATGATACCTTTTGAACCTTTTGAAGTTCTCATTCACCTGAGGGATGAATACAGTGATCAAGAATGGTGGAGCTTTAGAAATGGTTTATATGCATGGAAATAATATGAAGTTCAAAAAAGTGAAAGGGGGTCATGAACAAATTTACTTACAAAAAACTGTTTCTGAACTACACTAGTTGCTCAAAATCTTTGTTGTTGTGTACAACTAGCAAGGACACCGCAACACAGAGACATATTGGGTCTAACTGATCAATCTAACGTAGAAATAAGTGCAAATCCCAGCACAGAAATCATCTTACGACAGAGTTCACATGTGATTCATGAAACATTTGTATGCTGCCAAGCCCATCATACGAATGATCATATGTTGATAAATGTGGCGGCTCAAAACAATCGTCATTTGAATATCACGCTCCTAAAAATTCACGATTTAGAAGCCTTGCCCCTAGAGTTTAAAACACGGAGAAAATAATCTAAATGAACAAAATGCTCTCATAACAATTCTCCACCAGTCACGTGAATGCTTCACTTTGTGTGTTTTAAAATATAAATAAGCCTATAGCCTATGTTACATGATATTACATATATTCTGCAATATAAACAGCAAAGAAACCATCAAATAATTAGACCACCATTTAGTTGCACCAAGCAACTCTGTTGGTATTTTTATAATTAGTATTAATATAATTGTTCCATTTAATTTATTGCCACACTTTAATATGTGAATTAAATTATCAGAAAACTGAACATTTAGCATTCTCAGGCTTTTGTCTGTGCTTAATAGATTAAACAATGGCGCTGCGCACTCGGGTTTATGGCTGCTATAAATTTGACCTGCCACAAGATGGCGCTGTTTTCGACACTCTTGATGCTTCGAATCTTTTCCCGGAACAATCAGGGGAAAGCCTCAGTGCTTCATTTGCCCATCCCAACGATGGAGACGATGGAGAGATTTCATTGGCCAAGGACCGCCCAAGAGGACATGTAACGCAACCAATCACAGTTCGTTTTGTTCTGCGTCATGTTTAAGAGCGTGACAATATAATGTCGATGTCCCTACAATAACAGACCAGCGTTCATCTAATAAATTATTCATTCAAGAACATTGTGCAAGTTTACTGCATCAATGGAGCCTTGCGTTTAGTTGATCCTGGTAAGCGTTCATTGTAACAGTTGTAAACACAACAGCTTTCTTCTTCCACAAGGGGTTTTAGCGTCACAGCATTTGTTTCCAGGCGGACCGATAAAGAACGCGACACTCACGTCTCCCGGACATCCTGTAGATTTCAACCAATCAGACCGCGACTTCGAAACTCCTGAAGTGTTTCCAGAAAAGTGTGCCATATGCATCAGACGTTCAGCCAACGGTCCGTGACTTCTGAGGCTGAGACTAGCAGACCTAGTTATTTTAAAGTAATGTCTTGTAAATATATACATATACATATCCAGCATATACATATCCAACATATACATTGTCTCTAATGCTTAACAGTTTATTCTGACTGAATGTAAAATGTTTATTGTAGGAATATAATAAACAGGAATATAGTCCTTCAGTTATTGATTACTGAATTCTGAATGTACAAAGCAAAATTATTACTGGAGATGCTACATCCTGAGCCAGCCTGACAGTCTTTAATATGTGATAACTGACACGATAAACAAACTCAAGCCTCAGAAATATAAATCCAAAGTAATAGCAAACCAATTGGCCCCAAAACCACCAAGATCACTTATTATTATTCCTGAAAAGGGCCAATATTTAGTTATTTGCCTATACACTAAGCAAAGGCTTGTGCAGAATAAAAATCATAATACTTTTTCTTCTACAGGTAGAAGTTCTTCTTACTTGAATACTTTTGTTAGCACCCAGACTAAAAAGCAATTATGAGAAACTTCCCACAGGTCCAGTTTAATTTCCGTCAGTCTGTCAGAGTTCCAAAGTAAATTTAACCAGTCTGCGACTCAGACATGACAAGCAGTCTAGCAAGCTGTGTTTATTAACATTTATTAAAGTGCGCCCAACAGAGACTAACAGCTCATCTTTCTGACTAGGTGTGAGTTAATTACACTAGTATTGCTAATTAACACACTCAACTTGCTAGTTGTGAGTCAATTCCAAGCCTGTTCCAAATGGTCCAATAGCACCTATATATAACTACACAAACTGAAATCACACTTTTGCAGTAGCACATACTAAGTTTAGCCATCTGCTTTTGCATAATCATTTTTAGATGAGCTGTATAGCTTCAAACCAAGAAAACTGGCACCACTGTGGTTCACTTTGATGCCACTTGCTTTAAATGCAAGTCAGGGGGTGAAGCAGAGGGCCCTCTCACTGCACATAAACAGAGCAGTGTTTGTTTCGCTTCCCAGCCTGACCTTTGGAAAAGCATTTCGAGAGCTAATTGAATAAAGCCTAAATACTTTGTATTGCCAAAGCCCCCAAATCCCTACAGACAGCGCAATGCACAACCCTTGAATTATGCTGAAGACTTCCTTAATTGAATTTCTGCTGGGGCTTTAGTTCAATTCCATAGTTTTATCAAAGGAAACTTGCTCATTTCAAATAATTCAGTCTGTATGAGAGGCAAAATCTGAGCAGTGTCACTTTCTTCTCAATAGCAGGAACGCTTTGTGACCTGCACACCTCGTACAGGAATAACCTCTACGCTCCAGCAGAGGCTGTCAAAAAGCATCTGGATCATGATGAACCCAATGCAAGAGCACTGTGTAACACACAAGCTGACAGATGGAGCACTTTGCATTTAAACAGCAGGTATTCCCTGTTAGTGATCATGCAATAATGTTAAGCATGACTTTTTGTATGTTGTTTGGCATTAGGAATCCCACTGAGGAACTAGGAACAGCTTTGCTTATTCTTTCATTGTTTGCAACCAAAAAGCTGAACACTGTGTTTTTTTTTTGCTTTTATGGGGTTCAATAGAAAGTCTGTGGTAAAGAAAGGTCAACCACAAGGTCAAGAATGTTCTCAGAAAATCACAGAGGCACCCCTCAAAGCTGCATTTACTTATATTGAACCCATTCAGAGTCTCTATCCAATACAGAGCCGTGAGGTGTGCAAGGCTCAAAAGGAACACTGTCAGATTCAGTTATGATTTATCGGACCCCTAAAGTCTTTATGTCACAATTGCAATTAAGAAAATGTAGGCAATAATCTCTGAGACACTTCTTCTATCTTTAGAAAGACATATTTCCAAGGCTATGAAGCATTACAATATCTAAATAGCTGTGACGAGGCGGAAGCCGAGGTAGAATCCATATGCAGTTGTTTATTAAAATCCACAGCAAACAAGACAAAATCGGCAGGCAGATAGCAGAAACTTGAGGCAGGCAGAGGTAATACACAATGTGGCAGTCCAATCCAAACAACAGAGCAAAGGGATAATCCAAGAGGCAAAAACAGAACAAAGCAGGCAAAGGTCATAACCGATATACACAAGACAATGATAAGAGAACGCTCAGTAAGGCAGGAAAACTGGCAATACTTCGCGATGGCCTGTTAGCCAGGCCATGCTTAAAAGTCTCTCAAACAGGAAGTAACCAGTGAAGCAGAGGGAGTGGCACACAGTCAGTACTCGGGAGAGGGCTCCCTCTGCTGGCGTGACGTTACAATAACCAACAAGTCTTTGAAATTTTATCAGATATTCTGGAAAATACTAGTAGTAAACTTGCAAGTGTACTATTTCACTACTGCTTGGGACTAAATTGGCCCACATTTTAGTATATAAAAGTATACATTTAAGTGTACTATAAGTGTAACAGCTGTAAACTTTAAGTTCACAACTACGTTTTTCATTTGTACTGCATATATACTACAAGTTGTTAAACATTTCATTCAGTAACATTTGGCAGTTTTGATTTATATGCTGTTTAATGTTTAATGATCGCGCTATTTTCCATTTGCGTAAGCAATCTTCTACCACTTGTTTCTGCTTCTTCAACTGTGTTTTGATCCTTAATCTGTACAAGAAGATGCGTAATAGCGTCCCCTATCATATAACAGTGAAGATATGGATACGTTTATAAGACTGTATGCAAAACTATGTGAAAAAAATATGTAATAGGCTACTCATTCAAGAGTAAACACAACTACAAGCCAAGTATACTTAGCATACTTAATTATACTTTTAAGCATATCTCGATCAAAAGATTGAGTACATAGTCCAAATATACTTAGGCCTTTCTGTTTAAAGGCACACTAAGCAGTTTCCGTTTTTCTCAAACAGCGACCCCTAGAGTCACTGTGGAGTACTTGTATTTAACGTTACTGTCGTAAAACCACTCACGCAGAGCCATCTCTGCACTCTTCCGACCGCGCTTTCTTCGTTTTCTTCGTCGACTCCGCCATGATTCACGTCTGAAATGCGTGCTAGTGTCTTCCATAGAGGCTGCTTAATATGCTGTTGATGTACAGTGAGGAAAATAAGTATTTGAACACCTGTCTATCAGCTAGAATTCTGACCCTCAAAGACCTGTTAGTCTGCCTTTAAAATGTCCACCTCCACTCCATTTATTATCCTAAATTAGATGCACCTGTTTGAGGTCGTTAGCTGCATAAAGACACCTGTCCACCCCATACAATCAGTAAGAATCCAACTACTAACATGGCCAAGACCAAAGAGCTGTCCAAAGACACTAGAGACAAAATTGTACACCTCCACAAGGCTGGAAAGGGCTACGGGGAAATTGCCAAGCAGCTTGGTGAAAAAAGGTCCACTGTTGGAGCAATCATTAGAAAATGGAAGAAGCTAAACATGACTGTCAATCTCCCTCGGACTGGGGCTCCATGCAAGATCTCACCTCGTGGGGTCTCAATGATCCTAAGAAAGGTGAGAAATCAGCCCAGAACTACACGGGAGGAGCTGGTCAATGACCTGAAAAGAGCTGGGACCACCGTTTCCAAGGTTACTGTTGGTAATACACTAAGACGTCATGGTTTGAAATCATGCATGGCACGGAAAGTTCCCCTGCTTAAACCAGCACATGTCAAGGCCCGTCTTAAGTTTGCCAATGACCATTTGGATGATCCAGAGGAGTCATGGGAGAAAGTCATGTGGTCAGATGAGACCAAAATAGAACTTTTTGGTCATAATTCCACTAAACGTGTTTGGAGGAAGAAGAATGATGAGTACCATCCCAAGAACACCATCCCTACTGTGAAGCATGGGGGTGGTAGCATCATGCTTTGGGGGTGTTTTTCTGCACATGGGACAGGGTGACTGCACTGTATTAAGGAGAGGATGACCGGGGCCATGTATTGCGAGATTTTGGGGAACAACCTCCTTCCCTCAGTTAGAGCATTGAAGATGGGTCGAGGCTGGGTCTTCCAACATGACAATGACCCGAAGCACACAGCCAGGATAACCAAGGAGTGGCTCTGTAAGAAGCATATCAAGGTTCTGGCGTGGCCTAGCCAGTCTCCAGACCTAAACCCAATAGAGAATCTTTGAAGGGAGCTCAAACTCCGTGTTTCTCAGCGACAGCCCAGAAACGTGACTGATCTAGAGAAGATCTGTGTGGAGGAGTGGGCCAAAATCCCTCCTGCAGTGTGTGCAAACCTGGTGAAAAACTACAGGAAACGTTTGACCTCTGTAATTGCAAACAAAGGCTACTGTACCAAATATTAACATTGATTTTCTCAGGTGTTCAAATACTTATTTGCAGCTGTATCATACAAATAAATAGTTAAAAAATCATACATTGTGATTTCTGGATTTTTTTTTTTTAGATTATGTCTCTCACAGTGGACATGCACCTACGATGACAATTTCAGACCCCTCCATGATTTCTAAGTGGGAGAACTCGCAGGGTGATAATAGCAGGGTGTTCAAATACTTATTTTCCTCACTGTATGTGACGTTGTGCCGTAAAGCAAGTTGTGATTCTCGCGAGATTTGGCGGGGCGCCACCTCTCAAACGTCCATTGCTGGTTTTGCCAGCGGCGTTTGCCCCCCTGTTTTGCTATCGGGATGATTTGCCCTACTATGAGTTTGTTTACCATCGAAATGATTTTGAAGCTGTTATATTAAGGTACAAATCTTGCAAAGTGGGCCTTTAAGTGCAATTTTAAGCATATTTTTGAGAAGTACATAAAAAGTATACTGAAAGTATACTTTCTTATTTTTTAGTTTAAAAGAAGTATACTAATAGTACACTTGAACAAACTTTTTCTCATAAGAGGAGGTATGTGTATAACAGCGGTGATCAATCCTGCCCCTGGATGGCTGCCATCTAGCAGAGTTTAGCTATAGCCCCAAATTAAACACGCCTGAACCAGGCAATCAAGGACCTCAGGATCACTAGAAACTTGGAGTGCCTGTAGCCTCTAGACCCTGCCCTTTCCATGACCGAATCGTTTTTGCACTTCCTGACATTCCCTGATCATGGAGGAAACATCTCCCCAAGTCATGATATTTCCCATGGACAACTAATGTCCCCATTTTAATATATTTGTATATAAAATGAATGCCACTCCGAGGTCTGAAGCCACACCAACTGTGACTGTCTTTTGCTACAGCTTACAAACTCCTGAATAAGTAACAAGACTTTTTGTTTTGAGGCATCATTACTCAGATGTTTGGCTCAGTCATGGGCCCATAGGCTCATGGACCTCAGCCACTCAAAATCTCTAGGAGCATTGGATTTGTAGTATCATATGATTCATGCTGACAGAAGGGGAAGCAAAGAAATGGATGTTTGGCATGTTTCCGAACCCTCTGCACACTTCTTCAACTATCACAGCCACTGCAGCCCGACATGTCCAAGATTCTTGTCAGCTGCTGTAGTTATTGTACACGGGGGCCAAGCAAAGGAAGATGTTGACAGTGGATCTTAATAGTAGATGCATGGTGCATTGCACCACAATATCAATGAGAGATTGAGTCTCTGCTTGTGTTCCCTGCGATTGTCAGTAACAATGTGCTCTCACTCCTTCATACTGTCAGGGCTTTATACAAAAGGTTGAAAAAGCATCTAGTAGTTAACAAGTATTCAGCAGCGTTTCAGACTGTTGCACTCAAATACAAAACGCAGGTGCTAATATCGCTTCGATTTATTGAACATGGTTTGTTCATTTGAAGCTGTATCAAATTACAGTTTTCATTTGCTCGGCTCGAGGTCACTGGAGGGCAACACACTTTCAATGATGACCTCAGGGGGTCTGTTCATAAGCCAAAAACTGATTCAAAACACAATCTAATGACATATGTCAGGCTGTCGCAGCAAAAGTATTAACGTTATTATGTGGTTACACCAAATTTATGCAGTTTACATGCACTTTCATTTGAAAAAGGCAATGTTTCATTGAGAGAAATATTTCAGTATGGTAAGAAGCATATTACGAGTAAAATTTCAGTGTAGTTTTTCTTTGTGAACTTTGTTCATTTGAATGGTCTGAGATTAATATGCACCACCTTAAGTTAATCAATTTCAATGTATTATATATTAAATACAATGACATTTTGCATACCCGCATATCAAGCTTTTCAACTGATTTAATTGTACCCCACTAGAGATAAAGAGCCAGAGTTTTAACGCCCCTTTATTCCAACACAGGCTCATTGGAAAAACGTACCTTTGGCAACATTTTTGCAAAATGAAAATACGTACCAATACGTACAATATCACTGCAGTTTCCAACAGAAATGAACACTAGAAAGAGTGAAAACAGCAAACACTTTTAATCGTTTTCACACACAATTATGATTACAGGGGCAGATTATGGGTTATTAAAAACATATTTTCACGTGGCTCTTTGCACAATTATGTTATGACCTCCAAACACTTTTTACCATATTGTATGATTTTTAAACGAATATATTTCGGACTTTGCAACTTTGCATCATTAACCAGATCCATATGTTTGGTTTTACTAATGTAATAAGCTTGCTCGGTAGCTCAGCTGCTACAGAATTGTACTTGTGATGTGGAGAGCTCGTATAAAAGACGAGTCACAATAAAAAAGTTCAACAACAAAAAGTTCAAAAACAAGCTAAAATGCCATGGTTACGATTGAGTTTTTATGTCACATTTGCTTTTGTTAACACTATCAGGTAGGTTTAGGCTTTAGTGTATGTGCACGTCATTTTAAAATGGAGCATTGAGCTTTTTAGCGCCACTCATCGGACATTTCAATTCAGAACTGCAGTAAAAACGTACAAACACCATTGTAATAAAACGTTGCCATATTCACGTTCATCTGTAAAATACAAAACATGCTTTTAGCGCCACTTACTGGACATTTCACTTTGAAACTGTTGCGAAAAGTGCATGAAGCAACGTATTTTGCATTTTGCAAAAAAGTTGCAACAGGTATGTTTTTCTAATGAGCCTGGGCTGGGAGATTCTATACACAAACCCAATCTTGCCTAATTACTCTCAATGGATGCTCAAAACTAACAAGAGTCAATAATTGGGTAATATGGATGACTTCATTTGTGAATGAAGGCCTCACATGCACAGGAATGAGTCATGTTTCAAAGATATTCCACAACACAAATCAATATCAGCACGATTAGACAGAATTCTGAGCTCCATCTGGCTGCATGTACTGTGGCCCTCACATGCCGTCCTGAGGGACAAGACTGTTTACATACAAAGTTTAACTCTACTTGTGTGCTCACAAGCGAAACTTTCTGGTCTACAACATAGTGAATGCAAAATGAGACAGATATTTCTGCTGTTGGAGGTGGGGTGTATGCTGCAGTTCGCAAACTGTTAATTAGTAATTATTTATTTCTAGCTTTGGGAAAACAAGTGTGAAGAATAGCAGGGAAGTAATTAAGTTCTCATCTTTGAGATTGAAATGCTTCAGTGCTAGATTGTGAGAAGAACTGGTAAGTGGTTGTCTAGGTCTAATGGGACTTGTTATCCCATAATCATGAGGAACGGCAGAAAAAAACCCCCAAACATGCTCTGCTATAGAAATGATGGGAGTTAAAGCAAGATCATGGAAATGTAAAAGCAAAACAACAACAATCTTTTATGTAGAAAATATACTTTTGTAGCAATTTAATTGCACCCAGTGAATGCTCCGATTTTTTAAGCTGTTTTTAAAGTTATTTTTTATTCGGCTGAGAAATATATAATATTGCAGATGCTAGTGCATTTGTAACTTTCCATTATATCGCTCTAATTATACACAGCTTTTTTTGCTTTAATGTTTCACTAATTTAATTAGTGTCCATAAATAACATCAACTGATTTAACACCACTTTTAATGTCTCGAATCCATTCCACCATAAAAGTAGTTCCACTAAGTGTCACTAGGCAACAATGTAGTCAACAATGACTCAGGTTTTAACATATTTTGTGGCACACAGAAAGCTGCCTGTCAGTGTGTGAATACTGAATTTCAGTTCTCTTTGGTGGCATATTGCATTTGTAATAACTCTTTATAACATCAAGCTTGTTCCACTCTTTAATACTTATTTGACCATGTTTCTTTATCGCTCTAATGTGTCAACAACGCCTGCCCACTAATAGCTTGCATGCATACTGTGAGATATGAATGATATAGAAAAAGTTCAATCAATTCACACTTTATATCATCGTCACGATATAGGCTATATCATCATATCACCCAGTCCTAGCAAACAGTAATGCTTAAACATTTGACTAGCTAGTTGATAAAACCAACAACCAATTAACGATCAAGACTGACTGGCTAACACTATTTTTCCCTGGCCAGTGCTCTTTTATTCCTTCATGTTAACTGAAAGCAAATCGGAATAATGTTCCATTTTAACTTTATTCAAGCTGCAGCTCACATGCATGATAGTTTGGGTAAAGGGGCCTGGACTTGTTGATAAAGGAAATCAGCAGCCCAATAAACAGGTTGACTGGCATAGGCAGCCGTGCACGAGCGCACAACCTCACAACACCCACCCCTGTCGGTGATTGGTTGGAACACTATTTATTTTGGTTTCGAGTGGCTGGTAAAACCAACTGATTTTGTGTGCAGATCTCAGAGCCTAGGCTGCCTACAGAGACGCGTTTTTTTGACGGCATGCTTATGGGGCGGGCAGCTAGCGGATCGTTGGGAAAGATTAGATGAATGTGATCATTTATGTTTGTTCCTGAAATCGCTGATACAACCTTTAAGATGAACCACGGTTCAAGTGCGTGGGTCCCAGGAGAACGGTACAGTTAGATTTTATTTACTGAGAACCATCACATCCCTATTAAGATCCCATGTGCAGATTATTTGACATAACTGCGAACAAAATACAAGAAAACAAAGACCTGACTTGACTTGAAATAAGCATGAACCAAAAGAGGGTACACAAACAAAGCTAAACAAGAGACAATAGTAACATGAGGGCTATTTATACACAAAGACTGACAAGCAAAAAGAAACACATGTGAACAGTCAAGGCAATAAACCAATCACAAAACAGAACAGAGAAACACGTGACCTGAACAACCAATCAGAACAGGCTTGTTGTGTGACACCTTCAGTTCCACTAATGCTCACAAATCTGTTTTTTAGAACAGTAAAAGCTCTTTTCATGTAGTGGCGATGTTATATTGTTTCATGTTTATCAAAATGAATTTAAATAGTATAGGCTTATGTTGAACTTTATTCTTGTACAAACAGACGCTGTATTGTACATAAAGTATTAAATAGATTTGTCCATTTGTCCATTAGTCTGTGTATTTGACAAATATTGCATTTATTTCACTTCAGCTGTGGTAAAGTATGCAAACACAGTGCGAGTGTCACTACGGGAAGCAGAAAGTGTCCGACTTCACGTCTCTGTTTTCAGCTCCTGCACGCGACAACTCTCGCCGATCGGTTACATCCAGCCGCAGCCGATGTCAAACACACCTTATGAAAACGATAAAATAAAAGACATGAAAATATAAACATGAACCAAAACCAAACATGACACTAACAGCCAGTCAAACATTAATATATATATATATATATATATATATATATATATATATATATATATATATATATATATATACATATATATTCAAATCAGTGTCTTTGTATAAATAACACAATTTAAAAAAAGGTAAATCCGATATGTATTATAAGTCAGATGAACATTAACTGCCATTGTGCAAACAGCACCTGCATTTCACTGTTGATTTCAGCCCCTGCTTGCAGTTCTCTAAAGGCTTGTGCCTGGAAGTATTTCTCATTCTCTACTAGGGCTGTCACTTTTGAGAAAAATCACACCGTAACGGAGATTCAATCACAAATTTATTAACAGTCTGACAGTCATAAACAGGACTCAGGCCATAGCCTGTCTGGATTTTTTTTTTTTTTTTTACTAGCAGCAGGTTATCAACTTAATCTATATATGAAGTGCCACTATGCATAGCCAATCACAACATTAGGCTACATGGAAAAAAACAGAATCAGAACAGGCACAAACAATAACGTGACAACAGCAGCAGGAGTAAGGCATATAGCCTAGCCTAATTCATTTCTTAATATTGTTTGCAAGAAACACCAATCTATCAACTTGATCTGGATCAAGTGTGGCTCTCTTTTTATTGACGATGTTCCCCGCGGTGGAGAACACACGTTCGGAGCGCACAGACGTGCCTGGTACACACAGGTATTTGCGCGTCAGTGTTAAGAAAAGTGGGTATTTGTTGCAGCCTGTCTCTCCACCAATGCAGCGTGTTGCTGTCTGCGGGGAGAGGAGGTTCAGTCATGTAGTTTTTAAGCTCCTGGATACCATTAGTGTTGCGTGAGGCCAAGTCGATCGATTTATACATGTCCCCAAACAAGCTTCCCATGGCACCTAAAGCCGGAGCCACGTCTTCCCTCTCTTGCGCACAGTCGCCGTCGGTCTCACTCTCAGCTTCCTTCAGCTCCTGAGATAAGCTTTCAATTACGAGGTGTTTCTGCCCAGGCGAAAGGTGAACCAAGCGGCTGAACCGGGGATCCAGAAGGGCCGCTTGAGAAGCATCCATTCGGTGTTGTTTTCACTGTAGCGCGGTTTGAAATTGTCGACCATCCTCGCTAAGAATGGAAATAATACAAATGAATTATTTTATGATTATGATTGAATGATTGTATCTGAAACTAATTGTTTTGTTTAGCTCGTGTTATTAACTGTCATATTTTGATAGGTTATATTAATGTTAATGTTAAGCATTAGCCTGTGCTAAAAGGAATAAGGAAAAGAAGACAAGCCTACCTTTCATTTCTTTGATAGCAGCTCTCTGTGTTGCGTCAGGAGCGGTCAGCTGAGAGAGCATAACATGTTGTAGAGGGAGGACGGCGGATGCTGTAGGATAGGCATCGGTGGAGAGGGTCTGAGTTGCAGTTTTGAATTTGAGTCATTTATCAGTCTCTCCTTTTTTAGTCCGAGAGACTTTCCAAAATTAGCTGCTGTCTGTTTAAGGCGAGAAAGGGCAGTATCAATAACCCTCACCTCTAGTCCCTTGCGCACGGTTAGGTTTAACGTGTGTGCTAAACAAGGTACATGTATGAGGCCTAAATCGCGTATGGCTTTCACATAATTCTGCGCATTGTCTGTGGTGACCGCTATTACTGCTTCACGGGATATATCCCAGTCGTCCAGGGTGTTGCTGATGCTCTCTGCGACATGGACAGCTGTGTGACTTCCCCTTAGCTCTTTCGTGCAAAGAACGAAATTCTCTAGGTCCCATTTGTCTGAAATGAAGTGAGCTGTGATTGTCACGTAAGCATGTGTGGCCAGTGATGTCCACCCGTCTGTAGTTAGAGCGAGTTTCTTGTCCTGCAATAAGGTCTTAATGTTTTCTCGTGTGGTGTCATACAACTTTACTATGCGGGCTGACATAGTGGTGCGACATGGAATTGTGTATCGTGGCTCCAGTTCCATTATGAGGTCCTGAAACCCGTCTCCCGAAATTACACTTATAGGTCTCATATCCCTGCAAATAAACCTTGCCATCTTTTTGGTGATGGCCTTTACCCGTGCATCTGGCAAGGTGCCGACCGGTTGTGCATGAAAGTATGGAGTCATGCGATGTTGGACGCCCGATGCTCTGGCCGTCTGCTGGGTCTCTGATTCCGCTGCCTCCTTTGGATGGTAACTCGACAGGTGAGCGCGAAGACTGGATGTGGATGATGTGTAAGTCAAATAGTTTTACCGTTTATGAACTTTGTTTTTCTTCTAGTTTTATTTACCTATAGCAAATAATGAATCTTTAGTCTAGTACTTTCAAAGAAAATACCTTACTTATGCATTGTAAAATAAGGTGAATAGATAATCTCGCCTCATGTCGATGACCAGTAAAACTGTTAAACTGCTATTTATAAATATTACGTCTAAAAATATTGCATAATATTAATCCAATTACTTACCGTTCCACTTGGAAGAATCTGTCACACATCACCATCTACAGTCGGAAATGGGAAATGCATCCCATCTGACCAGAAGTAGGGATAAAACGTATTCCTAAAGTAAAAATGAAAGGGGGATATCAAAGCAGAGGGAGAAAAATCCCCTCATCTGCCCTGACTAATCGCACCCTGGCTGAGAATAAAAATTATAGCAAAACTTAATAGCGGTGGTTCATTCATTGTTTTGAACAAAACGGTTGAGTAAATTATTCAAAAAATGATTTATAAAGACAGATCACTTGTTTAGTGAATCAGTGTTTTTGAATGAATCAGTTGAATAAATTTATCAATGACTCACTCTTGAAAACAATCATGGGGAAGGGATTTGTGAATGGTGGTGAAGCGACGCAACTGGCGCCATAGGTCACATGACAATGACAACATGGCGGATGTTGTATCTCCGAATTTATTCATACTACACACATTCATACTATATAGATCCTACTTTGGTAACACTTTATTTCGATGGTCCACTTTAAACATTCTACTAATTATAAGTAACTTTGCAGCTACTTGTCAGCTAACTCTCGTTAGAGTATTAGTAGACTGTAAAATAGACTAGACTGTTTGGTTAGAGGTGTTAGTACAGTGGCCCAGTAGTGCACAAAATTTAAAAAGCAAACATAAGTTCACAACACAGCGGAAACAAGCCACAACACAGCGGAAACAAGCCACAACACAGCGGAAACAAGCCACAACACAACGGAAACAAGCCACAACACAACAAAATCAAGCCACAAGTTTTCCTTGCCACTGTTCTATAGAGTCATCGGTCTTACAAAGATATCAACACCACGATTAGCTTTAATTATATAACCATTGTGGCTTGTTTCCGTTGTGTTGTGGCTTGTTTTCATTGTGTTGTGCCTTGTTTCCGTTGTGTTGTGGCTTATGTTAGGGTTCGGATAAGTAGAATAAGTTGGCATGTAGTTGCAGAGTTACTAGTAAGTAGAATGTCTATTGGGGAGCATCAAAATAAAGTGTCAGCAGCAGATATGTAGCATGACAGTCTACTAATACTCTATGCACTCCTATTGGTTTATGATTTGATGGTTTTCGTAGGAGAAGTCACAATTCAGGACTGTGCTTCAAAACTTCTGACACTGCCAGAATTTCATCTGAGGTAAAATTGGATTGTAATGGTCATTAATCGGCTGTTGACGAACATGTCAAACTAGCGATTAAAGACTTTAGATTTTGAGCCAGGATATAAAAGGAATCTTTAAGTTTGTCTCAGATGGCCAAATTGTGGCCAAAATCGCACAGTGTGAAACTGGCTTAAGACATAGTTTTGGAAGTACTTGTTTAATTTTTGAACTATGGCTGAAACTTTTAAAACTTTCTCTGAGTCCTGCTGTGCTAATAGTGACTGATGGCCCCTCCTGAGCACATGACCCATGTTATGAATATGCATGAGCTCAGGACAGGCACTGCCTCAGGAGTGGAGTGGTAGGAGGTGAACAACAGAGGGATGGAGTGATTGATGGCTAAGTTTTGGGACGTAACGTCAGTCGCTCTACTGAGCCAGAACGGTCCCCCTACTAAACTAAAGGTCAAGATTTGAAGCCTGGGAAATCTAACACAGTCAATAAACGCTGCTGCATAAAGCATTCATCTCGCTCTCTTTGCTTGTAGGAAATGGCTCTTAGTCAAGTTGCTTTGAGGCAGAACAATGTAAAGTAAGCAAGCACAAATGCATATAGAATAGTTGTCTGTCTGTCCATTAAAAGGTTGGTATTATATTGCCAACAAATTACATTACATTTACAACACAAACCAGAATGTTTTTTTGTTTTTTTTTCACTATTGATCTTTTCACCCTTTTCAGTCCATTCATATTCCTTATAAAGATTTTTCCATCTGTCATTTGAGCATTTACAGATACCTGAAAGCACTGATTACCCAAATCTAAAGCCCTGTAACAGTTGATCCACTACAAGAAAAAGTCATTTGTATTTCCTGAAGGAAATACCAGTGCTTGCAAGAGACCAAAACAGTTTTAAGGTAATAGGTAAGCTTATATTCTGTGTAAATGATATGCAGCTACAGAGATTTGTCCTTCAGCAACTGAATTGCATTCAGTTATTTAGGGTTCAAAGCAAACCTAAACCTGAATGTTTAAGGAATATCAATACAGTGCTGCCTTGCAAACAACTTATAATTAATACAACTAATAATTAATACATATTTTTAAATAAAAAAAAACAAAAAACCCAACATATTCAGACACTACTGCACACTACTGTAAATGTACTGAAGGAACCGAGAGAGAGTAAGCAGGAGGTATTGCAGTGCTCAGTGTGTCATGAGCTGTTCTTAGCAGGTGTATTCCATCTGCATTCCTTCCTCACATGCTCAGCACAGCAGTAATATATTTATTGTTAATATCTCAGCAACACTTTCCAATATGAAATGCATTAACATTCTTGATGCAGAGCCATTCTGGACTACCAGCTGAGCCGAGCCTAACATATTCTCCAAATACATGGACATAAAGATAAATACATTATGGGCCATTATCTTACACCCGACGCGATGCAGCGCCAAACATGATGCAAGTGTTTTTTGCTAGTTTCAGTCCGACGCATTTATCATTTTCACGTCCTGCTGTTTAAATAGCAAATGCATTTGCGCCCATTTGTGCGCCCATGGGCGTGCTGGTCTGAAAACGAGCTGTGTTCTGGCACCATTGACCAACTGAAACCTTGTCTAAAGTCAATGGCGCAATTTGGTCTTTCCACCATCAAATTTCGTCATATAAATAGCGAATCTGCCATGGCGCGAGCGCAACTGGCATTTAAAGGGAATGGGAGATGAGACTCTGATTGGTTTAACGCATGTAAATCCCAAAACACACCCATTACTCATTAAGAGAATATGGACGACCCTTTTAGACCATTTTTCCCGCCGTTAAACTAGCAAAAGTGGATTCGGACACGCCCTAAGTGAACTTGCGCCCTACGCTTAAGACCATGCGCTTAGATCCTTAAAATAGGGCCCTATATGTTTGTTCAGGACATAACATGCTTTTCTTTTCTTTTCTATTTTATTCTTTTCTTTATTTTCAAAAGCACATCAATACAGCATTTAAGATGATCTATCTATGTCAAGTCAGTTCAGAAATGAAATGTCCGATGAGGGGCATTACTGAATTTAGCATGGTTAATTTCAGTGAATTGTATATAGACCTATAGTTATGTTTTTGGAGTTTTGTAAAAAATGAGATAAAGGCAAATGTTTGGGATATAACCATATCTTTCTGTGATATGTCTAGAATTTATAAAAAAATAAAATGTCAGTCAATATCAAAAACGTAAACAGTGAACGGGGTGACACAATGTAGAGACATGATGTGGTATATGATGCCTTTCAGTGCATTTCAGGCATGAATATATAAAAACAACTTTTTCCCCCTCAGAATAATAAAGCCTTTTCTGTCTGTTTTTATGCTCAAAACACCACAAGATTTCACAGTATGTTTGAAAGAGAGAATTGCCTTTTTTTTTTCCCAACAGCTCTATTACATACAATATGCATTTTCTGAACACTATAAACCACAAACTCATCGTTGCAAACCTCAGACCTCTTTCAAAAATATATGAAATTGACTTCAGGCTTTGCCTTCAGATGGCACACCATCATATACAGTTACATGAACACCCATCACACACTGTGAGACACAATAAGCTCTTGCCAAAAGGAACTAAGTTTTTCAGAGAGAACTATGTGCTTTTTGAACATTTCAATATCACACTGTTGTAATTACATAAATTGCAGAACATGAGTAGTAGAAAGAAATTCTTTCTTTCTTTCTTTGGCAAAAAAGTCCTGAAGTGTTTCAGAGTTAGACAGGGCCCTATTTTAACGGTCTAAGTGCATGGTCTAAAGCGCACGGCGCAAGTGTTTCGCGAGTTCACACTTACATCAATTAAACAGAGTAAAGATTATGCGTATTTGGGGTGCTGTCCGGGGGGAGGGCTCCGAGCTCGAAATTTTTGTTCGAACCTAGAGTACTCCACCCGTTGTTGTAAGAGTATTTAGGACTAGAAGCGAGGAGATGGGGTGGTGGAGGGATGCTGTTAAGCTGTCAATGAATGGAGGCAAGTTTGCTGTATATATACACCTCTTAACTCGTTGATTGGGTTGATTAACAGAGTGTGCTCCACTCGTGTCTAAATAGGTTTATTTATCTGAATGTGCCGGCGCGTGGTCTAAAAGGGTTGTCCCTATCCTCTTAATGAGTAATGGGTGTGTTTTGGGCGTAACATGCAATAAACCAATCAGAGTCTCATCTCCCATTCCATTTAAAAGCCAGTTGTACTCGCGCCATGGCGGATTCGCTATTTACATGGCGGAATTTACAAACGGAAAGACTGAACGCTTCTCTAGAGAGGAAATGGATCTGCTCGTTTGCGAGGTTAAAGCACGCTAGCAGACCATCTACAGGACAAGCCGTATTCCACCATATGTTTATGTACACAATAAAAATCTTTTACGTTGTAATCCTTTTATTTTTAATATTTGGCTAGTTTGTGCTGCTGGGCATCCCTGTGTGTGTAATAAGCAAAGTGTACGCATGTTGTGCACCCGCCTATAGGCTCATATTACTAATGTGCCCTTTAAATACAGTAACAAAAAAACTACTGCGCCATTGACTTTAGACCAGGTTTTTGTTGGTCAGTGGCGCAGTCTTTTTCAACAATGTGCCTGAACACACCTCGTTTTCAGACCAGCACGACCATGGGCAAACAGATGGACGCAAATGCATTTGCTATTTAAACAACGTGGTGCAGGACATGAAAATGATAACTGCGTCAGGCTGAAACTAGCAAGAAACACTTGCGTCGCGCCTGGCGCTGCATTGCGCCAGGTGTATTATAGGGCCCGTAGACATCACAGGAAACTAGGCTCAAACAAACAAACTGCTCTTTGAAATTCTACAGCTCCTTTGGTGTCCAGGGGGGATTTTGGCTTTAATGTAAAGGCGAGGTACCCAAAGTGTGACTGTGATTTTTTCCTATGAATATCAATATGTACAAGCTTAAAGAAAGCACTTCTTCTAACACCTGTCTTAACTTATTTAGTGTAGTACAGTACGATAGTCTACATGTCAAAGTGAAACGCTGTTTAAATAGATAATTAGATTCTTATGCTGATGCGATATGTATGTGCTCTCCCTCGTGGCCTATTCCTCTGTTGTGTCTAAGTGTCTAACAGCCGCTGGCATCTTTATCTCATTGAGTCTGATGACCCCCTCAGCCTTGATGGAGGGAAGATATGGACTGTTTTTTCTCTCCAATCTTTTCATTCTCAATGAGTGTTTATGTCCAAGTAGAAGTTTAATGACACACTGCAAACTCAGTGACCCAAACTGTGCAGCCCCAGATGTCAATTAAGAACACTGGACCCATGAATCACCGTGCACCTGCATTAACACAGATAATGAAGCTCAGGCACTTAATGAATTGTATTGTACCATAAGTCTATTGTAACATAAATAATTGGATGATGTCTATTTTTGGAAGCTTTTAGCATACCCCAGGTTGGAAGAAACCAGTTTGGTCTTTGCATATCCCTGTTACTGAGTTCCTGTGTTATGAGTTGGTTTTCTTTAAAAAATTGGCTCTTTGGCCTGAAAAAGGTTGACGACACCCAATTTAAAACCTAAGGTACAATTGTGAGTATACATAATGGTAGTATTTATTGTACTAAATTATGCTAATAATTGATTGATTGCACTTACACTCTAATTTATTTATTTTTTGTACCCAAATCCTGGGTTGAGCCTTTTGGGTAAATATTTTGGGGTTATTTCTTCAGTGTTTGGGTAGTTTTTGTGTTACCCTGCTCCTGGGTCAGATGTAACAACCTAATCCTGGGTCGGAGAGACCAGTGCAGCTCAGTCAAATTGGGTCCTGTCTTCAGTAAAATACAGGCTTGTGTAAATTTTTTGCATTTAAAAATTCGTTATTGTTCTGTATACCATTTACTTTTATGCAAAGCAGCATACAGGGGCACGATGTGAGTCACCTAAACGAGTTTCGTGTCGGTCTTTTCTGTCTTTTGATGCCTTGCATAAAATTTTATGATTTTATTAAATAAAAAAACCTTAAAAGAGCATACATTTATGCAATATGTATTCAAAACTATGAAATATGCTTGAGCAAAAATAAATGAATTATCAAGCAAACCAGTGGTTGTGTGGGGTATTTATTTTTAAAGTTTCGAGGATTTAAGTTAATCTGTAAACATTAATTCATGGATGAAGTAAAATAATAAAACAAAAAAAAGTTAAAAAGTTAAAAAGTTAAAAGTTAATCAACCCAGTATGATCGGTTAAATCAACCCATTATGCTGGGTAAAATTAACCCAACGTGTTCTGTCATATATTTACCCAGCCCCCCCCCCCTTTTTTTTTAGAGTGTACTTATGCATCTATACATTAATTGTTGGAAAATTATACAATTCAGGAGGAAATTGAGGGGGAGCTTAATTGTCATCCCAGAATCTATAAATATTAAGTGTACAAAAATGTTTCCATGCTAAACATAATCTTATTTTGCTTATTCTTTGCTTAATCTTATTCTTAATCTTATCTAAAACCTTATCTTTTTTTTTTTTTTTTTTTTTTTTACTTATGTTTGATGTTTTCACTAGAACCTTTTACAAGTTATGGATGAACGCTAATTGCTAAATGATATGTGCACAGTCTCATTAATCTGAAAGACTAGTTGGGTAGTGAATATCAGGTGGAGGAGTTATAACGTAGCCAAGAGTGGATCATGCACCATGGCAGTGATGTCAAGAATCATAATTCTTGACATCACGTTGTATAAATGCTTCATAAGCTGTCATGTTTGCTTAATGCACGTTTAACCGTCAACAGAACACACATATATAAGTCATAATTGAGGTTATATCCATGCCGTTCTTCATGGAAGGAGAGACAAGCGAAAGGGCCAGTTAAGAGTCAATGATCTAGAACAGTGAGCAAATTGTTTTTTTTATTTTATATTATTACTATTACTGTGATAATGACCTGAACCTGGCTGACTGTACAGTACATTAGGTTACATGTTACATGGCTACTTATAAAATAAGTAAATCAATAAACTATAATAATTTTTTAATTATTTTAATATTTGTACTATTTTTCACCAAGAAATATAATTCATATGAATCATTTATATATTATTTTTAATCTTATCACTTCTTCCATAGAGAAATTTGTCTTCTTCTATGACTTCATCTATTTTATGTTCTCTCTTATCTGGCTCTTTGTATCTTAGTTTGTTTTCCCATTTTAAGTTGGACGTGATATGAGAAATAAACGAACACTAGTATGTTGCCATGGACAGCTGTGGAATATAAATGGAGCTCTCTAGTGTTACTTAAAGTCCCCCTGTGGTGAAATCAAGATTTGAATGTCCATGTGGTGTTTTTAATATGCTTTGAGACAAACCAAATTCATAAGTCAACACCATTGCTGAGTATTTTCTCCTTAAAATTGCAGTGAATCGAAGACAGTGTCAAAACAAACTTGTAACCAATCAGGTCAACATGTGATCGTCAACGAGTGGATCTTTGAGCTGGTGTGAGTGAGTGGAGGCGGAGCTAATTTGCATATTCATAGAACCGCGTATACTAAATGAGGCAAGGGTATAGAGTTACATTCAAGCTATTTTAAAGCTACACTAGCTATGTTTCCATCCACACGTTTTTATCCGAATTAAGTGATATCGAATGAAAAATGCTTTATGGAAACAGTAAAATTCGATAGAATTTCATGAATATTGACTCAAATGAAATACGTTCGGTCTCATCGGATTTTATCTTGATCGATATACGGCTTATGCGATAAACGCTGATGGAAATGTTATTTGTATAAATCTATTTTGTCTAGCAAAAAACAGCATGTGATGTCATTACGCACAGGTTTTTATTCGCTTTAAAGCCGTTGGATGGAAACACACTTTCACCAGCTTTATTTGCATGAGTTTTTTTACCGAACTTCAGATAATTCGATTGACAAGTGGATGGAAACTTAGCTACTGTGTAGGATTTTCTCCCATCTAGCGGTGAAATTGTTTATGACTACCAACTGAATATTACTTTCTAGCCCCTCCCATTCCGAGGGCGTTTTAACTCCTACGGTGGCCGTATTATTTCAAATCTGCCGGCAGGCGCTCCCCCTCGCATTCGTCACGGTGCCACTGAGTGTCAAAACGCGAAAGGCGAAGCTTGAATTTCCAGGTATGTCCCTCTTTGGCTAATGTATTTTCAAGATGGAGGCGCAACATGGCTGCCGCCATTTGAACGACTCGCTCGTATGTATTCTAAATGGCAGATTCTACGCTTACGAGAATACTTGATTAGTTGGTATAAGTAATTACACATTAATGAGTACATATCATTTTGAAAGCGTTTTGAAAAAACGTTTAAATATGTCTTTTTGGTGATCAAGGTTTTAAGGGATAAAATTATTGACTACAGGGGGACTTTAAAATCAATTATAGTCATTTTAGCGATCTTACACTCCCACCTGAAAACATGTAAGCATTCTTCTGTTGAGACCAAAAGAAATAGGTGACTGTGATTGACCAATCAATATTAAGCATTCAAGAGAGCCACGTAATAATATAATTTAAGAGCAATTCATGCCACATCTCAGGTAACTGATGAATCCTCATTAGTCAAAGCCATTCAAGTGCTTGTCTACTTGTCTTGATATAATTTGTCCTCAATTATACGGTAGACGCTTTGAGCCAAATTCATCTGTTCATCTAAACTGTGCTGAGGCTAATCCTTTTCTGTCTTCGTGCCTTCAGAATGTGTTTGGCTAATTGATGAAAGCATGCAAATTGTGCGGCCAAATTGTTTTCCTTGTTCAGGAAGCACCAGAGGCGATTTAAGCATGAGGACACAGTCCCCTGCCATCTCCTGATACACCAGTGACATAATGTGTTTTTTTTGTGGTGTTGTTGTCTTCGGGATTCAGTTTCCTCAAAACTGTCAGCCCAGCGATGAAAGACCAAATCAGCTCTCTTGGCTGCCATCAAAGCAGAACATCCAACATAAAGAAAGAAGGAAAGAAAGGAAAGGGAAAAACAATAGAGAGTGATTTACTCCCAATGCTCATTATAAACATAGATTTGTTCTTATACACAGTAATTCACTTACTGTGACTTATCATATAAATGTGAGACGAGACTAAAACAAAGGACAATCGCCAGCGCAAATAAAAAAAAATCCTTTCCCTTTTTTCAGCAAGCACAATCTTACATTTAAAATAGGCGCTTTAAGATTAATAGTTAGTGGCTCAAATTGATGTTTCTATTTATCAGATCTGAATTTATGAACTCGTATCTATTGAAGTCCATCTGAAAGCATTTCACTTGAAAGGTTTGCTGTTAGGGTTTGATGGCCTTGTTGTTCCATCGATCATTTCTTTTTGGCCGTTTATTGTGTTTTCGTTTTCATCCACTTACTGTACAATACTGCATTACTGTTATTACTGGACTCACTTATAAAGGAATCCAAAATGCATTCTGTCTTGTACGGGGCGGAGTGACGTGTAATAATCTACGATGGACTCATTCTGTCATGGCCTTAAGTAGTGGACGAGAGCAGAATGATGAAATGAGGGAAGCCGAGGGCTTGAGGTCCCTGAGCTGGCATGTGAGTTCTGCGACTTCTTGTTGCGGCAAATCCTAAATGCACACGCAGACGGAGACAGCGGGCGTGAGAGAGAGACTGTAGGGAAATCAGTGAAGAAGAGGTTTATGAATAAGAAATGAGAGACAAGCAGAATCTCAAAATACAGTATGTAATTTAGAGATGTTAGTAGCACATGTAAGTGTTCTCTATTGGGGACTGTGATTTTGCCAAGGACATGTTCTTGAGACAAAATCCTAGTTTGTCCTGAAACATCCTTCCTATGAGTTTACGAGATTTTTGGCTTAGGTTAAAGGAATAGTTAAGCTACTACACAAAAGGAATTTTAAATAATGGCCATGCTGTTTTTTCACCCATACAACAACAGTCCATTGTGAGTTTTCTCTATAAACACATTTACTCTCCCTCAAGATGTTCCAAACCCATAAGACAAATCTTATTAACACAAATTAAGATATTATTAATGAAAACCTAGAGGTTTCAGTCCCTTCACTGAAAGCCCAGTTGACTGAAACTTTGACGCTTCATAAAAGTAATCCAAGCAGTTTAATTCAAGTCTTGTGACATCTGATTACTTTATATGATGAACAGATTTAATTTAGGCTATTATTTACATCTAAACAATGATTGACACATACATAGAGAACATCAAACAACACTGAGGCTTAAGCTTGTGTGAATAAACACACATACATTTACCTAACGTATGCATGTGTGCATTGCCAGGGATTGCTTTAGTTTTCAATAATTCAATGCAACGTTGACAACAACCCCTTACTGAATCAATGCGCTTTAATGTTTGTTACTCTTTCTAATGTTACGTCAGGGGAATGTCCTGAAACACTGTCATTTTATGGTCTGTTCTGTTCTTTTAAAGAACGTCAGAATATGGTCTTGCACTGTCCTCTTCGCCATTTTTGAAGAGTGAAAAACTGATAAAAACGTGCGTAACCTTGTGTGCATGAACTGGATTTCTTTACGTTTATATGTAGGCTACCTGATTTCGACTTGTGGTCAAATAACCGCTTCTCCGATGTCAAGGGATGATGACAGGCTGGGTCCGAAATCGCATACTCTCGAGTAGGTACTTATTTTGAATAGTAAAATTACGAAAAGTTTAAAGGTACACTGTGTAGGAATTTCTCCCATCTAGCGGTGAAATTGTATTTTGCATTCAAATGAATAGTGCTCTCTAGCGCCTCGCTTTTTCAAATGCGTGTTGCAACTACGGTAGCCGTTATGTACCAAGAAGCTATGACAACATGTCTTCCAATAGCACTTCATCGAGTTTAACTATACATGTTCTACTGTTATGCTGCCTATATAATGAATTACACAACCAAGCAATGAAAAAGTGACAAGTGACAGTGACAAGCGCCTCTTCACTGATCTCCTTGTCCGTTTCAGCTGGTTTCAGTCACGTGACGCTGGCTCTGAATGAAAATGCGTTGTGGAAACGCGTTTAGGTAGGCTAGTGCTTTTTGTCCCTCTCTGCTATTATAGTTTTTCAAAATGGCGGAACGACATGGATGCCTCCATGGACTTACCCGTCCAATGTAAATAAAGATAAGAAATTCTTCGCTTACGAGGATAAGTCGGATCATTGGCAGAGGTAATTTTACACCAATGAGTAAATTTTTATAAATAAAGACATTGATTTTAGCTAATAAAATACACAGTGCACCTTTAAATTCAAAAGTAAGTTCTATATAGTATGAGTGTGTGTAGTATGAATGTAATCAGGATGTACTACATTTGCCATGTTGTCATTATCATGTGACCTACCAGCATCAGTTACGTCTCTTCACTGACATTCACAAATCCTCTCCCATGGCCTCATGGGTTAATAAAGTGTCCATCGTATGCACACTACAAAATCTTGCTAGCAGTAGTAGGCCATCCGTGTACTTTTTAGGCAAAGTGTATAGTACAAAGTGGTATTGGATATATTTTGACCAATACCACTCTTTTATGAGTACTGTGAATTTAGACATGCTTTTTTTGTCATACTGTTTTTCGCCCACTATATAGGAGGAAAGTATGGGATTTCGGATGCAGCCTCAGTGTTTATCACAACACCTTGACTACAAGCTACTCTATTTGTGTGGTGTCATGCTCAAAATCCACACCCACATTTCTCCTTGGACTGAAATAGCGCTACTCACACGAAACATGGACGAGGAGAGATGTATAATTATGAGGTTAGAATCAGATATTATGATAAATGCCTCAGGCTCCAGAGGGAAAACTCATAAATAGCATGCTGTCGAAGGAGCACCACGGAAGTCAAGTTATGTGTTGTTAGTTTTACACTCTTCAGCTGCAGCATACGGAGCCGTCTGCTCTCTAACCACTTCCGCGGTACTTTGATGTCAATATACACTGATCAGTTTGCAACTCCTTCAAGTTGAACATGCCTAATATTGCAGTTGTTTTTACACACCAGTTGTTTCCATCTCGAAGCCTTAAATTCTCCTTATTAAAACAACACACTTTCAAATTTTCAAATTTGTCCAATTTTGCAATGACATTACCTTGAAATGATGAGTAGCTATATCATAATAACCACAATGATCAGTACATAAAGTATTGAATGAAAAGTGCTTCTGTTACAATAGGAAAATATCTAAAACATCTGTGTATTTGACAAAATAGCATCTAATTCACTTCATCTGAGATAAAGTACACAAACCCGGTGTGAGGGACACTATGGGAAGCAAGTGTCCAACTTCATGTCTCCATTTTCCCTCTGTTTTTACTCCGATATTGGATGACAAATAACCTTATCAAATTCATACACTAAATGGTTGAGTATAAATAGTATAAGTGCATAGTGTATAGTATGTAATTTGGGACACGACTTATGCTATGGTTTTGGGAAACGGTGAATCGAACTATATTAGTAACGACTGAACTTTCGACCATAATTTGCTGATGCTGGGATCAGACTAAACAATATATTTGTTGGTTACGATAGTCGCTGTGACAGATTATGCGATTTTGACTCCTAAATTTTTGTTGTATCATGGACAAGACACATATTAGACTGCACGTTGCTTCCCGACCAATCATCGCTTGCAACGTGCATGATGTCATTCAGGACTGCCTGCTTACATATATATAGTTTATACTCTTTATCATGCAGAAATGGACAGTGGTGAACATATTTTGACAGTTTGAGAACCCTGTTTTGATTTCAGACAGATTGTAACTTTCAAGAAGTCTAGTACAAACGTTACTGTCACTCATCAACGGCAGCTGGCACAGTTGCTAGGCGACAAGAAAAATCCTTTGTAGGCTAGACCGTCCCATTTGACAACGCTCAGTCCGACATTCGTGGCCTTTGAAGTCCGACATTCGTGGCCTTTGAAGTCCGTGTCCTTGGAAGGATGCAGCCTCTGAATTAGGTCGCAGCTTATATGAGATAAAATGATCAATTCTTGGGTTCTGACGCCCATCGTAGTTTACGAACCAACACGACACCCTATGTCAAACAGATAGTTTGCCATAAGGTAGTTTAGTCTGAACTAGGGATGTTAACGATTAATCGATGATCGATTAATTGTCGATAATACATTTAATCGATAAAACGTAACGATCGTCGATTTAGAAGGTTCATGTGAAACAGACACGAGGAAAAATTAAGCGAGCACGCAGGAGTTATGTTTGGGACCACTTTACAGCTAGAGTTACACCTTCATTATGACTAAGTTTGCTTGTGCATTCGCAACTTTTTGTTTTGTGCAAATGTAAGTTGTATTATTATGTTTATTTTGTGTAGGCCTATCTAGATCTAATCTATCTCATATTGGATGCATTTAGTTAAGAATTATCGCTGTAGTCATCTTCAGCTTCAGCGCATGCAGCTCAAACAGCAATGACTATGATTGGGACTGTCATATTACATAACATTATAAAGAGAACAATATTGTAATAAAACATTGTGAATTATTTGGTTTAGTCGCCATGTTTCATCGCGTTGCTCCAGAAAGAGCACGTCTTAAACAGGAGTCACACATTCTTAGTTCAAGTTCACTTGTACATTCGCATCATTTTGTGCAGATATAATTTGCAATATTATGTTTATTTTCTATCTGATTAACCTCATAAGATGCATTTCTTTGAGTTAAATAACGAACACATAGCAAAGTGCTACATTTGACCGGTGTTCATTTAGCTCGCAAAGCTTAAACAGCAATGCACGACTTATAATAACTATGTTTGGGACTGTCATAGTACATACTATAACATTAAGTAGAACACTATTTTTATAAATCGGTGTGAATTCATTGGGTTTAGTTGCTGTTTTCAGCGTGTTGTTCCAGGAAGAGCGCATCCACAACAGGAGTATACATTCTGACAAGCACGCATCTGAGGCGGCGTTGGTGACACGTTGTATTAGTCATTATATTTGATTATTAAATAAGTAATTTAATAAATGATCAATCACATCCACTCATTTTACTATCCTACTAGCCCTTTATTTAGAGTAAAACCCCATTTCATTTATTTTGGTGAGAAACATGGCGTTTTGAGCAGCATTTGCACACCGTTGTTAGCTGTATGCCACTGCACTAGATGCATATTGCACTATTAAAGCTGCCGTCGGCAACATTTTTTTTATCATATTCAGTGAAATCGACACTATAATCCGACAGAACAACATAAATAAGGTGGTTTTAGAAAAAAACCCGAGCTTCTAACTCCACCTGGAGCGTGTTATTTGTTTTGCAAAAATCCACCGCTCCGCTTCATCAGGTCCAATCAGCGCAGGGGGGTGTGAGATCTGACTGTCAATCACAGGTCATGCACACGCACGCCACAGATCCCCTCTCCCTCGCGCTGACGCGCACGTTACAATATCACATGCACACGACACGCCTGAAGTTCGCCTGCAGATTGTACGAAGCGTGATGGCGGAGAGAAAATCTACTAACAAGCTTCCAATTCCTCGGTTATTGCTATCTATGGATAGATTAGCCAGGGCAACCTACCTCCGAGTCCATGGTGTTGATCGATGCTGAAGAGATGGACGCGTTCACAGAAAATCAGGTACACACGCACTGACGATGGGCGGGTGCTCTTTGGTAGTGGGGGAGGGGCATGAGAGTTGTAAACATTCAAAATTTTGGCTAAGTCGATCCAATCTGCCAGACTTGCCGACTGCAGCTTTAAGGCTAACGATTAATTGATCGTTAATTTAAACGACTATCGATCATGGGAATTTGTGTAAATTGACATCCCTAGTCTGAACCCGGCATAACAATGCTTTTGAAAAATCACCCCTGACTGGCTGTGTTGTGTTATTGCTTGTGTCACATCACAACCCATTGTATGTTTCAATGTGGACAGACAAACTGAATCTTGTCACATCACGTGTGAGCATAGAAACATGTTTGTTTGACATAGGGTTGAAGGACCAACAATACATGGTCTCACTTGGCAAAATCACCAGATATATTGGTTATGTTTTGGTTTATGTTCTTCAGAAACACTTAAAATTATCCCTGCAACAAACCGTGGTTTAGTCTCGAGCTTTTCCTTGATCTGCATCCTGAGTCTTTTATTGTTACTTTTATTGACCACAAGGTGACACCAAACACTCATAAAAATACCCTTGAGATTAATTTGGCTGCCACTCAGAGCTTCAATTTACTGCATCATATGGATTTAGTGCTTCACTATATTTAGCTTAAAAAAAAACGAAAAGAAAAAAAAAACGAAAAGAAAATTAAAATCACTTACATGGGAATGCTGACAATAATTTATTTCTTGATTTCATCCAAACCTTAAAGCTATATTTCCCCCACACTGCAGTTAGACAGCGTGTGTGTGTGTGTGTGTGTGTGTGTGTGTGTGTGTGTAAAGCCTTGTGCCACTACATCAGTTATCACAACTGACTTCCTCCTCAGCTCCCCCTTTTTGACACTATGCCATTTTCTGACTCTTATCTGCTGAAAGAAATGAAAGCCACATATGAGAAATAAGTGACTGACGCAAACTGCATATAATCCTATAATGAGTGTTTAGTGCATTTTCAGAATCAAAAGATCCACCCTTTTTTTTTGTAGGTAGAACCAACCCTATTTGTTGCGCCCCCTCCTACCATTTCAACCCAAAGTGGGGATGCTTGCCAGCAAATTCCCATTCTCGGATAATGAAGATGTAGTCCCTGCTCACCTGGCAGAGCCTGGATGGTGGGAGGTGACAGACGGGCAACGTGAGCATCCATATGGCCCCGGCATCCACAAGAACACCCTCGCCTCACCTTCACCAGTCCCATTAGCCGCCCTGATCTGAGACCTCCTCACCTTCTCCCTCTCTAATCGCACCGCTAACGGCTTACGGCACAGACACTGCTCCTGGATCAGTGGAAAAAGCCACGCTCCGCTTGAAGCCCGCTCCATTACAGGTCTCAGTTGGAAGCGTGGAGGTAAATGAGAATCAGATGATGGATCGGGGCATGTGGGGGGATGCTGTGGGCGGTATATCACAGCGAGTGTCCTCAGCATATCCGTGTCGCTCCACCTCTCATTACTGTAATGAACTCAAGGGAGTATGTGGGCACTGCAAGGGACCCACAGGCTGCAATCTGTTTGATTAGCGCAATTTACAAATTACTCAAGTCTCTGCTATCGTCCTCAGACCATGGCATTCATCACAGTCCGTTTCACTTACAAGATTACAATTTGAATTAAATAAATAAATAGCCTAATGCTCGGCTGTACATAAAGAAAAGGCAGCTGCGTATGGCGACAATAATCGGCTACCATGTGCCTCTATAGATAAGGTGAGATTTGCATGAAAGGATACAGTGTTTTATGTTACGTGCAGCCTGCAATTATCGTCAGCAAGGCCAATTGATGGCTGGGATCAATAAACAAGCAGATAGGATTTGAAACATAATTCTAAAAATAAATCATTTTCGAGACCAGTCCTTTATTCCTGTTTGTTTGTAGGAGCTGTGGCATAGCTGAAATATGCAAATTAATGTTTGCTTAATATGTAGAAAATGCATCTGCAGGCTAATTCCTCATTTAATTTCTCTCTCTCTCTCTCTCTCTCTCTCTCTCTCTCTCTCTCTCTCTGCGCATGCGTGAGCGTATGGTTTATGGTTTATGGTTGAGTGCGAATGGTTTATGCCCACTGTGGCGGAAAAATTCCTTTCTCTTTCAATTCTTTTCTATTTCTTTCGTTTTTGATATCTGTGGTGTATCGGGTGGTGAAGTAAGGCTCCTTTGGTGGGGGGTTTCGGCCGTCAGCAACCAGTGTATCACTGGGAAGCATGGCAGCCCAAAACACAAACACCTGTTTAGATTCTCTCACGCGGCGTCACGGAGTGAAAGTGGTGTCCGCGGTGAATGTGGAGGAATGCATTTTGGCCGTTGGAAACGTTGTTGGTCATGAGTGTATTTTAGCGGCATCTAGGATGAATAATGCAATGGTTTTGTTTTTAAATTCTGTTGAGAAAGCAAACGAAGTAGTGGAAAGAGGTGTAGTTATTAGTGGTTTGTTCACCCCAGTGCTTCCCCTTTCTACCCCCGCTAAAAAAGTCACTTTGTCTAACGTTCCGCCGTTCATAAAAGACGAAATGCTGACAAAAGAACTGTCACGGTTTGGAAAGATAGTCAGCCCCGTGAAAAAGATCGTTCTTGGTAGCAAATCAGACCTGATCAAACACGTGGTATCTTTTCGGAGATTTACTTACATGATTCTGAAAGATAATCGAACTGAACTCAACCTGAATTTGAAACTCAGAGTTGATGACTTTGATTATACTGTTTTTGTAAGTACTGATGTGATGAAGTGTTTTGGCTGTGGGAAAATTGGGCATTTAGTACGTGCTTGTCCAGATAATAATGGTACAAATACACAAGATGTCTCAGGTGAAACTAGTGGGCAAGTCAGGAATGCAGGCACTGATAATGTTCCTGATCCAACTCAAACTGAACCCAGGCCATCCACTAGCGGCCAAACAATTCCTCATTTACAGACTGAGGTGAATCAGGCCATAGATGGGAATAATGAGGAGAATGATTTAGTTATCCCTGTTGTTGATAAAGGTGAGGCCAAGGCTGATGAGAGCATGGATATGTCACATGTTAATATAGTGTCTGACTCAAAGTCTCCTTCAGAGAGTGTCAACTTAAGTGATGATTTAATGACGGACCTAGATCAGGCAGTTTTCAAAACCCATTTAAAGAGGAAAAAGAATGACAAGGTATCTGAATCAAAACAAGCTAGAAAAACAGAAAATGAAAAAGAGTCTGATGTTGATTTCGGTAATGAGAGTGATGTCTCTGATTCTGGTGCTTCTAGTTGTTCCCAGACTGAATGGACATGCCTAGAGTATGATACTGATGAAATCAAGAAGTTTTTAAAATTGTCAAAAAACTTGAGGGGAGTACAGGTTGCTGACTATTTTCCAGACACAAAACGTTTTGTAGAAAATACGAGGGCTTTCATGACTGAGGGATGTTTCACAAATAAAGAAGTCTATAGGTTGAAAAAATTTGTGACAAAACTCCAACAACAATTGAATAATTAATGGCAGAAAATCGGCTTAACACTTTGGCCCTTCTTGGCTGTTTTTTTCTTTATGGCTTAAGTTTATTTTTTTATAATTTTCACATGGGTGACATTCGCATTGCATCCTTAAATGTGAATGGAGCAAGAGAATGTATAAAACGCACATTAATATATAATACTATGAATCAGAAACAACTTGATGTTTTACTTTTACAAGAAACGCATAGCGACACAACAAATGCTGATGAATGGGCGAAATAATTTAAAGGTCTCTCCTTTTTTAGTCACAAATCCTCACTTAGTGGTGATGTCGCTATTTTATTTGCTAATAGTTTTACTCCCTGTTCTACTGAGATGGAAGAGGTTGTGAGCGGTAGATTGTTAAAGATTCGAGCCCAGGTTGAGAACCACACTTTTATTTTTATATGTGCATATGCTCCAACTCTGCCAGCAGAAAGAAAGGTGTCTTTAGTCTAGAAAAAAAGAACGGTCAGAAACGCTTTATACATTCTTTATTTTCTGAGACCGGTTCTCTTGAATCAGACCCTATTGAAATTCGGAAAAGAGCAAATAGTTTTTATGAAAAGCTTTATAGTTGTGAGCACAGAGAAGATCGGGTTGTTGAGCAGTGTTTTTATGAAGGGCTACCAAAGGTCTCTGAAGACTCCAATGCAGAACTCAAGAGAGCTATAAGCCTGGGAGAACTTCACAAAGCTCTCCAGAGTATGGAGAATGGCAAGGCTCCTGGGATAGACGGAATCCCAGTTGAGTTCTATAAAGCCGTTTGGCTTGTGATAGGGGAGGACCTGCTGGCAGTTCTCAGTGACAGTCTAGTCGGAGGACTTCTGCCGCTGAGCTGTAGAAGAGCGGTCCTTACTCTTTTGCCAAAAAAAGGTGATGTGAGAGAGATAAAAAACTGCGACCTGTATCTTTATTGTGCTATGACTATAAATTGCTCTCAAAAGTTTTAGCTACTAGACTAGGAAGAGTTTTGGAGGAAGTAATCCAACTCTGGTCAGTCCTACTGTGTACCTGGAAGATCAATTTTTGATAATATCCATTTTATAGGAGATTTATTTGATGTTTCAAAAATTTTGGGAGTCGACGTGGGTTTGATTTCCTTAGATCAAGAGAAGGCGTTCGATCGTGTAGAACACGATTATCTGTGGAAAACTTTGCAGGCATTTGGTTTTAGTTCTGATTTTATAGGTTATATTAAAATTCTGTACAATGACATTGAGAGTTTACTGAAAGTTAACGGTGGCTTATGTGCTCCTTTTAGAGTGTGTCGTGGAGTAAGACAGGGGTGTTCTCTGTCAGGAATACTTTACACTTTGGCAATAGAACCACTTTTAAATAAATTGAGAAGAGTTTTAGAAGGGGTATCTTTACAAGCCTGTAACAGCACTTTGTGTTTGTCAGCATATGCTGATGATGTTGTCATTATACTTAATAAACAAAATGACGTGGATTTATTATTAAAAACATTGAAAGATTTTGAAACTATATCTTCAGCAAGAATTAATTGGGGTAAAAGCGAAGCAGTGTTAGTAGGAAAGTGGGAAAGGGGGGTACCAATACTTCCAAATGGGTTAAGTTGGAGAAAAGACGGTTTAAGATATTTAGGAGTGTTTTTAGGAGATGAAACGATTGTTCAAAAAAACTGGGAGGGAATAGTTGAAAAAATTAAAGGTCGTCTAATGAAATGGAAATGGATTGTAAAGAGTTTATCATATAGAGGACGTACTCTGATTATTAATAATTTGGTGGCCTCTTCCCTATGGCATCGACTGGCTTGTATTGATCCACCTGCATTGATACTTGCTAAAATTCAGTCCCTTTTAATAGATTTTTTTGGGGAAAAAATGCATTGGATACCCCATAATGTATTATATTTACCAAAAGAGGAAGGAGGACAAGGACTTGTACACTTGCAGAGTAGGACTGCAGCTTTCCGGCTACAGTTTATACAGCGATTTCTCACTGGTCCAGAGAACTTAAGCTGGAGGCCAGTAGCCAGGACGATTCTAAAGACTGCTGAAGGACTATGTTTGGACAAGTCGTTGTTCTTGTTAAATCCCGGAAAAGTCAACACATCCAGATTGCCGGAGTTTTACAAGAATCTTTTTAAAGTTTGGGACCTCTTTCAAGTTAAAAGAACTGATTCTACGTCATCATTGTCTTGGCTGTTGAAAGCTCTGTTTTATGGGTCACGTTTGGACATTTTAGGAGCATGTGGGACAATGTCTGCAGATTTTTATTAAATCTAAGATCACAACACTTGGGTGTTTAATTAAAGTGGCTGGCCCAAGTTTTGAAAAAGTTGTAGATGTAGCTGTTTTGTTGGGAGTTAAATCCATTCGAATTGTGGCACAAGTATTAAAGAAACTGCAATCTGCCTTTACAACGGAAGAGACAAAAATGCTTCAAGAGTACTGTGAAGGGGAAGTTATCCCTAACGAGAGGGATCCATTTCCAATTCTGTTTCTTTCACCAAATTTAGGTGAATATGCAGGAATTTTTTTAGAATCTGAAAAGTTGACAGATATGGATTTGTATGAAAGTAATGGAAAAATGTTTTATAAAGCTTGTGTAAAATCTTTTAACAAAAAGGGACAACATGAAAGAGTTGACACGCCGTGGCGTACTGTTTTTCAGATCAATGATAATGTCAGACCAGAGTGGAGAGCATTGTACAAGCCACCGTTAGCTAAAAGAGATGGAGATTTACAATGGCGAATTTTGCATGGCATTATTGCTGTTAATGCTTTTATTTCTGTTTTAAATCCAGATGTTGGCAAAGAATGTCCTTTTTGTTTCCAGAGAGAAACTGTTTTTCATACCTTTTTGTATTGTTCAAGATTAAAGCCTTTATTTGATAGTTTGCAGAATCTTTTTAGTTGTTTTAATGAAAATCTTTCTGTGCAAACTTTTATTTTAGGTTTTAAATATGTTCAAAGGCGAAAGTATGAGTGTCATTTGTTGAATTTTATTTTGGGTAAAGCCAAAATGGCCATTTATATTAGTAGAAGAGATAAAATTGAGAAAAAAAGTGAATATAATGTTGAAAGGGTGTTTGCAGCTATGATTAAATCAAGGATTGTAATTGATTTTCGTTTTTATAAAGTAATGGACTCTTTAAATGTTTTTGAAGGAATATGGTGTCACAGAAGAGCTTCGTGTTCTGTCATTGATAATGAACTTCACTTCGCACTCTTTTTGTAAAAAAAAACAAAACAAAAAACAATTTGTAACAAAATATACATTGTTTTTATGTAAGTAATCTTTTTTGTTAAATAAAGATGCTTGAAAAATCAAATCTCTCTCTCTCTCTCTCTCTCTCTCTCTCTCTCTCTCTCTCTCTCTCTATATATATATATATATATATATATATATATATATATAATTATATGAATAATTGTGGCCAACGTGTTTTGGAGAAAAACATTTATTTCATAATGTGATTTCCCCCCCAATTTGAATTCTTTTACTTCAATGAAAGGTTAGATTTTTGCCAATTTTTTGAATGAAAGATCGGATTTTTTGAATGAAAGATTTATTTTTTACAGCCATTTTTGATCATATTTACCAGGGGTATGAATACTTTCCGTACCCACTGTATATATATATAGGTTTTAAAGGCACATCTATCAACACGAGTTACAAGTCCACTTCAGATATAATGTTCTTGGGTAAATGTACAGACATTCTCTGTGTACAAACTGTGTGCATATTAAGTGACACGTGATTTAAATATATATATATATATATATATATATATATATATATATATATATATATATATATATATATATTTTAAAGTGTCACAGAATATCTGCATGTATGTACGATTGTCTTGTAAAATAATAATGATAAATATAGTTACATTTAATAAATAAAACCAATTAAATTACCCTTTTAAAAGAATAGTAAAATTATCCCATATAATTTACTCACCCTTAAGCCATCCTAGGTGTATATGACTTTCTTCTTTCAGCCGAAGATCTGAGTTATATTAAATAATATCCTGGCTCTTCCCAGCTTTGCAATGGCATTTGAAGCGAGTTTTTGAAGCTCCAAAAAGCGCATCCATCCATCATAAAAGTAATCCATATGACTCCAGTGGGTTAATAAATGCCTTCTAATAAATTGAAAAATAATGCACAACCGAGGTGTAACGGATTACCACCTCAGGTGTGCATTATTTTTCCAATAATTCAAAGGCCCGTCATCAATTATTCCTTACATAATCAGTTGTTAATATTTCGTTGGTTCTCTCTTGTTTTTGCATGTTCATTTTTTATTTATTTTTTGGTATGAGAGCCCGGCCAAAAATTATGTCCACACAATATGGCATGTTTCATTGCATTAACACCAATAAAACCATTGGCTCAAGCACAAATGCACCATGGTTACAAAATGAATGCATAACACATTTATATTTGAATAAAGTGCGAATATGTAAATTTTCCTAGGCCAGACATCACCTTTGGTTATTCCTATTATAGGAATGGCCAAATGTGATGTCAGACCTAGGAAAATCCCACCATATATATCAAATATATATATGATACAGTATAAATCATAAATCAGTGGGTATCACCGTCATCTGAGCCAGGAGTCCTTTCTATGCAGAGTTTGCATGTTCTCCCCGTGTCTGTATGGGTTTCCTCCGGGTGCTCTGGTTTCCCCCACAATCTAAAAAACATGCAGTATAGGTGATTTATAGATGCTAAATTGACGGTAGGTGTGAATGTGTGTGTGTGTGTGTGTTTGTGTGTGTGTGTGTGTGTGTGTGTGTGTGTGTGCATGTGCGAGTCCCAAGAATTTTCCTAAGATGGGGAGGGTTGGGAAAAGATCTGGCAACCTAACCCAGAAAAAAAAATCATTGCCAAGAAAATGTACGGAGTATCTCGCATATGGAAAGAGAAGGCCATAGAATCACCATGAGTCGGATACGACTGTAATGGTAATATTTTAATATAATTTCTGCAGGCTTGGACCTCCATATCGCATAAAACGTCTCGGTGGTAGTGAAAAAGAAGAAGCCAAAGTTTACCTCCCAAACAGGAGCAAAATGATGAAAAAAGCTATAAAGGTACACTGTGTAGTTTTTTATTAAGTATTTTATTAGCTAAAATCAATGTCTTCAATCATAAATATGTCCTCATTGGTGTAAAATTACCTCTGCCAATGATCTGACTTATCCTCGTAAGCGAAGAATTTCTTATCTGTATTTACACTGGACGGGTAAGTCCAAGGAGGCTTCCATGTCGTTCCGCCATTTTGAAAAACTATAATAGCAGAGAGGGACAAAAAGCACTAGCCTACCTCAACGCGTTTCCACAAAATAAAAATAAAAGAATAATTTAAAAGGAAACGTGACTGGTGAATTCAAAAAACGAGGGTAAATATCGGGATAGATTTTCCCAGGTGGAAAGAGCTAATGAAGGAGAAAGACTTTGAAAGGGAAGTCTGAAGTTGCCTGCTTTCTTCTCGACAGGTAAGTCAATGTTACGGTCTAAATTACAAGCTTTTTTCATTGCTTGGTTGTGTAATTCATTATATAGGCAGCATAACAGTAGAACATGTATAGTTAAACTCGATGAAGTGCTATTGGAAGACATGTTGTCATAGCTTCTTGGTACATAATGGTTACCATAGTTGCAACACGCATTTGAAAAAAAGCGAGGCGCTAGAGAGCACTATTCGTTTGAATGCAAAATCCAATTTCACCGCTAGATGGGAGACATTCCTACACAGTGTACCTTTTAAAAAAATGTCTCAAAAATAACCATGTATTTAAGAAAAGAAACCCCAATCTGAACCCGAATGCATTTGCACATGAGATTTACCAGGCTTATCGCTGTGGCACTGTGAATGCCTCATGGCAAGGTCAACAAACTAGCAGAGTCAGCTGGATGCTTATTTCCGCTTGCTCTGCAGGGTGGATGAGGTGTCCAAAACCAAACATGGCCATTGGGGCAGTGTTTATATCCTTAAAAAAAGGACATACTCCTTTATAATGAATTGTTTAGATGGCACATTTTTCTGCCTCCATGACTTCAGCGGATGAATACAGACAACACTCTACTATTATGTCTTTAGGAACACTGCAACTGTTTGAATATGGGGCTAATGGATCTCGTGAAAGCACTAAGATCTCCCTATAGAAGTCTGGAACATATAGCTTTTACTGTCAATCCAATCTGTCATTGTATGTCAGAATTTTCCAGTAACTGGTTCTCTGGTTTGGTTAATTCAAGGAAAACCACACCATCCAATTGCAGAGTGAATGAATCCAATAAATTCTGCTCATCCCCCTTGAGTACATTCAGAAATACACTGAGCAGACAGCTGTCAGTGACATTCTGTATATTTGTAACTACAGCTCAACTTGACATTCATGGGCAAAGTAAATTAAGCCTTAATGGATGTCAAAAGCAAACAGAGCTGGCCAGAAAATCTCAAATATTAAGCTTGAAGCAAACCGGACAGAGAATGTAGATCGTGAAATGCACTCTATGTGACGAAAAATAACAAGGTGTAAAAAATAATGGTTAAAAATAAATGGAAAATATAAATATATTCAGTTTAAATCCAGTCCTTGAAGCAAATGATCCATGATCCTTGAAACCAACACTGATGTACAGTAGAGAGTCGTACAGTAGATTTTGTAAATTCGCTTCTGCAGTGAGCTCTTGTTGTCAGCGCTGCCATCAGCTGCCTGCCACAGGATGTAATATAATGTGGCTTCATAAGGCATAATGCATGCGAAAAGGCCTATTCAATAACATGACTACTAGCAAGGTTATACCAGACTACAGAAATATGAGATATTTATCCGGTTAAATATCTGAACAGACCTGTGGTACTCATACATATGATGCAATTGTAATGGTTTGAATTAGTCAATGAATACATTCTTGAAATATACGTATTAACAAATATGTAGTATTTCCTAGACAATTAAAGCCACAAATAATTGTTGAGATATGTAATGAGATTAAATGGAGAGCTTGCTTCTCAGATTTGTCTCCACAGAAATGCACATAATCTCACATAAGAGATTTCAATCATGTCAAGACACCAAATTTGGCAACCAAGATTTCAATAGGAACCTTAATATTTTGCATCAAAACCTTTCAAGACCAAACTTTTTAAGATATTATATTGACATTAAAGAGGACCTATATTCTTTTTTGTACTTTCTTTTTAGTGTGTGATGTTGCTGTGAGCACGAAAAACCTAATTTATTCTCTATATCAGTGCTTCTGTACTCCCTGAAACAACTCCATTGTAGTCTTGGGTTTTCTTCCGGAAACATAAACATAAAAGTGACATTATTCCTCATTTAAATAATTCCTGCCGAAAGCATATAGAAAAATAATGGGGACGAGGTAATTTTCATTTTGTTATTAATGTGTTGAAACATGTGGTTATGATAAGGGGTGTGCCATTTTCAAAGCATGCTCAAAACGGTTGACCAATCACAACACACTGTAAGTAACTTTGTAAGATATTAAGTCTTACTGACTCTCCCGACTGCTTGTCTTCAGAGATTGTCTTCAGAATTTTAGGAGAAAGTTGATACTTAAATGAGACATAACTGAAATGAGCTCTAAAGAGGATCCTCTTAGTAATAAAATCTTACTCTCGACTGTGTAAATTATTTTTAAATCCACTGTCCTCAAAGGAATTTACCAAGTCAATCTCAATTACTTTCATTAAGCCAATAGGTCTGAATATCACTTTTTACTGTGTATTACCTTTTGGTTATTGTTCATGTAAACATCTCTGGGCTCATGATACTGGAACAGGGTTAGATAACAAACAAACAAAAGCCTGGGTTGGTACAATTCCCAAGACCACAGCTCTGGCATTGATTCTATGGTCACCATCCAAGTGTTTTGTCTCAGTCTCATTTGTGAAGTGTCGGGTCATCAACGGGAATCAGGCTGTTGTGCCGCACAATGCACAGAGATATTCAAGTGAAACGTTTCAAGGGCACTGTTTCACACTCTTATTGAAAGATGATATAAATTATAGAGGACATGGCATCACTTGTCAGAATATGAACTTGAGCTGAACTCCGTCCATGATTTCTCTGAATTTAAAGGCTGTCATATTGAGAGCTTTCATATGGTATCTTATGTGTATCTTTTGCTCCATTAAAGTGGTGCCTAAAGAAAGAGCCACTTTTACTTTATAACATATAAGCTATGATGAAACATGTCAAGGACATCTCCACACTGTAAAAAAAAATCCCGTAAAAAAACGGTAAATCTCTGGCAGCAAAGTTTCCAGACGGGTTCTGTTAAATTACAGCAAATTACCATTTCACAAAATTACAGGCAAAAACCGTAAAAATACAGAATTGACTTTACGGTCAAAATTAATTAAATTACAGTACATTACTGTTAATAATGGCTTATTAAACCGTGGAAAAACAGATAAATTATGTCAAATTACATAAAAAGAACATTTAACTTTAAGGTTAAACTGTAAATTTAGGGTTTTATAAAGTTATTTTATAATAATGCTCTGTCTATCTACAGTAATTATCTTTTAATATATAGTTTTTCTGTGTAAAATAACTATGAAGTTATGTATAAAAATGTAATAAGTCCATAAATTCAAATACAAAGTTTGTATATTTACAGTTTTTATTTTTTTGCAGATCCAGTTTCACAACTTTGACCAATCTCTAATTAAGTACTTAATAATAGCAAATTTACAGTCAATTTCTGTTAAATTAACTAAATGTACAAGTACGGAATACCAGCACATTTACAGTATTACTCATTAAACAAACACTGAACATCAAGATACGTGAATGATAGGAAATACAGGCTTAGTATATCATTTAGAACATGTAAAAATATCCACATTAAAAGACTTTATATTTATATTAAGAGAACAATAGAAGCAACAAGTGCAGTGACAAGTCACAGTTAGTGTAGCACAGTGCACAATTTTATTTATTTTTTATTAAAACAAAGATTTAGTATTATTGGGTCAAGTGTTTATGAAAAGATGGATCTTTAGCAGTTTCTTGAAAATGTGTTGAGTTGCGCCGTTCATCCCACCAGCAGGGAACAGTCCAGGGAAAGGTCAGTGAAAGTGATTTTGTCTCTTTGGGATGATGGCACCACAAGGCGCCGTACACTTGCAGAATACAAGCTTCTGGAGACACACATAGATCTGAAGCAGTGAGTTTAGGTCTTGCTGCAGCATCTGTATCAGTTGCAGAGGTTTGACTGATGCTGGAAGAGCTGCCAGGAGAGCATTACAATAGTCCAGTCTGGATAGAACAAGAGCTTAGACAAGGAGTTGTGTGGCTCCGATAGGAAGGGCCGGATCTTTCTGGTGTTGTATAAGGCAAATCAGCAGGATCACACAGCAAGGATGGTTTGGCTGAAACCATAAGCAGGTCTGTCTTGGCAAGGTTGAGTTGAAGGTGAAGGTCATTCATCCAGCAAGAATTTTCCATCAGGTAGGCTGAGATGTGAGCAGCAACCATCAGATCCTCTGGCTGGAATGAAAGGTAGAGATATGTGTCATTAAGTGATAGAAAAAGTCATGTTTCTAAATGACAGAGCCTAGTTACACTACAAAAAAAATAAATAAATAAATAATAATAATAATAATAATAAATAAATAGATGGGTGGAATCTAACACAATCGTGGTCTTACTGTAGTAAAACCAAACCTTGTGCAGCTACAGTGGCCTGACAAAGGATCAAATGAATATTCATATGGGAAAATACAGTATAAAACAAATTAAATGTTCTGCCACTTTTAGTGCAATCATATGGAATCAGATGACTCAGCCATAACAATATTTTAAATTACTTCTTCCCATACCTTGTTTGCCATGATCATTCTGCTTTCCACTTGACCTGAAATCACAAAAAAAAAAAAAATTAACAACTCAGTATTACATTTACACATGTCAGAATATGTTCCACTGGGACAATGCAAAACCTCAACTGACTATGATCTGGAAGCTGAGCAGGAAAGGCTAATAGTGAAGGTTTGAGCTGAGACACCTAGGGGTGTAAGTTAACTTTCTGTTCATCTTGATCAATGCAATTTTCATAACCAATGATCAAAAGTATCATATGAAAAAGGCTACTATGATGAACCCAGTTCATCCAAAATGTAGATAAGTTCATTTCTTCATCAGAACACAAACATTCTATCAACTTTTATTTTATAAGCCTAATATATGCACATGTAGGCCTATGCATTCTATAGCTAACGTTACGTGTTGGCAAGCAGATGCAGCCAGAATATGCAATTTATCATGTTGTGTTCATATTCTAGTCTCATGTGCTTTCCTGTATCAAGTAAGTTACAGTATTTACTGAATTCGTTTTCTTAACAGTCTAACTTAGATAGCCACGTCAACCCTTACGAAAATTAACTATGGTTTAACCACAAAGAAACAAACAAAAAAACAAACAAACATGGTAGGCCTATTTGTAGTATAACTGTGGTTATTAAAAATAGTAATAAAAATCCGCCAAAAACGTGGTTACTATAATTTTACTATAATTAAAACCAAGGATATTTTTTAAGAGAAGAGTTTTCAGCTTCCAGGCAGTGTTTCAAATTGTCCCGCCATTTAAGAGATTGATTTACTGACAGATACTATCGCGTATTAACGAAGATTTTATATACAATTAAACGGACTTTGATATGTATAACAAGTCTACGAAAGCTCGTTTTAGGTCTTTTGAGGTGTGGGTTCAACTGATCTTTCTTAAAACAGATGGAAAATGTAAAGACGCATGCTACATTTTTAGTGTTTTGGCCTCCAGCTCTCGCCAGTTAACTGAACATCATTTAAGAATGCTAACGTTAGCTTGAAAACTGTAAACTTAACACAAATGTACTATAAAATATCGTTCACATGTAACTTAGTATAATGAGACTCTTACCTCAGCCGGTGATCGGTTGGCATGATGTCCGCTGTGACGAACAAGGCTCACTGAAAAGGGCGTTATTTCCGAAGAATCCAAACGGACTGACTAAAAACAGAGCTCCTGCTCACGGCTGCTCTTGACGAATACGATTGCTTTGAACCACTGTTGATCTCACAATCCACTTCACGAGAGAAGACTGAATTCAAATCTCCCGCTTGCCCAAACTCGACTGATCAGCTAACGTTAACCGTTGTGGGCGGGAGTAAACAGCGGAAATGAATTTGAACCTGCGTCATCGCGCGCGCGCACTCAAACACACACACACACACAAACACACAAAGCCCTGAATGTGCAGCAACGGAGATTTGGAAAAATATTCATAAAATATACATGAAATTATGGGAGAATAAGACAATGAAATAATGATCAAAATGAGTATAAAATAAAATGTGAAATAAAAAATAATTCAGGCCTACTGTAGTCTATGTAGGGTACTGTATGTACAAATCACAGTCTATGGTAGGGCCTACAAATACTTTTATTTAACCTTAAAAAAAACTCACTTTAACCCCCACATGCTTAATAATCTGTAAGGAAAACATATTGAATAGATGCTGATTTCCGCAGTTATACCTTCTTTTCTTTGTTTTCTAATTTCACAGAAAAAATCTGTAAAATATTACTTAATAATTTCTGTAAAATTACACATAACTCTGTAAAAATACAGACAAGTTCCTTTTAAAAAACGTAAAATTGCTGTAAAACCAAAATACAAGCAATTACCTGTAAATTTAACAATGGACCTTTAAATTACAGCAAATGCCTTTTATTTTACAGATATTTGCTGTATAATGACAAAACGGTAAAATTCTGTAAAAAAATACAGACAATTACCTGTAAAATTACACTTTTTTTTTACAGTGCAGGTCATATTTCGCCTCAGAACCAGAAGAGATAAATAAGACATTAAATCTGTCTCAAAGAATATGAAGCCCATTTTAGGGCCAATAAGACACTTTTTTGCAGAGTGACCAGTGCTGTTATTGTTAACTAAATCTATTAAAAATATTTTGTTGTTAATTCAAATAAAGCTGAAATAAAATCTAAATATAAAAACTAGATGAAAAACGTATATGTATATAAATATACAAATAAAAACCTTTAAACGAAAATTAGAAATGTTAACTTAAGCTAAAATTAAAAATCTAAAAAAAAAATCTAAATATTAATAAATAGTTTAGGCCTGTAGTATGTAAATAAATAACACTTATTGTGACATTCCCCAATGAGAGGTAAATAATAATTATAATAACAATAATAATACAATAAATATATTAATAATATATTACTTAAAGTGCAAAGTGTTTACATTTATTTCTAGTACAAGTAATTGTCCAAATGTATTACAGTAATGATTTTTGTTGCAAATGTGAAACTTAATTATCTAAATGTAACACACTTCATTATTTTTGATTTGTGTGATGAAATATAACCTGGACGTGTTTTTGGAGTATTCACCCATGTAAAGTTTGTGAGCCCGTCCAATGTTTATTCACAGTGTTTTCGTTAGGCATGAATTGAAATCTGGTCACAGTCAAGCGCAGTTGCACAATGCCATGAAGAAGATTTCACAGGAGGCGAGACAGCATGGCGTCTCGTTGAATAGCTGTCTGCTGTGATAATTTCGCAAATCTCCTCCAGTTCAGAAAAGTGAACAGAAATAACACTTGCGGCAGAAGATATTCATCTATTTTTCACAACAGAGATAGGGCACACTGTCACAAAGAGTGTAACGCCTCTCAAACTGATATAACAAGCGTTTCATAGTGTTTACCTGTCTAGTCAGCCAACTTCAGAAACAAACAGTAGCGTTTCTAACATTAATACTTGTGGACTGTACCATTTTACACTGACACAAAAGGCCAGGTCCCTTTGGCAGATTTACTACACCTTTATAACATATCATCATGCTCGGACTCACAGCTCTGACCGGAAGCCTGGAGCGCCCCCCTACGAACGCTCGCTGACATACGTGATGGTCATCTGTCACCGTGGGCCTAAACCAGGGGGAAACCTCTGGGGAGAGGGGGCTTTCGGTTCAAGAAGCTTTTAGGCCCGCATTGCCTTGAATATATTCAGCAGCTTGCTTCCATCTCTGCTCCTCTGGAGCACTCCTGAATCCCTAAGCCGCTGAATGCGAGAGTCTTCCCATAGCATTCCGTGTCACTTCCTGTAACAAATAGCTTGAAGCAGCCCGTTGTGGCTTGGTGGAAGTCTTCAGTATCTCTTGTCGCATTCAGTTAGCTGATTTGCTCAGACGCAGGTCTCATCTAAATTAAGGTGGGGACAAACAGAATTAAGGATGCAGCGGAGACCTGCTAATGCTTTACTGGTAAAGGGCACGGATGAGGCACGAGAAAAGCAAATGGAGGAATTTCTTTAACTTCCATTTCCTCACACATTATTGAACACAAGTCCGCAGTGAGTTTTTCTCTGTTTCTGGGACTGTAAAATGCAAGTGTACTCAAATAAAATTTCAGTTCCCTTCATTAAGAGAGATTAAGAGATTAAGATGTAATGACAACATAACATGGATACTTATTACTTGAACAATGAGACAAAAAAAAAAAAAAAAAAATGCACACCAGTATTTGGCACGTGAAACATAACTATATACAGGAACAGGGTCAGAAATTAATTTTTTCCACAGACCAGGCTCTGTGGAATACTTGATTCTGATTGGTCAATCGCACCATCCAGCGGTATGTTGTTTCTCGATAACAACCGCTGAAAACAGATAACACACCCACTCTTATTTCATACAAACAAAGCTACTGCCATTTTGCGACTATTGTTTTGTAACGTTATTGGATTATAAGATACAAACAGGTATGATTTTAAAATGTATGGTTGTATCTCAACGGTTGCGTTCTATTGTGTCTTGGTGCACAAATTGTCTCTTTCCTGTTTCCTATACACACACTTGGGCACGTTTACACGACGACGATGTGCTAAAAACTGATTTTTCTTTTTCTTTGTACAGATGACAAAGTTATCAAAAAGATCCCCGTTCACACGGATCTGCAAAAATGACTAATAACGCTGTATTATGCATGCCAGACAAGTAGTTGGCGATGTCTCTTTGTAAAGAAAGAGTACATGCCGGCGCACATACACATTCTATTACTACAGTGCACCCGAGCCGAACACACATGCCTATAGACACAAATTACATTTTTGTCCGATTTTCATTCTAAGGGTGTTAATCCTGATAATACTGCATCATTACTTTGTCTTCTGGGTAAATTTCATCTTCACAAAGCCAGAAACATTCACTGTAATCCCAGTTTATGAATGTTCTCCTCTGATATAAAGTCCCGTTTTACTTCCTTTAACACAAAGGCTTCGAAAACATGTATCACCCATTGAGTCTTTTGTAAGGAACCTTTAATTTTTCATGATGACAAAATCTTATATTGTGTTGATTTGTGTAATTCTCATAACCTCTTGTGATGATGTCCATATACCCCCCCCCCCCCATTTCTTACTGTTAATATCTGTATTCTTTCAATAAACACATAATAGCCTACGTATGTGCATGACGTCACCGTTTTCACAGATTCACGTTTTTGTAGTTTACACGGAGTGTAAAAAAAACTTGCACTTTGAAACCCGTTTTCTAAAGTTTGTGTTTTCAAGCCACCAAAACGATGTTGTCGTGTAAATACGACCGAAATGCATGAAAATTCTTCTGTTTTTAGTTGAAAACGTTGTCGTGTAAACGTCCCCTTAGAAAATCTGATACACGTAACTGAGCACTCTGATGTGCTTGTGTAGATAGATGAGTCATGACTCTTTTTTTTTTTACGTTACTTTAGTGTCACTCACTGAGCAGCTTTGTCCTGGAACGCATACTTTTTTCAAAGAAAGACGTGACCAATGAAAACAAAGCCTCACTTTTTTTTTTTCAGTCACATGACTGCTTCACTTTACATGTCGGAATGTTTGAACCTGACCACTAATCTTCGGGTTTATGAGAGTTCAAGTCCATTTACTAACATTTGTTTTATATGTGTACTTAACTCACAGCCAATGTAACGTATATATTCCATCATATATTCTGCCAAACGGTATAAAAAAACGTTTAAATTAAATCAAATAATTAGAGCAACATTTTCTTGCCTCAAACAACTCTGTTGGTATTATTATAATTAGCATTGTTATATTTGTTGTTATCAATAGTTATAAAAGATGGCATTTTTGCCCCAAGCCCTTGCTTATTTCTGACCCTGAAGAAAAACAAACTCCTCCTGACATCACATAAAAAAACAACTAAAATGTAAACAAAATCAAGAACTGTGTAAAACAAAAAACATCTAAACATCACAATCACAGTAATAACTCATTACCCAGTGCATGCTGGGAAGAGGGAGAGTGGGACCAAACCATAAAACCAATTTTCAGTATAGACCTATTAGAGCAGCAAAAAGAATGCATTGATCCAGCTCACCTGCTGTGCTTGCTGGTTTGACTGAAAAGAAAGAAAGAAAGAAAGAAAGAAAGAAAGAAAGAAAGAAAGAAAGAAAGAAAGAAAGAAAAATTATAATAGAAATGTTGCTATGAGATGCATCACTTGAATTACTAAAATAAAATATAATAATAATACAACTTCTACCAGAAAGACTCAGAGAATAAATACTGTGACAATTATCCATTTATTAACAACCAAGCAAGCAATAAGATTCTTTGGCGTAGGCCCCGTCCGTAGCTCGCAATCTGAGGGTCCGGACTCTGCATATCCTGCCTGAAGACCAAGGCAGGGGCGCAGCCGACCCCCTGTGAGGTATGGAAGGGACCATCCTGGTGGTGGTGGGGAGGATGGAGGGAAGGATTTGACTTGGAGGTGGTGGGGAGGATGGTGGCGAATTGGAGCGTCAGCATCTGCGAACTCAAACATGAGTAAGTACCGATCTTTTATACCACAAGTGTTGGAATGTGATTGGATAGATAAAAGGTCAAGTGACGCACCAATTAAGTCTTCCTGGCAGAACTTTATGCTAAAGCTTTCATTTTTCCAGCATTATTTACTAGAATTTTAGAAGCCAACAGTCTGTGCATATTTTGTGCAGTGCAGGCTGAAAATAGCAGTCCATCATGTATGTGGTCAGTAGGAGCTGCTCAAAACAGAGAAACGTTCCCTATTCCAGCATGCTTCTCCATACATGACCTCATTCTCTGTCGAGGGTGTAGAGTGGCGCTATGCTGTAGCATTATGCAATCATATTGGAGAATGGAAAAATCATGAGACAAAAACACACACATACAAATAAAATAAAACGAACACACAAATCTCAGCACTTGACACATTAAAAATTTCAAGGTTAAATTTCAGCTAAGTGATCATTTTCATAGAGGAGCAAAGCTCATCCTGACATCACATGTCTTCAGCTCCGCCTTTAACACAGTCATCCCCCAGCACTTGGCGAGGAAACTGGGCTGGCTAGGCATCAACCCTTCACTGTGCAACTGGATATTGGACTTCCTCACTGATAGACCCCAGAAAGTATGAGTTGGGAACAAAACGTCTAAAACCATTATCCTGAACACCGGGGTCCCCCAAGGCTGTGTCTTGAGCCCACTGTTGTTCACTCTGATGACACACGATTGTTGCGCCAGATACAACTCGAACCACATCATCAAGTTCGCAGATAATTGCTCTCTCAATGAAAACAATTCCAAAAAAAAAAAAAAACATAAGCAGCCACACTGTTTTTCGATTGTGAATGAATCTGCATTTTTGAACAAACTGATTATATAAATGATTCAATGACTCATAAAGACAAGACAGCTACCAACTGATGTAACAATATAACCTGCACAATGGGTCTAAATTAAATTAAATTAAATTAAATTAAACTATACTAAACTAAATTAAAACATTGAGTGATTTATATATATGGTTTACAATCAAGTTATTAATGAATGATCAATTATTTTTCTCTATATATTATATGAGTGTGATTATCGTAAATGTTCTTTCATGTATTCTTTAAACGTCTGTATGAAATAGGTGAATGAGGGTCTGGCCCATGCCAGGAATGCAGTAACAGTGCTCGCTCATTTAGCACGGCTTCCAGAGATGAATTATGGACTTGCTTAAACATGTGTCAATACATACATCTGCTTAATAGAGTACTCTGACATCTATGGTCACAGTGGTCATTGAAATCTTGCTTAGACCTTGGTGAAGGGTATAATTGCTGTGATCTTTGTAACTGTAACAGAGCGGCCTATGAACTCCTTGTGATTCTTGAAGCTGACTTCTGCCTGATGAAACTACAAACTATCTTCAGTATACATTTTATAAATTGACTGCAGTATTGACTCTGGGTTTTCATAATTTAAAGGTTCCATTCTTCGTGATCCCATGTTTCAAACTTTAGTTAGTGTGTAATGTTGTTGTTAGAGTATAAATAATATCTGTAAAATTATAAAGCTCAAAGTTCAATGCCAAGCGAGATATTTTATTTAACAGAATTCGCCTACATCGAACGGCCCGTTTGGACTACATCCCTCTACTTCCTTCTTTAATGACGTCAGTAGAACAGTTTTTTGACTAACCTCCGCCCACAGAAATGCTCCCTCAACTCTACCGAAATTTGTTTTTGGACTTGCGCACTTCTTATAACTTACTGTGTTTACTCAGCTCTTACGGTGATTTTCTGAAGTAAAACTGACGCTTCATCTTTTGTGTGATGTACAATAAACTTTATTAAACTCATCAGTATATGTTTGATCATCATTCAGACAGCAGACTTGTAGGCTATTAATAATGGATACATACATGCAGATGACAAATACGTTATAATATAATTAAACTACTAAACTATACCTGTTTCATCTCCATACAGCACTCTGACTCTGTAGGCATTATTGTCCGACTCGAAATGAACACCGTTACTGACAGTTTCTGATATTATCATCACTACGTGAGATGAAATTGCCCTGAGAGACTGAACGCGAGCTCATGAAGCTCCGCCCCCTGGGTCGTCCAGCAGCAGCTTATTTGCATTTAAAGGGCACACACTAAAACAGCGCGTTTTTCTGAGCCCCAAAAAACGACAATTTAAACATGCTGTAAAAAATGATCTGTTGGGTATTTTGAGCTGAAACTTCACATACACACTCTGGGGACATCAGAGACTTATTTTACATCTTGTGAAAAGGGGCATAATACGGGACCTTTAATGTATTGAACTTTTTTTTTCTTTTTCTTTTTTGTAGCAAAAAAATAAATAAAATAAGGATAAAAAGATTGAACCTAGGGGACAATTGATGTTGCATTTTCAGACATCATCATTAACAGAAGTTTAGTCCTTCTTTGCATTTAAATCAAGATAAGCTGTTAATGCCTATCAAATATTTGAGTGTTCAAACTGCAGCCTTTGTACCCTCGCCTCAGAATCATGCCACAATGCTGCTAAAAGGGATCTTCAGAGGTTGTTTTTATTTATCCATGATAATTCAGTGTGACCCAAATAGAGTCTGCTTGGATCAAGTGGCCTGCACTGTAATTGCAGATCTTCAACAGTGGGAGAAAGGTCAAGCCTCAAACAATAGGAAGAAAACCACTCTCAATTCCATCTATATATAGATAGCCAATTTTCCCACATGATTCTTCAGTCTCTGCTCTGTTCCCAGAGTGTGAGGATGTTTTTTCTTTTCCATTTACAAACAGATTACGCTTTCAACAACATAGGACCCCCCCCCCCCAATAACCCCAATAACCCCAATATACCCCCCCCCCCCCATTTCCCCAACAAAAGAATAAACAAATAGATAGATAGATAGATAGATAGATAGACAGACAGACAGACAGACAGACAGACAGACAGACAGATAGATAGATAGACAAATAGATGGACAGACAGACAGACAGAGAGATGGATGGATGGCTGGACGGACGGACGGACGGACGGACGGACAGACAGACAGACAGATAGATAGATAGACAAACAAATAGACAGACAGACAGACAGACAGACAGACAGACAGATAGATAGATAGATAGATAGATAGATAGATAGATAGATAGATAGATAGACAAATAGATAGACAGACAGACAGATAAATAGATGGACGGACGGACGGACGGACGGACGGACGGACGGACGGACAGACAGACAGACAGACAGACAGAGAGAGGGATGGATGGATGGCTGGCTGGCTGGACGGACGGACGGACGGACGGACGGACAGACAGACAGACAGATAGATAGATAGATAGATAGACAAACAAATAGACAGACAGACAGACAGACAGATAGATAGATAGATAGATAGATAGATAGATAGATAGATAGATAGATAGATAGATAGATAGACAAACAAATAGATAGACAAACAAATAGATAGACAGACAGACAGATAAATAGACGGACGGACGGACAGACAGACAGATAGACAGATAGATAGATAGATAGATAGATAGATAGATAGATAGATAGATAGATAGATAGATAGATAGATAGATAGATAGATAGACAAACAAATAGATAGACAGACAGACAGATAAATAGATGGACGGACGGACGGACGGACGGACAGACAGACAGACAGACAGACAGATAGATAGATAGATAGATAGATAGATAGATAGATAGACAAACAAATAGATAGACAGACAGACAGATAAATAGACGGACGGACGGACGGACGGACGGACGGACGGACGGACGGACGGACAGACAGACAGATAGATAGATAGATAGATAGATAGATCAAAAAAGAAGAAAAATAACAAAATGACAGTTAAAAACTGCACCCAAGCAGAACTAAACAGCAGAAAAGTTATTTTAATGTGCTGTTTCAATTGGATTGCTGCATACATAGAGGAGCTGCTGCCGCTCTCCAGTGTGGCTGTGCATTTCAGAACATTATTAACAAGATCATTGTGATGGGAGAGAAGAGGGTCATGCAGCCTGATCCCAAAACTTTCACAAATGTGGGAAAATATATGTGGAAATGTAGATACATTTAGAATGCATATGCATAAATAAATATTAAATATAAACGCCCATCTAATAGTTTATAAACTGTCTGAAATGATCTCACCCTTGTCTTTCACTCCTTATTTGACAGGGATGATCCTTTACTTGGCCAGGACAAGTTGTGCAGGGTGAGAGATGAGACAAGAAAAGCCCACATTAACATTCTGCTGGCAGCAAAGTGTCATGCTCTCGCCATTGAGGAACCACAATAAAAACCACTGCAGATCCTGCGCAATGCAGCGACTGTGAAAACGACTAGGAGATCTGTGAATACTCTAAGTCAGCTCCTCAGCATTAAGAAGATCCGTTTTTAAAGCCAACACAGCACTAACGTCCAGGACCTGTCAAGATGCTTTTTTAAAATCTCATTCTCATCGTTTCTCAGAGACGACTTCTGCGCTATGATGACTACTTCAGTCATGCTCTCTCACACACACTCACAAGTAAGCTAATCTTTGCTAAGAAAACGTTTTGGGTTATAGATATTTAAATTGTACATTTAGGTTGATCTGTTTGTGGGTTGTTGTATTTTTGTGATATTGTGGTATATTCTTATTTTCTGTTTTGTGCCCGTCTCAAAGGTTTGTGCATTGCAAAAACAATAACTTTTCTATCCCAAAATGTACTTGATTTGAATATGCTTGAAGAAATTAATTCAGATCTCAAGCAAAATACAACAGAACTGTTGATGTTAGCATATATTGCACTTTTAAATCAAATGGCCCTTTTCACAAGAATAGGAAATTATGTCACGCAGGGTAAAGATATTTCCACTACAGGCCTCCAGCTATTATATTAGGCTATTTTCTCAAGAAATGCTTCTTACCTTTTCTGTAACAACATTTATTCCCAATGGAAATATTGTTTCCCCAAAGTATAAATTAAATACAAACAATTCTATGCACGTCCAATTGAAGCATGTATTGAACTCAAAGCAACAACAACACTTATCCTCATAGAATAAAACAATGAAGCCAAGTCATCTCTTGTTTACAATTTATATTTCCAAAGGCACCTTACATTATACAACATACATTTATGCGATAACATTAATGGCGCAAAGGAAAACAAGTAGGAAATAGAACATTACGGATGGATGGATGGATGGATGGATGGATGGATGGATGGATGGATGGATGGATGGATGGATGGATGGATGGATGGATGGATGGATGGATGGATGGATGGATGGATGGATGGATGGATGGATGGATGGATGGATGGATGGATGGATGGATGGATGGATGGATGGATAGATAGATAGATAGATAGATAGATAGATAGATAGATAGATAGATAGATAATTACCAGTAATTAGTAATTTCCTTCTTTTTCCCCCCCACATTTACATTTATTGTCTTTAACTTTTTAACCTTTTTTTCAAAAGGTACACTTTGGTTCCTGTTAGGTACTAATACGTAACTTTAAGGTAATATGCACACTTTAGGTACAAACGTGTACCTTTTGAAAAGGTACCTAGTGACAGATTTTTTACCTTTTTTTCTGAGAGTATACTCAGAATTTTTCCTCTGCATTTAACCCATCCAAGTAAGTTTACACACATTAGGAGCAGTGAGTCGTAAACACACTCTCTGCAAAACCATGGACACACACACCCGGAGCAGTGGGAAGCCATTTTTATCTGACTCAATGTATTGAATCAGCTCTGTCAGAGTGTGAATGAAGAGCTCAAGAGGTAAGACATTTGAACACAGAGACAGACAGACAGAATAATAGTAACAGTCCATGTCCTTCAGACTAAATATCAACACATCTAAATGATTTCCTTGACTCCGTCCTGATAAAATCAATTGGCTCTTTAAAGTCATTGCACTGAAGCTTTTCAGATACTCAACTCTCTTCCTCTGAAGCTTGCGACAATGAGAGAAAGAAAGAGGGAGAGAGAGAGAAGGGAGGGGAATATGTGATGCCTCCCCTCTAATTTCCTCCTCTCCCAGCAGCGCTAATGGTCTGAAATGTTCAGTGCTAAAAGAGCGGCTCCCAGCAGACATCGCTCAATACAGGGGCCAGGACCATCTCCTGCAGTTCATCTCTCTCAGTCTTGTGTAAATGCACGAGATTCCAGCCCTCCTGCTCTCCCTCCACTGGGGAGTGGGCTTATGGGTAATTGAGGACACTGGAACTCGCCATAATTGGAGCTGTGCGATAATGGAGCGGTGCAATCCGGGTGCCTCATTCAGGAGAAAACACACGAAGCAAGGACTTTCACTTAGACATACAGAAACCACAGGAATAGGGAGCCATTTTATCACGTGTTTATCAAATGTCACCATGGAGGACAGATACTTTTCTAAGAGTTGCAAAGCCAAGGACATAGAGATATTGAAAGATGTGTGATAAACACATTATCGTTTGAGAATTGTAATTTTTAATTGTTGCACCTCGTGCTAATCGATGCGATCATGAGGACGGTCTTCGAGAACAAGCAGGAGAGTCCAGTACGGCTAAGTGACTGACCTTATTTTTCCCAACGACAGCGCCATCCTGCATGGGCGTAAATTTCATCTAACAGTAGAGGGGGGACAATAAACAAAAAAAATTTGAGCAATTTTTAAAGGGGACACTACTAATACCAAAATTGTACTTGTAGCTTACTCAAAGGGATAGTTGTTTAAATATGAGTTAGGTTCATAGATTCACCACACTGTCATATTATATTTATTAAATTATCTTGTGTCCTCCACATAGTATTTTAGGTTTTGTCTGGGACAGACAAGCCCACTGATCCGCCACTTAACATCATATTGAGCAAATCCCGACACAACTGTAGATCTACAATATTAGCCTAATATCAGTTCACTCATAAGCTTATCGCTGTGTTAGTTGTAGTGGGTGGCTTACTATCCAACAAGCTACTGTATTAAACAAGCTACCAAACAAGCTAGGTAACATTATAATTGCTGACATAGTGGACTTCCGTAAGTTACCATAAGTTACTTCCGGTCTGGAATGGCGTCCCTTCTCCGATGACGTAGGTTTGACTGCTTGGTTTGGGAAACGCTTAATCACTCCCCTCAAACCGTTAGTCTGTTATGAGCGAGAGATGGAGAGGAGCGCTAGAGTAAAACCCTGCCCTCTGTTCAATATTCCTTTTCACTGGGAAATACGTCACAGCACTGGAGAAAAGTCGTTTGCAACTTCCGGTTCACGAAGACTTTAAACTTCATGATTTTCACCAGTTTTCTGCACTAAAGCAAACCAGTTTTTCCATGCTCAACTCCATAATGCATGCTTACACACACACACACACACACACACACACACACACACACACACACACACACACGAAAAATAGATCAGATATCATAATTTGTCTTGTCCGTGAGCAGTGGTGTAGTCTACGTGATACGCAGGTATACGCCGTATACCCACTAGAAAAGGCCAAGGATTTCCGTATACCCACTTAAAAAATCGTGAGGATACGTAACAACTTCGTTTTGTGTCAGAACTTTCACTTTCATTCATAAATTCACCCCGTCTGTGTTTGCGAAGCGACACCGAATTGCGGAATCCAGTCACAAATGGAGCTTGCTAAGCAGAACGTCACCGAATTTGGCTATTTTTGAATGAATAAATCAAAAGTAGGGCTGTACAATGAATCAAATCTCGATATGGACTAGTGTCTGTGAATATTGAAGTTAAAAGAGACTGCAATTGTTCTACGCGTCTCTGGGAATGAATGAGCGCTCAATGTGTGCTCCACTACACACACACACACACACACACACACACACACACACTGAAGCACGCGTGATCACGCTCGTGGTGTTTTCAGCGTTTCACTGTATTGAGACATGAGCTACTACATGTGGACTTCATCGCAGAGCTGCTATGAGAGTCACTTCACGAGAATTTCACCATTTCATTTGATAAAAGTCATTCATTCGTTTCTTATACAAACACATAGAAACTGTAATCTCTTTACGACAACCTGTCAAAATAAAAGTTCGGTATAACTTGAAGAAATTATAACAGAAATATATTACTATTGCACAGTAGAGTATACTTCAAGTAGGCCTAATAATAATAATAATAGTTTATTAAAACACACAGAAACTCAAATGTCTACAACCCACCAAAATAAAAGTTCGGTCTAACTCAAAGAAATTAAAAAGAAGTAAAAATGAATTTTAAAATAATAATAATAATAAAATCTATTAAAACGTTATTTTAAGGGAATATCACACAAGTTTTCATACATGTTTTAATTTAAAGAGTAGCCTAAACTTGCCAAAACAATAACACCATTTTTATTTCAAAATATTACAGTATACTCACTACAAAAACGTCTCGGTTACGTATGTAACCCTAGTTCCCTGAATAGGGAACGAGATGCTGCGTCAAACGCTGTGGGAACGCCCCTGCGTGAGTGCGTCATGAAGCACGTATGGAATCAGTCCAATGGCGAGACGGAACGTCATAGGCGGGTGACGTCATCGACCAGGAAACTATAAAGCACCCCAAAAAACACAAATGCGACAGCTTCTGATAGGTCTGAAGCAAGTAGATCATGGGCATGCCGGGAGTATGGCAGAACGACGCAGCGTCTCGTTCCCTATTCAGGGAACTAGGGTTACATACGTAACCGAGACGTTCCCTTTCAAGGGAACTCGAGCTGCGTCAAACGCTGTGGGAACGCTAATACCCACGTCGCCATAAGAGCAAGTGTCCGTCGTGTGAAGTCAGAGCGCACAAGCAGACGAAAGCACCTGTGCCCCAGGGTTGGAGCTGAAGTCCAGGTCATAGAACCTGACAAAGGTATGCGGTGAGGACCAGCCTGCCGCATTACAAACATCATGAAGAGAAACTCCTGACAAGAGAGCTTTAGAAGCAGCCATACTAGAATGAGCTCGCACAGCCAAAGGTGAAGGCTGACCAGCCGACTCGTAAGCAAGTGAGATGGCCTCAACCACCCACTTGCTCATCCTCTGTTTAGATGCCGGACACCCCCTCTTGGGTGATCCAAAACAAATGAACAGTTGTTCCGATTTCCTCCACAGGGCAGCTCTGTGGACATACGCATCTAGGGCCCTAACTGGGCAGAGTAAATTAAGTTTCTCCTGGTCAGACGATGTAAATGGAGGAGGACAGAAGGCCTGTAGAACTATAGGTCTAGGAACATTGGTAGGAACCTTAGGAACATAGCCAGGCCTAGGATGAAGAAAAGCTTTCACCATCCCAGGCGAAAATTCCAGGCACGAGGGAGCAACCGAAAGTGCTTGAATGTCTCCAATCCTCTTAAGAGATGAAATAGCGAGAAGAAAAATAGTTTTAAGAGTGATGAACTTCTCAGAAACCTCTTCAATGGGCTTGAAAGGAGCCAGGGAGAGACCTTCCAATACGATGGCCAAATCCCAGGATGGCACCCTCGTGCGAACTGGCGGCCTCAGCCTCAAAGTACCACGAAGGAAACGTGTTATCAACGGGTGTCTCCCCAAAGAGACTCCACTGAAAGGGACATGGTAAGCAGCTAGTGCCGCCACATACACCTTTAGCGTGGAGGGGGATAGCCCTGTGGAGAAACGCTCCTGCAGAAACTCCAGCACTGCACCCACCGGGCAGTTAACTGGGTCCAGCTGGTGTTCTCCACACCAAGAAGTGAATAATTTCCACTTCAATGCATATAACCTCCTCGTGGATGGAGCTCTGGAGTGGAGAATGGTCTCAACAACCTCGGTTGAGAGACCTGCACCTATGAGCTGGACCCCCTCAGAGGCCAGGCCCACAGATTCCACAGTTCTGGGCGGGGGTGAAGGATCGACCCACTCGCCTGCGAGAGAAGGTCTCTCCTGATCGGAATCTCCAGAGGAGAGCCGTCGAGGAGAGACACTAGGTCCGCAAACCACACTCGGGCCGGCCAAAACGGGGCTACTAACAATAGGCTGACCCCGTCCCGGCGAACCCTCTCCAGAACTCCTGGGAGCAGAGCAATCGGGGAAAAAGCGTACAGACGCGACCTCGGCCATGCCTGTACCATAGCGTCCAACCCCAGCGGGGCTGGATGGCTTAGAGAGAACCACAGAGGACAGTGTGATGTCTCTCTGGAAGCAATCAGGTCTACCTCGGCACGACCGAAATGCTTCCAAAGGAGCTCCACCACCACCACCATCGACAGGATGTCTGCCCCCTGATTCAAATACCCTGGGATATAAATCGCCCTTAACCCTCTAGGTGCCACGGTCGAGTTTACTCGACATGATGCGGCACTGAATAAAACGGCCGATTTTGTCAAATAGGGTGTCAAATTTCGTTCGACCTCCCCTCCACTAGTTGGCAGACATGTCATACTTCATCCCCGACTCAAAAAAAGGTCATGCTTCTATACAAAATCTTCGAGCTAGAGCGCATTGAATCAGTGCGAACAAAAGCGGAGCTAGTGTGCGAGTGAGCCATTTTATCAGAGCAATATTGTCAACGTCAGCGAGTATTTGCATTAGATTATTATTATTATTATTATCTAATGGCATCAATAAAGCTTACCCGCAATGAAGTGTTGGGTCTTCTATTCGCGGACCCTAATTCTGAAGGGGAATAACGTTATCTGCCTTCAGAAAATGACGGTGATTCTGAAAGTGAAAGTATAGCCCTACACCAAGCACAAACGGTGAATCCTTTGCCCAATATATATGCTCCTTTGCCCAATGTCAGTGGTGGGAACAATGTTTCCCGGGGTCGGAGTGTTCATCGCGAAGTTAGCAGGCGTGTTAGTGTTGTGGGGAACGAGGCGGGAGATTTTTACCGCGCTAGCCATGGTGACCGTGTGCGTCTCCGCAATCGCGGCAACAGTATTGTGGTGGAGGCTTTGTCTAATGCCACTGGGTATGTTAGACGAGGTCGAAGTATTCATAGGACAGTTAGGGGGCAACGTGGAGGCAGGGTGGGGAGTCGCAATGACAATGACAGTAGTCCGAGCTGTGCACACTCGGCGCGCGTGCGAGGCAGATCTGGCCGCGCCCGCGCTGCTCGTATCAGGAGCAGAGGCGGTGTGACACGGGGCAGAGGGGCTATATTATGCATAGTCTATCGCAAGACCACACCATGAAACACTACAAGAAATGTCACCTGGATGGATAGGGAGTCATTATCTCTACAGCAAAAGCCCTGCAACATAAATTCTTTTTTTTTTCCTGCCATTTATTAGTAATGATTTACACTGTTGATTTACGATCTATTTCCCTGACCATTTAGTAGTGTACAATATGTGTTCTTTTTTGTGTGTTCATGTCCTTGTGATGTGTGCGTCTTTGTCAGCTAAAAAAACAACAACCAAAAAAAACAACAAAAACCACAAAAAGAAAAAGAAAATACTAACATTGTCTCTCGTCTTGTCTCGTCATCTCACTCATGATCTGTGGCTTGCCGTGGCGAGTGAGCTTTTGAACAGGTCTTGTCTACTTGTGTTTGTGTGTCATATGAATAATATGTGCCCCATATACATGGAATCAGAGTGCCAACTGTATGTAGTATGGAAAATCTCTACAGCAAAAGGCCAACCGCTACATGCATTCAGTTTGTTTCTACCATTTATTAGTAATGATTTACACAGTTTGTTCACTACTTACTATTTACTTGAGCTTTCAGTATTGTGCAATATAGCATACAGAAGGTGAGGGACATTTTTGGGGGAAAGAAGTGCTGCATTTTATCATTTAAACATGTGACTTTTCATGAAAATTCTATAATCCAAGATGGCCGCCACTATATGACGTCATAATATGCAAATTAGATGGGAAAATGTAATCCCTACATAAACTTTGGGTCATCCTTAATATTTCTCTAATTTACAGAAAGTCTCTATCTTTTATCACTTTTAAGATATAGCCTTTTAAAATTAAGATGTCAAAATCGAACGTTTTAGGAAAAAACCTCTGGTGCCTAAAGGGTTAATGAAAGAAGCTTCCCCTGGGACCATAGAAGGATCTGGCGAGCCAGCTTGTATAACGGGCGCGAACGCAGACCCCCCTGATGATTTATGTAGGAGACCACCGATGTGTTGTCGGACCGAACAAGAACATGATGGCCTCTCAGGTCTGGGAGGAAGTGTTTCAGAGCCTGAAACACCGCCAACATTTCTAGACAATTTATGTGCCACGAAAGATGATGGTCCTGCCACAGACCCTGGGCTGGACGACCACTCATGATCGCCCCCCAACCTGTGAGGGAAGCATCTGTCGTTAGCGTTACACGATGACAAAGAGCTCCCAACACAGGTCCTTGGGACAGAAACCAACGGAGGCAGCGCCGCGTGACTTTGATCGTGCGGAGCGGGTTCCCCCTCGGGGAAAACCCCTTGGTCTTGAGCCACCACTGTAAAGGTCTCATGTACAACAGGCCACAAGGTATAACGTTGGACGCTGCTGCCATCAGACCCAGCAGTCTCTGAAACTGCTTTACAGTGAGCGACTGGCCTAGCTTCACTTGTTTCACAGCTGAGAGAATCGAAGCGATGCGAGCGGGAGACAGGCGTGCTTGCATCATCACCGAATCCCATAACACCCCCAGAAAAGAGCTCCTCTGTGATGGAGATAACACACTTTTCTTGGCATTCAGCCTCAACCCCAATCTCTTGATGTGAGCGAGGACGACATCTCGATGCCGAACCGCTTGCTGCTCCGAGTGAGCTAAAATCAACCAATCGTCGATATAGTTCAGAATACGAATGCCCTGGAGTCGCAGCGGGACCAGCGCTGCGTCCATGCACTTCGTGAATGTGCGGGGAGATAAAGCTAGACCGAACGGAAGAACACGGTATTGGTACGCTTTGCCCCCGAAAGCGAACCTCAGGAACTTCCTGTGTTGTGGAAGGATGGAGATATGGAAATACGCGTCCTTTAGATCTATCGTGACAAACCAGTCCTCGTATCTGATTTGTGACACGATCTGCTTGAGAGTGAGCATTTTGAACTTGAGCTTCGCTACAGAATGATTTAACAGGCGCAGATCTAAAATTGGGCGCAACCCCCCATCCTTCTTTGGAACGATGAAATATCGGCTGTAATACCCTGACTCCTTGCTGGAAGGAGGAACCCGTTCTATAGCCTCCTTTTGCAAGAGCGTTTTCACCTCCTGTTCCATTACCAGAGCCTGCTCGGGGCCCACCACAGTGGGCAGAACCCCGCTGAATCGGGGTGGACGAGATCTGAACTGGATAGCATATCCCTTCTCTATCGATTGCAGGACCCACTGAGATACTCTTGGAAGGCTTTTCCACTCCGCCAGAAAATCTACTAAGGGTACCAGCCTCTCGAGGCTGGCCTCTGGAATATTTTGAGCAGCAAACACAGCGCCCTGTAACAGCGCACCGGCAGGGAACAACTGGTTTAACTGCTCTGAACCCCTCCTCGGAGAGGGCGAGCGTCCCTCGGGAAAACGGCATATTATTAACCCGGCATAAAGGCAGGGTTGGTAGACCGGACCCCTGAGGGCACCGAGAGAGAATGGGCACCGTCTGATGCAGTGAACTCCTTTCCCTCACGGTGGGGACTACCCTTCTTTTTAGACGAAGCCTTCTTGGCCATAATAACCGTCCTCAGATCGGTTTTACCGCCAGAAGACTTCGTCTGAGAGTGCCGCGTCTGTTCCCACTGTTTGACCGGGGGAGCTCGAGACGCGACACTCTGTTTCTGTTGCGCCCTATGAGAGGAGCTTGTCGACGGCCGGGACTGCCCCCGCCCAGCAGTCCCTGAGACATGAGTCTTAAGTGGGAGGTACTTTTGAAAAGCTGCTGCTTGCTTTTTCTCCTCTTGGAACTTATCAATGACCGAATTTACCGCATCACCGAACAACCTAGAAGGAGATAGTGGAGCATTCAAAAGAAAAGATTTTTCTTTCTCTTTCATACCGGAAAGACTCAACCATAGATGTCTCTCTGCGGCCACCAAGGCTGCCATAGAGCGGCCCATTAGTTTGGCCGACTCCTTGGTGGCACGCAAAGATAAATCAGCAGCCTGACGTAATTCGCGAATCACATCGGTACTAACCTCCTCACTTTCACTCACATCTTTTAATAAATCTGCCTGATACGCCTGTAGTATTGACATAGTATGCAGGCATGATGTGGCCTGACCTGCCGCCGAATAAGCTTTGCCCACCAGAGCCGATGTATTTCTGAGAGGCTTGGAGGGCAAAGTCGGTGCCTTCAAAGAGGATGCTGCTTCAGCAGAAAGATGACTCGCTAGCGCTTCTTCAGCCTTAGGCATCGCCCCATAACCATATAATTTAGCCCCCGCAATATTAGAATAGGTGGAAGTTTGAGGGCTAAAAATACGGTATGAAACCGGTTTCTTCCACGACTTCGACACCTCGGTGTGGAGGTCGGGAAAAAACGGTAGGCACCGACGTGGAGGTTGAACACGGGAGGGCAGAAATCTTTCATCTAATTTGCTCTTTACAACAGACTCCTGCCTAACAGCTGGCCACTCAATGCTTAATTTAGACACAGCACGAGTGAGAACCTCCATAAGCTCCTCATGCTCAGGGGAATGAGGTGACGAGTCCTCAGTATCCCCTGTCTCAATACTGACAACATCCAGCTCCTCAGAACTGGATAGTTGCAATATTGGTGCCTCAGCCTGGGGGGAAGAAACCGCAGCGCGTGCTTCCAACCCCTGAACTGAGACACTGGAACTGGCAGGCAAAGGCTGAGATAGGGCTGAGCCCGTCTCAAACCCCGCTGACAGATCCATCTGCGATCCCCACGTCAAGCGCCGCCGATGCGGGACCCGAGCCGCGTGGAGCGCGAACCGAACCACTTTCCTCGAAAAGTGATCGGCGGGAGCGGAGCGTTCTGAGAGGTAAACGCTCGCAATGCTCACAGTCAGCCCCCTCGAGAGCTGACTGGGCATGCTGAACTCCCAAACAAACAACACATAGATCGTGTGTATCCCCACCAGTAAGGAAACGAGGACAAGGGGGAACACACTTTCTAAATTGCTGTTCGCTCGCAATCATAATATATATATATATATATATATATATATATATATATATATGTGTGTTTTTTTAGTGAAAACTCCTGCTTAGTGAAACACTAAATGACAGACAAAAAACACTTGGACAATATTCACACACAGAGCGCTTGCTGAAGGCACAGAAGCTGTCGTATTTGTGTTTTTTGGGGTGCTTTATAGTTTCCTGGTCGATGACATCACCCGCCTATGACGTTCCGTCTCGACATTGGACTGATTCCATACGTGCTTCATGACGCACTCACGCAGGGGCGTTCCCACAGCGTTTGACGCAGCTCGAGTTCCCTTGAAAGGGAAACTAGACTACACCACTGTCCGTGAGTGCTTGGAGTACGTCATCGGGGACAATGTAGACAGTGTAGACAAACACATCACTGGTTATAATGAGTTATATTGTCTTTTGTCGAACAAGTAATAGATTATTGAGACCAAAGATTGCCTGTTTGATACACCCAAAATGAATTATACCTTATGTTTAAACACTATCTACATAAGAGCCAGTGGCAATTTCCCGAAAGACTGGCCGAATTTAAAGCTGTTCTCGACGGGTATAAGCACGGCAGGTACCGCTGACGGCCTGGAGCTCACATCTCCGAAAACGTCTAAACAAATAGTCAAATAGGCGCTATGTTTATATGTATTTGTAAATTATGGTGGGTTTGCTACTCTGTCATGACACTCGCTGTGAGAAATGCTGCAAGCGGAGTGATACAAACGGTGAAACGGTTCCCGTGGTGAGACTGGTAGAATATTGCATGGCTGGAAAAGTTGTATAAATAAACAACACACACACAACACCCTGTTATCTGAAAATTGGTAAAAATGTATAGAGGTGGAAAACAGATTTTAATGAGACGTATGCTTTATACAGTGATGGGAATGTTTGCAATGGCAAATTTTGTATTTATTTATTTTTTCTCCTGGTTAACTTCATCGTTGCTATATGGCCAGTTAAACCACTCACTCTTTCATTCCTCTATGGACATCTAATGAAAGCCAGAAGGAATGTGTGGGCATTAACTACACACATAATCATAAAAACACATATTTCCAGTGACCCTTTGTCTCTGTTTCTCAGCAGGAGGAGGGCCACTTAAGTGTTTCGCTCGCACTGCTTTAAATGTGTTTTTATGTCTAATTGGGCAATTTGCTCCCTCAATATTGCCTCTATAATTGAACCCTGCTCACAGAAAATCAAGTTTGATGTTGTATGTCACCCTTTAATGCCGTTTGTACCAACTCCTGAAGAAAAGAAAGAGGATTAAAATAATAAATAAAGGAGAAATGAGCCTGACTGAAGGCTTGAAAAAAGTTTTCTAGGCAAAAATTCCTGGATCCTTAATTTGTACATTGGTCCTCTGATACCAAGCCAAATTACGTTGCCGGCATCTCACTGCATTCTCCCTCTCCACGGACGCCTTTCTAACCTTGCTGATTGATTTTTCGCAAATGTCACGGTTTACTTAAAATGCCATCTCATACTTTATACGTTCCAATGGCAGTTATAAATCAAGAGGGTAGAACCGGAAGTCATAAATCCTCCTATGATGCATAACCTTCAAAAGATATCCCAGAAAGTTTGATATAACTGTATAAATTAGTGTCCTCTGGGCTTCTTTTATAGTTGGAGATTCACATCAAACTAATGTATTATTTTTTGTGTGTGTCGGTGCCTTTTAGGGACATAAATCAAAACATTGCAACAGAGTGGAGAGAAAATACTGACCATTACATATATTTATTGCTAAGATCATTAAAGTGGTCTGTTCCAGCTATAGGGAGACGGAGGAGTGCGGGTGAACGTCAAACATTTGTATTTTTTGAGAGAAATTTAAAATAATATTTTTATTCAGGGAAGGACATCATACATTTATGATGTTACAAAATAATTTCTGAAGGATCATGTTACACCAAAGACTGAAGTAATGATGCTGAAAATTTTGCTTTACCATCACAAGAATAAATTACATTTCAAAATATTAAAAAATTTAAACCGATATTTGGGTAACACTTTACATTGTATTTGTTAACATGAATATACTGTGAAATAACATGAACAAACAATGAACGCATGCATTTTTATTAACTAACACGCTACAAATGTATTGCTCATGGTTAGTTAATGTTATTTAATACATTAACTAATGTTAACAAATTATTCATATTTTAAAAGAAGTCTCTTCTGCTCACGAAGGCTGCATTTATTTGACAAAAAAAGTGTAGTAAAATGGTAATATTGTAAGGTCTTATTGTAAAGTGTTACGGTTATGTTAAACTGTAATAATATTTCACAATATTACTGTTTTACTACACTTTTTTTGTCAAATAAATGCAGCCTTCGTGAGCAGAAGATCATTTTCTTTTAAAATATTCTTTTAAAATATATATATATATATAAAAAAAAAAAGAATAGCTCATGGTGGTATTAAAAATGAGTTCATCAAATAAATGTAAATAAATAAATAAATAAATACATACATACATACATTTATTTCAAGTCAAGAAAGCCTTCCACAGAACTGCTTTTGATCATCATAGTTGTGTGTCCTTCTATAAAGACTTTGTCATTCTTCAAATTATCCAAACACCTTGTCTGTAAGCATGGTCATAGTTTAATATTGTTAATGGTTTAACATGATTAAATTCTTTGTTGTATCATAATACCTATGGAAGTTAAATTACCAGTGCTTGCATTTTAATGCTTTTTATTTTCAAGGTTGCACTCAACATGGTTTAATATATATAGAGTTATATATTTAGTGTTATATAGGTGGCATTTTTTAACAGACTGAATATTTTGGAAATCCACCTTGGAAGTCTGGAAGGTCAATATGGGTAATTGAATTTTTAATAATTAAATAGTGTATGGAATGTTTTCATTTGAAATATTCACATCTTAAATATACAACCATGTTGAAGTTCAGCCCCCCAAATGCAAGCTCTGAAAATACAATGCATTAAAATGCAAAGTGTTTTTTTTTATTTTTTTTTTTATTAGTCATTAAAAAACATGACATTAGTCATTATTTTACTTCCATAAATAATTTTTTAACAATAAAGTAATTCAAATATGCCTCCAAATACTGTATACACTAGTAGAGCTTGTTTTGGTGGTACTATTTTTTATTTTATTTTTGTGCTAGTTGAGCTTTTGTACTGTATATCTGAACTTTTACTACTAGAGCACCGACTATTTCAGAAGCACTCAGGCCAGTTGAGCAGGTTGCCACTTTTTTATACTACATTGACATTAATGTAAACAATTTAGGCATATGTAGTAGATAATTATATATATATATATATATATATATATATATATATATACAGTGAGGAAAATAAGTATTTGAACACCCTGCTATTTTGCAAGTTCTCCCACTTGGAAATCATGGAGGGGTCTGAAATTGTCATCGTAGGTGCATGTCCACTGTGAGAGACATAATCTAAAAAAAAAAATCCAGAAATCACAATGTATGATTTTTTTAACTCTTTATTTGTATGATACAGCTGCAAATAAGTATTTGAACACCTGTCTATCAGCTAGAATTCTGACCCTCAAAGACCTGTTAGTCTGCCTTTAAAATGTCCACCTCCACTCCATTTATTATCCTAAATTAGATGCACCTGTTTGAGGTCGTAAGCTGCATAAAGACACCTGTCCACCCCATACAATCAGTAAGATTGTACTAACATGTACTAACCAACTACTAACATGGCCAAGACCAAAGAGCTGTCCAAAGACACTAGAGACAAAATTGTACACCTCCACAAGGCTGGAAAGGGCTACGGGGAAATTGCCAAGCAGCTTGGTGAAAAAAGGTCCACTGTTGGAGCAATCATTAGAAAATGGAAGAAGCTAAACATGACTGTCAATCTCCCTCGGACTGGGGCTCCATGCAAGATCTCACCTCGTGGGGTCTCAATGATCCTAAGAAAGGTGAGAAATCAGCCCAGAACTACACGGGAGGAGCTGGTCAATGACCTGAAAAGAGCTGGGACCACCGTTTCCAAGGTTACTGTTGGTAATACACTAAGACGTCATGGTTTGAAATCATGCATGGCACGGAAGGTTCCCCTGCTTAAACCAGCACATGTCAAGGCCCGTCTTAAGTTTGCCAATGACCATTTGGATGATCCAGAGGAGTCATGGGAGAAAGTCATGTGGTCAGATGAGACCAAAATAGAACTTTTTGGTCATAATTCCACTAAACGTGTTTGGAGGAAGAAGAATAATGAGTACCATCCCAAGAACACCATCCCTACTGTGAAGCATGGGGGTGGTAGCATCATGCTTTGGGGGTGTTTTTCTGCACATGGGACAGGGCGACTGCACTGTATTAAGGAGAGGATGACCGGGGCCATGTATTGCGAGATTTTGGGGAACAACCTCCTTCCCTCAGTTAGAGCATTGAAGATGGGTCGAGGCTGGGTCTTCCAACATGACAATGACCCGAAGCACACAGCCAGGATAACCAAGGAGTGGCTCTGTAAGAAGCATATCAAGGTTCTGGTGTGGCCTAGCCAGTCTCCAGACCTAAACCCAATAGAGAATCTTTGGAGGGAGCTCAAACTCCGTGTTTCTCAGCGACAGCCCAGAAACCTGACTGATCTAGAGAAGATCTGTGTGGAGGAGTGGGCCAAAATCCCTCCTGCAGTGTGTGCAAACCTGGTGAAAAACTACAGGAAACGTTTGACCTCTGTAATTGCAAACAAAGGCTACTGTACCAAATATTAACATTGATTTTCTCAGGTGTTCAAATACTTATTTGCAGCTGTATCATACAAATAAAGAGTTAAAAAATCATACATTGTGATTTCTGGATTTTTTTTTTTTAGATTATGTCTCTCACAGTGGACATGCACCTACGATGACAATTTCAGACCCCTCCATGATTTCCAAGTGGGAGAACTTGCAAAATAGCAGGGTGTTCAAATACTTATTTTCCTCACTGTATATATATATATATATATATATATATATATATATATATATATATATATATATATATATATATATATATCATATATATTATTATATATATAGACAAAGATACAAAAACTGCACAGTGTTGCAGACATTACAACATAGTTCCTACTTTAAAAAGAGACAATTACACATTCATGGCCATTATCGTAGGTGTCTGTGTCCTTGGAAAGCCATACTTTTTGAATTATGTGTTCCATTAAATAGACAAATTGGGTGCAAAGACTTTTTAAAAGTGCTCTTAATTGCCACCCTGATGCAGTTTTGTTGCGATATCAGGCTGTTCTTTGTGTTTTGTGTGAACCTGTGACCATGCATTAAATCTTGTTTTATAGATTTTGCTTGAGCACAAAGCTCTTCATCTTGTGGTAATATCCAGAGTAAGCACAAACTAATAATATGACTCTGTCTTTTACTATTGCCTGAATATTATGCATGCTGCATGAAATATGGAACAATATGTTTCAGTGTGCTCGCTGATAGCTTGACAGCTTTTTATCCACCACAACACCACCTGTAGTGTTAAAAGACTGTGAGTGGAGAAAGATCATTAATGCAGATATTATCACTGTTTATTTTTTAAATACTAAAATCCTTGGGCTTGTGCAACCCAGTATTAGTGCACAGTCCATGTAGCAGGGTTGAGCTATATAAACATTACAATACACTTTTACATTTGCGTTTATCTAAAGCATTGCATACATTTTATTAGTTATGGGAATCAGACCCATGACATTAGTGTTGTTAGTGCAGTGCTTTACTGTTTGAAAACACCCTGGTAAGGGTGAGAGAGAATGTGGACAATAATAGCTACTGTAAAACATAACTGTGACAGTTTCAGGTGCAAGACAGCTAATAATTTCAAAAACTCACCTTTCATGCATTCAAACTAATACAAATTTAAAAAATGACATTTTTTACTTTTGATTTATTTGTGATTAATGCTTTAATCGATTATTTCATTGAATAACAAAAAAGCATGAATGTTGAATGAAATAAACATATTTCCTATTTTTGCAACCCTAGTAGGGACGATGCGTCGAGATCAATCAGACACTGTTTTACAGCAGGATCACGCTTGGATTGGATCGATTGCTCAGATTGACATGTTTTTACCACACGCCATATAAGGAGTGCACAGCTGAAACAGCGCTGGAAGATCATCACTCATCAACCAGGATCTTATTACTCGTTACTTATTATTTGTAGTTATACATATTTGTATGCTTTGTGGCAATTACACATGTATGATGTTCAGTAAAACACTCAGATCACTCGTTCTGAGAGTTTTTGGTTCCATGGTTCCAAATGCCATAACTTTTGATTGCTCTGAGCAATCAAAACAAAATTTGGCCCAGAGACAGCTGACATGATCTTGAACAAGCCCGAACTTTTGATTTTATGACCTGTCATATATATTTCTAATAGTTTTCTAATAGTCATCATGTCAAGCATGATTTACAAAATAAAACAATAATTTCATCACTTTTTCAAAGGTTTTCACAGCAGTGTTGTAACATCAGTACCTCCAAACATCAAAATCTATCGAAGTTGTATCAAATGAGACAATGTACTTGATGATACTTACCATTATAAGTCATTACTTTTAAGTATGCAAATTAGATGTGAAATCATTAAAAAATGCCTTAAAAGGTGAAAAGGGTTAACAGTGACAGTCAACAGAGAGCTTACATATCACTTATATAAAGCTTGAATCATCAGGATCGGGATCAGTATAGGCCAATCACGATGACAAGAAATCGGTAGTCGTGTCGGCTGCTAAAATCCTGATCGGAGCATCCCTACTTTCTACACCCACCTCCCATGCATGTCCCATCCCTAGAGGCAAGCAACCGAACAGAGTCCCTCTCATCAAACACAGCACGTAGCCTGACCAACACCACATCTCTTGGGAGAGGATAAACATGCTGAAAATTCATCTTTCCAATGAATGTGTCAGTTGTTTCTTAAAGGTTTAAAATGCATGTCTGACCATGCAAGTTCTTTGACAGGAGGCATTTTTCTTTAGTATTTCTATGCAATCAGTCCAACCATATTCTGTTGTTATAAAATTCAGACCCCTGGAGAGAAATGTGTTGGTCAGGACATACATTGAATTGTGCATTGTAATAGAGAATACACTTGCTGATGGGGTAATCTCACAATATCAAAACAATATTTTTTTTTTATTATTATTTATCAAATCAAATCAAGTATATTTGTATAGTGCTTTTCACAATACAGATTGTATCAAAGCAGCTTCACAGTATTAAATTTAAATAAAATAATACAACAAGGTTTGTTTCTAGTGGAATTTATTGATTGATAAAATAAAATTAAATATCCCCAAAATATCCCCAACTGAGCAAGCCAAAGGCAACAGTGGCAAGGAACCGAAAAAACTCCATCAAGTGATCTAATGGTGTCCTAAAACTCCATCAGGTGACCTAATGGAGAAGAAAAAAAACCCAGGGAGAACCCAGGCTCAGTCGGGGCCAGTTCTCCTCTGGCATTTATGAACTAGAGGCCGGATTGTAGTTTGAACTGTAAGATTAAAAATATTATATGAATGCCTGGCCGAAAAGATGCGTCTTTAATCTAGTTTTAAACTGGGAGAGCGAGTCCGAGCAACGAACAGTATCAGGAAGACTATTCCAGAGTTTCGGAGCCAAATGTGAAAATGCTCTCCCTCCTTTGGTGGATCTGGATGTCCTAGGTATGACCAAAAGCCTCGAATTTATTGATCTTAAAGAGCGCGATGGATTATAGGGCGATAGAAGATCCGTTAAATAGACTGTTAAATGAATATCTTTTTATGTTATTTATATCTTTTGCTGTAGTGTGTCAGTAGGAAATATCAGTTTACATTTCCAAACATTCTTTTTGCCATTAATTGTAATAATCAAGTGAGATTTCTGTATGCACAAGGAGTCTGACAACATCCGGTATGATCTGATCTCACCATCATCGAGTCCGTCTGTGATTACATGAAGAAACAGAAAAAACTGAGACAGACTAAATCCAGAAGAACTGCGGGAACGTTTCCAGATGTTTGAAGAAACCTTCTTCAAGCATCTTAAAACCTGACTTAAAACCATTTTTTTTTTTTTATATGGGGGGTGGGGATATTAACATGCCTAAGACTTTTGCACAGTACTATATATATATATCACGATGACAAGTGATTATATGTATGTATAACACACGTATACATATAATTGTAAGGACACTTAAAACACATCAAGAGAGGCCTGATTCTCTCAGCTGAATGAAAGCTGGAATCTTAGAGAACATTATTACACACCAATAATTATACTCTGCCAGATTTAGTTATTCTTGCTGTGATGCTTGGTCTCTGACTGTTTGTTGTTCTAAACAAAACAGATAAAGCTTTTATATGGTCATATCTAACCACAACATCTGTGTTGTCTCTCTGATGCTTTTGTGATTAAAACAAGACAAGCGTTTTGCAGCAAAAGCCCTCTCTGTTGCATCACTAATTTGACAGTCAGGGAACGATGCATTCTAACATTAGCTGCAGTCTTGTACATCTACTTCCACTGATGAATAAAACAATATGCAGCTCTTCAGCAAGAGACAGTAAATAATTTCTCATTATGCAATACCAGAGAGAGAAGGAAATGGGAACAGAGAGAGGCACGCATAGGTCAGAAAGTGAATTTGTCTAAGGGAAAAGAGACCTTGCAGTAACGCCCCAGCAGAGACTGGCAGCATTTTGAATCTGTTTGTTTTCGCTTGACAGCTAGTGATTAATTATGGTACTGAAATCTCTGTGGCTAACCTGTTTTTTTTCTTTTCTTTTTTTTCTTCTTCTTCGGAAAGAGAGACAGATGCAAAGAGGCAGAAACAGGTATATTTTCTCTGCCATTGGAGGTTCATAAACAAGTAACAGATGTCTTGAAGAAAAGTGACTCACTAAAAAAAAGTTCATTGTACAACTCACCGCCACTATGCTAGGATGTCGTGGGTGGTTGTTAGCGTGTTGCTATGTGGTTGGCTGTGGTGTTTTTTAGGTGGTTACTTCTAGTCAAAAAAAAAAAAAAAAAAAGTGTTTATATGAGTTAACACACTTTAAAACTTTAGGTCAGGAGTTTGTTGAAATCACTGTTAACAGTACAAACAATAGTGAATAGTATAGCATAAGAATAGAATAGTTCTTGAAATAATTACGGAAAGGCAAAGCATACAGTTTCATTTTTATCATTAATAATAATTAATGTTATTGACAAGTAGATATATTGTACTGTCAGTGTTGAGGGTAATGCATTACAAGTAATATGAGTTATCAGATTACTTTTTCCAAGTAACTAGTAATGTAAAAATTTACAACAGAATATCTTAATTACTTTTTCAAATAAGTAAAGCACATTACTTTGTTATCCCATTCATTGACTGAAAGATCTCCCATCCCCATGTTGAGATAAATTGTAAGTGCAGAGGTGTTGTGTGTGCTGTTAACATGATGCTTATTATAGTTCTAGAATTTAAAAAAAGTGTCTTTGCTACTGACCTTTGACGGCTGAGCATTACAAATGACTTTGAACTGGGTGGTCAGTGCCCACAGAAGAGTTTGCTGACTAGATTAATGTGAGTTGTGGGTTCTGGGCACATAGGTACATCCTGGCAGGTATCCCGGCAGAGCAGGACCGTTGACCGAAGTTTCAGCAATTTGTTCATCAAGGTTCCACTGAATTGGACTCGTAATGATGGAGGAAGGAAGCACTGGTTCAGGTTGTTTAGACACTTCATCTGGAGTATGGAGTCATGACAGGGCATCAGCTCTTACGTTCTTTGATCCATGTCCGTACGAGATGGTAAAATTGAACCGTGTGAAGAACAAAGTCCATCTGGTGTGTCTGTCTGGAGTTAAACCTCTTTGCTTCCCGAAGATACTGAAGATTTTTGTGATCAGTGTGGACGGTGAATGGATGTCGAGTTCCCTCCAGCCAGTGCCTGCTCTGAATTTTCAAAAAAAAAAAAAAATCTTTGAAAAGAAGACTCATGGAAGGAGATTGTTTGACTTCTCCTGCTGCCGGAAAAGCACTGCCCCTACTCCAGATGTGGAAGCATCCACTTCGACAATAAAAAAAGCCTCTTTAAATTGGGATGGAGGAGTAGTGGGACAGTGGTTAAAGCTAATTTAAGTTGTTGCAGATCAAGTTCAGCGTCTGGTGTCCAGGACAGAGACTTGGGACTGTTCTTTAACAGTGAAGTCAGAGGGGCAGTGAGGAAACTGAAGTTATGAATGAAGCGGTGATAGAAATTGGCAAAACTTGGCAAATTTGGAGCTCTTTGATTGTTTGGGGAGTTGGCCAGGACTTGACTTAAATACCTTTCCCTCATCCATCTGGATGCTTTCCTTACTGATCTGGTAACCAAGGAATTGGATGGAGGACTGATGGAAACTGCACTTTTCAGCTTTTAGGAACAGTTGATACTCAGGCAATGTTCGGCCAGACTCCGGGAGTATATCAAGATGTTGTCAATATATACCACCACAACTGGTTCAGGAACTCCAGAGTACCTCATTCATTAAGTCCTTAATTATGGAGTAATATTGAATATTGAATACAGTTGGCCAGGCTGTACGGCATAATGCAGTAATCATAGTGTCCTGCAGGTGTCAAAAATGCTGTCTTCCACTCGTTCCCCTCACAAATCCAGATGAGGATGTACGTGCTTCTGATATCCAGTTTATTGAAGATGGAAGCACCACAGAGTTGTTCCAGGGCTTCTGGGACAAGGGGAAGTGGATAACAGAAATTGATGGTTAATTTGTTAAGTGCCCGGTAATCAATGCAGGTGTGGAGGCAATTGTGAGGCTCTCTTCGGGCAAAAGGCTTCTTCAAATGGGGCATAACAGGCTGATATATCCACTGACTGTTGAACGATGGGACTCTCAATGGAAGTAGAATTAACTGAGATCACAGAAGGTGATCTAGACGACGGTTGTGGTAACTCTGGGAAACAGGTCTTGCCCCATCGCAGAACGTCTCCCATGCTCCACGATATCACGTTTTGATGTTGTATGAGCCATGGGGTCCCTAGAATGACACCAGCGGTACATCCATCCAGAACCAGAGGAGCGAAAGACTCTACATGCACGCAGAATAATGGGCTTTACTTGATGATGGATGTAGCCTCTGCACTTTTTTTTTTCTGTTACTGATTGAACCTTGTACAACGTTTGAGTTGTGATCTTTTGAAGGTCGAGATGCCCACAGAGCTGTCCGGAGATTAAGTTGCTGCCTGACCCAGAGTTGAAGAGGGTGGTAACTGAAATTACAATACTGGAGACAATCAGACAGGACTTGACTGATGCCAGATGGTTTCAGCCCATTGCAAGGCACTTCTTGTTAACAGAGAGATAATAGAAGAGATTTTAGAACACTCTGTGGGAAATTGCTGCGGTTGCATTTTGAGCGCCATTGCAAGAGAAAGCCATTGCAGTCCTCCACCGAGCCAGAGTAGGGCGGTGGGTTGACCATGGGACTGGCAATGAAGATTGGTGAAGAAGCGCGCTCTTGGGAAGTGATGGTGACTGGTGATGCTATGTTGACTGGTTGGTAAGTTCTCTTCTCAGAATCTGGTTCTTTGAATGGGTTGTTGTTTGTTGGATTCATCTTAGCATTGGTCTAGCCTTCTGTCATGATGTACACACTGAGCGAGAGGTAAGGTTAATCCAAAAACACTTTATTGGTCACACAGCGGATGCAGAAACAAACAGGTAAGTAAATACTAGTCATTGCAATTGATGGATGATGGAATGATAATAATCAATGTTGGTTGGAGAGTAAACTATTGCAGCACACACCTAAGTTTTTCAGTGGAATATGGGATGCTGGTAAGAATCGCAGGAGAGGACAACACATTTGGAGAAACACAAGGAGGAATCACAGGTAAATTCGCTGAAGATAATTCACCGGTATGGAAGATCACGAGATTGCAGTAATAGGTCTGTTTCCTACTACAAGGCTACACAACTGACTGAACTGAGGTGTGTTTTTATGTGGTGGTTGATGAGGTGCATTGACGAGCGGCAGGTACCGGTGATCAGAACTCTGGTGATTGTGATTGTTGAGCGGTGGTGGTGAGAGAGTGGTGGTGCATATGCAGTCTAGGGATTCGTACAACATAACTGATTCATAAATATTTATGTTTCTGTCTGGGACAGGGTTGCATACAGCAGTTAATTAATAAGTCATTCTAGTTTTTCAATAAAAATATCCAAATATCCATGGATAATTGTTTTTTTTTAAATATATATTATATAAAAAAAAATAATATATAATAGATATATTATCTGAAAACAACCTTTATTATCTTATGCAAGTTTACATATCAAGCAATTTGTATTGTTTTAAATATGTTTTTTTCTGATTTATTTTTTAAATGTACATGACAACCGTGATGTTAATTAAGTTATTTGAGCAAACCATTTTTTTAGTGTACTTCTGTCTGATCCATCTTCTTATTTGTTTCCTGAGACTTTCGAAACATGGTTTTCCACAAGGCCTATGAGGTGCTTTGTGCTTGAAAGGCAGAAGCAAGAACAACCGCTATCTAAATGAGAGTAAACAGTTTGAAGTTACAGTACATGTACCCAACACTCTGGCCTTTAACTGACTGTCTGTTATCCAAGTCATTGCCAGGTGGTTGAATATAATAAGCCATTTGACAGCCAAGAAAATTTCTCCCCCAGTGGCGGCTGCTGATGGCTGAACACTTTAATTGTCACACAGCTGTCATTTTTCTGCTATGTTTTGCTTCTCAGGCAGAGGAGGACTGAAGGAAAGAGCTGAGTATAAGGTGCTACTGGGTGAATTGCCAAGGGGGCTTTGCATCTTGAAATTTTTAAACTCGACTCAAAACCTGAGAATTGTTTCATTTCAATGAATGCACAATATAATGTATTTCTTTTAGCATCAGTACTGTTGGGCTAATCAACATTCCATCAGCTGGTTTATTTTTTTATAAGCACGAAATCAAGTATTTGAATTATTCATCTTCTAGAAGGGGGCTCGTTCCAAACTTGGTTCCCAAGGTAACCGTGAGCTGGCTGAGGTTAGCTTGTCACTTCCAAGTTTAAGGTTAAAATATGTTTGGGATTCGTTTAAAGTCTGGACTTCTCTCTTGAAGCTACAATATTGATCCGGTCAGCATGTGAAGTGGAGCTGAATGAGGCTGTACACGATATGTTTGTTCTCCAGAGACAGCTACAAAGACCGTGTCTTTCAGAGTCAACCGTTCTGTTCCTTGATGATGTAATTCTCATGTTAGTCTGAGTCCAGATGATATGTTTAATTCCAGAAGTGTCAAAAGGTTTAAAAAGAATTCTGTGGTTTCAAGTCACCATTTCATTATGTAAGAGAGTGCTACAGTGTTACTATTTTTTAACAGCCTCAAGGCTTCTCTTCAAAACTTTCTAAATATTTTCTCAATGAAACACTTTAAGGCAACAAACGTATGACAATTTGAGAAATAGAAAAATGTCTTTAGTAGGGGAAAGATCATCCCATGAATTGTTGAGAATGATGTAATAATAATAAAATAAAAGAACTATGAAATAACTTTCTAGCAACTCCCCAATAAAAATAGTTAAAGGTGCATCACATGATCAAAATTGTGCATCATGAGATGGGTAATTTTCTATTACAGATACAATTATGCATATGTGATGAACTAAGATGACTGAGCTTTTTAGTGATTATAAAGAGAGCGCTCATTGCACGCTTTCTGCCATGCCAAATCCTATGTACAGTATGAAACGCCACTTATTAATGTAGACGCTTTATTAACAAATAATTTATCAGCCGTGTTTATGTTGGGATGTGTAGATTGTGCGGTGACAAGTAATTTGAAACTATTTCGAAGAAATCTATATAAATGTGTTTTAAATGGGAAGCATCTACATAGACTTACCTTGGAGTTGTTTCATCCTCTGCCTATGATCAGAAAATTCTAATTTAATGCATTATTATACAAAACAGAACTTGAAACATAATTAGGCTAGCATGTTTATAAATGACTATCACTCGGATACCCGCCGCCTTCAACTATTTGAATGGTGAGTACACTCAAAGTCTTTGTTACACATCAATATACATATTTTTATTGCTATTTGCTATGTGTTGTTGGAGGAATTGAAAAGCTTTTGTGCATTGTGTCATGTTTACAAAGTATATAGGCATAATGCAAAAGGGTTTTGGTGTGGTTTGATGGACTATCTTGTGTTTTGGTGTATATAACTTGGTCTATTTCAGGAATAATAAATAACAATAAATATGTTATTGTTTTAGTGAAAGTTTCTCAGATCATAAAAATGTGTGCCCCCTATGACAACGAAATACCCCCCATTCTATATGTTCTGGCGATGGCCCTGCCTTAAAAAAATACACTCATTTTGTTGTGTAGACTAACATTAAAGCATGTGTAAAGTATTCAAATAATTCAATCATTTTAACTGTAGGCTACTGTGTTATTTGACTACATTGAAAGTTCATACATTTTAATTGTACACAAAATTTCGACTTCATTGACATGGATCAACATCCTTCTTGTTTTTAAACAACAATTGTATTTTATTAGCCAATAAGACTGTACGGTAGGTTAAGATTTTAGACTTTGGGGCATGAACGACATTCATTTCTCTGTTTTCAGCGTTAGGGTAAGGGCTTTCATTGTTTGTTTCGATGGCAGTGTTATTCCTGGACCAACATTGTGCAGCATAAATTGTGAAACTTAGAGTAATCTTATGTTCAATCGGGAGCTGTTTCAGCACTTTTGCCTTAGGTGGAGCATTTGATGTAACAATTTCAACTCTGTAGCATCAAGGAAATATAAGTAAATGGCTCTGGGCTCCTGTCAGGTTGCCAAGATGAGCTTGCAGTGCAGTGGAAACAAAAGTATATGAATAAGCTCACTTTAGGCCATTTTCTGCTAAACCAACTTAATTATGAAAAATTTAAATTTTGAGAGATTGCTCTCTTTTCCTTAAATAGTATAATAAACCAACAGAAAATTGTATTTCCCTGAACCTTCTTGACTTTTGATTACACTGGCCACATTGGTTGATGAACATATCCCTTAAGTTAATTAGCATACTACTGTTAGCATATCATTTCTTAATTTGCTATGCTTACCACATACACATCACTTTAATGAACCGCTTCCTTATAATGAACTCATTATACCATGACTGATTAAACCATAAACCTATGCTTTAACATACAGTACATGCATCAATGAAAACCCCCTTTAGCTATGTGCAAAAATAAAATCAACAAAAAACACGATGCAATTAAAAGGTTTAAAGTTAGTCTAGCTGGACTTATTGAACGATGCCCTCACAGGCTAGTGTTTTTACCTCATTACTTCAACCAAGAGGGCTTTAACATCACAGCTAATGGGATGTTTACATGTTATAAAGGAAACTGAGAGACAATTTGGGTCTTAACCTTAATTACATTCTTACCTGCAAAAGCAGTGTTTAATATAAGCCATCTGTGTTGGCTACACCAGTAGAGAGCTTTCTTGGTTGAGTCTATTTCTCAGTAGTTAATTCTCATCTTTAACCCCATGAGAGAATGGATGATTGGGTCTATTGATTTGCAATTTCAGTCCCTGTTGTTTCTGTATATTTCTCATGAATTCCAACTTTTTTTCAATTTATGCTCATTGAATTTGTCCTGGTATTTCAAAATGCGACATGGTTGATGATGGCAATATTTCCTTAGCATGAATCCTTCACCAAGAATGCTTTTCATTGTCAGCAGTAGTGTTTTAAAATAACAGCACCCCTCAAGTCTACATCTGGTGAACATGTGCTTGTTCAAAAATTGCACAGCATGGGTCAGAGTATCCTCGAACGATTGATCTGCACTCTTGTGGAGCAACAGCGTTTCTTAGGTCATGTGCCCAACAGACTTGAAAGAGCCCAGAACTTTTAGCCTGCCTGCAAACTGGGTCACTGATGTACCCCAGGCTCAGTTTGGAGGAAGTCCTCCCAGTCAAGGCTGTTGTGTCCATAGTGCAAGTCTCCATTTCCATGCCCAAGTCACAACCGACCAGACTGGTGTCTCATAATGCAATAATGTTTGTGTGACAGTAAGGAACAGAGCAGAAGGACGGATATGAGTTGTGACACGCATGCCTAAGCCATTGCCCCTAGGCAGGGAGCTGTAGCGATTGTGCCTGCGCGAGGACAGCCACGCCTCACCATGTGCCCAGACAGCGAGAGAACAGCTGTCGCCAGCGGAGCATCGGTTGGAGGAGCTTGCGCGCTGGCACCATGTGTTCTGACTGGCAGCGGGTTAGTGGTCCAGGCACACAGCACAAACAGACCGGTCCAAAGTGTGGGAGACATTTTGTTTTCATCCCGAGTCAAAAAATGGGAGTCGCCCAATTGGCGAGACCGCCCAAATTCAGCATGCAGCGGCACATAAGAGCCCGAAAAATATTTCATAACTGTCCTACCAAAAAATAAAAGAGCACTTTCTCTTCTGTCTCATCTCTCTCTATCTCTCCCTCCAGTGTATTTTTCTTTTTGTGCTCTGCTGCTCTCACTATGTTTGGCTTTGCATTGCTTCTTGTACACGCATAATGTGGCATCTTCCGTATTTGAATAATTACATTGCAAATCACATGTAATTTTAGAAAAAGGCCAACATGTTTCATTTCTCTTATGTGTACTTCATTTGACTGGGCTACAATGAGCACAGACTTTGTTGTTTTGCTAATCAGGATCCAGTAGAAAGTGTAAATAAGACGTTTTTAATCTTGTAAATTGGAAGAATGAGAGTTATACATCCTACAACAAATTAAACGTATTAAGGTTTACTGTATGGTTGTGGTCCTTTGGTGTGACGCCTCCACATAATACAAGAAAACTGTTTCTGTATTAATAAACACAATATAACTAAAGTATGTTTTTTTTTTTTTTTTTTTTTTTTTTTTGGCTGTAGAATGTGAGTCTAAATGTTGGAAACAATATCTCAAAAATGGCAGTGAATGTCATGTGATGACATTTCTGTAGTTTGGAAATTGATTGGTGGTAACAAGTTGTGTTTGAAAATAACGTACCACAGATTGTCAATTAATAAAGGCTTATTTCCACACTGTTCCTTGCACAATACTATGTTATGAAAACACTTTTAACATAGTGCATGATTTGTAAACAAATACATTTTAATGTTTGCATCACAAAATCAGCTCCATATGGCTGTACTGTCAAAGTAAACTTGTTCAGTAGCTCACCTGGAACAGCACTGCACTTGAGATGTGGAGTGTTTGAGAATGAGTCCCGTGAAACATGAGTCACAATAAAAAAGTGCTGCAAAATGTACAAGAAGCAATGTAATATCATTTTGCTGAAATATCACTACAGGCATATTTTTCCAATGAGCCTGGATTGGAATGTTCTTTGTCAGGACTTAAAGCAGATGTTATGATTGCATGTAGCTGCATTTGTCAGGCATTGAACAATTAATATGACTAATAAAGGCATTAATTTTTCAATGATTTGATGACTGCGCTCATTGAATAGCATCCATAATTTGACATGAGGGCTTACTAAAGCCTTTTAAATAGACTCGAAAATGATGTTGGCATTAGGGAAATTGCATTAGCATGGTTTAAATCATACTTATCTGACCGTTATCAGTTCATAGCAGTAAATAAAGAGATGTCTTATCGATCAAAAGTTCAGTATGGTGTACCACAAGGCTCAGTACTAGGACCGTTGCTGTACACTCTGTACATACTACCCTTAGGAGATATCATTAGGAAGCATGGCATTAGTTTTTACTGTTATGCTGATGATACTCAGCTCTATATTTCTTCACGCTCTGACGAAACTTACCAATTCACAAAATTAACGGAATACATAGCTGATATAAAAAACTGGATGACTAGTAATTTCCTACTACTTAATTCTAAAAAAAACAGAGATTCTAATTATTGGACAAAAAACTTCCTCACGTAATAACCTAGAATACTGTCTAACACTTGATGGCTGCTCTGTTAAGTCTTCGTTGTCAGTTAGGAACCTGGATGTGCTCTTTGATACCAATCTTTCATTTGAAAGTCACGTGTCTAGTATCTGTAAAACCACATTTTTCCATCTTAAAAATATATCTAAATTACATCATATGCTCTCAATGACAAATGCGGAACAATTAGTTCATGCGTTCATGACATCAAGGCTAGATTATTGTAATGCTCTTATGGGTGGTTGCCCTGCATGCTTAATAAATAAACTACAGTTGGTCCAAAATGCAGCAGCTCGAGTTCTTACCAGAACCAGGAAGCATGACCATACACTGTATAGATTTTAAAATATTGCTGATTATTTACAAAGCACTAAATGATTTAGCTCCCCAGTACTTAAGCGAGCTCTTAACGCATTATAGTCCTTCACGTCTATTGCGATCTCAAAATTCCGGCCAGTTGATAATACCTAGAATTTCAAAATCGACTGCAGGCGGTAGATCCTTTTCCTATTTAGCACCAAAACTTTGGAACAATCTTCCTAACATTGTTAATCCTAAAATTGTATAAATCCTGATGTACTTGTTACATCATAAGAAGGATGGCGTCTACACTAATATTAGTCTCTAGTACTAGTACTAATAATATACTAGTACTAATACTAGTCTCTCTGTTTATCCCGAGGTTTACCGCAGTTCGCCGGATCCAGGCTGTATCCTGCGCCTATAGACACAACGACAACGCAAGTGTCAACTAGTCTCTCCCCTGTGAAGGCCTCCTTCTTTTCCCCTCTGTACAGATAAAACGTTGCACCTTGGAACCTATTTCCTGGAGTGCGTTCTCAAGCCACCAGGCACTGTTTTGTGCGGATGGGCGGCCAGAGCGCGTTGAGGTTTTACATTTTTTTTACATTACATTAGTTTTACATTACATTTTGTAATCAAGCAAGCTTTCCAGCTGTGAGTGAGTGAGAGAGAGAGAGAGAGAGAGAGAGAGAGAGAGAGAGAGAGAGAGAGAGAGAGAGAGAGAGATTTGAGTTTTATAAAACACTTTATTAAAAAACAGTTATTTCAAAGAAAAAAAAAATAATAAAACAGCATCAGGGGAAATATCACCCATACTGTATATCCCGAGTAGAGTTTTTCCTTGGGGTTTAAAACCCCATCCAATTTGTTCAGAAACTTTCTAGCAAATCTCACTGATCTTATACCCAGATATATAGCAACAGTTTCTGCATTTTTTAGTCCAGGTCCAGCTTTGTCAACAATATCTTTCAATTGCAGTAATTTGTTTGACACAAGCAAGTCTTTTAGCCATGAAAAGTCATCTCCTGACACATTAAGGTGACTCCCAAACACCACAGGTTCCTCAAGCAACCAAAAAAGAGATGTAGCTGACTCTGTCCACATATGTTTAAAAAGTCTCCACACTTTAAAAAGACTTTTATAAAAAGAAAGCAGTCTAGTCAAATCCAGAAGAGTATAATCCGTTAAGAAAAGTGCAGCATGAAGTCCCATTCCATTCACCCCATATAAAATGGTTTGTGCTAATGGTCTCCACTCTAGATTCTGAGGTCCCATAAGTAGTCACTGAATGAACTGTAGCTGATAAGTCGCTCCTCTGCTGACAATATTTACCAAGCCTTGACCTCCTTCATCCCTTGGCAGGAAAAGTACACTTTGAGGTGTCCAGTGCAAATTACCATAAAAAGTTAACCATTTCTCCTTGAAGCTTTGGTAAAAGTCTAACAGGTGGATCAACACAAGCAAGTTTATGCAATAAAGAGGACCCCACCAGATTGTTGATTATAAGTGTACGATAAGACAGTTTGGGAAGTAGCCATTTCCATTTCTGTAAACGTCCTTTGATTTTTTCTAGCATACAATCCCAATTCTTTTGAACAAAATCATCATTACCTAAAAATATTTCAAGATATTTGAATCCACCTTTCTTCCAGATTAAACCTCCAGGTAAGCTGGGAGGTCCTCTACTCCAATCACCCATTAAAAAGGCCTCACTTTTTCCCCAGTTAACTTTTGCAGAAGTCTTTTTTTTTTTTTTTTTTTTTTTACTATTAACAAGTTTAATTTTTCAATATCATCAGCACCAGATATAAAACAACTACATCATCAACATAAGCAGAAAGGTGCAACGTGACATTAGAATGTGGTATAATAAATGCACTCAACTCAGTTCTTAATTTATGAAGCAGAGGTTCAATGGCCAGGGAGTATAGCATTCCTGACATGGCACATCCCTGTCTAACTCCCCTCTGAATTTCAAAAGGAGCACTCAAACCACCATTGACTTTGAGTACACTCTCAATGTCACAATGGCCTCAATCATATTTATAAAACTCTGACTAAAACCAAAAGCTTCTAAAACATCTCTCAAATATGCATGTTCTACACGGTCAAAGGCTTTTTCCTGGTCTAACGAAATTAGACCACCATTAACACCCAATAACCTTGCAACCTCTAGAACATCTCTGACCAATGAGATGTTGTCGAAGATTGACCTATTGGATATACAATAATTCTGATCGGAATGTATTACTTGACTCAGAACATGACCTTGTAGCTAGAGCCTTTGAGAAAATTTTATAAACTGCACATAAAAGAGATATCGGTCTCCAGTTACTTATGTTTTGCAGATCCCCCTTCTTAGGCAACAGGGTAATAACAGCTCTTCTACAGCTTAACTGTAACAATCCTTTGTTTAAACTGTCATTAAGAAACAAAAATAAATCTTCACCAATCACTGGCCATAAAATTTTATAAAAATCAACAGGAACCCCTTCAATGCCAGGAGTCTTTCCATTTTACATACTCATCATAGCTGTGTATAATTCATTTTGTGACAAAGATTGTTCAAGCATAGTATTAGACTCCTCATCAATCTTTGGAAAATCATTAAAAAAAAAAAGAGTCTTCATTTTCTCTTTGAGACAATTCACATTTGTATAGGTTTGAGTAGAAAACAATAGCATGTTTGCGTATTTCACTAGGCTCAGTAAGCTCTTTCCCTGTGTCAGAGCATAATGAATGAATTATACGACTTGGCCATTTTTGTTTCCTAAATTGAAAAAAATAAAATAAAAAATAATTAGATGGTGCATCCATTTGTGAGATACTTTGAAATTGCGAACAAATTAATGCCCCTTGAGCTTTAATACCCAATAAGTCTGCAATCAATTCTTTTTTTGGGATTTACTGCTTTCAAAACAATCACCATCACCTGTAGAAGCTGTTGTACTCAAAAGTTCTATAATTTCATTTTCTAACTTCTTCATTGACTGGGCCATTTCTTTAGTGACATTAAGAGTGCAATTAAAAATTCCAATAAACTTTTTATCATTTAAAAGGGATGATTTAAAATGCCAATAAGCACTATTTAAATACACAGAATTAATTAAAACATTACAAACAACAGAACAGTTATCGGAAAAACCAACTGGAATTATTTTACATTCTCTAGCAAGATTTGCTTGATAATTAAACACATAAAGCCTATCCAGTCTTGCCATAGAAATAAGATTATCTCTACTATGTGCCCAAGTATATTGTCTGTTCTTGTGATGCACATTCCTCCAAACATCACATAAATCAAGTGCTCTTATAAATTGTGAAAAGAGCTTTTTGTGAGGCAATATGTGGCTCCAAGTGATTCCTGTCTAATTTATCATTTTCAGTACAGTTAAAATACAGTAGTACTGTATAAAAGTACAGTACAGTTTTTCATAACAACACTAATTGTATATATATATATATAGAGTTACTGGGTATACTCAGTTACTGGGATTTTCACGCACAACCATTTCTAGGGTTTACAAAGAATGGTGTGAAAAGGGAAAAACATCCAGTATGCGGCAGTCCTGTGGGCGAAAATGCCTTGTTGATGCTAGAGGTCAGAGGAGAATGGGCTGACTGATTCAAGCTGATAGAAGAGCAACTTTGACTGAAATAACCACTCGTTACAACCGAGGTATGCAGCAAAGCATTTGTGAAGCCACAACACGCACAACCTTGAGGCGGATGGGCTACAACAGCAGAAGACCCCACCGGGTACCACTCATCTCCACTACAAATAGGAAAAAGAGGCTACAATTTGCACGAGCTCACCAAAATTGGACAGTTGAAGACTGGAAAAATGTTGCCTGGTCTGATGAGTCTCGATTTCTGTTGAGACATTCAGATGGTAGAGTCAGAATTTGGCGTAAACAGAATGAGAACATGGATCCATCATGCCTTGTTACCATTGTGCAGGCTGGTGGTGGTGGTGTAATGGTGTGGGGGATGTTTTCTTGGCACACTTTAGGCCCCTTAGTGCCAATTGGGCATTGTTTAAATGCCACGGCCTACCTGAGCATTGTTTATGACCATGTCCTTCCCTTTATGACCACCATGTACCCATCCTCTTATGGCTACTTCCAGCAGGATAATGCACCATGTCACAAAGCTCGAATCATTTCAAATTGGTTTCTTGAACATGACAATGAGTTCACTGTACTAAAATGGCCCCCACAGTCACCAGATCTCAACCCAATAGAGCATCTTTGGGATGTGGTGGAACGGGAGCTTCGTGCCCTGGATGTGCATCCCACAAATCTCCATCAACTGCAAGATGCTATCCTATCAATATGGGCCAACATTTCTAAAGAATGCTTTCAGCACCTTGTTGAATCAATGCCACGTAGAATTAAGGCAGTTCTGAAGGCGAAAGGGGGTCAAACACAGTATTAGTATGGTGTTCCTAATAATCCTTTAGGTGAGTGTGTATATATATATATATATATATATATATATATATATATATATATATATATATATATATATATAAACTATTCTTTCAGCCCCTTGTGTGGGGGCATACATATTTTAAAAAGCCATTATAGTGTTTTCAAACTTGGCTTTAACTTAAAAAAAAGGCCTTTAACTATTTATTCTATTTCACAAGAAATTGGTAGTGATTTCTTTGAAAACAGAACAGCTACTCCTCCACTATTAGTTGCCCATCTCCAGTGTTGGGAAAGTTTACTTTCTACATGAACTAGTTCAAAGTTCAGTTCACAAATTTTAAAATGAACTAGTTCAGTTCATAGTTCATACTCAAAATTTTGAACTAATGTTCACAGTTCCAAAAATGAACTAGTTCATAGTTCTTTTTTTCCATGTTGCTGCGAGATATTATTTTTCAAAATGATTGCCACAGCCCATATAGAACCACAGACAATTATTTTATCAGATTTAACACTGAAGCTATGCGTCAGATTTTTCCCATCCTCGCCGACCTTGTCATAAAACTCGTTTAAATGATCATATGACGCCTCCTTTCTGCTTTTTGTTTTGATTTGTAACGTAAGTGATGAGTCGTTCATGAACGATCAATTCATTGCGTCTGTCACGTGACAAATGAACGAAAGACTCGGAAGGTAAAGTAATTATTTATGTTCCCTCTAAACGATTTTTGACTGCATTATAATGATTTCTTAATTCAGAATATGATCAAGATTGCGTAGGTGGATGTGTTCTGAGAATTTGCCAGTTAATAGGCCTAGTATAACATTTAAAGCCCCTTAAATTAACGAAATGACTCGAAAAAAGATTTGTTCATTTTGATGAACGAGATCGGACAAGAGAGTCAGTAGACACTGGTGGCTGGTGTTGCCAGATTGGGTGTTTTTTCCGCTACATATTAAGGCCGGTTTTAGCCGTGTTTTCGCCTGGAAGGCTCTATAGAAATCTGGCACTCTATTGAACGAAGTTAAACTGAGAGAGCGTGGCGTTCACAGATACCAGAATGAACGAGTTCACAGTAACGTTCATCAGGAAGTATTACGGTACGTTCAGTTCACGTTCGCCCAAAAAATGAACGCTTTCAGGCACAACACTGCCCATCTCATTCTTTTTTTCCAGTCTATGTGATTCTTGAACAAAGGTAAAATCAATATGTTTTTGTTTTATAAATTCAAACAAACACATGAAGAGTTCAGATGCAAAAGCCTCTAAGTGCCATCTGAAATTTTCTTCTTGAATGATCATTTTTATCAAGCTCGTATATTTAAGTTCAGTAGTTTCACTTAAATGACAATTAATAGGTCATTTTCATTGCTATTTAAGTGAAATTACTGAACTTAAATATACGAGCTTGATAAAAATGATCATTCTAGAAGAAATTTTCAGATGGCACTTAGAGGCTTTTGCATCTGAACTCTTCAGATTCTCTTCTGACTGTCTCTGGCACCATTTAAATTGAGAGTTCCAATTTTAAAATCTCTCATAAAAAATATGTAAAAAAAATAAAAATAAAAACATAAGTAATTAAAAGAAACAGTCAGCAAGGAAAATACTTCTACCAGAAAAGAAAAAAAAAGAAAAAAAAGTTACACCATATCTTGTTTTTCATCATTAAGAGTTAAGATTGCTTTCTAAGTTTACTCACAATTTTCCTGAGACGGTAAACTTTTTTATCTGCAAAAGCACCTTCTTTCATTAGAATTTTTGCATCATTAATAAAAGTTGAGCGATCAGGGAAGTAATATTCATCCTGAACTCCAGGTAGGCCTTTAGTTTCTCTCAAAAATGTGCTAATTTCCTCGACTTTATATACTGTCGTCTGATTTTCATTTTCATTTTGCGATGAAAGATAAGAACAATCAGAATTACTGGAATCCGTAGAGTCACTATCATTATCTGAAACTAAACTTTCAGCCTCATTTTTGTCTTTTTTTACTTTTAATAGGGACTTTGAAGATTGACTCCAACTTTCCATCTCCAATTCAACAACACCCTCACTGACCTGTTTATCAGTAGTTGTCATTTTATCTGTAGTCACAGTGATATCACTGCTTAAATTAACCATCTCACCATGAGATCAGGTACAGAGAACAGACCTGCAGTAACCTCAGCCATAGTGGGTTTATTCCCAACCGACCCAACAGAACCTGACTCAACAGCAGCAGGGGCCACAACATCCTCTGTGACAGACACAGCTTCAGAATGATTACTCGGAGAGTTTGTCTGTACAGTAGCATTTTCGTCCGTTTTTTTTTTCAGGGCAAGCACGTATCAGATGGGCAATTTTGCCACAGCCAAAGCATTTCATTATGCTTTCAGACGTTGCATAAACTGTATAGTTAATGTCCTCGACAGGACAGGACAGGTTCAGCTCGTCAGCATTGTTTTTCAGAATCATGTAGACCTGTCTACGAAAAGACATTACATGTTTCAGCAAGGGTGATTTACAGCTAAGAGCAATTTTCCTAATGGGAGAGACTATCTTACCAAAGGAAGACACTTCTTTAGCAATACTTGCATCAGAAACAAAAGGACAGACATTTGACAAAATAATCTTTCCGGAAGGGCTACTAAGAAAGAGTACACGTGTAAGCACATCATAATTACGACTCCCATTTTCGATCGCGTTTAAAAATAAAACAATGGCGTTGTTCATTTTAGAAGCAGAAACAATAGCGTTGTAACCAACTACATTGCCAACAGCTAAAGCACATTCCTCTACACTGAATTTACACAAAATCTTAATCCCATGACCCCGCGTTAGACCATCACTACTCGTAACACCTGAAGTAGCCATGCTTCCCGGCAAAAAAGACGCCAGGAACAGATCCCACAACTTTCTCTAAAGAAAACTACTCCCCTATACCAAATAACACACAAAAACATAAACAAACAAACTACAGAAAAGTTAGAAATCACACTCAGACACACCACACAGTCTTCTGACTCGCCGGCAAACGCTCGCACATGCAAACAGAAACAGAGAGAGAGTCCTCAGCTGGTTCTATTTTACTTATAAGCTGCCTTTCCTCCACCTGCATGTATATGGAGTTTATGGAGTCTCCACAGAAATACTTACATAGTTAACAAAGTTTCCTTGCATCATTACACTGCCAGAGGGGTTTGATTCCAAATGAGACAGGAGGAGCTGGATAATACATACAAGATGCATTGACATAAATTATGACTTTGGATTTGAATTTTTTACACTGCAGACTTACTTGCAAGTCTGTAGCTTTCATGGTCTGTAGCTTTCATGATCTATTACCATTCATCAAACCACAGAATACTTTAATCTTTCTTTATTTTTATTTTTTTAAAGATGATAAAATACAGTAGAATAAATTTTGGTGACTACAACTTTGGATATGTTTTGGACATTTCAAATTCAGAAGTTAATGAATGAATGAATGAATGAATGAATGAACCCACACTGTAAAATCGAAGTAGTTAGACTTAATTTTAAAAAGCATGCAAACCGATTGCATTAAAAAAAAAAAAAAAAGTAAAGTGAAATAAGAATTGTATGTTGTCCTGAAAAAATGCTTAGTTAGTTCACTTACACAAGAGGTCTAGTAACTAGAAAATAACTGAGAGTACTTGATAATTTACTTGAAATTATTTTTTATTGTTGCCATTGTTGTCTTTTGCAGGCTGAATGAACTCTGTGTGTGACTCAAGCATGGTCAATTGCAAGATTTTGTAACACATATACACTGTAAACAATTTCTAACCCTCCCAAATCAAAAATTTCAAGTGACCGATAACATCTAAATTTTTCAATTGGCCCAAGTGAAATTCTTGTTGCAATAGTCTGTTAACATTGGCTCAATGAGAAATAATACGTCAGACTAATTGAAAAATTTAGATGTTATCGGTCACTTGAAATTTTTGACTTGGGGATGTAATTTTTTTTTACAGTGTAGAGAGATTATATAAACCCAATTAAAAGTTTCACAAGGTTTTTATGACATAAGTGTTTGCAACAAAATTTTAAAAGATCATTAGTTGACATGAAATATAGTTGTTTTATATATTCATATATATAATAGTTATTACCTCCCTTCCTTTGAAAACAAATAACTGTGATTTGTTGTTGCATCACTGCATCGATAGGCAGAGCATTACAATAATATAAATGAAGTTCCAAGTGCCCAACCAAAGGGAACACTGATCACCATAATGGTGAGTTAAAAACCCATTTTAGTGAAATCAGCATCAATTTATGAAGTCAGCTTATGTGATGTTCTCTCAAAAAAGTTCAGTTGTATTGACAATTGAACATTTAAGATGACTTGGGAATGAGTGAATGCAAACAAAGTAAAATGACTGCAGAAGTGGATGAAATTATTATTATTATTATTATTATTTTTTTTTGCTTGACAAAATGGCACTCAAACTAATCAATTAATCTGAACTAAAAAGTGTTAGTTAGAATCACTGTTGGATTTTACAGTGCAGACAGCAACATAGTGTCGGCCCAGATCAGGTCCACATCTGGTACACGTGGATTCCACATGGCCCAGATGTGGGCCGGATCTGAGCCGACACTATGTTGCTGTCTGGGTACATACATGCATAGCGTAACACCAATTTTAACTACTTGTACTTATAAAAAAAACCCAAAAAACAAATTGGCTACATAATTAGTTACAGAAAACTACAAAGTCCAAATGGTTGCAGAATCATTACAGTAATACAGTTTATACAGCCTATCTGAACTTTATTGTTATATCACTAATAGCCCTGAGACTGACAATATCTGTAGTTGACCTTGAATTCCAGTGTTTTCCTCAGATATCAATCATGCAAAGCACACATAGAATGATAAATCAAATTACACAGGCAGTTATATGATAATCCAATTTGAAATTGGAGCTAACAATCTCTTTCTGAGACCATTTTGTGCTGATTAAAGAATGGCTTTGTGTTAATAGGCTTGTCAGTCCTCTGTGATTCAAAAGCAAAGTCTGTCTTTTGAAACGCATAATAGCATGCTAGCAGATTTTAGATCTTTTTACTACCCAAATCTGAGCTGCATTTACATTTTAGCACTTTGCTCTCACTATGCCATTTATTATTCTGCTTTAAACCAGGTTTGAGGTGTCATAAATGACTGATCCCTAGATGCGGGTGATGATGTGAACGATATCATCATGAGAGAGGTGAAATGTCCGTCGGGAGAAATCCAGCTTGTTTTGGACAGGTCTCTACACAACTGAGTCATCATATGCCATGTTTGGGAGACTGAGAGACACAAAATCCAGTTTGTTCTCAAATCTCAGTTTTTTTGAGGAGCTATTCTTAGCCTTAAAAGTTCACTTTAGGATTCAGATTCAAGGCTTTTACTTCTAGACTGTATCTTATTTAGCTTGAAGACTGTGTTAGCCTGACAATCAATTTCTCAAAAGCATCTTCACGCACATTAGCGCTTAAAAGACATTCCCCTGACATAATGGGTGCTAAATGTCTGCTAATTAAAAACTTGACACATGAATGAACTAAAGTGCCATTGCATTATTAAACATTGTGAGCTATAAACACTTTACCATAAATTAACACTGAAAATGAGAGAAAAGAGAGAGAGATGGTCAATAAATGCTAAAAATAGATCAATTAAAACAGAAGGGCAGGCAAATAAACAGATCTAGGTTGGTAAAGACCCAGATTGGAAGGATAACATTTATTTATATATATATATATATATATATATATATATATATATATATATATATATATATATATATATATATATATATATGTATATATGTATATATATATGTATATATGTATATGTATATGTATATATATATATATATATGTATATGTATATATATATATATATATATATATATATATATGTATATGTATATATATATATGTATATGTATATATATATATATATATATGTATATGTATATATATATATATATGCATTCTGAAGATTTTCGGAAGCTTAAAATATTAATATGAGAATTTTTTTATGTTTTCTCTAATAAACATGCTATTTAAAGGTCTCTGCAGAACTATTAGAATTAAACAATGCTGAATGCATCATCAGTAATGAATATCGGACATAATATTGCAGGTGTTATCAGCCAAGCTTAGAGTTGTTTCACAGCCTGTGGTTGTTTACAGTTTTGATTTGATTTGAATACAAAATGTTCAGCAGGCTGCATTCATAAGCAAACAATGCACCTCTATGTGTTGCTGTTTGGCAGAGAAAATATGAAATCTAGAAAGAAACTCTTCCGTTAAAAGCTCTGCCACACAGCCAATGTGCCTGTCTCTTTAAAATGCCCCTATTATGCTATTTTAAAGTTCACTAATTTCTCCTACAATACATGTTCATGTATCCATGGTCAAAAAACACTTCAATTTTCTCATAATATACATTTCAGCAATAACTCTTCTCTCAAAGTGTCTGAAACAGTTCGATAATTGATTCAGTCTCTCTAAACCCATCCTTTCCAAGAGCCTACTCTGCTATGATTGGTCAGATGGCCCAGTCTGTTGTGATTGGTCTACTTTGCTCTGATTGGTCAGATAGCCCAGTCTTTTGGGATTGGTCTACTCTGTTCTAATTGGTCAGATGACCCAGTCTGTTATGATTGGTCTACTCTGCTCTGATTGGTCAGATGGCCCAGTCTGTTGTGATTGGTCTGCTCTGCTCTGATTGGTCAGATGGCCCAGTCTCTTGTGATTGGTCTACTCTGCTCTGATTGGTCAGATGGTCCAGTCTGTTGTGATTGGTCTACTCTGCTCTGATTGGTCAGATGGCCCAGTCTGTTGTGATTGGTCTACTCTGCTCTGATTGGTCAGATGGCCCAGTCTCTTGTGATTGGTCTACTCTGCTCTGATTGGTCAGATGGCCCAGTCTGTTGTGATTGGTCTACTTTGCTCTGATTGGTCAGATGGCCCAGTCTGTTGTGATTGGTCTACTCTGTTCTAATTGGTCAGATAGCCCAGACTGTTGTGATTGGTCTACTCTGCTCTGATTGGTCAGATGGTCTAGTCTGTTGTGATTGGTCTACATCTTACAGTGCATGTCAGAAACAAAATGCTCATTACCATATCTGAATTTCAGCTCTTGATTTTCCTCAGCATTTGATACACAGTGATACGAACAGTAATGATGGCATCAGTTTTACCATATAAATTCCAGCCTCATGCTTCGGAAGTGTCATCCTCTCGACACACGAATCAGGCTCTTCAAGGTCTCAACTACAACTACAGTGTCTGAGGGCAAAGTGGACATTTTTTGCGGGCAGGCAATGAAGACCGTAGGCTGGCATTATGCAAATGTGTTACAAACCTATGTAGGTTTGAGGAGGAAGTGAGACTGGAATGACTGACTCATTTCAGGCAGCTCAGAACCAGATATGTTTTTAGGAGACATTTATGACAACTCATTTATCATGCACTTTGATCTTTAAAACTTTGTAGACCTTTCACATTAACAAACAGCTATTACACACTACATGAAAGGTAAGAAGCATAATAGGAGCACAATAAGGTGCATTTCAGAGCTAAAATTGTTCAAATAGTGTTCTTTATTGAAAACAATAAAATAACATATAATAAATAAATACAAATCTGTGTAATAAGTAAAAGGAAGTGTCTCATTACACTGTAAAATAAGGAATTGCAACTAACACCCAGGCAGAAACAGGCCTCTGATTACTTTAGCAGCAAAGGTTTTTACTCTCCCCACATTCCCTAAAGAAATTTGCAGGCAAAATGTCTATGAATTAACATGCATATCTCCAGGACATGATGTGTATGATTATTACTGTCCTGTATAATGTATTTTGTATTTTATACCGTTTTTATGCATGCTTTATGATTGTAACTTTCTCAACCACTGTGTTGTACCATTGTAACAATCATAACAGAGACATACTATCCCCGCAAGTCCATCATAATTTCTTCATTCAACACGGCAGAAATTGATTGCAACTTCAACACCATCAACCTACTGAACCATCAAGACTTTCTCCAGAGACTGCATCCGGACACTCGTTCAATGGCCAAGGCATTGCAAGTTATTCTTTAATGGTAACACTTTAGAATACTGTATCTTACTTACTGCATAACTAATAAGGAATTATTGAAGAACTAATAGGTAATTTTTCATTAACTACTTCTTCACTACTGTTAACTACTAAGGAAGATGTGTTAACTAATGAGTATGTAATAGAATTTTATGATTGTGTTAAGTAACAGTTAGTTAGTTAATCAATAACTAATGAATTATGTCATATCTCCTGAAGAACTACTATTAATTATCTATTAATTAAGGTTCAAGAAAAATAACTAAGAAGTAACTAATGAACAGTCATACAAAACTACATTGAGTTGTGACCTTCCTTATTTACTAATGTTATTAATAGAAGAAAATACAATTTTAACAAATGCATATAAATGTTAAAGAGGTTTTGGCCTATGTGGTTTTGTGAGTGTGTTCTGTAAGAAATAAACTTCAGAAAGGAACCCCACTCAAGTGCCTTGCCTTAACTAACCTCAGATTAGTTTTTATATTGTATATACAGTACTGTGTGTCTGTATTGCTCAGCATAGAATGCCATTGAGTAAATTCATGTATTTGAGGCAACGACTGAGGGAAACTGAACATGTAGGGAACTTATTAGGAATTAATAAATAATTGTTAGATAATTCTTCAGGAATTACTTAGAACCTGAAACAGTATTCTAAAATGAAAATATAGGAAACCCATTAGTAATTAATAAAGAATTACCAAATAATTATCCAGGAATTAGCCTACTTATAACCTGAAACAGGATTCTAAATGTGAAAATATAGGGAACTTATTAGTAATTAATAAATAATTATTAGATAATTCTTGAGGAATTACTTAGAACCTGAAACAGTATTCTAAAGTGAAAATATAGGGAACCCATTAGTAATTAATAAAGAATTACCAAATAATTATCCAGGAATTAGCCTACTTATAACCTGAAACAGGATTCTAAATGTAAAAATATAGGGAACTTATTAGTAATTAATAAATAATTATTAGATAATTCTTCAGGAATTACTTAGAACCTGAAACAGTATTCTAAAGTGAAAATATAGGGAACCCATTAGTAATTAATAAAGAATTACCACATACTTCCCACTCAAATCAAACTTACTGTTAAAAAAAAAACACTATTAACGTAATCATCTTAACCTTTGTAAAATACATGAAAATGACTCGTTTAGGGTACATGATATCTTCCTTTATTTCAGATAAGGACATTTCTTAATACAGCTTATTTTATTTTGTTTTTGTTACGGTTAATCAATCCGTGTGTTCATTTTGCGTATCTGAAAACTCTTGGAACTCAGATAAAAACTATTCCAAGTGTAATCACCCGGTCTCTGTTCTCCCGTTTCCACGGTAAAAGTGCTGGATCTCTTGCGGGAGCTGGGCTCGTGTTTGGCGGGGAAACTGCTAACTTCAGACCGCCGCCGAAAGATGCTGTGACTCCATAACCTGCCCATAAACAAACAGTGCACAGCTCTGAGAACATATTTTAACATCTGATGTAAATAGATTTAGTATCTTTAGAAATACAATTATTTGTTTTATGCAAGGGATCAGGTGTTTCCATCACGCAAAAAAGACCAACGCGTTAGCTAGGTAGGCTAACTGACATCGCGTCCTTGTATGTTGCTTGCATAGAATAAAATGATTTACAGCACAGTAATAATTTTATAGATTAAATGAAACGTACACAAACCTGCATTTCGCCGAAGAAATGCACATATCGGCGGCGCTGAGAACTCTCCAGAAGAGGATGCAAATGCCCGCACTCTAGTCTTGATCACCAAATCACTGTAAAATGTAGTCTTGCTAATGAAATAAAAAGTTTGCCTATTTGCTGATCAATATATAGCCTATAGGTAAATGTCTGCACTTATCTTTCTTATTAGTGCTGAATGAATAAAACTGTCTAAAAAACAAAAAAACATTGATCAGTGCTTTTTACTTTTTAAGTACTTTAAAAATTAATTACATTTGTACTTTTAAGGTTAATTTGAAAATGAATAGGCCTAATTATAATTTTACTGAAGTCATATTTTATTGGGGTATCCATACTTTTACTCAAGTTCTTGATTTGTGTACTTCATCCACCACTCCACTGAAAAAAACCTGGATTATTGTAGTACCGGTAACTACTGTATATGACTGTTCATTAGTAGTTACTTCAAAGTTATTTTTCTTGAACCTTAATTAGTAGATAATTAATAGTAGTTCTTCAGGATATATGGCAATTCATTAGTTATTGATTAACTAACTGATACTTAACACAATCATACAATTCTATTACATACTGATTAGTTAACACATCTTCCTTAGTAGTTAACAGTAGTGAAGAAGTAGTTAATGAAGAATTACCTATTAGTTCTTCAATAATTCCTTATTAGTTATGCAGTAAGTAAGATACAGTATTCTAAAGTGTTACCTATTTAATTAACTAACTAAACAGAGGTTTAGTGTAAGCTGCAGACTCTTCGTTAACAAGTTACTTTGAACTAAGAAACCAATGGTTCTGTTTGAATCTACATGTTGGACAAAATATATTCTCCTAAATATCATCCCAAGTTCTTTAACTATTACATATTGGATTTGTTGAGGGTTTGTCAGCTTGAAATGCATGAATAATTTATGCAGTTACTGTTGAGGATTATTGTTTTGCTTTATACTGGCTTTATTTATTCTGTTGTTGTTGTCACTGTTGGTTATTTGTTGTGGTGTGATGTTAAGAGCTCATCTTTCTACCTAATGAAGTTTGTTGGTTGCCACAGTTATTGAAGTTTATGTTCCGAGGTCCAAATGCATCTACATAACTTCACAAACTGCTGAGTTAGCTTTATATTAAATGTCATATTAAATTCTGTTTCATACATTTTCTTGTGTTGCTAATTGATAATTTGCTGAAAAAAAAATACATTTTAGGTTACCCTAACAAGAATAGGCTATATTTATCATTAATAATTATATCATTTTTAAGAATGTTATTGAAAAAATAGAAGAAAAAATCTTAAAGTATCACCTTGCCTTTTTTATTTTTTATTTTTATTTTATTAACAGGGTCTTTTTACCATGCACATAGTTGCTGTAATATAAACTCACAGCAAGACCATGACAGTAAAAGTGAAGATTGTTCCCATGGGTATTGTGTTTTCATGGAAAGCCAAATGATTCTGTTTTTACCAATATTTCATTATTAGAATAGGGTTCATTATAACAAATTTTGCAGTTCGTTTTGTCTAAATGCAGAGGTGATGGACATCTTGAGGATGCCATTATTGTTTCTAACTGCAGAACAGCCTACCACAGCAACTTAAGGTAAGTATACACTCAGCAGAGTGCATACAATGACACAATGCACATCTAAATATAATGTCTCTCTAATGGGATTTGCATTCTGCCAGATGGAAAGATCTCTAGGTCTCAATAGACTCAAGGACATTATAAGGTTGTCTATTTCCATATGTCTTCCTGGTTTGATATTGACATTTTAGATGCATCCGAATCATGCCCTTGCGGGAACGGCTTCATTACAGCTCTTTGAGGTGTCGTAATCAGCACGGCGTCCCTTGAATGTACTCAATAATTCAAAGCCAAAGTATGTTCCTTTCATAAGTCCTGTCATTTGTCATCACATATTGCAGGTGTCCTTTAGCTTCCCAGCAGGGTACACTCTTATGCAGCTTATCAGGTAGGCAAGAAACAGGAGTAAATGTAAACCAATCAAAAAAAAAAAAAAAAAAAAAAAAAAAAATGTAAAGGAATAGTTTGCCCAAAGATATATTCTAGTGCCATATACTCAGATGTTGATTCTATGGAAGCTTGTTTATGCCACAGAATAAAAAATAAAAAAGGTAATTGCGACTTTTTATCTTGCAATTCTGACTTTCAGAATTGCGTGATATAAAGGCACAATTGCAAGTTATAAAGTCAGAATTGTAAGATATAAACTCGCAAAAAACTTTTTATAACTTTATAACACGTACTTTAAAGTCATAATTGCATACTATAAAGTCGTAATTGCGTGTTATAAAGTCAGAATTGTGAGAAAAAAAGTCAGTCTTTTTTTCTTAGAATTGGACTTTATGGGCCCTATTTTAACGATCTGAAACGCAAGTGTCAAAGCGCAAAGCGCAAGTAACTTTGTGGGCGGGTCTCGGCGCTGTTGCTATTTTCCCGGCGGGATAAATGACTCTTGCGCCAGGCGCAAATCTAAAATGGGTTGGTCTGAAGTAGCTTCATTATTCATAGGTGTGGTTTGGGCGTAACGTGAAATAAACCAATCAGAGCGTCATCTCACATTCCCTTTAAGAGCAGGCGCGCTTTTTCTAAAGCGGATTCCTATTGTAACGGCGGATTTGCCAGGCGCGCGCCAGGAGCGGTTCACATCCGAGGAGAGCAACGCTCTCGTCAGGGACGTTGGGGATGGAGAAACCCACCCAAATTAACTTCGGTTAAAAAGGCGTATGATAATTTGGGTAAATGTGTAAGCTAGATGTATGCTTTTATAATAAATTGTCTATCTATCTATCTATCTATCTATCTATCTATCTATCTATCTATCTATCTATCTATCTATCTATCTATCTATCTATCGTAATAATGTATGATTTGCAAAAATGAAAACTGCTGCTTCTGTGTAGATAAGAGAATCAAAGTGTATGCGCATTGTGCTCACGCTACATTGATTATGGCCCAGCATGTGCCCTTAAAATAGCATATGAATAACATGCGCAACGCGCCACTGACTTAGTGGCGCAATTGTTTTCTAAACCTGCAAAATAGCATGAAGGAACGTTTGCGCCGGAACACGCCTCCTTTTTTGCGCTGAACCGCCCTCCCTGGGCGGTTCAGCGCAAAAAAGGAGGCGTGTTCCGGCGCAAACGTTCCTTCATGCTATTTTGCAGGTTTAGAAAACAATTGCGCCACTAAGTCAGTGGCGCGTTGCGCATGTTATTCATATAACAAAAAATAGCATGTTATATGTAGCGCAAGTTCATTCCCAAGTTTAGCGACGTGCTTCTGTGGAGGGAAAAGCGCGCTTTGCGCGGGTGCAAAATAGGAATGATACATGCGTCGGTGTACAAAGTCAATTGCGCTGGGTGCAAGATAGGGCCCTATAACTCACAATTGCGAGTTTATATCTCGCAATTCTGAGAAATAAAGTCAGAATTGTGAAATCTAAACTCAATTATGAGATAAATTGTTGCAATAATCTTTTAAAATGTTTTATTCTGTGGCGGAAACAAGCTTCCATATGTTTCAAACCTGTATTAGGAAAAAAGACCATGCTGGTTGCACTTTTACATGTTACAATGAATGTGGAATAAAGCTTTCAAGCTTTAAAAAGGGCTCAAAAGCACAATGAAATAATCCTAAAAGCAGCCTATGCAATGTTTGGACTATACTGCAAGTTTGAAGCCATACAACATAGGGTTGTGTAAGCAACAGACTGAGAAGTAAATTTTAATTATTCCTTAAGCAAACCAGAAGCCTGTCATCAGTCAGTCAATCATCCTCTGCATCCGAGGCCATATTGATTGCATGCATATTTACAACCAAAAGTTGATGCAAAAACCCAAAGAGCATTAATTAATAAAGTGTTGTACCCAAGGCTAAAACGTCCATAACCTGGAATAATTGTGTAATTTGTGTTGACGTATTTTACACATTCGACTAGGATACTGAGATCGACAAATCAAATGTTGCTGGCTGTTCCACAATCCAAGAAGAAGTCAAAGGGTGATCAAGCTTTCTCTGTAGTAGCTCCTAAATTGTGGGACAGTCTTCCCCTTTATATTTGGCAGGCTCCATCTATCAAGGTGTTTAGGTCTCAGCTGAAAACGCATCTTTTTAAATTAGCTTTTGAAGTAAGGGAATCTTGAGTATTGGAAACATTTCTTTCTAAAGTGATCTCATTGGGCAGATTCTATTTTGGTGCATTAGAAAGTTTTATGTGTGTGTGTGTGTGTGTGTGTGTGAGAGAGAGTGTCTGTAGGCTTGGCAAATGTGACTCTTTTTTAATTAAATTATGAAGGCAAAAAAGTTGTTTTTAAATGTGCTATATAAATAAATCAAATTTGAAGTTGAAAGTTTAAAATGGTAGAAATAAAATTCATCAAGATTATGGTTTCTTTTCTTCATCACATCAACTAGCACTTTTGGAGAGTTGCTGGGATGGTTATTCTCAATTCCAAATAGAAAGGCAGTGAATTCTCAAAACCGGCAGGACAAAGTAAATTAAGCAGTGATTTATAGACATTGGCCATATTTTTCCATTTTAATCCTGCCACCATGATATATGAATGCGGGTGTATTCATGTTGAGTGTTTCCTCAGGGACACGTGTGAATAAATGAGATGATTTATATATTCAGATCAGGGCGAATGCATCTGGCTCTATCTGTTCGTTCGTGTAAGATAATAAAGTGGTTTTCTTTAATGACAGTAAAAGCATTTTGGTGTCTAAGTACATTTTGACAGGCACCTTTTGCTCGATTGCTCACATAAAAAGCTGTGTAGAAATAACATGCTGTCTCAAATAAATTATTTCACACAAAGCACTGTCCTGCAATGACTTACCCATTAGCTTGCTATTGCTGGACCATTGCATTGTCTTTTTCATGCTGTGTAATGGCTGTGATTGTCCCAACCATGGATGCCTATTATACCTGGAACTAACGGTTAAAATTTCAATTCATTTTAAAGGCAATCGCTTGCATGCCACATTCAACTTTAAAAGTATTCCACATGGAAACACTAACCCTTTGGTCCTAGTTGTTTTGTAACCATTAGAAAGAGACGAAAATTGCACTTTTACTCCCAACATCATAAACAACAAAAATGATCTTCTGTGCTCTCTAATATACCAGTGCGAAAAGAAAGCAGGACTGCTCGACTGGTAAATTGAGCATTTCTCAAAGTTTCATGTACCCCAGACTTCATCTTGACAATGGATTTCATTTCAAAGGCTTAATCAAAGCGAAACAGGTTTATAAATTATAAAAGGCTGCACATGCTATGAAGTGTCGACTCACTGTGAATTCAACAATCATTGCCCCAGTTCAGTAACCCTGTACTCTCAGTGTAGGTGGTAATGTTAAAGTGGGCACACAATGTGCTGTACATTACACACAGGGTCCTTGGAGTGTTAGTTTATAATAACTTGACCTGCCCTTCCCTCCCTTGCAAACTAACCAAAGTATCTTCTTATCAGTGGGTGGCACATGATGTAAAACTTATGCAACTGAACGAGAAGCAAAGAACAAGTTATAGGAACTCCTACAGCCAAAAATAGTTTGCTTTGTTTCCATTGCATCCTCAGGCTGTGAAATAACACACTTCTAAAAATAAAACCTTTTCTGTTTAATCCTACTTTCATTTACCCAAATAAAAGCCAGGCAACCCTCACAGTAGGAGGCTACAATGAATCATAATCTTATGAAGAAATCCATGTAGAAAATATCCTGTTGGTTTAATATTCCCTTTAAATTCACCTACCAAGTGTCAATGGCATTTTCAAGAACAACTAAAATAACTCATCACCATGATTATACTACAGTTCTAAAGGTGGTTGCCAGAGTGTCGCTTTTCTCTGTGTTTTCTGTGAGGTATTTAGCACATTATGTTTGGGGTTGTGGCTGGTTGTTTGGGTGTTGCTAGGTGGTTGTCACCCCACCTGTGAATTCTAGTGAACATTCAAGATTAAAATGCATTGTTAATGGAATTGAAGCTCCCCCTGTTTTTGTGACTCAAACTGTCTGAATCTTTGCCAAAGGCTGATGGGTGCTATTACTCTGCTGTGAATTCACCAGTATGCGCCCGCACTGCTAATGAACTGCTAATTAACTCCCCCAATTAGCTCAAACCCCAGTTCAACAGCCTTATTTATACAGTAGTTGCTCAGACTAGGTAGTAACCGGTACTGGAGTTCTCTAATGTTCTCTGTCAGTTTAAAATACCATGGGCAGCCTGAAGCTATGTCACTGCTCAGTGACATTTGACACTGTGAAGGCAGTGATGGGCAAAGACATTATGACCCTAATGTTAGTGCACTACTCTCAAAAAGCCCTTTCGCTTGTCAAAATATTCAGACGGCAAAATGGTGCCACTCTTCCTCGGATGACTCATGCTCTTGTCACCAAGGTTACAATTTTCATACTGCCTTTAAAATATTCAAACCATGGGCCACATCACATTTATAAGGAAACATCACTCTAGATACTTTTAACCACATAAACATCACTCTGGAGTCATATTCAAGATGTTTCAGTGACTCAGTGATCTGTCATTGAATTGAATTTTGGTCATTTTTTACTTAACCATACATTGGTTAAAATCAATGACATGTTTTCCTTGGAACACAAAGGAGTTATTTCATAGAATATGTGGATACTGTTATATTTATCATGTTATATTGTTTTAAATATGATATAGTTACATTTGTAATATAATTATACTACTAGGCAATGGCAAAAAGTGTCCAAATCAACCTGAATTCACCCCCTTGTATAAATATTTTAAATATTATATCTGATATATAGTTATAATAGTAATAATATAGTAATAACATAGTTATATCGCTAATACTTTACAATAAGGTTTCATTTGTTATCATTAGTTAACTACATTAGTTGACATGAACTAATAACAATACTACTACTGTACTAATTCTACTGCATTTAATAATCTTATTAAATGCAATAATGAACAATACTTAAGCATATACTTTTTTATTTTATTTACTAATACGTTATTAAAATCAAAGGTTGTTTTTATTAACATAAGTTAATGCACTGTGAACTAACATGAACAGACAATGAACAGCTCTATTATATTATTAACTAACATTAACAGAGATTAAAAAATATATATATTGCAACAAATGTATTGCTCATTGTTAGTTCATGTTAGTTAATAAATTAGACTGTACTGTACTTGGTGTGTGTGTGTGTGTGTGTGTGCGTGCGTGCGTGCGTGCGTGCGTGTGTGTGCGTGTGTGTGTGAGAGAGAGAGAGAGAGAGCGCGAGTGAGTGAGTGAGTGAGTGAGAGAGAGGGAGGGAGGGAGAGTGAGAGAGAGGGAGAGTGAGAGAGAGGGAGGGAGGGAGGGAGGGAGAGTGAGTGAGAGAGTGAGTGAGTGAGTGAGTGAGTGAGTGAGTGAGTGAGTGAGTGAGTGAGAGAGAGAGAGAGAGAGAGAGAGAGAGAGAGAGAGAGAGTGAGAGAGAGTGAGAGAGAGAGAGAGTGAGTGAGTGAGTGAGTGAGTGAGTGAGTGAGTGAGTGAGAGAGTGAGAGAGTGAGAGAGAGAGTGAGAGTGAGTGAGTGAGTGAGTGAGTGAGGGAGGGAGAGAGAGAGAGAGAGAGAGAGAGAGAGAGAGAGAGAGAGAGAGAGAGATTTTGAAGATAGAGTGTATAGTCAGTTTAACTGTAGTATCAATTTGCATCCTTTATTGAGGGTTTAAAACAAATCAGAACAACCACTCATCTAAATGCATTAGATTTGTGGTTGGCTTGTAGTGTTATAAACATATTTTGGTAAGGTTTGAAACAATGCAATAAATAAATAAGCATATATATTGCTGAATTGTATTTGCATGAAACTGACTTGTATAGTCTCAGCTTTACAGAGGTCACTCAAAAACTAAATCAAAAGTTAATGTATGCCATTTGTAAATAGCACTTTGAATTGTTTCACTTGTATAACCAATTGACGGGAGAGGTTCGGACAGAAGATTTGGTGTTTGTTTAAAGCTGCAGTCCGTAACTTTTTGGGGTTAAAAATTATCCAAAATAATTTTTTGAGCAAGTACATAACCACCCAGTGTTCAAAACTATCTGCTTGCCTTAGCTCGATTCAAAATGGTAAGCTTGTAATAATGTTTTTTAATTCCAGTGGTACTGGTGGATTTCCGCGGGAAATTCGAGCATGTCTTTGCGTCATTACGTCACATCTGTACACATAAAGAAGGAGTCTCGGCTCGTAGGCCATATTGCGTGTGAGGATGTTGGAGGTAGAGATTTATAGCCTTTTCTCACAGCACTTGCAAATAACTGCAATTGCAGATTTCAAACAGAGATGCCGACAAAGAGGAAAAACTACGGACTGCAGCTTTAAATTCGGGACAAGTTTCAAAGTGAAGGACAGGAATCCAAGACATGGCAATATACTGAATTCAAAGAGTTATTCAGTCTCTAAACACTAGATTTAAACAAATGTATTCACGCACCACAACATACTCCATTTGTATAGGCTCCCTATAAGGCTTTAAATCATCACGCAATATAATAACAGCTATACCATTTTAATGGTATAGCTGTAGGGTTTTTCATACCCTACAAACTTATAGACAATACACTTAGCAAAAATTTTGAAAAGATGTTTTGTAGATGTTCTTTAGGAATAAAATCCCCCCCAAAAATACTATATATTACATTTAATATAAATTCCTAGTTGGTTGCTACAGGTAGCAATAAGCTGTATCATACTGCACACTGTAAATTTATATAACTGGTCAGGGCATTATGGTAAATATTGCCTAGCTAACAGTTTCATCGTTCTTCACTGGAACATCTTGAAATGCATGAGGCAGCAGAAGGCAGGGTCTGTATTGATTGTATTGCTGAGAATAGAGCATGCAGGCACAGCGCCCAGAGCTTTGTCATATACAGGATGTACGTGGATAATGCCGTGTTCCATTCAAAGTCAGATGTGGCTATTTCTGTTTTATATCTCCTATACTTCCGACCACAAATGCATTCCATTACTCGATGCACAGAAGATGAAGTATAAAAACAAATTGCAATTCTAGCATTCCCTTTAGAAACGTCAACGAAGAGACCCACATCTCCTGGAAACCAAACTGAACAGGATGAATAATGGTATAGGCTAGCGTCTGTTTTGCAGGTGCAAAAGTATCATCCACAGAGTTTTACACATTTGCAATTGCAAACACCTGGATAGAAATGATTGTTTTTCTTTGTTTCTATATATCCATGGGTGTTGCCAAGCTTGTTTCACGTCATCCACAGTTTCAAGTTGAAAGCCAAACTTCCCAGGACCAAGGGGATTTTGTTGCACTTTTCCAAGTAAGAAGTTCCAAATCTTGTTTTAAAGTTGGAAGTCAAATTAGGAAGTTGAAATTTTCCCAATAGGGAGATGGAAATAATAATAATAATAATTTCCATGTAGGAAATTAGAAAAAAAAATGTTCCGTTTTGAATGTGATGCAGCATTAAAGGGATAGTTCACCCAAAAATGAAAATTATCCCATGATTTACTCACAGTCAAGTCATGCCAGGAAGCTAGTTATTTTAGTCGATAACATTTTAAATATGAATATTTTTCTTACACGAACACATCACTTCCCTTTAGAAGGCCTTTATTAATCCCTCGGAGCCATGTGGAGAATTTTTATCATGGATGGATGGACTATATAGGAATAGACAGCCGTTCACTGCCATTAAAAAGCTTGGAAGAGCCAGGACATTTTTTTTAATATAACTCTTGATTGTATTCGTCTTAAAATAGAATGTCATATACACCTAGGATGACTTGAGGGTGAGTAAATCATGGGCTAATTTTCATTTTTGGGTGAACTATCCCTTTAATAGCTTTGGTCAGCATGCTACAGATGATGGTAAAACTATAGCAGGAGAAGAAACGTGCAGAGGAACCAAAACTCAGGAATGGGCATCCGTACTGCTCTGGCTGGCAGATACTGTCCATATGCCAGCTGTAAAATTAGTCTGTGTTGGCATAACATGACTGTTGAGCCATATGATAATTAATTAACACAATGGAGTGTTCTGTCATTGTTCAATGAAAGAAAAAAGCTCGTCAAGTGTCTAGATTTGGAAATTGAGCTGTCAGTACAACAAGATTCCAGTTTCCAGCAAGAAATAAGCTGGGGGAAGCATCATTTCTTGTTTATCTGATATAGAAGACGAGTGATATGAGGTTATGTGATTGAGAGGAGGCCACACAGAGTGAAAAGTATCAAGAAATAAAACATACTACATACACAGTGCAGTACCGATAATGCTTGCCTCTAGGAACAGAAAAACAGTACGATATTAGTACACCCAGGCATGTCAAGACAAAGAAAGAAGGAAACCTCTGAGCATCGGTCCATGTTGTACATGTCAAATAAAATCAGTCATAATAAATAACCGTCTTTACATTTTCACAGCTTCAGGACAAATTTTAAAATATATTTTACATCAGACATGAAACAAATACTGTAAAATTTGATTGGATGCACAGCAACAACAACAGCAGAAGCATTTTCTCCTCCTGTTATAATGCATAGGTTTATAATCCTATATATTGTGCTTTCCTAACTAAGGTTAATTGCATATTATTACTTTCCATGCTGTCCACAACCTACCTGAACAAGCTGGTAAGCCATTTTGAGTTGCGAACCTACCGCTTTGATACACAAGGGCAGCCGCCACATGGACATATTTCTCAAAAGCTTCCCCTATCACTTCCCATTCAACATCTGACCAAACATGCCACATTCCTAGTTCCTGTTAAAAGCTATGAAATCCCATCAGAGTTCCTGCTTCTGTCCAGCGATGTCCACCATCAGGCTGTTTGAGTGCTTTCCCCAACAACCCAAGGGAATGACAAAATGCTGCAATGGATTTTTTGGCGAAAGGTCAATTGCTAGTTCTGAAAAAAGAGGAGTAGCAAATTGCCATTGACTCGAGAAGTTTGGAAACTGAGGACAAAGTGGATTGCAAAGATCAAAATGTCCCAAGACATCATAGAAGAAACAGTGTGCAATGGAGATTAACTTGACAGATTTACTGATCTGTAAACAACAGATGTGTTAAGACCACTCTGAGTGTGAAGGATGTATGTATGTGTGTGCGTATTGTCAGCTCAAAAACACCCCCTCTTTGCCAAACCTATTTACTTTCTTTACAATTTACAACTGACTTTTCCAGTTTAAGTATAACCGTTTCTTTTGCTTTGGTCACTAACTCTTGTTTGCCTGAAATTGCAGGTCCACATGCTGCTAGCCTGACTATGATTCACATATTGGACTGATTCCCGCTCTTCAGCAATCTTGGCCAGCGCTTGATCCAGTCGGATAACGAAGAGATTGATAACAGACCTATTGAGATAGAGCGCTCCCTCAGTGTATTTGCCAGCCTGTAAATCAACGAGGTAAAGCCACCAGCCTACGCTAGCTGAGCCCGAAGTAAATTGCTGTTTACTCCAGAGCCTGCAGGTGTCCTTTAGGCCAGAGAGCCCCAGGATGCACTGTAACTCAAGAGCTGTGTCATTATATACAGGGAACTGATCAATAGTTGCAGGGAAATCCATAGGAAATCAGGGTAAAACCTGCGCTTCATTCCGCAGCTGTCCGGATGAATGACAGCACTATATGCTGTCAAAAGATACTGATGATTTATTTGGTTTAGTGTTGGGCTACACTTGAAATGCAACACTCACACTCACTTATCCTTCTAAACTGTTTACAAAAAGTAGTATGTAAATGTATTGCTTATGTGCACTTTTTCACATGACCTCACTATGTTGTATGGCTGTGAAGTGTCATATATCTCCTAATTTGATATTACAACAATATTTAGCTGCTGATTTGGTATTGCACTATTTACAGTGTGTGCATAATTATTTGGCACATTATTATCAATATTCTGATCTTTAAAAACAAAACAAAAAAACTACTATTAATTTTTGTACATAATCATTTAAAAAGTGATTGTTAACGAGGGCTGGAAGTCAAAAGCTCCTGTATTCAGATGTGCATAATTATTAAGCAGGGTTTCTTTTACAAGTAAAATGGGCCAAAAATAGATTTAGCTCACACTGGAAATTTTAAAATTATGAAAAGCCCATGAGAAGGACCATGTCGTGACCATTTGACAGTGAAATGCTCATTAGGTCAGCAGGGTCTCAAAAAACAAGTCGAGAAGCATGTTAACTGCAAAAAGACTTTCTGGTGGTTTCACATTTAATTCTTCAACTTAATTCTCAGTCTCCAGTGCGGCCATTTTCCAGAAATGCACACTATGGAGTCTCCAGAAGTACAAGGTGTCAGGTTCTCAGAGAGGCAAAGAATCCTGAAACACGACCCCCTAAGAATCACAAAGCTGAAGTGTCATGAAATAGACTGATTTAAAAAAAATAAAAATAAATGTATGGACAGATAGGTTGAGGGTAACTCTTGAAGTACCAGCCCAGACAGCAACATAGTGTCGGCCCAGATTCGACCCACATCTGGTACACGTTGAATCCACATGTACCAAATGTAGCCCGGATCTGGGCCGACACTATGTTACTGTCAGGGCGCAAACAAAGTTTGAGTCAAACAACAGCGGCAGTGGCGAGAGAGTCATGCTGCTCCTAACAATGAGCAAGACGGACCTTTCAGGTCGAATGAACTTCCAAGACTTACTGCCAGATTCTAGAAGAGAAATTCTCCAAACAGTGGAACAAGAGGAAGTGGTGCTGATCCCCCAAGAGTCAACCTATCTGTCAATAAACCCTTTAAAAAAATATTAGTCTTTATGTATTTCACAACACTTCATCTTGTGATCAAGTTGGATTCAGGTTTCAGGATTCTTTACCTTAGCAAAGTCTCTGAAAACCTGACACCTTGTACTTCTGGAGACTCCATGTAGGTTTCAGTTCTGGAAAATGGTGGCTCTGGAGACTAAAGAGTTTGTGATGGTTTTCACTTCTAATTCTCCACCTTATTTCCAGAGGTAAATTTTTCAAGTATCTGTACTTTATCAGAGTGTTTTTCTTTGGAAAACTTTTACTTCACTTCATTCCAAAGCATATTGCCGTACCTTTTACTTCTTATTTCTTAAAGTATTTCACAATATAATTTCTTCTCAATTTCTTTATGTGTGACCCTGCTGCCCCAATTGTTGTCCAATTATTTTGTCCAAATATATTATTATATATTTACCTTTTTTTTATTTAGCAATTTCTATAGTAATATTTGAAGAGTTTGGTTCCAAAACGCTATAAATCCAAAATTGTTAAATTGAGAAAAAAGGCATTTTCTTTCCCAAAAGACTGTTTGTATGAAAACTGTTATTTTCTGTTTCAAACTGTAATATATCATTATGAGTTTGTAATAACATAAATAAATCAAATCCATATTTTGATTTTAAACATTTATTAAACAAAGACATTTTTTTCCTCCAAAATGCAATTATATATCCATAACACGTTTTTCCCCAAAATGCTACAAATCCATTTCATCAACAAAAACTCACTTTCTGTATGAAATTGAGCAAAGACATAACAATAAATAACAAGGAAAGGTTGTCTATACATATGACAAACCCCAAACTTGAACAACATCACTTATAATAAACCATTAAACCAATTTTTAAAAGTACATTCATCTCACTGCCTTTTTCAGATTGCATTCATTTCAGTCTGATATTAATGCTGTTAATAGCAACATTTCAAGTTCATCCTGAACTCGTACGTAACATTAGAGCAAAATTTTGTTTCTGTTGCATTCATCTTGTTATTCTGTACACTACATTCATTCAGTTTTCAAAACAATGTACGAAACTGTACAATTATTAAGTTAAACAGTATTAAATAGTAAGTCATCTATACATACAAGTCCCAAACTTGGACAACAGATTTCTAAAAAATACATCCATCACAATGCTTCATAAAAACATGTTCATAAAAACAATATTTCTGTGTCATTAAAAAACATAATATTTCTGTGCAAAATATAACTTTAAATAAACGATACATCTGTGTGAGATTGTGCAACATAACTAGGCTATAAGCAACCATGACAGTCGATTTACATAATGCCAACTTGAACAAATTTCTTATAGTGGAACACAGATATATGAAATACATTAATCATGTTGTAGTGCATGTTATCTATCTATCTATCTATCTATCTATCTATCTATCTATCTATCTATCTATCTATCTATCTATCTATCTATCTATCTATCTATCTATTATGGACAACTACAATTCAGTGCCATTGTGAAGTGCCATTATCTAGACACACCCAACCACACACAGACTTTCTCACCACTCACTTAACTCCTCCTCCTGTTTGCTCAGGTCTTTCTCACATACACACGTGTACACACACACTTGTTATGCACTGAAACAGTGAACTCAAAAGGCACAATCGGCAGAATTATTCTTCATGGCTGTCGCGGTCGGCATCATTTACAATGAGTGCTCCATCATAGAAGGCACGCACAGTGTCACTGGCACCAATTTCAGCAAGCAAGTTAAGCACATCCTTTCTTTTTGCATCCTTCACTGTGCTTACATTTGGGAGCTGACTCGGCTTGAAGTTTGCCCAGTTCTGTCCTCGCTTCAAAACCGAGTGATAGCAGAAGTCACTGTTGTACACAGTCTTGAATCCAAGTTTGTCATTCCTGAGTTCCAGCATTCTAGCATCACTGAGCTTGAATGACTTCTGTGGCTTTACAAAAACCTGTGTTGCCTTCTTGAAATCATAAGCTTGCCAGTCCTGGCCGTAAACATGGACATGTCCATGGTTCCTCAAAATGTCATAGTACTCCTCTGGCATGAGGATGGTATTGTGCTTTCGAATCTGCTGCTCAATTCCCCTGATGGGAATATTCAGTGATCATATTCGGACAATTCTGCTTTGTTAAAGCAAACAGCATTGACAGAACATTCACATTTTTGTTTTGCCCAAAACAGGAATCACTGAATAATCTCATTCCCTATCGTGGTTGTCTTTTGACGGCTTCCGCTTCTTTCCCACAGACGACACGACCACTGGCTCCTCAATACCATCAAAGTTATTCATTTTAGCATATAAAAACTTAAAAGTCTGAGGCGAGTGTTTACCGGCGTCTACTGACAGGGTGCCACCATGACAGTTTGCGTCACGGAATGGTGCGCGGTGATTGGTCGAATGGAACTGTCGGGCTTTGCGGAAAAACAGGACTGGCGTTTGTCTCGGTTTGGGAAAAAAGGGAAGAAACAGGGCAGCGAAACACGGCGGATATCGCGTTTTGTTAAAAACTGATTATCGACCTTTGAATAGAGAGTAAATAGGGAGTTTGTTTTGGCGGTAACTCGTTTTTTTTTTCAAAATTGGCGTTTATCGCGTTTTGGAACCAAACTCTTCATTTCTATATACATTTTTCACTTCCAGCCCTCATTAACAGTTCACAAATAAATGATAATATACAAAATTAATAGTAGTTCAGATTGGAGTAGTTTGGGGTTGGCAAAATGTGCTTAGGAAAATAAAAGTTTAAGAAAAACAACTTTCCTAATAATTATGCACACACTGTAACATACTTTCTATGCATTTAGCAATTTGGCGCTCAATATAATCCCTTAAATTTGCATCACAAAAGCATTTAGCAATTTTTCACAAAGGCAGGTGAGCATGTGTCTCAAGATATTTGTTTTGAAAGTTGAACTTCTTCCTTGATGATCTGGATCACATGTGAAATGCAAAAGACACAATGCACAAGTGCAATGGTCAAAGACGTCTATCTAGCACAGGGTTATTGAATTCTGTCCCTGGAGGGTCACAACCTGCAGACTTCAGTTCCAACCTTAATTAAACACATCAGAACCAGCTAATCAAGGTCTTGATAATTACAGGAAGGTGAGTGTAATTAGGGTTTAAACTAAACTCTGTGGGTCATGACCCTCGGAACAGAATTCAATAGCCCTGGAAGGTGAAGTCTGTGAAGGTACAGTGAGTGTGGAAATACATTAATACCTGGTACATTTACTTCCCAGGAGTCAGTAAGAAGAGGTATTACTACACTGAAAATGGAAGCTTGAACACATTGAATTTTGGAATTTTGTATATTATCTTAAGAATTAAGTTTAATAATTAAATGTGAAACAACCAGAAATTATTTTGCAGTTAGTCTGTGTCTACTGTAGGATATACATCAATATCATGAAAAAAAATAAAATAAAATAAAATAATAATAATAATAATACTTTTGGTTATGATTTTTGCCATAATTGAGCAGTCCTACATTTGATGCTATTTTAGCATATTACTGAACGATTTTTTGGTGGAATACTGACTAACGGTTTAAATTAAATTAGTTTAAAAATAGTGTGCAGTTGTAGGTCTGTACTGTACAGTATTCAGAAGTAGGCTAGAACAGTCACTGTTCTTGTATGCAATACAAAGTAATGATTTTGAATAATGATCTGTCATATCCAGCATCTGCTGACAAAACTGCACATTGTACTCACAAAAGCAATAGTAAAAGGATTTCCCTCATGCATTGGATATGAGAGGCGTTAAGCTGTTTGTGCATTAGAGAGACGCTCTGGGTTCTGCTAAGGCCTGACAAACCTATGAGTTGGATAAGCCCTTGCTAGGTGCCAGTCCACAGAGACACTGACAGTTACAAGGGCACTAAGTCCTTTCTGGGCTGTCACCTAGCCTGCTACTGTAAGACTCGGTCGGATTATGTTGACACGGCAGTTGACTGCATGTGACTGAAGCGATGGATCATTACGGCGCTCTCCCTTTCTACCTCACACCTCAGCAATGTAGAAATGCCTTTTTCTCCGCTTGTCTACAGCTATTTTCCTCTCTTAGACACAGTCTGGGAATTGCTGCCTTTTTTCTCTGTCTTTTTTTCTCTCTGAGGAATTGTACGTGTGACCTTACCGGGCTGATTTTGATTCATGTGTGTATTTCTCTATTTACGCTGTGACGGTTTTTACTGATGATCGATTTGATGACTTCACAATGACTTTAGACTTCCACTGGGACGCTGTGCTTCCTCTACAAACTATTTCAAATGGGCTGATGTCTTATGCATAAGCTCTTAATAATTGGATGCCATCAATATGTGTAATCTGTGCTGGATAAAACATAGACTGCAAAGGTGTTTCAGAGGACAATGTCAGAGAGCATATTAAAATAAATATTAGTGATTCACTCAAATAGAAATTCTTGGTCAAAACTGAAAATTATCATTTTAAATGATCAATGTTTGGAAAGATGACCCTATCTGACATGGAAACTGTGGGTATTTTCTCATTTTCCAAAATATCATTGAAATCTCTCGTTATTATCTGAGCTGAAAACCGGGGACAATATGTTGTTGTGTGTTTTTGATCTTTAATTGTTGTGGGTTCCATATACTAATATAGGGGCCAAGCACTGAAAGTGTGTAGGCATCTATTGAAATTGTTGGCGTTCCTATTCTTCTTCTTCTTCTTCCGTATGGAAGTCTATGGCAGCCCACATAAAGTTATGAAATTTGGCCCACTGATAGAGGACAGTCTGACCAGTCACCATAGCAAATTTGGAGTCTCTAACTCAATCCCACTTGCGCCACCAACTGTCCAAAGTTTCACTAATGTTTATGCTAATAACTTTTGAACCATAAAGGCTAGAAACAAAACCAAGTAATCTTGTTTCCTCTGATTACTTGGCTCAAGCTAATTCAAATACACCCTATGACGTCATTTTCTGTCATGGAAATCTTTCCGCCATTTTGAATTCTCCGAAAAACCTACTTTTTCGAACTCCTCGGTTGCTCCGATTTTCACGAAAATCGAACCAGATCATCTTCAGACCATGCCGACAAAAAGTTATGGAATTCAAGTTGATTCGTCAAACCGTTCTCGAATACTGCGCAAACTAATTTTACGTAGCGCTTGCGAAATCAGACTTAAGGCTGTATCTCTGCAACGCTTTATCGTATTCAGACCAAACTTGGTATGTCATCACAAGCATGACCTGAGGCTACATGCTGTGTTTTGGCACAGCGCCACCTACTGGTCCGGAGATACAAAAAATTACTATTTTTGCTTATAACTTCTGAACGATTTGTCCAAAAATCTTAAAAGTGGTCTCATTAGATTCAAGGCGTCATGCCGAGTCGACTAATATCTAATTTTCTTATTTCGGCCATTTTGAACGTCGGCCATTTAGAATTTTGTACTAAAATGCTGTATTTTATGAACACATGAACGTATCATTATGAAACTCGGTACGGGTCATCAATACGATGCCCTGAAGGAGCCTGAGAAGTTTCGAACCAGCGCCACCTAGTGGTAGAATTTATTTTTCAAATGCTTATAACTCCAGGTGTAGTTGACTTATTTTCACACGAGTCATCTCCTTAGGTTCCTGAATCATTGCCCAGTCCAACAATACCAAACATGCTAGGTTTTGCCTTACTGTTTGTGTAGCGTTGTGATTTAGTGCTTAATAAACATTTGCCAATATCTTCGAATCGGTTAGACCCATCGAAACGAAACCACTGTAGGAAGTTTGGAAACATAGGTCGTTGATAGTATGCTAATGTCCAAATGTCAAAATATTAATAGTAAGTGGCAAGAAAATGCAAACAAAGTCAGATGTGGGTAATTTTTTATGTGTTACATAAAAATGTTACATACATATAAATGTCTATAACTTCAAAACGAAATGAGAGATTTTCACCAAATATGACACACATATGTATGGGGTCACTCTGAGGACACATGAAAAAAAGTAGTGGGATTGTGCCTCTTGTTGGCGCTATAATAGAACAAAACATGAAATTGCCATTGACTTCAATACAATATTGTGATATACAATTTTATACTTTATGAATGCATTAGCATATGGTTATGAAACTCGGTATGAGTCATCGGCACCAAGCCTTGAGGGTACTTAAAATGTTTTGGGGCAGTACCACCTTGTGATAAAACATTTATAACGAAATTACCAAAAATGCTAATAGCTTTTGAATAAATTTGCCTATTGTAATGACACTGGTCTTGATAGATCCCTTGGGTTATGCCAAAAACATAGATATACATTTTGTCATAGTCAGAAAAACTTCCTGTCCGCCATCTTTATTTTCTTTAAAACCTACTTTTTCGAACTTCTCTTAGACTGTTTGTCTGATTTTCACCAAATAGAACCGTATCATCTCCAGACCGTGCCGACTAAAAGTTATGGATTTCGTGATGATAGACGAAACCGTTTTCGTATACTGCAGCATCAAAGTTGAGGCATGCTGCCAAAATGACTATTCAGGCTTTATCTCTGCAATGCCTTGACATTTTGACACCAAACTTTGTATGTGTCATTGTCACCTCACTCTGACCACACCACATACATTTCATAACTGTGCCACCTATTGGTCAAAAGTGATAATCCATAAATCATATTTTTAGTTAATGTATATATGATTTTTCAGCCGTTTTACCTAAATTCATCTTTAAATATCTTTAATTGCTCCTTGCTGCAGTTGGTCTGACACTCCCAGCCATGTTGGCATGTGTTATCGTCTTCTTTGCGCTTGGCCCCGATAATGGCTGCTTGCAGCTATATTTAATAATTATGTTTGAAGGCAGGGGCACAACTACCCAGTGTCAGAGGGGTATGCAGCAACAATTTTGGCAATTTTGAGGTTGTTAAGGAGTTCTTTTTTATTTTATTTCTCTGATATGTGCATTTCAAGATGTTTGAAGGGCTAAAAAATTATAAGAAATAGCTTTAAAACCATGTTAGCGGGCAGTAGGTTATTTGTCAATTACCTGCTCTCTCCTCTTTTCTCTCAGCCTCCTTATCTTGCCCTGTCTCTTCCCCTCCTAAAGCTGAGCTTTTTTTTAATTTGCTGAAGGCTACAAATTGTATTATATTAATTCTCAATATGTATACATTCATTATTAATTGTGCCTAACATGATGAAAACGGCTTTGTTAATTTTTCCTCACAATGACAGTAAACTAATTATTACATTACATGCGTCACGTTACATAGGCCTATTTTCAGTTCAAAATGGCGAAATTAGACAAAAGTTTGTTAGTTTGCCTGATTATTTGTGTCATTCATTTAACATTTATGACCTAAAAAAACTGTCAAATATGAAATGTTTAGTTTAGCTACTTACATCTTATCTCGCACTTGACCATAAACTGAAGCGTTGAGTCGCTCTGCTAAAATTCGCGCTCAGCAGCTTCTGTGAACCTAAAGCCTGCCTACTTTGATTTGATTGGTCATCTCAAATATTCTGATATTGACGAGCAGTGACAGACCAATGAGGCTCAGATGAACACACACACACACACACACTCTGAGGGCGCCTACTCTAGCCTGTTAGTCCTCTAAAATGTTATATAACATCGAGGCAATGCAAAAATGATTTAGAAATGCACAACAGCAGCAACATATAGAAAATAGCAAAAATATTATTTGCATTTTTTTTTTTTTTTTTTTTTTTTCGCTTTGGCACGCCCATGGTGCTGCGCCCCTATGCACCGCATATAGCACATACCCACTTTTTGCGCCACTGTTTGAAGGGTCAAACTGACCCTAAATGACCCTAAAACAATTTACCAAAAACCACATTATGAAAAGCAGCAGTTGCTAACCATTGTAAATGCATAATAGTTCAAAGCAGTATTATAACAAAATTATGAATTTACAAAAACACATTTAGACATCAGTGTTTATAGCCAAACTAATCTTTTATCCAAGTAAGCACTTATGTTATCATTTGAATTTTTGTAACACAGAAATAATGTATTGTGTGATTGAAAAGACTGTGAAGCTGTTTCATGGGAGAATGGGGAATGTTGTAACACGGGAAGTCAAAAAAGAGCTATGGTGATGTCATTCCTATCAAATACTCTTTTTTTAGTTTTACAGGAAAAGTGGCAATTGACTGAGCAACATTGTAGATTGTTTGACAAAAAAAAGAAAAGAGTAAACATTTTTATCATTTTTTCGTTCATAGTATTGTACATACAATTATTTGACTTTCATAACCCTAAAGTAGCCGTTTCTCTAGTTTGATTTGATGATTTTCATTAATGCAAACTACAAACCCACACATTAAAACAGTTAGCTATGTTATGGCTACTTGTGGTGGGGATAGTTGTAACAGTTCATTAAAAATGTTACAACCAACCCCTTATGATAATTCCTATCAGTCCAGTTATCAATCACATCCTCTGTTGAGGCATCAAGGGATTTTTACAAGTGATGGATATAATCCGTTTTAGTCACAAGGAAATGTTTTGGAAAGACGCTTTTAACGTTGCGTCAGTGGAATGATCACTGCCAGTCAATCACATTAAGATTACCAACAAGCATTATAATAAATGTTTATATAATGTTTATATCTGTTGCTGTTTCTGATCATAATTTTGACCGATATTTTCTTGTTTGATTGAAAGACAAAAATTAAATTCTATGGAATTTTTATGCAGTTATAATGAATATATAATTTCCCCTAAGATGAGCAAAATTACATAAAAAAAACGAAAGAAGACAAAGGCAATATATTGTGCAGAAAACTTTGCAATATTTTGTTATGCACTTCCTTTCTGCATGCATCTGGTGTCCTCACATTGTCAGTCAGCAGCACTGACTGTCCTGCTCTTGCTTTCTGGCCCTCCTCGGGTTCTATATATACCCTTATTTCAAGAGTGCATTATTTTCCCATAATATTCACATCTGCCATATCTGGTCATATAAATGTTTTAAGAACCATTAGAACCATAGAACCATACACCTGAATGCTGATAATTTTTCTGTAAAACATCAAAGCAGATATTTTCTATCCAACAACAGCTCATATATCACATAAATATATGAGCTGTCTTTTTTTTTTTTTTTTTTTTGGGAGCTTGCCACTCATTTACTGTCATTTATGGCTGAACAGTTCCTTTAAGTGTTTAGCTATGCATTGTGAAACGGGACACTGTTAAAATTAAGTTAATTTTATTTCATAATCTCAGATGATTTCCATTAGAGGTTATTATTTCATTTTAGATGAGTGAAGCCATCACTATAACTGATCAGGGTCTTTATTTGTCCCTGAAAAGCTGTGTAGCTGTTGGCTGGAACTCTAATTAAAAGATGATAAAGCTTCCTCGGATCATTTTGTCAGATTAGATATTTTAATAAACTTTGAATCTCAGGGTACTTCGCAAACTCCAGAGGATTTCCCTTTAAATAACGGCACAAATCTAATTTACATGCTCTCCTGTTCATTTGAGGAATTTAATTAGTTATCTTACACCAGAAGAACAAAATCCCATCAGTACAATAAATACAACTTGGTGAAAAAAACAAAAAAAAATTCATAGATTACTGCTCTTAGCCATGTTTAACTTAATTTAATTAAAATTATTATAAACATGTTGTCACATCCTCAGTCACCAGTCAACTGCGCACTACATCTCCCACAATCCTCCTTGGTCATCACCTGCACTCACTTCTCAATCATCACACCTGTCTGTGATTACCCTCATCAGCACCTCTCATCTCAAACTTCAGAAGCAGTCACCTTCCACACCACAGTTCATACCTGACTACCTACCTGTGTCTCAAACTGTCTTGTCCTTCGTCATCTTCAGTCTTCTGTGTGTAATGGGCTTTATGCACAGCTGCACTACTTCCTGAACTTCAGCCAGCTCCTTTGTTTCCTGTCTGCCATTATTGGACAAACTGATTAATTCAGGTGTGCCTGACCACCTGGATTAATCAGTTTGTCCAATAATGGCAGACAGGAAACAAAGGAGCTGGATTTGTGGGAGAGAATATATATAAAAAAAAAAAAAAAGTCTTGATCCACACTCCATACCAGTTGGTGGCGGAAATACACCATTATGTTGTTTGTCAACCGCCAATAAAATTCAAGAAGAAGAAGAAGAAGGAACTGGATGAAGTTCAGGAAGTAGTGCAGCTGTGCATAAAGCCCATTGTCTGCCAGTCCTCCAGCCACTTTTCTCCATCACCTGCAAAAGATAAGACTTTCATTCACATGCCAGTGTCACCAGAACTATATCTGCAATCCAGATACTCACCTGTGTTATTCAATAAACTCCATTTCAGACTTTACCTTTTTGCAATCTTCTGTTCTGTGACGTGTATTAGAGACATAGGTTACACTTTATTTTGACAGTCCACTTTAGACATTCTACTAACTATAAGTAACTTTTCAACTACATGTCAACTAACTCTCATTAGAGTATTAGTAGGGTTTAGTAGACTGTCAGTAGACCGTTAGGGTTTGGGTTGATAAAATAAGTTGATTTGTAGTTTCCAAGTTACTTGTAGTCAGTAGAATATTTTGTTGGTCCCCCAACAGACAAAGTGTTAGCAGATATTAAGCAGACAGTCTACTAATACTCTAATGACAGTTAGTCGACATGAAGCTGCAAAGTTACTTAGTTAGTAGTATGTCTAAAATGGACTATCGAAATAAAGTGTTACTGAGACATAACCTTACTCTTGATGTGTTCATTAAACTGGTTTAAAAGGAAGGATTGTTTTTTTGTTGTCTTTTTGTTCCTATGTGTTTTGTTTCTTGTGCTTCAGTTTGATCATGGTTTCCTTTGTTACATCTGTGTATAAGTACTCCGTTTTATTCAGCTCTTTGTTGATGATAGTCATTAAGTGTGATGTGCGTATGTTCTCCAGCGTTTTTCTGAATGTGGATTAAAGACTTTTGACTGAATTCCTTGTCATTTGTGTTGGATTGCAACAACAACCGTGACAGCCAACATTATCAATTTTATTTTTTTACACTTTATATTCATGTTCATATGTATAGGCTGAAGGTCCTGTTAAAGCAAAGTTCTCTTAACTGCGGTATGCACACAAACTGCTCGACTAGACATCATATAACCTCAGGTGCCCATTATAATTACAAAGCTTAGCACTAGATTCAATTTCTGTGCAACTTAATGTACCAACCTCATTCGAGCGTCTTTTGTAGATATATTCAGCCTTAGGTGTGTTTTTTTGTTTTTAACCTTATACTTTAAGGACTTTAAATCTAGAGTTTGGAAATATTCTATTTACAAGCACTGCTAGAATGTTTGCCATTTCAAATCTGAACCAACAGCATCATCATTACACAGTAGTACTGTAATTCATACTGAATTGGTCTTTCATGCATTTATTTGCGTATTGGGTTGTGATTAGTCTTTCATTTCTATTTACCTATGCCTTTACACTGCAAGAAGGTGTGATGTGTAAACTTTCATGGATAGGCAAAAGAAAGCCTTTCTTAAACAAACTTGGGTATTGTTACCCTTTCCACCTCTATCTTTTCCAATCATCTCCTCCCCACGAGAAATGAACCAAGGAGTCAAGTAGTCCTGCAAATGCATCCAAGAGCCCAGATAAGCATGCTCTAAACTGCTGGATGGTTAATTAGGAAGACATACAGGCAAGTACGATTAAAAAATATATATAAAAGTCAGAAGGAATCCAGAGATAGCAGGGGTCTGAAACATCCACCATGTTCTGCCCCAGGCCCATCACACTGCCCTGAAACTGAGACACGGTGTGGTAAGCTGATGTAACCTAAGGAAAGTCATTGCTGTTCCGGCCTCTGTCTGCACAAGCTGTTTCATTGTCCATAAGTCCAATCCAGTGGGTGGACATTTGTCAGAAGCATGCCCAAGGTGTCTTTTCTAATGGTTTGACCTGGCATTCGATTTGCCCAGCACCTGTTGGCTGTTGTTAATCCTCGTGTGCAATTGCTGGTATGTTCGCCTTAGTGGTATGTTTGCAATATTTAGAGGTCACCAAGAGAGATGGGCAGCAGATGCACACCGCAGCAATTATGAAGGATACACCCTTAAAGGATAAAGACCTTCCACAGCTCAGGTTTCACCTGAATGCTGTAAGAGCTGGTTACACATTCGATGAGAGTCAGAAGGGTTTATGACGTGCTGGCTAACCTTAACAACCAGCAAACCATCTCACTTTCACAAACTTTCCTACACTTTTTCACTTATCCACTAACAGACTAAATTTAGTTATAGACTCAGGCTAGATTTACACTCCATGCCAAAATGACCAATTCTTATTTTCTGCTGACATTTTTGCTAAGGTGAAACATTTTAAATGTTCATTTGCTTTTAAATGTGGCCCATATCAGATATTTGTATGAAGACTGGCACTGGCTGGTGGCTCATCTACCGTCCATTTCGCTGTAAAAATGGACAACACAGGCTGAATGGAAAAAACGTGGCTATACTTACATTTTTGCAAAGATGTAAATGAAGTTTCTAACTGAAATGAACACTAGAGAGAGTAAAAAACCAATAACTTGTGTTCCTGTCCATACAAATTATGATTACAGGGGCAGATTATCAATTAATAAAGACTTGTTTTCACACAGTTCCTTGCACACATTTATCATAGTGCATGATTTGTTTACTACTACTTTTTGATGTTTCTATGAAATAACCACCTCCATATGTATGGCTTTTCTGGCATACTGTAATAAACTTGCTCAGTAACTCACCTGGTACAGCATTGCACTTTTTGGGCAGATTGGGTGCAAGTGCTGTGAAACACAAATCACAATAAAAGAGCTCAAAGACATGTGGAAGCAAGCTAAAGTGTCATAGTTGCTTATGCAAATGCATTTTTATCTCATGTTTGCTTTTGCTAACACTATCAGGTAGGTTTAGGATTTTGTGTAGTAAAAAAAAAAAAAAAAAAATTATACACTGTAGAGCTTTTAGAGCCGCTGATATTTCCGAACTGCTACGATACGTACAATAAACAGTCATAAAACATTGTCAGATTCACGTTCATCTGTTTACTTAACATAACAAAACTTAACATGCTATTAGCATCACTCAGTGGACAATTCACTTGTCGTGTTGCAAAACGAGCAAGATGCATCCTAATATCATTTTGCAGAAATTACTCCTCAGGCATGTTTTTCCAATGAGCCTTGGGTTAACCCTTTAGGCGCCAAGGTTTTTTTGAAAAAATGCTGGATTTTGACATCAAAATTTCAAAAGCTTGTGGCTTGAAAGGGCTTAAAGATAGAGATCTACTGTAAATTAGAACAATTTTGGGGATGACTGAAAGTTTATGTGGGGTGTAAATATACTCATCTAATTTGCATATTATGACGTCATCAGGGGCGGCCCTCTTGAATTTCATAATATTCAGGAAATTGTAGATATTGAACTGATGTTTGAACTTATTTGCATGTTTTATTTTTTATTTTTTTTAATCCTCATTCCAAATGATGAGAAAAGAGGAAACCAACAATAACAGGAGAAAGTACTAAATTATTACTATACTATATAGTAGTAAAACGCATGCGAATAGTAGCCTACTTTTTGATCAGTTCATCAGTAATATTCAGGAAATAGTAGATATTGAATTGATGTTGGAATTTATTTACATGCTTTTTTTTTTGTCTTTTTATCCTCATTCCAAATGATCGGAAAAGAGGAAACCAACAATAAAATAGGAGAAAGTACAAAATTATTACTATATTACAATACTTTAGTAGTAAAACACATATGAACAGTAGCCTACTTTTTGATCAGTTCATCAGTAATATTCAGGAAAAAATATATATGGAATGTTTTTTTTTTTTTTTGGTCTTTTTATCCTCATTCCAAATGATCAGGAAAAGAGGAAATCAACAGTAAGACTATAAGTAACTATAGTAAATTATTACTTTATTACTAAGACCACGTCCACCCCTGCCACCCCCATCCCCGCTGGGCAAATGGTCAAAATGATCTGTTTGTGCTTCGTGAACACTCGCGCCTTGCGCGGCGGGCCGGCGGCACCATTGCGCGGCAAAGATGTACCGGGAGAAGCGCGGGCGGCACCATTGCGCGGCAAAGATGTACCAGGAGAAGCGCGATCATTAGACGGCCGATCGTCATTTCCAAAAGGCAAATATTCCCCTTCAGAGTCAGAATCGGCGGATAACATTTGCAACACATCCTTACGGTACAAGTTTTTACTAGCCATTTGACGATTTTCTCTCACAAATCTCACAATTTACTCAGACGCTCTGAACTGAACTGCTTCCGCATCAATGACACGATCGCTCACTTGCTCTGCTGTTTCCTCCAACACTTTGAATAGGAACATGACGTCATTTTGGTCTTGAATCGAAGTATTACATGTCTGCCATCTAGTGGTAGGGAATACAAATGAGATATTACACCATATTAGGATCTACAGCCTGTTTTATTAAATATGACGTCTTGTCGCAATTTTGCGACTTTGGCGCTTAGAGGGTTAAAATGGGCAAGTAGCCACAGCCATTATTTATTTTTGTTGTTGATTATGATTTGTTTCCACTGTGTGTGGTTAAACTTGACCACATCTTTGGAAATTGATTCTTTCAAAAAATATATTGTTGACTTGCGGTCGACACCCTTTAACTTGGACCAAAATAGAGGTGTCGCACCCTATTTTAATGAGTGCACCACTAGCCATTTTAGCCATGTTGTTCATGTCAAGTTCAATGAAGAATGAAATGATGACAAGTGTCAAGATAGATTGATGTAAGAATTGCATGAAATGTCTGAGTCTATAGCGTCATACAATGTACTATATGCAGTGCTCTGACAAGCAGCACGGTTGAGCTTCGAGTAACCGAGTTTGAATCTCAGCTTGTGGTCTTTTCAAATTTCATCCACCTTCTTTCTCCCCCTTCAGTTCCTTACCACACTCTTCACTGTCTTATCTGAATATAAATACATTTGCATGAAGTTTGAAGAGGCAGTCTGAAAATCCGATGCATATCAAATTTATTTACACATTAGAAAGCGGACCAAATCTGAACTGAAACTGTTGAACACGTTTGGTGTTCACACTGCCATTCAGAACAAACCAACAAACAACTACAACCAAAAGCTGACTGGAAAACAAATTTGACACGTGAATGTAGCATTGCTGTGTATTGAAACCTAGAACAGTTATTGGTATATAAAATAAAATAGCATGCATACAAAATTTGGAGTGCAAATTTTTTTTTTTTGTCTGAACATACCGGTACTCACACTATTTATACAACAAACATGTAATGGGAAGCACCTACAGTTTAATGTTTGTGTTGTTGTTCTTTGTTTAGGTTTTAAAGATGCAGTATGTAATATTGACAGCTTGTGGTTGAAATGGGTTCTGCAGTCCAAATTCAAAATATTGAAAAGAGTTGTTCCCCCACCCCATTCCCCAACTTGACGCTCAGGACATGCAAATGGAATGATCACAATTGACAATGGAAAGCGACAAGCCTTACACTCTAAGTTGATCAGCTAATGTATTATGTTTGCAATGTTTTCATTGCTAAGGCTTTTTAGGTCGTGTAGAATCAATTCATGACCCAGTTTGTTTGCTCACTTCAACGGCTGTAATACGCTGTGTTTTCCACCAACTGGCACCCAGAGTGTCGAAATACTATTGGGTAAATTGGTAGTGGGCGGGATCACACAGACCAAAACAAAAACAGACAATCCACACATTTCAAAGTAGAATAACTGGCTGTAGCATTGCTTTTCGGAGAAACGAGTATTTGAACTTAGCATGTTTCCTAAATCTCTGCAAACATATGTGACCCCGCCTGTGAAACCCTGGCTAAAGTCGCAGAATCGAATTATGAGTTTAAGAGCGTTAAAGTAGTCATAAATAGCCATAAAAATGAAAAAAAAAATGGGTCATGTGTGTTTATTGCTGTAAATTATAGACTATACCAAGGGTTTTGAGATTCATTACTCAAATTTTCATTTATAACATGACAAATACTAAAATTAATGATTTTATTGACACTGCGTTATACTTTTGAGTAAAAATAAAAAAAATAAAAATACCGGATGTGGGCTCAATGTTTATTTTTTTACTGTTTTATTATAATGTTTATTGTTTTTTTTTTTTTGGTTTTTTTGGATAATACAATTTCATTGATTTCAATCGTCTCTGGGTTTATTTCAGCGCAACAACACCGGCTGATTCTTATATCATTTGGTTCGGGAACTTCTTTTCTACCATTAGAAAGAGTAAACAGACCTTAATATCATCGTGATGTCCAGTTGATGGATGCACTCTGCTGCAATTTGGCCTTTGTATAACTGCTGAAAGCCTCCAAATGTAGTTGAGGGATGCTTTGTGGGTCTTTGTGCCCTTGAATGGTTTGGCTGCATGTTAATGCTGACAGATGAGCTGACACTGATGGGACTCTAAGCTTGTCCATCAAAATAGTGGGTACTGATATCTGAGTTTGACCCCGTGCTTGTTTTCAAACTTGAACAATTAATTTCAGTTGTGCTGTGATACTCATTTCTAAGCACTCTTGGCATGGCAGACATTGGCATCCATCATTTAAGGTTTTTATTTTTTTATTTTTTTTAAGAGCTTAAATGTTTGATGTTAAAATATTCTAAATATTAAGCTATACAAGCTTAGACTGGCACAATCAAAACATTGCCCTCTGGCCTATTTCACAATGGCAGATTCAGTGGCTAACAGGGTTAAGAGATTAACCAGTGGAGAGATTAAGAGATTACAAACCAAAACTGAACCAATCTGATGCAATATAGTCCTTCCCTCTGCATCTCTTGCTACATTTTAGTCTCCCGTAGCCAGACCTTTCAGGCCCTGTCCCAAATGGCAGACTTCATGTGCACTTGCAGTCTTGTGGACTTACAATGGCTACTGCTTGCGCATGTCCGTCAAGTCCACAAGACCATATGGGTGTCCCATATGTCATTTTGCGGCCGATATGCACCCTCATTGCGCAAATTTGCTGAACCTGCAAGCCGGTGAGCTCCGCAGCAGACTTCTACCTGACAGTCAAAGCAGCATTACATCATGAAAGTTTGGACTCAGAGGAATATTGGGAGGGCTTAGGTTCTATTTGGGACAGGGCCTGAGACTGACGGCAGAAGGTCTGGACTCCATAGTCAAGTCAAGTCATCTTCATTTATATAGCGCTTTTAACAATGTGGATTGTTTCAAAGCAGTTTTACAGAGATAAACGTATAATTTAAGGTAACAGAGATTGTTTTGGCTTTATAGCGGTTCTTTAATTCTTAAAGTTATTTTCCAGCTAAGGTTAGTTTTGATTGATTCGCTTCCGTCACAACGATCATTTGTTATTAAATTAGGGGCCGCTAAGACGACACCATTCTCTCTACACAGACTTTAAACGCAAACCTGTGATAAACGCTGATGGCGTTCACATGCGCATTAAGAATTGGTTCTATAGTTATGTGCGTTTGAATATATGTGCACAGGTTTGTAATTCCCTACAAACCTAGCCTAAACAAAGTACTGGTCATATACCATAGCAGCTTTCATTGGCCAAGGACCACATAGAGGCCATCTGACTGACATGTAAAGAAACCAATCGCAGTTTGCTTTGTTCAGCATCATGTTTAGTGGTGTTGAAAACGTCGATCTCCCTACAATAACAGACCAGCATCTATGTGGTGAACTTTTGAAAATCCAGTGTTTAGTTGATCCTGATAATTGCTCATTGTCACAGGAGTAAACACGACATCTTTCTTCTTCCATGAGGGGGTTTGGCATCACAACGGCTTTGTCTCCAGGCAAGAACGTTAAAGAATGTGACACACGTCTTCCATGAAATCCTGTAGAATTCAACCAATCAGATGACGACTTCAAAACTCCTGAAGTGTTTCCCATTTTGTGTGACTTTTAGCCAACAGTCCGTGGACATGACATCTGAGGCTGAGACTAGCTCACAATTAAAGCAGTGATGTGATTGGCTGTTGGGATGTGAAGTATGTGATCGGCTGTTCGCTGCAGATGTCACACATGCATGTGCTCCAGAGTTAATCATAAACTCTGGATTAAAATCTGAGATGACAGAACATTTATAGCTACTAAACCAGGTTGGAATTGTTTGGATTTGTCAATTCTAAACTTACTCTGAATCTGTTGTTGTTACCTTTTTGAAACAGGCCACTCTTTGAGTATCCTGACCAGAAACACCGGCCATTGCCAATGGCATGAGTTTGGGGCGGGGCTATATTTTTGTTCAACCAATGGCATTCATTATTTTTGTTTGTTGACTACCAAAAATAATTGTTTCATCTTGTTACTTTCCTAGACGTGCATGTGCATTATGCATTAAGTCTTTTTAAAAGAACCTAATTATGTATTTTATGCTTTCAACCAAAAGCACAAAGCTTATGTGTGCACCATAATAATTCCTTACAAAGATAAAAAAATTTATGCAATGCAAAAAAGTTCTAAGCAACACAAAATAATACATTGATTAGACAGGCATATGGAAGGAAAACACTGCTCCATTTGAAAGTGGCCTTGTGCAGATAATAGATCTTCCTAGGCACTGCAAGTAAATTTAGCATCTCTCAAAATTAGAAGAAACGAAAGCTGAACCTTTTGCCCCGATAGTTAGAACTGCGTCCCATTAGTGTCTTCAGCCAGAGGATGTTTGTGCTATTCTCACTGGGCCTGAATGCGGCTCAAACTTCCTTCAATTAGTTCCTGGAAAATGCAGTGCAAAAAGAGGATCCCCATTACATTCATCAGCATTTGAAGGTGTCAGGTCTTCTGTGATTAAATGCAAATGGGTAAATGTCTTCTTCCATCTTCATTAATTAGATGTGCCATTTAACGCACACTTCAAAGTTTTTATTTTTTTATTTGATTTTATTATAGCATTAATCATAAGCAAACGGGAAACTGTGGCTGAAATGATTGGGTTAGGCTGCACAGGACGAGACCTTTATTGATTCTCTGTGATCTCTGTTATACTACAGCGAATAATAGCTGTTCATTGTTTCAGACGACTACAATTTACACATTAAAGTTTGCCGTCTGTTAGTTGAAATAATTTTTAAATGGACTTAAGTACTTTAAAAGTCACGACACCCTGAACATATACGCCACTTATCTCTCCATAAATAATGTTTTCGTTCTGAATCACTAATTAATCAATTTCACTTTATTCTCAAGTCTGTGTTGAATATACAAACAGTTCTTCATTTGAAATTATGGTACTATAAACAGTTTGAATGCAATTATTGTCTCCTGAAAGTTGTAAATGGCTTTTCTCCTTTATGTTTTGAGTCTATAAACAAAAGAGCAGATCATACTCGAATTGTAACTCACAGTTGAGAAAATTTTACATACATTTTTTTCAAAAGAAGACCTTGAACAGCAGAGGTTATTATAGCAGCATGTTGTTGCTTGAGTGGTTTACATGCCTGTCCAGATTCAGAGTGAGTGTGAATTAGCTTATTATACAATTATTGGGTGTATGATTAGCGAACCTGCAGCACCCCATTGATTTTATAATCATGTGACATTTTGCTACAAATACCTCTCAATATGAAATCTGAGGCGTGTGTACACAGTGTCTCATTTGTAAATTAATTTCTGTGGGTGATCTAGAAAATGATTTATGCGGTGACAATGGGATGGAAACACGAGAAATAAAGTCAGAATTGCGAGATAAAAACTTGCAATTGCGAGAAAAAAAGTGTTTACGAGTTTATATATTCTGCAGAATATTCTTTATATTTTGAGATAAATCCGCAATTATCTCAAAATTCTGACTTTTTTTCTCTCGCAATTGCGAGTTTATATCTCGTAATTCTGGCTTTATTCTTGCAATTATGACTTTTTTCTCGCAATTGCGAGTTTATATCTCGTAATTCTGGCTTTATTCTCGCAATTCTGACTTTTTTTCTCGCAATTGCGAGTTTATATCTCATAATAACCAGATATAAACTCGCAATTGCAAGAAAAAAGGAAGAACTGCGAGATATAAACTCACATTTGCGAGAAAAAAAAGATAGAAAGTCGCGCTTATCATTTTTTTTTTTTTTTTTCGTGGCAGAAACAAGCTTCCATACATTACAGAGGCTCATTTTGACTGGCTTGAAATTAATTCAGAGTTAAATGATTGATGTTACAGTATTTTGGACATGGAGAGCTTGAGTGTTCCAATTAGAATCATGTGTCTTATCAAATGAGACTGACAACATTGATCTGCCACTTTCTAACCATGACAAGCTGCCATAATGGAAGAAACAAATCAGGATAACACTGGATTTTCAAAGCCTCAAGCTGTTAACATCATTATTGCAGTTTATCCATTTTTTCCCAGCTTTCCAAGGTTTCTAGTCTGTTGGCCAATTAAAAACTATAAATAAAAAATAAGCTTAATTCTGGGAACCTAGCCTTTAAACTGAGCTTGAGGAGAAATGATGTGAACACGATGCTAATGAGGACTCACATGAAAATCAACTGCTTTTCTGTCAGTGGACACACGAGTTAGGAATAAAACTCTGCAACTTTGAAGGTTTGCCCATAATAATTATTCCAGGCTGCTGTCTAGAGTTTCTGCAACTCACTGATTCTCTGGCCTAATTAAACTTATAGAGACATTCACATGTGTTGAAATAGATGGTCTGATGAGCACAATGACCCGGACAGGTCTGCTGGATGAACTCCCAGACTGACCCCACAACCAAGCTCATCCCATACTGCCTTCAAACTGCTGCTCGCGTTCATTTAGCAGAGCTTTCTGTCAAACAAAATAGCTAAACATTGAGAGGAATTATGAGGAATGATCAAAACTGAAGGAAGACACCAACTCACTGGATGAATCAGACTCATAACTTTGACTGAATAAAAGTGACAGAATGATGTGATTTTCTTGTCACATACACAAGCTGACTATTCAAGTATCTTTTCCTCTCTTTAAAAGAAACTAACTATGGGAGACTAAACATCTGAGCTGGTTTACTTTAAGCATGATTGGGTTAATAAAACATGCTTGGTGTACTATTCTCCTCCATTTTCTTGTCTAGAACATACACTACTTTCACATCACAGAACTTGCCGATCACACTTTTGATTAAAACACCTTGTCACAAAGTCATGTTTTTTGTATTTTATTATTGGGAACATTAAACAAGCTGTCAAAGGCTGAGTGAAATAAATTGGCCATATTGCTATATTGTAAATAAGCTTGGAGAAAGTTTATTTTGTGCCTCCCTTTTACTTTTAGCTCTTTCTGAAATAATGCCCACTCTCACTGAACACTTGAACAGATGATTGTTGCCTGGGTTACAGTCTTCAAAAACTAAACATGTTGTGATGCCTTGGTTATTTATGCTGTATAAAATATTGGTGATACTAACTCGTCACTGTGAATATTACTATTGCTCATAATTTGGGCAGCATTTTTTTTTTTTTTTTTTTTTTTTTTTTTTATTTATTTATTTTTAACACTTGTAACCGTCTAAACACCCCAAAAACACCCTAACAACCAAACACCTATCAGAATACCTTAGCAACAACAAAACAATGCTCTGGCATCCTCCCAGAACTACCAAGCATGCTAACAGTGCAGACAAGCAACACAGACGCTTCTCACATATCCTTCAGAAAATGTAAAAATACATTTAAATTTTTTTTTTTTTCACTGATCAGGCAGACAGGTTCTAGTTAAGAATTCTTCACATAATTACAGTGAAGGCACGTGTTTGTTGATTGCTAAAATAGGCTACAATGTACTAACATAAGACAAACAACATTTCTATGTTTATGCATACATGCATACTAAATAATTGATCTTCAGTATTGTATACTGTGTAGCTAAATTGCTACATACACCTTTCTAAAGTTTGGTGTAAATTTGTTTTATTGTTTTAGAAAGAAGTCTCTTATGTTCACCAAGGCTGCATTTACTTGACTAAAATTCAGTTAAAAATAGTATTATTGTGAAATAGTATTATTGTGAAATTATATATTATATTATTATTATTATTTTCAAATGTAATTTACTCCTCTGATGGTAAAGCTGAATTTTCAACATCATTACTCCAGTCCTCATGATCCTTCAGAAATCAGTCTAATATGATGAGTTGATGCTCAAGAAACATTTATTAATATTATCAGTGCTGAATTCATCTTATTTATTTATTTATTTATTTATGAAACTGTGATACATATTATTCAGGATTCTTTGAAGCATAGAAAGTTCAAAAGAACAGCATTTATTTGAATATATATATATATATATATATATATATATATATATATATATATATATATATATATATATATATATATATATATATATATATATCTTTACCATTATTTTTGATCTATTGAAAGCCTCTTTGCTGAATAAAAGAATTAGTGCTTAAAAAAAAAAAACCTCTTAAAATCTTGAATGGTAGTTCATTTATCATCAGGGTTGTTGATACTTGTTACTTGATAAGTGTTGTAAATTAATAACCATAACATCTGAGTAACTATTACAAATAAGCAATGTTCTATACTTTTATTTTATGTAATTTACTGACTGACTATAATTGAAATCTCTTCCCATGCTTGGCCATGATAGTCCTGTGAATGTGTGTCATGCTGATCAGTGATGTACAGTGTGTGAAGAGGGTTTCTTCAAGCCCATCCCGAGATTTATGTTTTAAAAGCTTCAAAATACTGCTGGCAAACAAAGATAAATCTGAATGTTTACAATCTTGTAGCAAGCAAAATAACAGAATTTGGGTGTTGCATCAGAGCAGCAGTGGATTTACTCTATAAGTCTTGTTTTCCATTACATGCACACTGTTGAGGGGATAAACAGATGATGTGTAGTCACGTTACATTATTATAATGTGGTACTTTTCCATTAAAAAATGACATTGAATAATTAGTCATGTTGTATTGCAATATTGTTTCGTGTTACATTTAACATCAAATGCTGATTTCCATGAGCAGTTGTTCAAAGCCATGAATGACTTGTCTTTTCTGAGACATTTCAGTGATAATTAGAATGGCCTTTAAGTCAAATGGTGTCCTACAAAACCCTCAGTGCTGCCAGTGTTACGGATGAAAAAGCATGTATTCATCAAAGCACTTTGAGGCCCTCTGTTCTTGTTGGCTTTTTGTTTTAGACATGGAATGAAAGAGGGAGTGGCCAGAAGTGGCTTGGTTGTTGAAGCTTTTAAGATTCATTTTCCATCTCTTTTTGAGCCTCTCTCTCTGATGGACAATGTTAGGAACATCATTCTTACACATATATTACATCCCTTAGCACTAAAGCAAAAAAAAAAAAAAAAAAAAAAAAAAAAAAACGGTACTTAACTGTTCTCATTCTAACCTTCATGCTGTACCTTTAGAATACAAAATCAGATGTTAAGTGGAAATACAGCATCAGTCAACATTTACTTTCATTAAATGGGGGGAAAAAAATTAATAAATTGAATTGTGACTGAGATGAAGACAGCTTTGAAACAACAGGCAACTGGTTGCCATTCTCCCATCTTCTGGGAACTAAATCCTACTGAAAATGTGGACCTTTTCTGCATAAGTCCTGCGTCAAATTTGACATTTGTGTCATTTCCATGACAACCAACTCACTCACACCCAAGCTGCGTCCTAGTTACCGTCACTGTCGCAGTGATGCGTTCACTGGCACTTACCAAAAAGAGGCACAAATCCTTCATTTATTCTTGACCATTATTTAATCAGTGTAAGTTTTAAGGTGGTATGGGCTTTATTTGGTATGGAAATGATATATAATTGCTGCATATTTCTTTGATTTTTACATTGAGATACATTTTAAAAAGATAGTTTTTGCATTTCTTTTTCATAGATATACAATATTGTGTAAAATGTTTTGAGTCAGTAATTTGGTAACACATCAGTTAACTACTCTACCTTAGTTAACAAATGATCAATACTTCTACAGCATTTATTAATCTTAGTTAATATTAATTTTAGCATTTACTAACACATTATTAAAATCAAAGGCTGTATTTGTTAACATTAGTTAATGCACTCTGAACTAACATGAACAGCTCTATTTTTGTATTAACTAACATTAATAGACACATTGGGGCCAAATTTTAAATTTGAATGATTACGATGATTACTTCCACAATAGCCAATGAGAGACAAGTCTACATGAGACAGAAGTGCCAGAACTTTTGATGATTGCGATACAAGAAGTAGCTGTACTGGTCCGGTGGACAACAGAGATAGAGGAACACCTGGTCGAAAACTGTCTTTATGATGTCTCCTCATTTAATGTCCGCAGCAAGTTGCCGCGACAATATCCATTTTGTTTACATCTGCTTCCCCGTGAGATGCTAAATCTGGCATGATAATCTTAAAAATATCTTGCAGTGATGCGCCACTGTTTTCAAATCGTGTTTTGTGTGCAGGTTTGAGATTTGAAAGTAGAACATCTGTGAAGATTATCCTTATGCACATGACTCAACCAGATTTCACAATTGGTTAAGATTTAAAAACACCCTGTAGTCTGAGCCGATCTTTATACTGACTTCAGATGCACATTTCAAAAGATTTTGGATTGATAACCACAGTGCACATTTGATCTAATGTCCATAAAGATTTAAAGTTTTAAAACCGCGTCACAGATTCATACCCTGTGCCCTGTGGCTTGGCGCCCTCCATTAAATTCCCTTTCAAGTCCTCAGTGCATTCTTTTGAAACAAGAAATGTCATTACCCGGTTCAAAGAAAATCTAGGAAAGATGGGTTAACTTTTAGCAGCAAGTTTGCCGTAATCTTCAAACAAATCATACCGTCCAAATACTGTGGTCAGAAAAGATCAGTTCTTTTTAGAGCATAGGTTATTCAACAAAGAAAGATAGTACATATAGCAAACCTTCATTTGATTTTTCCACTGAAAGACATTTACCCTGTAATTTTCCCCAGCTCAACTCTCTGTCAATAACTCAAGAGGCACCTGTGAATAAATGTTCCCCTGGCATTTTCACTGCTTCTTGTGATTACATTAAAACCTCACACTTTTAGCCGGCTGCAATTCAATATCGACGTGACCCAGCCAAGCAATTTAAATACGCCTTTCTATGGCTGATGGGATTTGCCGCCTCTCCTCGATAAGCTCCCCCACGCCCAGTAGAGGTGTTATCTGTCGCCTCTGCGGCGGTTCGAATATTTGGACATCATCATCTATCATAGGGCAGCAGGCAGCAGGGTCAGGGCGGGGGTCTCTGGGCCCCAGCATCCCCAGCTGTCTTTTAGGCAGGGTGGCTGCGAGCATCTGCTGATGTATTGCGGGCAGTGGAGGGTGAGGCTTGGAGACAGCCACAGTCACCTTGCGCTTTCTGCACTGGTGCGGGCAAGACTAATGTATGCGGCATTTAGACAAGGTAACAAACCACCCACTTCATGAGGCGGCCGAACGGAAAGCGAAGTGGATTTTGGGTTTTAACATTTGGCTTGTAAATCGCAGAAATCAGGCAGATTTGACTCGAGCAGGGGTACGTTTCCCAAAAGCATTGTTAGTCAACTATGGTCGCAAGTCCTATCGTTATCAGCATAGTAACATTCGCAAACAGCATAGCGAAGTTGAGTAGTTGGAACGACAGATCTTGAGCTGTGGTTAGAAGCATAGTTTCTTGTTTGCATGACATGTGGACTAAATCCTTATCTTGAGCAAAATAAGCAAGCTGACATTCTGTGCAATCTATATATTTTAGTTTAGAATACATACAAATGTCATTTAGGCTACGTCTTTTAGTTTGACAAGCGATTTAAAGCCTCGTTATTGAAGTGTGCATGTGCGAACGTGCTCTAGTAACGAGCCTATGATTGAATCTGGAAATCAAGCAAAATAACTGAGAAAAATGAGAAATAGTCCTCAGATGCCATGTCCGTAATTTATAGTAAAACATCTAGCATTAATTTGATCTCAAACAGATTCATTAAAAGTATTTATTACTCCACCCCGACCAATTTGCGACAATATGGTTTCGGGAAACAGTCGTGACTAGCTAGTTGATTTCTTCAATGATGCATCGTGCTGTGGTAGTTAAATAGCGAGTAACGTCGTTGTACGGGAAACGCACCCCTGAATAATGACACTATTGTCTTCTGCAGAGCTGCCTATAGCTGATTTGAACTCATTTCATAATTGATGAACTTCACACAGTAAAGACAATTGAGACTATGGCTGACACATTAGATTCAGCACTGAACTGAATCAACAGCTCGCCCAAGAGAGGATGTCCTTTGTAAAGTTTCTAAGCAACTATAAGAATCTCACTTAATCCTCAGTCCGAAACAGAAGAGAGTATCTCTCTCTCTCTCCCTTTCTTAAAGGTGAAGTACTTAAGATTTTCTTATACAGTGAGGAAAATAAGTATTTGAACACCCTGCTATTTTGCAAGTTCTCCCACTTGGAAATCATGGAGGGGTCTGAAATTGTCATCGTAGGTGCATGTCCACTGTGAGAGACATAATCTAAAAAAAAAAAATCCAGAAATCACAATGTATGATTTTTTAACTATTTATTTGTATAAAATAAATTTATACAGGAACTGATGAGGTTGATGGCAGACAGGTGTGGTGATTGAGTGTGAACAGGTGGTAGCCAGAGAGGATGATGGGAAATGTAGTGTGCTGAGGTGACTGGTCTGGTGACTGAGGATTGTGACATTAACACAGTGGTAAAAATAATGGTAATAATTAATAATAATAATAATACTTTAGATATCCTATATATTATACCTTACATATATTTTAAATTATATAAAATATCCAGGATCATTTTGCCTGTTCATAAGTGCATCTTTTGAGAGAAAAAAAAAAAAAAAAAAAATTCTCCTCAAATCAATCAATTGGATAAGAAAAAATGAGATGGGAGAAATCAATTACTCTTATAGATCACAGAATGCACTTTGAATTCAAATATTCACATACCTTAATTCCAAACCACACTGCTGAGTAATTGTTGTGCATTTACATTTAGTCAATTAGCAGATGCTTTAGTCCAAAGCAATTTACAAATGAGAAAAAAATCACGAGCTATCTATCATGCGGGACCTCGCAGTGCTGCATTACAGATTTTCGATGGAAACCAAAGTAGTAAAAAAATAGAGCAGATATAAATTAGGATATAAAGTTAATAAATAGTTAAAGTATACAAGTTCATACTAGGGCTTGTAACTAGTGCATAAGTAGCTCTGTACTCAGTTTTGGTTTTAGCATTTGTTCTTAATGCAGAATGTAGCTAAATCATCTTGAAATGTATCTAAATGCATGATCTCTGCAAATGGTTGTCCCATTGTGAATAATTCATTAATGCATACATAATTTTTTTTCTTATTTATTTTTTGACCAAGTAATTTTTAAAGGGGTCATGAACTGCATTATTTTATTCTTTTATAAAGTTTCATGAGGTGCACTTATAATGTTATTATAAAATTATCTTAATTTAGAAATAAAAGGCCATTTTCTACAATGACTTTAGCCCTCTGATTTGAACGCTGTGTTGGAAGGAGTGTGTCTGCTGTGAGACTTCAGTGTAAATGCCCACTTCTATGATTGGCTAACATCTTGCATATGAAATGAGTATTACACGTGGAACTCTCTCGGAATCTTTTACTACGTGTTTTACTATTACAGCTGTCGAGATGATTTAATTGTGAAAAATTGTTGATTAGCATTATATTTAGATTACTCCCAGTGTATAAAAGGTTGCAGCGATGAGCATTGCAGCTGATGACAGACATGTCTGTTGAGTGCATGAATGATCTCGACATTGCAGCTCAATTTCTGTACTCTCACGAATGCTTTCATCATAACTAACATTTCAAACATAATGCAAATAAGAGTGTAGACAGAACTCGGTAACTAGGTGCGTTTCCATTACAGATTTGTGCAAAACGCGATTTTTTCTAAATGACGACAAAAAACGATTGCGAAATGATGCCATTTCCATTAACCAATGTTATGCGACTAAAACTTATTTTTTTCCTCTCACGATAAGTCATTCCAAAAATCATAGCAACGGACGTTGATAGGTTTATGTATATCTCAGCCACCGCACTGGCCATTATTATTAATCAAAGGAGATGTTGTCATGATTCTGCCTTCTAGTCTTTGATTTCCCTGGTCTTGAGGCAGGATCATGACAGACCCATGTTTTATGTTCACACACATGGCCTTTTGCTGGGCCATGTGCTTGTGTTGTCTCGTTCCTCGCCCCGCCCCCTTGTTATCCTCGTTTAGTCATCATTGCTTTACCCTTGTCACCTGTTTCCCTCATTAGTTTCTCCCTATTTAATCCCCTTGTGTTTGCTGTCCTGTGCTGGTTCATTGTCATTCATTGTGTGAAACAATCCTTGAGTAACCTGTTGAAAGTCTTGTCTAGAAAGAAGAGTTTGATCCTGTCTTAGCTGTTAGTTTTTTGTCTGAGTCTTAGTCTTGTCAGTCCAAAATAGTCTATCCTGTCTTGTTTTGCCCCCTTGTGGGTTTTGTTTTCCTGTTTATTCTGTCTAGTTGTATCAATAAACCGTGTATATTGCATTCTGTCTGCATTTGGGTTCATCTCCTCCGCATCCCCATAACAGACGTATGTGTGTTATCCAATCATTAATGGCAAGGAAAGACCCTTACACTTGAGAGCGGCACATATGAGGTGTTTCTGGGTGTTTCTCACTCATTTCTGCTTCGAGGTCTTGATTGTGGCATTTCTTTGAGGTTTAGAATCCAGTATTCCTGTAATTCTTCTCTTTTATGAATTAAATAAAGAACTCTGTTTCGTATTCTGTCCAAACATACCGCGTCATCTACGTCAGGTGACCTGTAAATGTTTCCATTGCAGTTTTGCGAAATATTTCTTTTTCAAATTGCCTGAAAAAAACCCTCATGCAAGCGTAAACTTTTTTGCGATAAATGGGAGTTTTTCATTGGGCATATTTTCAATTCGCAATTTCAATTTGCGCAATTTGAAGAGTAATGGAAACGCGGCTACTGATAAACTCACGCTGTGTGATTGACAGCTTCAGCGTTTTTAAAGGGAGGGTTCTTTGATCGTTTTCTTTATATAGTTTAATCATGATTTAAATAACAGATTATTTTAATGCTACTAAGAGAAACAAAGTGAAGTTGATCGTCTAGTCACTGGCTTGATTTACTGTCGCATAAACAGAAATAAACCATTTTGAGACAAAGAACATCTGACCATACATGAATCATATCAGAAATCACTGATCACAGATTAGGCATTAGAATTTAACACAGAGTTGTGGCATTATTGTCGGTCCATATCCTACAGTGCCGAAATGCGACTGATTTACCAAAGAATCCGCAGTGAAATGTACCATACAAACAAATAACGCTCTACTGAGACATTAATAATAACTACTTTCCTAGCATTATAATCCTTTGGAAGGTAATGTTATTTTTAGTCTATTGATCCTGTATCATCATTTGGGGCCAAAGACGTGATGATGTAGAAGTAGGCATTGATTTTCTTCTGCATTTTCTTTCTTCTTTCGTTTCACTATTACATCAAAATGTGACAAAATTCCAAACAAGTCTTTTTCCGAGCTTGGATTTAACAAAACCTGTTTTTGGACTAATGAGGAAGTTTTGAGTTCTGAAACTTACATTATGTTTTTACAGTACATTGACCTCATTCAAGGAATTTTTTATTTCTCAATTCATGACCCCTTAATCAAAATGTTATAACTCAATCTTCCAGTAAACACTTGTCTTGGGTGATGTATGCATGACTTCTTCAATCATTTGTTTTCTTAAACCTCGTTCCTCCAAGTTCAAGTTTACTGCTTCCACTTTTGAGTGCAATGGCCATATCATGTTCTGTCGATACATTGGTTTCAACGTGACTTGAAATGTTTATCTATGTCGATCCAATATCAAGCCTTCAAATTTATGTTGAAAAGCAGCACTTTTCAGTTTGTCTTGTTAAAGTTGATGTTTTTAATTCATTTTGTTTTGCCCCACGCAACTGCACAAATATTACATTGAAATACGATGCATAAACACAAACATAAATTTGCATGTTTAAATGTGTAAATAATATTAAAGTAACTCGAAAAGCAACTTTGTGATTGAATATCACACAATTATCAAGTAATATCAAGACAACTGAAAACTCATCTCTTCCGTGAGCACTTAACCTCAAATATATACTGTACCATATATATATACTGTATATACTGTATATAATGTTCCTTTAATCCTCCCTTGTCTGGCTTATGCAACTCTGAGCAATGCCTGAACTTTGTATTTTGAGCGCTTCTTGCATTATTTTTGCCTCTTCACGATGACTCGCTTGCTTTAGTCCTCATTTGTAAGTCGCTTTGGACAAAACTAAATGTAAATGTAAATGAATATTGTGGATACTCTCTCTATATCTCTTTTTAAGACCAGTTTCTAAATTGCCATTCAGGATACTTAAAGTTGGATGTTTTAGTTATACAGGCCAATATGCGTGGAATGAAGTCTAAGAGTGGATTTTCAATAGCCTAACTGCGCAGACATTATCTTATATATGGCTGAGCAATTATATAACTTATATAATTATATGCCCTGCACACTTGACCTTGAACAGTCCACGGAGACCTTGTTCATTCATTAAGAATTCCTACGAGTCTACAGCTTTCGCCCTAATTGGCATAGGGCTTTTTTCAGCACATACGACAGCAGCAGGAAGGACAGGATATATTCACCTGCCTGCGTTTGGCACCTTCATAGCACGTTGACAATGTGCTCCGACAGATGGTACCATTTACAAAGCTCTTCATACTGTGATGTTCATACTCCTTTTTATTATCTCCTGCCTGACTGTATCTCGTCCCAATTCGCTCTTCTGCCTCCAAACTCACTAAGTATCTGACCTGGGGTCTTCTTTAGATGTGTAAGGATCTATTCAAAACCCCTCAGCAAGCCCTATAGGTCCACACATCTCCTTTTAAATTCAAAGCTGGAAAGTTCCTCTTTGGCTGTTCAAACACCCCTGGAGACTGGGGGCGAGGACTTCTGTGGGCATTATAAGCACAGGAAGCGAGTAACAGTGGGAGTTCGTTCCTCGTCAATAGGTGCTTTCCTCTGAGATTTGGATGGCTGCCAACCTCCCTTGGTTTTGGCCAACAGTACGAGAGCATGAAAAGTCACACGTTTTTTTTTTTGAGGAATCACAGTTTCCTAGCTGACACTTCATGAATAATGATTTATGATGGAGGTGGTTGAGTATTGAATGTCCATTTTTATTTGTGAAGTACGCTATACACACTGGCCCCAAGAGAGTACAATAGCTAATAGAAGCAAAGCTCTTAAAGCCTTGATCCTTGGCAGAACCCATGTCTGACACGTTTAGCATGAGAAATGCACAAGAATGCTAATAAGGTGGAAAGAAACACTCCTTTCCTCTCTTATTTTTCTCGCAGCAGCTGGTGGCTAACCAGTTTAATCAGTGATAATTCTGTTTAGCTCACAAGCTTTGGAGCAGAGCAGTTTTTCACTGTTTACCCTAGGAATAATAATAATAGGACCCAAAAATGTTCCTTCGGTTCAGCAAGCTTGTCTGTTGTTTTTCTTTGCCCATGAGGCAAAGCATTGGAAATGCAGCAAGACAGGCCTAAAGACGTGACTCTAAGGGGGAGGCGGTGTAATTGCAATTATCCATTCACTACCTCATATGATTCTAACTATTCTATGAAGCAGAATTCTAAAGTACGTGCTTGGGCAGACATTTTGTGATAAGGCTTCTGAGCCATCTGGTGGCACCTAATAATTAACCCTCTTGAATTGAGCCATTCACCATCCAGAGAGGCACCCACGTAGGGTCCCTCTGGAGCCGAAAGCTGCTTTGGGCACTTTCATTACACGCTTCACTTCCACATCTGCACTTCTCCCTTTCTCTCTTTGTTCAGAGAACGAGATCAGAGGTCTGCTTGAGGTGTTCCTTTTTACGTTACGTTATCTTATTCATCTATAAATGCAAATGTGGCACCAAAAATCTTTTTTTTTTTGCTTTATGTTCTGAGTTCTCAGCTACCTTTCATCAAATTTGTCTCAGATGTTCTCTTTAAATTCTTTATGATAAATGAATAAATGACATAATTGTTGACATTCAGTAACATTATGTCTACACCGGATGCGAGTGACACGACAATGCGACAACACCAAAAAAGAACCCATTATAATAACTGCATTTGTACTAATTTAATCAGAATTAATCTAATTTGATTTCAGAATCTGAAAGTTCTGTTTATATGAACCCTAAGGGCCAGATTTGCTAAACAGGGCAAATTAGCGTGAGACCGAAATCCCATAAAAGCACAGATGGGAGTGGAACGTTTTGCGTGTGATTTGCTGACAGTGTCCATATTTAAGAAATTACAGACACAACCAGATAATTTCCATAAAGACCAATGCAGAGGATACTGTAATATTTTCTCTCATTCTACGAGAAGTCGTCACATCAGATCACAGAAAGAAGTTATTTCAAACATTCAAAAAATTTCAAAAAATCAAAAACATTGAATGGATCTCATAAATTGCTGGGTTTTGACACTATGCTAAACTGACATGTTAGCGAGCCCTTAAAGCGCTACTGTTGCTATAGTAACAGACAACTTTCAGGTGTATATGATTGACATATAAACTGTAAACTGTTATTACAGTGCTGTGGTTATTTCAGCAAACAGTTTGCTTTGTGCATTCAGTTTAACAGCAAATACATAAAGAGGGCAAACCTTATCATTCAACTGAACAGTACGCATCCATTTTAGACACTTTCATTATGCTCTTGCTCCGTCCATGCAATAAATACATGTCTTAGAATGAGCGGGTGTTTTCTACCTGCACAGGTATTGTCTACGATATGACCCAGCCAAGATTACAATCAAGCATAGCTCACTTACATTCAGTGAAAATATTGAACTGTTAGCCATACTGATTCAACACACAATTAAGAGGCAGTGACCAGAAAAGTGCAGTTCAGCCCTTTATCACATGTGCTGGGGCACCAACCCAGTAGTTTCATAAGTGCCGGGTCAAAAACCCTTGTTGCTCTGGTAGCCCTGGTCTGTATGTGGAAAACGCTGCATTTGTAAATTGTTGTCGTGTAGATGTACTCTAAGACTTGCTTTATTTGGGAGTTAAATAATGGTCCAAATGGTAGTAAATTAACTAGCACAAACCTTAGTAAATCACGTTGCATGATTCATTTAAATACTCTCATCCCATTAATATTGCATCGGAAAAAGAGAAACTCAGATGCAAAAATTACTGTCCATGCCTTTTCATCAGTAAATCCAGACAGTAGTTTTACAACGCCAATAGAGGATTTGCATTGGATCAAGCTGTAAGTGAATCTGGCCCTAAATATTGTAATCCAATTTACATTTGAGTTTACATGTGCATTGTATGTACTCTGAACAAAACTTCAGTGAATGTGCAGTCCCTTTTCTGCGAATTCAGGTCCGGAAACAGCCACCACGGAAAATATCACCGGAGCATAATTGCCATTTTTGCCTTTATGACACATCTGATATACATGTCGAAAGAGCTTTTTGGCAAATGTTTGTCAACACACCTCCATGGAAGTTTCTAGTGCAACATGAAAACTTGTGTAAGAGTATATAGCTACAATTATTGCAATTAGCATACCTCAAATAATTTGGTCTTGATTCCAGACTTTGGTGTCTTGGCAAATCTAAGCTGACACATTTGCTGCATCCAAAATATCCAAAATATTTTGAACATGCCATTTCCCACCAATTACAAATCAAAATACTGGTCGTCTGTGGCCTCGTTGGATGGGAAAGTGTCCTGGATGCGCTGCAATCTTGATATTTTTCACCTAACTATACAGTTTTATGAAAACTGCATGTTTGAATATTTTATTCTTTTGAAGTACTGTTTCACACATACCAAGCTACTGTATAATAGAGTTATAATACTGTATAATAGCGTTTAATAGAGTTATAAAAGAGTTGTAGGCACATTTGGAGTCTTCTGAATCTCTGGAAGAGGCATCATGTGAGATTATGAGAGTATTTTTTCTTTGAAAAAAAATCCCGAAGCTCGATTTTCCTTTCCTAAGGGTTTTGCTTGTGCATGTGACAAAGATTGTCTTATTGGGAATTTGTAAAGCCTGATATAAAACAGACAAAATTAGTTCCGGATGGCTTAAATATCCCATTAAATCCACAGAGGGACTGAAACCAGTTTCTGGCTTTGAGTCATGCGTTGGTTATGAGTGCACATTAATTCTAATCGAATTTCCAAACTAGGTCTCTCTCTGAAGCCACACTGATGGCGATTATGATTCAGGAGGTCCCCAATCATATTTAATGCATGACAAATCATTTAACTTTCAATTGAGTCATTCAGTGGCAATTACCAACTGGATCTCACTTTACAAATTCACCTGGAAGTGCCTTATTCATCAGCAATATGGCTGCCTGTTATTAGAAAGATCAAAGCTTTTCTCCTCAAGTTTGAAGGGTTTCAATGACTTGGAATACCAAGACACAACTTCCAGCTGAATAGTGACACACTGATTCTATCCCTTCAGAAGAGTGGTGTACTGAAATAGCCCCATGCTAAGTGCTAACTGAAACTCAGCAACTGCAGCAAGGATTTCATTAAAATGTCTACTTTGAATTGCACACAGACTTTTTTCACCTCACTTTACACCAAACAATTCATTTTCACTCAGTTATAGTCTCGTTAGATACCAGCTTACCTCAAATGAACGTTGTCTTTTCTGCTTGGCTGAAACAATATGTTCAGTTGCATAGGCAATGATGCATGCAAAACCGAACATTAGTCTAAACTGAAACTGGTGGGGGAAAAAGTCTGAAATTGGAGTTTGGCATAATTAAAAGGGCAGATGGGTCACACACATCTCGCTCATCATATTCCCTGTAATGGTCTCAACTTGTTCTTATGGTACCCAATCAGTCGCTGTCCTCTCTGTTCAGATCAGTGTGGTGTATGTCATGGCTGCCAAAATCTCTATGTTTGATGGTACTTAGCTTTTCTTTCCATTGGCAGGAGTCTAGTGTCAGATTTACATGTGGTTCATGAATATTGCATGATCTCTCTGCAACATGGTAAGTGCAATGCGCAGCAGCCGAACTGGATGATGTGTTGAATGAATGTTGTGAGTTTAGCTGGAGAGCATTACTCACTTTAAAATGACTCGTAACAAACAAATAAATATTTTTCTACGTCATATCTTTGAAATAAATATTAAACGTTTCTCCACTGAACAAATCTCTTCATCTAAGATTTATAGACCTAACCTTACACAATACTTCCAGTGTATTCCAAGTTGTTAGTAGCCTAAATGTAGTACATTTAAGAATTTTTTTTTTCTCCCAGCTAACATTTCATGGTGAGGCCAGTGTAGGTGTCAAATGGGCTTGATATATTGGTGCTGCGTGGGTTTTGTTCATGGGCTCCATGTCTGCCTTATCTAAATAAGCCCCAGCAGAGGGCCAACATGGAACCTATGGAAAACCCATTAAGGACCCTTTTTGGGGCTTATGCAGATAGGGCAGACATGGAACCCATACACATTTACATTTATTCATTTAGCAGATCCTATAATCCAAATCAGGATTCATCTTGAGAAGGCAATAAACAAGACAGTATAAGCTAGAACAGGGAGGGATTTAGGAATAATGAAAGAATATACAAAGGAATAGTGAAAGCATAGGTTCTAGAGGGGGTGCAGACTCATAAGAGAGAGCAGAGGTACAGTATGAGCCTGCAGAGCCCTTGGCCATTCTGTCCAGAAGCATCAATGTCTTGAACTTGATGCGAGCTGCAACTTGCAACCAGTACAGAGAGATAAACAGAGGTGTGGCATGGGCTCTCTTGGGCTCATTGGGTCTCATTCACTAAGCATGCATTGCATATGCACAAATTTGTGCGTGAAATGTGCATACGAACAATTTTAAGAACAAATCACAATTCATGAAAAACATGTGTATAATATAAATAATATAAATAACTGAAACCACACGTAAGCAAAAAGCAATCATGAATTCACTGGCTCGTTTTCGCTCTGTGTGTATGTGTGCGTGTGGCCGCTGATTACCACTCAGCTGATTATCAGTACCAAACTCAGCCGTGTATGCCTACCCCAGAGGCATATTCTGGTGAGCCCAACTTCTGCAGACCAAGTGTTCTTTGTTCTTCTCGCTCCAGCCACAGACATTCGCCTCTGAACATTCTAAGGTGGCTTTCGTATTGACACTGTTGACGGGACGGCGGTGCGGGAGAACCACCACCCATGCTGCGCTTCGTTCCAGGCACTATCCAACGAGATGAAAAGGGTATTTGATTGTGCAGTGGCGGGACGCGAAACGGCCTGAATACTCGCGGGTCTTCGCCAGGGGAATAGACCGGTGTCGGACTATTCTATCGAATTTAGGACCTTAGCAGCAGAGTGCCAATGGAACGAAGAGGCGCAGTGGGACATGTTCCTGCATGGGCTGGCTGACCGTATCCAAAGAGAGATATATATGCTGGACCTTCCCAGGAACTTGGACGGACTCATTGAGTTGGCTTTACGGGTTGACGCTCGCTTACAACGATTGGAGCAACGAACACACCAAACCTCGGTTCCTTCGAGAATCGAGAGTCAACCGTCCACCAGCAGTGATACGGTCAGTCCCGTCTTCCATCACGAGCCCATGCTCATTTACATGGCCTCCCGATGGACGTGGTTTCCAACAGGGGGCCCCAATTTGTGTCCAAATTTTGGCGAAAGTTTTGTAAACTACTGGGGGCGACTGTCAGTCTGTCTTCAGGGTTTCATCCCCAAAGCAATGGTCAAACAGAGAGGGCCAACCAAGTCTTAGAGAGAGTGTTGCAGTGTTTGGTATCTAAGAATCCTTCCTCCTGGAGTCAGCAACTCGCAATGGTTGAGTACGCACATAACTCGTTACCAATGTCATCCATGGGCCTCACTCCGTTTGAATGTAGTTTAGGTTACCAGCCACCTATTTTCCCTAGTCTGGAATCCAAAGTCGCGGTCCCCTCCGCTCACGCCCTCGTCCAGAGGTGCCGCTGCACGTGGAACAGAGCCCGTGAGACTCTCCTCCAGGTGGGGGCGCGCACCAAGGCTAAGGCCGATCGCCACCGGTCGAATTAGGCAGAGATTTTTCGTGAGAAGTTCTCCTGTGCGTACAAATATGAAATAATACAAGCAATTATTAGTGAATGAGACCCATTGAAGACTTGTGCTGCAGAATTTTGAATCATTTGCAGAGGATTGTTTGCACATGTAAAGGCCTGGACGAGAAGCTGTGTTGCATGCTCTCTAATGGCACTTTTCCACTGCATGGTATGGCTCGCCACTGTCACGGTTCATGAATTACTGGATCGTTTTCGCTCTGTGTGTATGTGTGTGCGTGTGGGTGTGGCCGCTGATTACCACTCAGCTAATTATCAGCGCCAGCTGCCACTCCTCATCTGTGTCTATTTATACTCATTATCATTCATCTTGTGTTTCTCAGATCGTTGGGTTAGTTCCTGTATTCTTGTCTGTTCTCCTGGCCGTTTTCCTGAGTCCCCAGTGGATTTCCTGTCGGATTCATTGATCGCTCTTGCCTGTCTTCTCTGAGGATTACCCGATCTTTGTCTGACCCTGTTTAACTACTCTCACCTGTGTCTTTCAATAAATGTTTAGTGTTTCACTCGCAATTGAATCCTCTGTCTTATTCCACGTGACAGGCACAGCACGGCTCGGTTAGCTTTTCCACTGCAATTTAGTACCGCTTCAAAGTGATCAATCAGTGATCTGCAGTGTTTACACGTCACATTTTAGTATCGGAACAGTTTGCTTGGAACTTCAACAGAAGTGGTACTTTTGAAGTGAGCCATACCGAGCTGTACCGAGCCATACCATGCAGGGTAATAAACCCAAAAAGTGAGCCGTACCGAGCCATACCATGCAGTGGAAAATGTTTGTGCAGTGAATGCCTGCATGATCATGCTGTTCTTGCAATACGATCTTTAAAGGTCAGGTGATCATCAAGGATTACCCCAAGATTCATGGCCAAACTTGATGGGATTATGAGTAGCTCTGTCTTAGCTAGGTTAAGTTGCAGGTGATGTTCTTTCATTCATGCTGAGATGTCGGCCAGGCAGATCTGTGCATATAGTATAGGTTGTAGGTGTAGGCAATGAGTTGCCTTGGTAACAAATGAGGGCAACTATGGAAACTAACAAGGCACAATCCAAACAGGAACTAAACACAAGAAGTGATTAGAGAAAATAAAAATAAAATAAAATAAAAAACACTTCAACATAAAAGTCCTTAAACACAAGACCATAATCATGACAGCAATCTTGAGGGATCTGTGAGGCAAGACAAACGCCATGTAGGACACATACCTCAGCCCATATCACACCTACATTGGCTCCACCATGACATGTTGGCTGGGCTCTTTTTAAATAGCTTTTTTAAAATTTATTTATTTTTTCATTTTTCATTTATTTATTTTCTAACATTTTTGACGTATATTGTCATGTGCTTTATTTATGTATTAGTAAAAAATAAATAAAAATAATATATATATATATATATATATATATAAGCTCATTTCATTTGTAGGTTATGATTTGATTTTGGATCATATTAAAATATGGTAAATGACATACAGTCAGAATAAACTCAATCAGTGGATTTTCATTTAAATTTTCTCAATTTTATCCGATAACAATACGGACTCAAAAGTTAGAATGACAATGTAAAAAAAAAAAAAAAAAAAACCTTAACTGAAAAGAATGTACAACATGGGGTTAATTCTGACACATATGCTAAAGAAAGAACTATGATTGTTATGTACACCATTTGAACTTACTATGCATAGCACAGCATGTGAACCAATTGCAGAGTTAGCACCTACAATAAATGAGGGTACTCAGAGTTACAACATGAGTGGCCTCCAACCAGGCACATTACCATGTTCTGCAAGACATTTCACTGTTCACTGACATTTCAAAAAAAGTGTATCTGAGTTATGAACAGCTAAGCTGTAGCATGTTGGAGCACCAATGTCTGAGAAATTTACAGAAGAAGAAGAAGAAGAAGAAACATATATATATATATATTATATATATCTGTCAGTTGGAAAGACATCTCCATATTTTGTCTTTTTTCATAAATAATTACTATTGGTCACCCTTTACGTCTGTCAGTGGGTTTTGCATATTGCATATATTTAACCAATGAAAAGTATTAAAAAGAGATTGTGACTAAACATTGTATCTCCATTGGATCCTCAAATTGTCGGTTAAACCTCATAACTCCACCCGCATCAATCTGCTTGTTTGCAATGCAAGGGTAAATAAAGAACTGAACACATTTAAACACTGATCAGCGAACATAAACAAAAGCTCAACCATACCTGGGGCCTATACCATGAAGCCGGTTTAGGTAGCTAGCCAGGTATGTTTCAGTTTAGTTAGGCACCATGAAAGTGGTTTTGCTTTTAGCAGTGTTCATCACTATAGTAACTTACGCTCCGCGGCTAACCTAATCCGGGGCAGGTTATGTTCCAGGTAAGAGGTTGCAAACCGAACTTGGACCAATCAGCTGTGAGCAAAGTGACACATGTCTGATAGGATAAAGTCACTCCACCTGTTTCTACTCCAAATTAAAGGTCACTACATAGCAAATGATTTTTAAAGACAAAATTGTCTGGCTTTTACTAATGCTTTTTAGAATAAAATTTTTGTATGATTTAGATATTATTTATGTAATTATTATACCCTTAATCGATCACACACGTACAATTTTAGCTTATCAATTATTATTACGCACAGTTTAAATGAATAAATACATATAGGTACTATAAATGCGCTTTAGAATCAATAGATAAAGCTATAAAATGACTACATGTGAGCTTAAATGTTCAATTCTCTCAATACCTTTATCAACTGTATAAACTAACTTCACAACTTTTACTTGCACTGAAATAGCAAGATTTTTTCTTTTAGTTGTCCTATTTCATAGACAGTTATTTTGTTCTTGCTGTGTAAATTTGTTTAAAAGCTTAATATTTTTCAATCTCGTAATATTCTGCAAAAGAGAGAAGTGAATCGCGCTGCTTCTCTCGCGAGAAATGAATCGCAGTTTCACTCTTTCTCAGCATGTGATTGGCTGTTCGCTACTGATGTCACACCTAAATTCCTAAACTCAGGATCAAAGCCTGAGTTGACAGAGAAAGTTGATGATCAGTAACATGGTACCAACAAGGCCTGGTTGGATTGGTTTGGTTTTGTCAACTCGAAACTAATCCTGTAACCCTGAATTTGTTCAACTACCATCATTGATACACGAGAACAACCCTTATTGTTTCTCGCACGTTAAGCAAGCATGTCTGAGCTTCCATTTACCATAACTGATGTGTGAGTTGATGAATGTTTATATGTGAATAAAAGCCTAAATTAAATCTGTTCATCATAAAGCGATCATGTCTCTTCAGAAAATTTGGACTAAACCACTCCATTCATATGGATTAGTTTTACAATCTCTTTATGAACTTGTTTAAGCTTCAAAGTGGTAGTTGTGTGGACTGTCACTGGAGGGACAGTAATCTCTCAGATTAATTTAACATAACTTAATTTGTGTTTTAAAGATGAACGAAAGCCTTACGGAATTGGAATGACTCGAGGGTGAGTAAATGACAGAATTTACATTTTTGAACGAGTGAACCAACTCTTTAATAGCCTGCGCATAGCACTTCATCTTTTATAACATAAGATTTTGGCCAAATGACAGAAAACTGAGCGCCCACATTGCTAAATAAAAAAATAAAAATTGTGCTTCACTTACTGCCTCAGATGTGGCCATTCTAATGACGGACAAAACACAAATGTCTGAAATTCTCAGAAATACGCTATAGACAAAAACTTTGTAACTCCATTTGAGCTTGATTTTGGTAAAATGTTAATAATATAATGACACATGCAAGTGTCTGGCCATATATAAAGCCACAATATCTACTTTGACAATACAGTGTTTAATTATTTTAAAAATAGTGTTTTTCCATTTCAGAGTTATGAGGTTTCCACCCGAGAGTGATGATACATAATACTAATAATACTACTACTAAAACAATATTAATAATTAATTAATTAAATAAATAAATAATCCAGGTGTAAGGTTGGAGCCAAGCTGTCTGGGCTACTCTCTGAGAAAACAAAGGACGTTTCTGGAAATTGACATTTGAATTGTCTCTCGCAAAATTAGCATCCCCACCCAAGATCCAATCACACTGAGTAGATTAAGCCTCAGCATTGTCTTATCTGCCTCTCTTCTCCCATCTCTTCCTTACTGTACATGTTTGGTATCATTTGAAATGTCTCAGTGTGACTGGTACTATGGTCTCATCCACACAGAAGTAAACCAAAAGGTATTAAAGATCAAAATTGTGATTATGAGATCCATATATCCGGCCGGTGCGAGACTCCAAGTGTTATATGAATCTGAATAAATGAGTGGAGTTTGAATAAAGATTTAAATAGAATAATCAAATGTGTAGTTAAATTATTATACTAGTGACCAATAGTCAATTAGCGTTTTAACCGAAATTCGAGGTCACGATAAAATGGAGTCAGATAAAAGTTTAATTGGAGTAAAATTAAAAGACAAAACACGCAGGAAACCTTCACACACTCTTTTGGAAACCGTCGTTGGGCCAGTTGGGCGGGACTTACACAGGCCTCATGCTCTCCGGATAAGACCTGTCCTCCTGTAACCTTGAGCCTCTGTCCTTTTAGTTTTGGACGCTGCCTTGCTTCCTTTTAAAATACAGCTTCTCTGCAGAAACAAGGTCTCAAAGTAAAACCAAACTATTTCCTCTCATTTTAGTATGTAAACTTCTGTAAGAAAGAAAGATATCAATACATTTCCATGATTCTATGGTCCTGGGCTCAACAAAGTAATATGGCAGTTCATTTTCATACACTTTCACTTATATTGTATAAGTTTACACAACGCTTGGGAATGTCATAAAACCTTTAGGCTGGAAGTAAATTAAATTAATATAGATCCAAGAAACTGATGCCCGTAAACTATAATGTGTTCTTTTGTGTGAGCACCCACACGAGGGAGTGTGTGTACCTGATTTAAAATGATTGTGTCCCATAGTAAAATCCTCAATATTGCTGCTATAACGCAACCATGCACACATATCCACGCATCTTAAACAGAACAGTACAGTACATGTAATCAAATTTGTTGTCCATATAGTCAATCAATGTGGTCTAATGTTGTGGTTTGCGTAAAACTTCTTCAAAAATATCATCTTTTGTGTTTTGCAAAATAAAGTAAGTTTAAGGTGAATTATCCCTTTAAAGCATGTCCTTCATAATGTGATGATATGCTTAATTATGTTTGACTTACATGAGGATGTACATACAAAAAAAAAAAAAAAAAAAAAAAAGAATTATAAATATATACACTGCATATATAAAATATAAATGAAAAACAAATTAACATGATCAAGTGTTTTTCATTGACTGTTTCATTTAATTAATTTGCATTTATCAAATATGACTGTTATTTATGCATGTTTTTCATTGACTGTTATGAATGTAACATCCACTGAGTACTTCTAACTGAAGTAATGACTGCTGACATGTCAAATATGTTTAAAGCATAACTGGAATTTACTGGAATTTACAGGAATAACTGGAATACTCAATATCAAACCATGATTTTTCCACTATAAAGACACACAACATAGTTCAAAAGAAGTAGTTGACCCTTGTTTACAAGGAGACATTGAGCCTGATCCCAAAACCATCATTGATGGAGCTGAAACTGATGTCCAGGGCATCAATAAGGCGGAAAGAAAGAAAGTAAGCACAACGAGGCCTCACGTCCTCAGGGTGACTGCACTGAGGGTGATGAGAGCAATTGTGAAGCGTGCAACACAATTCACTGAGAGTACGGTTTATTTGTTTAAATTTGTGACTATTGGGCTTCCCATTATGTTGCCAACAGCAACAAATGCAAGATTTTTAAAAGCATGTTTATCTGGTCTTGTTGTGGAATGAAATCAAGGCGGGGAAGTAAACAATTTACAATTATTTAAAAAAGCCTTTGAATTCCTGTAAAAAAATCTGAATTTGGAGTAAGGTAGCAGGTTACAGAATTGCATTTTTATTAGAATGTAAAGAAATAGTATTAAAATATAAATAAAATCATATATCAAATTCATATCTATCTATCTATCTATCTATCTATCTATCTATCTATCTATCTATCTATCTATCTATCTATCTATCTATCTATCTATCTATCTACTCAAGCAATTACATTTTCCCATAAATTATTTGCATCTCTCTAATGTTACCATTGGAAGTCTTGACTAGAATGTGATTACTCTGCAAACTGTCAGGCACCACACCAAATCCCTATTAGCTGGATACTGATTCTTTCTTCAAAACCGCCAAGAGAATTCATTAAACAAAAAAAAAAAGAAGAAGAATTCAGCTCAGAGCACCTCAACTTTCTCTAAGGCAATCTTAAAAATATCCAGCAGCTTTTGAGCGTATGTTTCAGCAGCTGGCATGGAGAAGGAGCATTTCCCTGCCTTCTGCTCAGAGGAGAGCCAGCACACAATGTGTCTTTCCTGTATGAAATCAGCATCATGCAGTTAAACAAAATAAAATCTTCCGGGCCACAGCTCACAGTTTTCATCTTCTCCCGTTCTATTGTATATGGGCGACTCCTTTAGTAAAGAAACCAGTTTGATCGTTTTCTCTTGGGTGGTTTGCTTCGCTCAACCCTGATCCCTCTTAATCACAGAACGGGCAAGCTTTCAGCAAAATCAAAGTTTGTCAGAAATCCCTTCAAAACAGTTAAACCCTGGAGATATCACTGGGAAATTGTTCTCTAAAACAGCCATTTTCAAGTCAATGTGGCCCTAACTTGACAATCTCAGGCTTGGCTATACTGTATGATTTAACAATGTCTTGAACTCGAGATAACACATTGCACAATAAGATACAATACTTGTGCTGCGGATGAGTAAACCACTATCTGTATATAACTGTAAATGAACCTTTTGAATAGTTGGGTAACCTACTCACATTGTCATATTCTTGTCAGCCTCAACATTTTAAATGGTTTCTGTAGCCTGACATGGTAGCTTATGGGTTTAAATGTAGCCAACTCAATTACAAAGGTAAAGCTTTACTTTCAATGTAATGTTTTCATTGTCGTTCCATTTGCTGCATGTTTATCTCCTGTATATAATCCAAACCTTACCATTTCAAACACAGTCATATCTTTATACCTTTTTATATTTATTTACTTAATTTAGATACTATTAAATCTGAAAACTAACAAAAAAAAAAAAAAAAAACTTTGTAACACTATTTTGCCCATTTGGCATCCATATTAATAATCACATTCCTTGGAAATGTAATTGAGTAAAAGTTTTAATAGTAGGCTACGTGAGAAAAGTGGAAATGTACCAAAATAACACTTAAGTATTCTAATGAATTACAATTGCCCACATACTTCACACCTCTGGTAAACACTATTCCACTCAAATTGGGTGAGTATAACTGATTTAAGCCCGTGAATTCAGAATAGCTCTTAAAACATACATGGACATTACAACAATTTTTCACTTTGCTAATACACAGGGTTTTTTTTTTTTTTTTTTGTCTGTGTGAATGTGGTGAAAGTAGGAATAAAGCATTTTATGACACAAATGCAGAGCTGCATAATGATCATATGTTCATTGTATAATACATAATCCTGCTGTTTCTTACGTAATCTGACAATAAAAGTGCATGTTGTATAAACCTCACTATGCATACAAGGCAGATTATGGAATAACGTTCATTTAAATGTAGCTTTAGTAATATGTGCATAAAGTTGAGAGGGTATATATATATATACATATTTCTTATCAAACAAATTGCATGTTCATTTAGTTTGTTCAGACCATGTCATTTGCTCAGAGAAGACAAACCTTTGGTCTGCCTATCCAAATAGTGATTGTTTGCAAGACAAGACACAAACAAAATTAGGGTACCAAGCTAAACACATCTTAAACCCTTCATTCTCAATCAAGAGGGAGATGTGTTACTGCCATGTGGTTATATGGATTTGGACAAAAAACTGTCTAAATTCTTATTGAATAAAGCCTTTTAAAATTGCAATAAACACTTGTGGTGGCACATTCTCAATTAATGTGCTAGATTAGGAAATACACCCCTTATCCATGGTCAAATCAATGTAATGCACTGTCTCAGGTGTTTGTTTTTTTTTTGTTTTTTTTTAATAACCTTCTAAAGCTCTGTTTATCAAATGAATGCACAGTGTAGGCTTGCTATCAGGCACATTGAGCCCTACAAAGTGAGTTTATTTCCTGTAACTAGAAGGAGATATTTGTGTGCTTTATTACCATTTGTTTTCAGTCTCTTTGGTTTAATTCAGATGAATAGGGAAACATTCATTAAAATGCCTTTAAATGTCACAATGGCGAGAGCGCTGCTTTTTAGAGGTAATTAAAAGAGGAAAGAAAAACTTTGATTATTACTTAATTGGATTGCTTTTCTCCTTTCTGTTGAGACAGCTTGTCTGCTTACATTTAGATATCTTTTTTTTTTTAATTACAAAATGTCATTAAACACTTTTCTTTATATTAGATTGGTACAAATAGCCTAAAACAAAGAGTCTCACTGCATTATGCTGATGTATGGATTATTACTCCGTTTACAATAAATATAATCAATGGACTCTCAGGACATATTTTGAGGAGGCCCAAGCAGTTTGAGGGCTCCAAGAGTTGAATACAGATGTATATATGAATATAAATGTACAATTTGGCAAAAATCAGGGTATACTTGGTATATATATACAAATTTCTGTAGGAGAAAATATCAGTCATTAGATTACCCAGAATGCAACTTTTTAACTCCTGCTGACAAGTTAAATCAAATTACAAGCTTTTTATCGTCACTGTCGGTGGGAACCTTGTATCTCTTTTTTATTTTTAACCATTACTATTGGTCAATTTTTAGATCTGTCTGTGGATTTAGCAAATATTTAATAAATGAAAGTATTAAAAACAGCTTGTGCCTGAGGGTACGTGCCAGCTTGGGCCTGAGGTTTACACAACAACGATTTACACGACAGAAACGTTTTTCCTTTGCGTTTTTTTGCATACAGACAACAACATTGTCAAACCAATCCTCGTCCACACAGATCTGCAAAAACAATTAAAACCACTGTATTATTCATGCCAGGCCAGTAGTTGGCGATGTCACTGTGTTTAGAAACACTAAGCACCTATAGACTGAACACATACCGTTTTCACAAATTCGAGGTTTTGTAGTTTACACAGAGACGATAATGGTATAGTTTTCAAAAACGTGCACTTTGAATCCAGTTTTCAGAAGATTGCGTTTTCAGGCCCCCAAAACGCCGTTGTCATGTAAATGAATGTCGTTTTCACACATATAGGGCCCTATCTTGCACCCAGCGCAATTGACTTTGTACACCGACGCATGTTTCATTCCTATTTTGCACCCGTGCAAAGCGCGCTTTTCCCTCCACAGAAGCACGTCGCTAAACTAGGGAATGAACTTGCGCTCCCTGGGCGGTTCAGCGCAAAAAAGGAGGCGTGTTCCGGCGCAAACGTTCCTTCATGCTATTTTGCAGGTTTAGAAAACAATTGCGCCACTAACCAGGAAAAAATAGTTTAAAGTCAGTGGCGCGTTGCGCATGTTATTCATATGCTATTTTAAGGGCGCATGCTTGGCCATAATCAATGTAGCATGTGCACAACGCGCATACACTTTGATTCTCTCATCTACACAGAAGCAGCAGTTTTCATTTTTGCAAATCATATATTATTACGATAGATAGATAGATAGATAGATAGATAGATAGATAGATAGATAGATAGACAGATAGATAGATAGATAGATAGACAATTTATTATAAAAGCATACATCTAGCTTACACATTTACCCAAATTATCATACGCCTTTTTAACCGAAGTTAATTTGGGTGGGTTTCTCCATCCCCAACGTCCCTGACGAGAGCGTTGCTCTCCTTGGCTGTGAACCGCTCCTGGCGCGCGCCTGGCAAATCCGCCGTTATAATAGGAATCCGCTTTAGAACAAAGCGCGCCTGCTCTTAAAGGGAATGTGAGATGTCGCTCTGATTGGTTTATTTCACGATATGCCCAAACCACACCTATGAATAATGAAGCTACTTCAGACCAACCCATTTTAGATTTGCGCCTGGCGCAAGAGTCATTTATCCCGCTGGGAAAATAGCAACAGCGCCAAGACCCGCCCACAAAGTTACTTGCGCTTTGCGCTTTGACACTTGCGTTTCAGATCGTTAAAATAGGGCCCATAGTTTGTTTTGTTTTACGAAAGAGGGACTTGATTTGTTACGTTGCATTTTCCTCTTGGTTTGGTTTGTTTTCATAAGGAAACATTTCAAAGTCACATGCGAGTAACTCTCCTCTAATTGGTCAGTGTTTTCTCTGCATCATCCATGAAGATGATTGTCAAGTTCGCTCCATGAGATTATTGTGGCTTTATTTGTAACTGTCGAGACACACGCAAACACTATACAAATGTAGCCATTAATCCCATGCTTAAATGATTTACTACATTATTAATACTGCAGTCTGCTGTCTAGAGGTTAACAGTGTCAAGACACACAAACACTAGACGAATGTTATAATGCAACTAGAGCAGGAATCAAGGCTTCATTGGGACAGCATTATCGCACAGAGAAGCGCAATTACACAACATTTTAAGATGAAGAGGTGCTCTTTTAGTTTTTAACTGTGATAGCTAATATGCTCACTCACAGAATCAGACACTGCTATATAGTACATTTCCCATTATGATTTGTTTCATTGGTTCGTTGGTCTGTTGGGTCGGATTGCTTTCACACCTCAAGCGAACTGCCCCAGAATTCGTTTGCAATCGGATTGTTTTAGTGCGGATCCGAGTGTGATTGCCGTGTTCACATTTGCCTAAACAAACCGAACCAAAGAAAAAGTGCAACCAGGTTACAAAAAAACAAAACAAAAAAACACTCAGATGTGAAAACACCCTAAAATGCATAAAGTTTTCAGTTTTTAGTTGTAAACAGGCTCATGTAAATAACCCCTAAACCTCATAACTTAATTGGATCCATAAACTGTCAGTCAAACCTTATAACTCCACCCCGCCTCTATCGTAAATGAAGTGGCGCATGCAGTTTGAACAGTTTTTGCTTGTTTGCAATGCAAGGGTAAACAATAAGCTGGTTCTTTGAATAAGTACAGAGGTTTTTATTTTATTTTTATTTTTTTTACTCAAGAAACACTACTTAAAGGCTGATGTTTTATGTATTTGAGGAATGGTGCAATGCAATTTGAGATTGCACCATTTAGTTTTCAAAACACAACAAAACACAATGACCAAATCACAGGTTTATTTACAGTATCTTAACTGTATAGCACAATTTCTGTATCCCCACATAACTTCTACATATTGTCAGGGGGGTTTTTTTATTTATTTTTTTATGTATCTTGGTTTACCATTTCAGTTTAGTCTTCATTGTGCCCTAGTTAGTCTCCTTAAATTACATTCACTTATTAAGTATTACATTCACCTTATATTCTCATTGTTCTGTTCACAGGTCCTTAGCCAGCCTATTGAAAGGGGGGGTTCTTTTTTTTCAAAAAGTGGACCTTTTTGCAGTTTTTCTTATTTCTTATTTTTAATTATGAGGTTCAAATACTTCATTTTGGTGACCTTTTATGCACTAATTTGTGCTGGATTAGCTTGTCTGCTGGTATCTTAACGAGCATGCTTTTTGATGCACCTAAAATATTTACTGCATTGTTGTCAAATTGCTTCCTCATGTAACACCTTTGTCAGTCCATACACAGTTCATAAGTTTAAAGACCACACTAACAACAGAATAGATTTAATGAACTTTACTGAAATATTAATAATAATTCTTCTCATCATCATTTCTTGACTCTCTGTCAATGCCTCTTTGCTTGTTGCTGTATTTGTCTTGACACTTATGGATTTAGTACACTGGTCAGTTCCAATCATATTGCACAGCCAATATCACTGAATATCCCACTATGTTTTATTATTATAATTACGCTACGTTTATATGGCTATTATATTGTAGACTATTGAGTGGATAAAATATAGAAATCCTTTTAATTAAAAAAAAAAAATAATAATAATAATAATAATAATAAAATATATATATATATATTTCTTTTCCCATTTACGTCAGCTAAATGCACTATTTTTCAGGCTGTTTTAGATAATAGAGTGCCTAAAAATCTATACACTATCTGGGAAAATGATGATAGTTACTCAGTAAAAAAAAAAATAATAATAATAATAATAATAATCACCCAGTAGAGCCTACAACCTATTTTGTATTTAATTGTTCTCCAGCTGTAGTGAATCCAAAACACCAAAAATGTTAAGGATGACTCATTTTCACCCCTGGCAACTAAAAAGAGGCAACCATTATCTGACTATTTTTAAGTTAGCCTACATAGGTAAAATTGGAATTTAATGTAAACATCATTACATCATATCATTACATTGTCGGTTGGTCTGACGCTGCTTCTGAATCTCTCTCCGGCCGGTGAGGTTTACTGTTAGTGTTCCGTATAAAAAACTTTGATATGTCCATATTAACTTCAGCCGGTTAGCCAGTAAGCTCGCTACGACGCCGGTGAAACATACAACAGCCCGCCAGCACCTGATGACAACGACGTTCGTTAGTTTTTATGGCAGTTGGCAAACAAGATGAGTGATGCGCGATGCATTACCGTCCGCCACCACGCACGGTAATGGAGCTGGTGTTTCATTTTTTGCGCTCCAGTCAGAAAGACTGAGAGGAAATGAAACAAAGTTGAAGTTATTTTAAAAAACCTAAAATATTCGGGGCTTTTGAAAAAACATTCGGGGCTTAAGCCCAATTAGCGAGAATTCCATGTTCATTATTCCTTGCATCATGCATCTTATTATGCATTTTGCATTTTATATTTTGTAGAACTCGCCTGTTAAAATTCCTCTTCAGTGCAAACTAATTCAATAAACTTGATTCTCAAGTTTCATGCTGATTAATTTTGCAATTTGCCTTTTTACAAAAAAAGAAACAGCTTGCATTAGAAACATCATATGTGTGTGTCACCCAAGGCCTGACATGACCCAGTTTCACAAAGGTACAATGGGGACTCTTCCTAATATATTGCGGTTTCAAAGAACAATCCTGCAGGTCCAAAGGCTAAGGATTTACTCAAAACACTTTCCGCAGTTCATGGTAAGGCTTCTGAAAAGAAATAGGAAATCGGTGAAGTGGCTTTGTTACTTTCTTTTGGATATTTTTGAACAATAGCACAAATACAGCCTGTCACAGGAAGACAGATGACAAAAACAAAAGCAAAAGCAACATATTAAAATAGCTCTGCAGCCCTGTTTGACACTCAGCTATGTCATATTGTTAGGGCTGTTAAGCAATTAAATGTTTAGTTTTAATTGTAAATCAAATTAATCACATGATATGCTGATTAATCAAATTAATAAGAATGAATTTGTATCAAAATTCACAGAAGAAAGCAATAAGAAGAATCTAGGGTAACACTTTATTTTACAGTGTCATTGTTACATACAGTATGTTACATGTAGTTCATAGTAATAACTATAAATTATGCCTAATTACATGCAACTAACCCTAATCCTAACCCTATAGTAAGCACATGTAGTTACTTAATATTACTCAGTACTTATATGTATGATTACAGTGTAACAAAGGTACCTTAAAATAAAGTGTTACACTTTATTGTACGGTGTCATTGTTACAGTGTAATTATATATTTAAGTACTGAGTAATATTAATTAAGTGCATGTACTTACTATAGAGTTAGGGTAGGATTAGGGTTTGGTTGAGGGTTAGTTGCATGTAATTATGCATAATTTACTGTTATTATTATTGTAAGTACATGTAACATGTAACAAGGACACTGTAATAAAAATAATTCAAAGGCATTACAATATTAAGGCACTAAATCCTTACAAAACATCTGTTTTGTGTGGGTTTGTCACATGTTTTAGTTCTGTGTCCAAAAGTTTTCAGTTTGTTTGAAACTTTGTCAGTTCTCGTCACATTTAATTGGGTGTTATGTTCGTGTTTCTAGTTTCTGAGTTCTTTGTTAATAAAACTTAAACTGCTGTGTTTAGATCCATTCATTCAACTTTATTTTGCAACCAGGTGTGACTTTATATGTTTATAAGTCTTTATATATGCATTGATCAATAAAGTAAATCAAATATCCCAGATATTATTTTTTTTTTTAAAAACCTTCCCAGCTATATTCTACAAGTTGTAAAATATGCAATGATGTTGTAGGGATTTCCTCTCCTGCTCTCATACTCACATTATTAAACAACAATGATATACCCTGATGAATGACAATAAGTCTAGCATGGTGAATTCAAAACATGGCAAAGAATTATTAATTCAAAGGGTTGATGTCATAGGTTCCTTCCATGCTCAAGGCGGAGTCACTTCCCCAGACTCCACTCAACATAAATCACAGTCACATAAATCACAGTATAAATAACTCTATAGAAGAGCCAGATCTATCTTTGTTATGCTCTGCTGCATGTGTAACACCTTCAAATCCAGCAGTCTGTTGCATCAGACTGATATGAAACATTTGCTTGGATATGAAAGGAAAGGCAATGCAAAGTATTTCCATATGAACACTGTTGAAATGTAAGTTCTGCATGTTGGAGACTGAAGTAGTGTTATTAGTTTAGTCAATAAAGAGCAGCACCTGCATTGATCATGGTTTTAATGAGAGTATGCCTCAAGGACTGGTATCAGTCAGTTGGCACGTCTATCCAATCATCTCATGGCAGATACCATAGCCCCTTCATTTCTAGTGTGACAGGAATCAATAGGAAGAGAGGCATAAGACAATCAACAACAGATTCATATATTTCCTACTAGGAGAATTGTGGCACTGTGCCTTGGTCAATGAATCAGAATGAGTATCATGTTCAAGACACTGAGGAAGATTTAAAATGGATACTAATTCTTTCCCAGCACTGACTTTGCATCATCATCACACTGCAATAACATGATTATTCTATGAATAATCCTATTTAAAGTGAGTTGAAAGAAATCCAAGATCCTGTAAAAAAAACATATCAAAAAGGTTAAAAAAACATCTATTTATGCAAAGAATGTAGTTCTCAAAATGTTTTGCCTCAGGATCTAAATTTAGTGGTAGCAACATAAACCATACTAATAAACAAAAGCTCTTAAAATCAGACATTGATCTTTTATATATATATATATATATATATATATATATATATGGTTTCATATGCTATATATATATGCTATATATATGCTATATATATATGGTTTCACGTTATTTTGATGGTCCCTTTAACACGTTCTGTTGACTATAAGTAACGCTGCACCTACATGTCTACTAACTCTCATTAGAGTGTTAGTTAAGTATTAATAGACTGGTAGGGTTAGGGTTAGATTAAGTTGACATGTAGTTGCAAAATTACTTATAGTCAGTAGAGTGTCTGTTGGAGGACCATTACAATAAAGTGTTTGCGGATATTAAGCAGACAGTCTACTTATACTCCAATGAAAGTTAGTTGACATATAGTTGCAAAGTTAATTTTAGTCAACAGCACGTTCAAAAGGGACCATCAAAATAAAGTGTTACCATATATTTATATATATATATATAAATATATGGTAATATATAAATATAAATATATGGTAAAATATATGGTGTATATATATATATAAACAAAAGCTCTTAAAATCAGACATTGATCTTTTATATATATATATATATATATATATATATATATATATATATATATATATATATATATATATATATTTGGCATATGCCTAATCTAACTAGCAAGTGAGATGAATTTAGAGGAAAAGAATGTTTGATTTTAAAAATGGATAAGCTTATACATTTTTGCACAACTATATACAAATAGATGGTTAGTTGCATTTTATTATTTGCATTCAGAACTGTTTTCTCTCTGCTATCTATGATGTTATCAGAACAGTGCAACCTATTTTTTGTAATCTATCATGATCCACTGGTTGAGAATCACTGTTCTAAGTGTTGGTGAATAACTAACTGTACAGAGTAGTAAAGCTACTAACTTAGACATAGAAGTGTAGCTTTTCCAGTGAAGAATAGCAGTGCGGAACAACAGAACTATACACAATCATTGGGACGACTGATTCAATGATTAATTTTAGTCCCCAGAACTTATTTTTTGTTGCAAAATATTTAGTTAATGTCACAAACGGGTGGTTGCAATGATTGCACGATGCAGGAGAATCCAACAAAATGGTCTTTGATAAATCCAAAATGTAACACTCAGGAGATTGTAGGAAAAAAAGCTCAGCAAAACATTGAAGACAATTAACACTGAACAAAGAACTGAGAGAACTGAAGGCTTAAATACACATGGAGTAATCAACAGAAACAGGAAACAGGTGTGCAACTCAAATCTGTAACCTCAGAAACAAACTAGTGGCGGGAAAATGGGAACAAAGGAAAAAGGTACATGAACTAGAACTAAACAGAACGTATGTAACAGTTAAACACTGCTGTCATGTTTTCAATTCAGTTATAAAGTGTTATTCACGCAACACTGCGTAGTGATGACGCAATGGGATCGCCCTTGGGGTGGAGCGGATTGTCTGAACCGTTATAGAATCGAGCCAGTTCATTGACGTCACTCACTCTTGTGAGTGAACTCACAGTGAACTTGCCATCTGCTCCTCATATTTACTTCTTCAGAAGAAGCAGTTCATCTGGATTTCACCTATGGCTTTTTTCATGCTCCAGTGGTTGTAGTATGTTCCCAGTGACCAGGCTGACTTACAACAGGTGAAATATTAACAATACCTCCCTCAATGTATGTGCAGTAAACAATTATTATAACTTTTAGAGTGGCCTTTATTGTGGCCAGCCTAAGGCACACCTGTGCAATAATCATGCTGTCTAATCAGCATCTTGATTTGTCACACCTGAGAGGTGGATGGATTATCTCGGCAAAGGAGAAGTGCTCACTAACACAGATTTAGACAGATTTGTGAACAATATTTGAGAGAAATAGGCCTTTTGTGTACATAGAAAAAGTCTTATATCTTTGAGTTCAGCTCATGAAAAATGGGGACAAAAATAAGTGTTGCGTTTATAATTTTGTTCAGTGTTGTTACATTTACTGTAAATGTATTAGGCATGTATTATGTTAATGCGTTTATCACAGTTTATTCGCTATAGTTTAGAAAATGGTAATAAAATATGACAAGAACTCAGAGTTATCAAATCAGTTGATATTTCACTGGTTTTGGTCATCCTTCTGTTAGACTGTCTCACAAATGAATTAAGTTGAATAGCTGTCAGCTACACACACTTAGATGTTACCAATTTAGGTCAACCATTTACCAAGCAATGCTTAATTTTGTTCAGTCTGTGGTGTAAAAAGGTCGCATTAGCAATTAAAGAAAAAATCACTTAAGCAAAACATGGTCAGGTCAAAGTGTCTGAATCATTGTTGGCCCTAAATATTTATACATTTTACTGGTAGTCCGCTGTATGAAAAATGTTTGGGTATAATATGTCACAGTTTACTTTATTTTGCTATCCTCACTTACATAAATAAAACAAGTAAAACAAATATCAAACAATTATTTCTGGTGTCTGAATAATTTTTGGTTTGACTGTAATTGTGATCTTCATTTAGGCTAAAACTGCTCTGACTGCAAAAAAACAAAATTCATAATCTGATATTACCCTTTAATAGTACCTTTAATGTGTCTACTTTTAGTTAATAGCTTGTAGTGTAACATTTAGATTTGCTATATTTTAACAATGGTACATTATAAGCAGCTCATACAGCCAAAAGCTTTCAAAGTAACTTCCCTGTTAAGAAACATATTGCAGGTGTGTTTTCATTTAACAACACATTTAGATGATGTGAATGAGAGCCTAGCAGAAGGTAGTCGGTCAATTAACGGTATTTAGCTGCATGAAGTTTGTTTCGTAACTTCCATCTAATGCTATTTAGCTGCCCGTGCTCGTCACATCGGAAGCTTTGATGCAAGCACAATCCACCTTAAAAGTCACCAATGGGTTAATGATAAAGTCCCACATCCCATGCACTGAATCGACCATCTGCTTATCTAATTGAGTGTAATTAATTGTGCCACCCTAAATTATCAAACCTGTTAGTCATTCAGTAAAAAGTAAACAATATACTGATAAGGTAAACCAACCATGAATAGAGGCTATAAATATCGACACACAGTTCAAGTCACTTAACGCAGTGACTAAACAAATTCATGGACTTGTAGTATGCTTTAGATCCCAGGGACAATTCTTATAAATATGTAATAACTATATAATATGCTGTTATTACTATATTGTATAGTATACAACTATTTCAAGCTTGCACATGTATATTTGTAATCACTTGAAAGCATATGATGTGAAGGCTTGTAAAACATGATAGTTTTTAAGAATTCTTGTTATATAAAATCCTTTGAAGTTACTCTGCACTTATTATTACACTTGCAGTAAACAGCACCCAAGTCCCAGTGTTACACCTTGAAGTTGATGCAATTTGACATGTTCTTTTGCAATGTTGCAATCTTTTAATCATGCCTTCTGAAATATGCACGACAGCATCACTAACTGAAACGTAATAATTTTTTCCATCTCTGTTCTGCCTGGCACTTAGTTCATAAAATATAACTATTAGATTGCAGGACTCAAAAGTTAGGACAGTTTACCAAAAATAAATATTCCAGAACAGAAGGATTCATTCTGTATTCGTTTCCCATGCTATTTCCAAATGAATTACAGCGAAATAAATTAATAAAAGCATCTCAATGTAGTCCAGATGATGTGTGCTATATTCCAACTAAAATAATAATCATAATAAACTTTCCCTCTTATGAGCCCTTAAACACGAGTTGAACCGGATCAGTCTGATTTGGATATGAATCATTTACCCTGTTTTTGTGAACTAGATCGACTATTTCCTTAAAAAAGATCTTACTCCAAGAACAATTTATTCCTGAATCATTATCTTGACTAAGTCTGTTTCTCAAACAAATGTACCGTATGGATTTAGAAGACCTACAATTTAGTGCCTGACTCATATTGACCACTTTTATGATGCTTGTTTTTATGATGCTTATGTGTCCGTTTTGAAGCATGAAAGCTTCAGTACTCATTCAATATAATTACATAAAAAAGAAAGGAAAACATTCTTCCAATTTTCTCCTTCCGTGTTCTGGTTGAAGAAAGAAAATTATACAGCTTTGGAGCAACATGCAGGTCAGTAAATGAATTACATTTTTTTCATTGTTTATTTGTTTTAATTTTTTGATGAACTGTCCCCTTAAATGCTGTGCACACCAACATAATTAAAGTGAACAGAAATGTTATCTTTTTCCTTCAAACAAATTGCCTTTGCCAGTTACATAGACAACAGCCTGCAAAACATTCACCAAGCATGTAATGCTTTTTGCATACGAGATGACATTTGCACTTAGGGTGAATGAAAGGCCTCAGACAGTACAAACGAGGGAGAAAGAGAGAGAGAGAACAAGGAAGACTCAGAATAGACATCAACTGCCGCTCAAGCATCTTGACTAATCTTGGGCTCGACATTGCCTTGCAGCGGCCTTTTTAATCAAAGCCCTTCCATTCTGCCTCCACTCAGCTCTATCTAGGTCAGAAATGTCGACGCTCTACTCCTACTCTCTCTCTCGACTCCTGTCTCACAATGAGAAAAGGGAAAATCTGGTTAGATATTTCATTACTGCTTAGTAGTACTTTCTGAATTCGGCCTCGCTTCGCGGAAGGGTCATCTGATTTTGTGTACACAAAATAAATCTTTCTAGACTCGCCCGTTACACATTCTGTTTTATTTTGTTGTTACGCCCGGAGATGTAAACTTGGTTTGCACAAAACAGAGATATGAATAATGATGCTGCATGAATTGTATTCACCTCAAGTGCTCATTCGGCAAAGGCTTAGAATAGCTCAAGAAACTGTGGTTTGTGGTAATTCTTTTTCTGTTCAGACAAATGAAAGGTACAATATATCCAGGTACCGCTAAATGAAATTCATTACTGCCATGCATATTTTATGTAATGTGATGACCTCCGGGGCGACATTTGAAAATGGTGATAGTTTTCTCACTTTAAACTATGAAAGTAGACTATTCTTTGTGAACTATTCTTTATATGAATTTGCAAAAAATATTTTGAAAATGTAATTCTTAAATACTTATTTATCTATACTGCAAGGTCTAGTCCCAGCCTCATACATCTGATGCATAAGGCACAAAAAATGGGAAACACTGCGAGTTTCGAAGTCGTCATCTTGATTGGTTGCATTCTACAGGATTTTTGGGAGACGTGTGTGTCACGTTAACAAGTCTGCCTGGAAACAAAGCCTTGGTGTCGCCAAACCACCCATGGAAGAAGAAACAACCGTGACAATGAGCGCTTCTCGGGATCAACTAAATGCTGGGTTTTTCAAAAATTTTGGAGACTGATGTGCCATTGTTGTAGTAAATTTGAACACTGTTCTTGAATGAATGATTTATGCTGGTATGTTATTGTAGAGACATCAACGTTACATTTTTCAGCCCCTATACATGATGCTGAACAATGCGAACTGTAATTGGTTGCTATACATGTCAGTCAGATAGGCTCTGGGTGGTCCTTGGCCAATGAAAGCTGCTATGGATTTCAGACCTTCTGCCGTCAGTCTGAAGGTCTGGATATGTGAGATGTTTGGACTATTTGACTTTTCATACAGCTCATTAGTAAATAAAACAGACTACTTCACAATGGGGATGGCTTACTTTAATAAATCTAAAAAAAATTCTGCTCAAGAAACATTTCTTATTTACAGAAGAGGATTAGGGCCAAGCAATAATAAAAAAATAAAACCATCTTGAGATTAAAGTCATTATAATGTGAGATTAAATTCGTTAAATTTCGAGAGAAAAAAAGTCGAAATACTGTACAATCTTGAGAATAAACTCATTAAATATCGAGAATAAAGTCGTTGTGTTTCGAGAAAAAACTCATTAAATTTCGAGAAAAAAGTCAAAATACAATCTTGAGAATAAACTCATTACATTTTGAGAATAAAGTCGTTGTGTTTCGAGAAAAAAACTCGTTAAATTTCGAGAAAAAAGTCGAAATAATCGTGAGAATAAACTCGAGAATTAAATTTCGAGAATTCTCTTATTACTGTCCCCATGTCCACGCGGATCCTCTCGGGACACCCTCCTATGCCAGTAACTGTTTTTATGAAGTAACTGGTTATTACTTTTGGATCGTTGTTGGTTGTGTACGCCTCCATCCACAGAATGTAACGACTGTAACCATCTATACAGCCATTAATGGCAATGCCGTACGGTTTTAATTTATCATAGCTGATAATTATGCCAGAGTGCATTTGGGCCAACGCAAGTGTACTGGCGTCTTCTCAAGCGTCTCCTTCGTCGAAATTCCACACCTTGAGGATCAACAAGTTTAATAATGCGTCTTATGGTATCCTGGGAAACCACGAAACCTCGATGAATCGCACATAGGTGAAGCCAGCGATAACCTTGCATTTGTCCACTGGTTGTTATTTCATGTTGGACAAAAGTGAGTACATCGCGTAAATTGGACTGATTTTTTCTACTAAAAAGACCTAGCCGCTTGCAAATTCTCGTTAAAGTTCGTATGCTAATTAGTATTCTGTCATAATTAGCTAAAGTTGATAGTATTTCTTTGTTACTGAAAGAAAGTCTAAAATATAACTTGACTAAGTGATCCAACTCTGCCACGTCCTCTATCAGTAGGCTATGCAATGAACACTGATCGAATGCGTTATTCTCTACATTTCATTTCGACTTTTTTTCTCGAAACACAACGACTTTATTCTCGAAATTTAATGAGTTTATTCTCACGATTATTTCGACTTTTTTCTCGAAATTTAACGAGTTTTTTTCTCGAAACACAACGACTTTATTCTAAAAATGTAATGAGTTTATTCTCAAGATTGTATTTCAACTTTTTTCTTGAAATTTAATGAGTTTTTTCTCGAAACACAACGACTTTATTCTCGATATTTAATGAGTTTATTCTCAAGATTGTATTTCGACCTTTTTTTTTCTAGAAATTTAACGAGTTTAATTTCGCATTATAATGACTTTAATCTCGAGATGGTTTTATTTTTTTATTATTGCTTGGCCATAATCCTCTTCCGTACTTATTATTATGTCGTGGTCACAAATTAAGAATTTCTTCCCACGACTTGCTAATACGTCAGCATGTTTTACTAATTCTATCCCTCGTTTTAAGTAAATTGTGTGCAGGTCTGCACAATATAATAATTTGTTCCCTCATTTTAGTAAATTGTGGTCACATTGTAATAATTCTTAGTAGGCCTTCAACATGGCCACAATTTACTAAAACAAGGGAACAAATTAATAAATCGTGGGAACAAATTCTTAATTTGTGACCACAATTGAAGTAAAACAAGGGAACAAATTAGTAAATCGTTGCCATGATTTACTAAAACGAGAGAATGAATTCTTAATTTGTGGCCACGAGTTTCTCCGCATGTCATGTGCGGGGCTCCATAGAAAACAGTTGTGCTGTTTAAAATTTTTGTGGAAACTTTCTATTATTCTATTATTACTTTCTAAATAGACATTGTTTTTTTTTTTTGTTTTTTTACACAACAAACCCTTCCAGCGTAGCTGACTAGGCCTTTTGCACTCTGTAGTTCACTTCAAATAGCACTTTCATCTGTGTTTTTAAAATGTCCAGCATTCATGGATCATTTATGGATCTGGGTCCTGGCTGATTTGCAGGACCTCTCTTGACTTTTTTTCTGGGTCTCAAATCACGAAAACAGTGGCTTTTACTAGCGCCCTGACTTTGCCCTTGCGTGCGCTCTGTGCTAGCCTGTGCTGTAGGCGATGTGGCCTCTGATTGAATTCACAAAGTCTGTGAGGCCATCAGCTTGATCAGAGGGCTCTTATCATATGAGACACCTTTGCCTTCAGTGGAAGCCTGCAGACATGGATTGCTCAAATGAGTGTCACGCTGTGGACTTGATCAAAAGCAGCCGAGTGTCGTTGTGTCACAGAACCAGCTGGAGAAACCGGAGGCCTGTTCTACACTGGCTGGAAGGCCCATTACAAATCAATCACATGTTCGTTCCCTTCGCCTCTTTCATGTGATAGTACTGCTGTAACTAAGTGTAATCACTAATGAAACAAACAGAAATCATAAGTTCAAACAAGGATATTAAATAAAACTTGCACAAAGTTGGAAAAGGCATGTGGCTATCAGACACTTAATATTAACTGAATTAATTGTGTAATGTCAATTAATGAATTAGTCAAATTAATCATGGAAATGCATGCATATACTGTATACACTACCAAAAAGTTTGGGGTTGGTAATATTTTTATGTTATTGATAGAAGTCTCTGATGCTCACCACGGCTGCATTTATTGGATCAAAGTACAGTAAAAAGAGTAATATTGTGGAATCTTATTACAATTTAAAATAATAAATATTTTAAAATGTAATTTATGGTAAAGCTGAATTTTCAGCATACTTACTCAAGTCTTCAGTGTCACATGATCCTTCAGAAATCATTCTAATATGCTGATTTTATAATTAATATTAATATCAATTAATATTTCCTATTATTATCAATGTTGAAAACAGTTCTGCTACTTTTTTTTTTTTTTTTTTTGGAAACTGTGATACATTTTTTTTGAGGATTCTTTTATGAATATAAAGTAAAAGAAAAAAGAAAAAAAAAGAAAAACGCATTTATTTGAAACAAAAATCGTTACTCACTTTTAATTAATTTAACACATCCTTTGTTAAAAAAAGGAAAAATAATATATATATATATATATATATATATATATATATATATTATACAATAGTGTATGTGCAAAGGTTTGAAGTCTATTTAACAGTAAATCCTAACAAGCAAGACGGTTAACACTGTGTTAAAGTGTTAACACTGTCTCCACAAAATTATTAAGCAGCACAATTTTTATTTATTTTTTTACATTGATAATACAATTATTTTGTTGTTTTTGAGCATCAAATCAGCATTACAATGATTTCTGAAGGATCATGTGACACTGAAGACTGGAGTAATGATGCTGAAAATTCATCTTTGATATGTTTTATTGCGTTTTGTTTTTGTTTTTGCAAGTTAATTACATCAAGTTCACCATATTTTTAAATAAGCACACAACCCTCAACTCGATCTTTTGGTTTTAGTAGAATTTTGGAATATTCTAGATACAAAAATCATGGTCTTTTATAGCTAGTTCAACTAAGGATCAGTAAATAGGTTTCTTGAGGAGTAATATGACGGAGATCAGTGAATTCCAGGAGCTGGGTATATGTAAGTGAAGCAGGTAAGGTTTGAGAAGAACACAAGGAAGACGCTTGTGAGATTGCAGGACAGGATTAGGGGAGATTGTCGTTGGAGAACAGGTCACTGTTAAGTAGATATGAGTCATTGCCATCGGAGACCAGATCATGAGGGATTGAAGATTGAGGAGTGTGTACTTGAGGTGCTGATTAGGTGCAGATGCAGGTAATGGCTGACTGAGTGCAAATGAAAACCAAGAGCGATGCTGGAAAGAGGAGTCCAGAGTCTGCGTGAGGGCAAGAGGGAAGGAGGACCGGGGCACAATTTTGGCAATGATCTTTATATTTCTTCTTGGGCAGAATTGCACATCAATCTTTTTCTTGCATGTTTCTGTGTGTTGTTTCTTACGTAAAAAAATTGCGTTACATAATTACTTTTTTTGAAAAGTAATGCGTTACATTACTTTACTAATGTAATTGCATTACTTTACAAATGAAAAGTAATGCATTACATTACTTTACATTACTAATGTAATGCGTTGCATTACTTTTGCATTACTTTTTCTCACCTGGGCTGGGCTTGCTTGTTTTTTTTTTTAATAACAACAAAAAAAGTTATATTTTTGGCAAATGTTTAGGCCCTTTTACAACAAAAGTGAAATGAATAAGCCTCAGGCTGAAGGAAATGCATATGCACGCCTGTACAATGGAGGGCGCCCCTCAAACAAACCTTTCAGCTGTGCTGTCATAGTGGATTAAAAAAACAATAGGATACAGGAGAAGACAGTTCAACACTCTCATTTCTAAACCTAATCTAAAGTAATGTTGCTTATTGGCTGAATTAGATAATTGAAGGTCAGCAGTAAAGACATCGGTTAATAAAGTGAGATTAAATACATAAAGTATATTTGTGTAATTTAATATAGTTAATTCTAAAAGTTTTGCATAAAATTCTGAGATTGCACTTGACTGTTTTTATTCATTTTGAGGAATACTAAATGTTTTCGTGCAAGTGAGGAGTAAATGCATGTTCAAACTTAGTCTAGAACTAAAATAACCACCATGTTTACACACAACATCTCCTCACTTTATTTCTCTCAACATGGGGACAGGAGAGCTGTCAGTCAATAAATGTGAAAAAAGTAACTAGCGTTCCTTATTTGAAAAAGTAACTTAGATATTTTGTTGTAAATTTAAAATGTAAATGAATGCGTTACTTTACTAGTTACTTGAAAAAGTAATCTGATTACGTAACTCAAGTTACTTGTAATGAGTTACCCCCAACACTGGTTGCAAGAACTGCCAAAAGAAGCTAGTACCACTAAGTTTGTTGTCTATAGAGTTACATGGTCGGGTTATATCAGATTAAGCTTCCCTTCTCGTTGGTTGGTTGACACACTGAGACTTTTCCTTCGAGTATGTTTTTAGCACCAAATTAGAACTGTGTTTGGTAGGTCAGGAACAGCATATTGGGACAGTCTTCTCCATTAAGCTTTTCCCTCAAGTTGATTTGAGCAGTTCTGGCAATGGCATCACATTAACATATTATCTAACAGTCAGTCGCACAGTTCCAGCATCATCTCTATGACACAGAGCAGTATGTGACTGACACACATTCATCTCACATTACAGAGGGCTTCAATACTCCATGAACTTCTCTTCACACGCAAACAGCCCATAGGGTTGGATGACATCCAATAGCTGTGAGTTAATTCATTCCCATCAAATCTGATTAATGATAACTGACTCCAAAAGCATTAACTCGATCATGACTGAGCAATACGACATGCGGCTCTCCAAATTGGTTTTTGAAGGGGATGCCGGGTATCCTATTTTTCTTTGAATTAAAACCTAATTTCGAGAACTGTCTGGTAATTAGCAATGACACCCGCCTGACGGATGCCTTGTCCTTTGGCATGCAGGCTTCTGTGAGCCAGTATATTTGATGCACAAGAGGAGGTATGGCAGAGAGTAGCGGCACACTCCCATCAATCCACCTCCACCACTGCATGGCCACCGAGTGATTGATAGATACCTGTTCACCAGGCTTTCAGCCAAAAGAATTATGAGATCATATCTGCAACTCATGATTGGTGGTTCGTTATGTGGGAACACCATAAATAATTCTTACATTTCAGCTTTGTTTTAAGTCTCTTAAACATCTCTTTTTGTCATGTGCATGAGAAAATATGAAGCAAACAAAACAAACAAATTTGCCATATTCACACTGAAGACATTGCAATATTGAAGCAATTATATTTTCCAGCAGTTAAAATGTTTATTGCAGCACCATCTGTGACCTTTTTTTTATCTAATGTGACTCATTTACTATACATGACTGTTAATGTTGTTGTTGTCCTTGATGGCAAACTGACTATGCTAACTGCAATTTAATTATGATAGAATTTATGGATTGTCATTTTTAATTCTAAAGGAGCACTTTCTTGAATACATTTCCCATAGATACAGTGAGGAAAATAAGTATTTGAACACCCTGCTATTTTGCAAGTTCTCCCACTTAGAAATCATGGAGGGGTCTGAAATTGTCATCGTAGGTGCATGTCCACTGTGAGAGACATAATCTAAATAAAAAAAAATCCAGAAATCACAATGTATGATTTTTTAACTATTTATTTGTATGATACAGCTGCAAATAAGTATTTGAACACCTGAGAAAATCAATGTTAATATTTGGTACAGTAGCCTTTGTTTGCAATTACAGAGGTCAAACGTTTCCTGTAGTTTTTCACCAGGTTTGCACACACTGCAGGAGGGATTTTGGCCCACTCCTCCACACAGATCTTCTCTAGATCAGTCAGGTTTCTGGGCTGTCGCTGAGAAACACAGAGTTTGAGCTCCCTCCAAAGATTCTCTATTGGGTTTAGGTCTGGAGACTGGCTAGGCCACGCCAGAACCTTGATATGCTTCTTACAGAGCCACTCCTTGGTTATCCTGGCTGTGTGCTTCGGGTCATTGTCATGTTGGAAGACCCAGCCTCGACCCATCTTCAATGCTCTAACTGAGGGAAGGAGGTTGATCCCCAAAATCTCGCAATACATGGCCCCGGTCATCCTCTCCTTAATACAGTGCAGTCGCCCTGTCCCATGTGCAGAAAAACACCCCCAAAGCATGATGCTACCACCCCCATGCTTCACAGTAGGGATGGTGTTCTTGGGATGGTACTCATCATTCTTCTTCCTCCAAACACGTTTAGTGGAATTATGACCAAAAAGTTCTATTTTGGTCTCATCTGACCACATGACTTTCTCCCATGACTCCTCTGGATCATCCAAATGGTCATTGGCAAACTTAAGACGGGCCTTGACATGTGCTGGTTTAAGCAGGGGAACCTTCCGTGCCATGCATGATTTCAAACCATGACGTCTTAGTGTATTACCAACAGTAACCTTGGAAACGGTGGTCCCAGCTCTTTTCAGGTCATTGACCAGCTCCTCCCGTGTAGTTCTGGGCTGATTTCTCACCTTTCTTAGGATCATTGAGACCCCACGAGGTGAGATCTTGCATGGAGCCCCAGTCCGAGGGAGATTGACAGTCATGTTTAGCTTCTTCCATTTTCTAATGATTGCTCCAACAGTGGACCTTTTTTCACCAAGCTGCTTGGCAATTTCCCCGTAGCCCTTTCCAGCCTTGTGGAGGTGTACAATTTTGTCTCTAGTGTCTTTGGACAGCTCTTTGGTCTTGGCCATGTTAGTAGTTGGATTCTTACTGATTGTATGGGGTGGACAGGTGTCTTTATGCAGCTAACGACCTCAAACAGGTGCATCTAATTTAGGATAATAAATGGAGTGGAGGTGGACATTTTAAAGGCAGACTAACAGGTCTTTGAGGGTCAGAATTCTAGCTGATAGACAGGTGTTCAAATACTTATTTGCAGCTGTATCATTCAAATAAATAGTTAAAAAATCATATATTGTGATTTCTGGATTTTTTTTTTTTAGATTATGTCTCTCACAGTGGACATGCACCTACGATGACAATTTCAGACCCCTCCATGATTTCCAAGTGGGAGAACTTGCAAAATAGCAGGGTGTTCAAATACTTATTTTCCTCACTGTACATGGGTGAAGAATGCCCAATGAACTGTAATTTAAATTTATCTCATTATTAATCTGCATGAAGACCTTCACATGATTATTATTTTACATATTAACATGATTGCATCACACTTATGATTAAATTTAAGCCGTACATCAGGACAGCCAGACAAAATATACCCAAGACTTCTTACCAGGGGTGTATAAATAAGTAAGAATGATATTAATGTAATAAGATTAAGAATCTAGCCAAAATGTTTTTTTAAGTGTAAGTTAACCACATTAAAGGTTTGTTATTAATAGTAAAAACATTAACTTTTTCAATAGCTTTTGAAATAGACTGATGCAATCAAGAGACAGAGGAGAGTTTCTCATTTAAGTAACTTTGATGCACAAAGTTTGTTACGGAAAAATGTTCAATCACATTTTTCTCAATATCCTCTCTATATCATCTTTAAACATTTCGGAAAGTGTTAAGAGAAGCACTGAAATCCCCTCATTTTCTATTGCAGAAGGATTTTTGTGGGTAACTGGTAAAGAAAACACACACGCACAACTCGAAAATTCATGGAAAGTAGTATACCATCTGGTGACACACTTATTGTAATCTAGTATTCTTGCACACAAAATAGGATAGTGGAATACGCAAATTAAGATGCATTGCTCAACTATGCTAAAAAAATGGTTGTGCTTGGTTTGTCTCTCTGCAAAGATGCCAGTAAGGCACAGAAGGGACATAACATGGACAAACTGATTGGGATTACGCTTCTTCACTATTCATAAATCACTGTTGAGCTGAAACAAACTTCAGCCAGAGGAATTCCATTAACCATTCACCTAAAAAGAAGCCCAAATTAAATCTGTGCATCATACAAAGCAATCAAGTCTCTTCAGAAAATTTGGACTAAACTGCTTAATTCATATGGATTAAATGTTGAATCTCTCTATTAACTTTTTGAAGCGTTAAAGTGGTAGCTGCGTAGCTGTCAATATAGAAAGCTCTCGGATTTCATCAAAAAGATCTTAATTTGTGTTCCGAAGATGACCGGAAGTCTCACGGGTTTGGAATGACATAAGGGTGAGTAATTAATGACAGAATTTTCATTTTTGCGTGAACTAACCCTTTAAGATCTAGGCTGTGTACTGACAGGTTGTTAGTTGCAATTTATGAATAGTGAGCATTGTGACCTTGAGCCAAACACTTAACACTGAATTACTCCAGGGTCTGGGGGAGTTGTTTAAGGTCAAAAGCAACACAGGCTCGTTGGAGAAATGTGCCTGTGATGATCATTTCTGCAAAATGATTTTGTTACTTCTTGCATGTTTCATGGCCCTGTTAAAGTGAATGTCCAAGTGGCACTAAAAGCATGTTCAATTTTATCCGAAACAGATGCAAATAATTGTTTTATTACGTTGGCTATTATGCATGGCAGCAGTTCGGAAATGAAATGTCTGGTGAGTTGCACTGAAAGTTTATTGCTCTATCATGTATAAAAAAAATAATGTACCACATACACTAAACCCTACACCAGTGGTTCCCAACACTGCATATTTTTAACACTACACTCTTTTATATAACATACATATTTCTTGTGTTGGAGTCTTTACTAATAAGCTGATTAGTTAGATATCAAAAGGACCGTTTACGCAACACCGTTTTCAACTAATAACAGAAAATGTTATGAGCGTTTTGGTCGTTTATTTACATGACAATGGCATTTTGGAGGCCTGAAAACGCACTTTGAGTCCCATTTTCAAAAAATTGTAAGTTTTTTTTTAAAAAACGATACCATTTTTGTCTCTGTGTAAACTACAAAAATGCCAATTTGTGAAAACTGTGATGTCATGCGCATTTCATGTTCAATTGGCCTGGCATTTAGTCATTTTCGCGGATTCGTGTGAACTGGATTTTGACAGTGTTGTGAAGCAAATGAAAAACTTGTCCGTTTTTAGTACATCATTGTTGTATAAACGTACACTAAAATGTGCAGTGTTGGGGGTACACCAGGACCAGTGTTTGGGAACCACTGCCCAACAATAAACTCAACCGATAGTGTTTGCAAAGGCAAACATGAGGTAAAGACACATTTGCTGAAGCAACCATACCATTTTAGCTTGCTTCTACAAGTCTTTGAGCCATTTTATCACGTCTCGTGTTTTACAGGACTCGCATCCAAGCTCTTCACATTGTGCAATTCTGCAATTCAATTCTGTACCACGTGAGCTACTGAGCAAGTTTACTACATCAGAAAAGCCATACATATGGAGCTGGATATGTGATGCAAACATCAAAATGCATTAGTTCAGAATTCATGCATTAAGGTAAAAGTGTTTTGAGGTCAGAAAGTATTGTGCATGGAACCATGAAAAACAAAAGGCAATAACCAGCCCCTGTAATCATAATTTGTGTGAAAAAGAATACAAGTTGTTGATGTTTTACTGCCATTAGTGTTCATTTCAGCTGGACACTGCAGTGATTTGGATGTTTTTTGTATGTTTTATTAATCAATTATAAGATGAGATCAATTCAGCAATAAGCAGCTCCAAAGAGGTCTGTTCAATATTGATTCAATTCAATTCAATAACAGTGTCAATGTTGAAATGTATGTTTTAGAGTTTTGCAAAAAAAGGAAAAATAGAGTTTTTTTTTCCAATGGGCCTATGTTGGATAAAAGTGTCTGCTAAATGGAAACTACCACAGAACTGAAAGTCTCAAGCTTTGTTTAAGACCTACCATATAACACTTTTATCATAAGTCAACTTGAACGCACTTCTAATATACCAAAGTAAGACATGTTCCTGATTGAACATCCTTGTTTAGTCCTACAGAAAAATCATTCTTACCAAACAATCATAGGGTCTACTCTTAAATTACAGCATTTTTGTTGAACCCTCAATCCTTAGCCAAACTGCCTGGTAGGAATGTTGTCTGGGGTCCAACAAGGATGTGAATCCAGGAACATGTCCTACTTGTGTAAATCACATTAAGCGAGCTGCAGTGCGGGTTAGTTTCAGCACTGCAGGATTGGGGGTTAACATGTGATACAAATAAACCACAGCGGGATGTGAGAACAGGAAAACACAATTTGTGCCAATTTACAGCTAAATAAGCTCAAACGGGATACAAGGTCAACACGCGGTGTCTCAACTCGATAAGGTACAGCAGAGAGGACAGCACACACACACACACACACACACACACACACACACACACGTGTACCCCTTCGGTTTTAATAGAAAGTGCTACATCACTGTGAGGCAATTTCTATTTTGAAAGTTGCATACTACAAGGTCTGCTAATTACGATGATTAATTCACACAAAGCATGAGTAACGTCCTCAAGAGGGTGTTGGGGTGTGTGTGTGTGTGTGTGAGGCTGAACATGTAATTCAGGCACTGCGGTGATGTGCATCACCATGGCCTGCTTTCACAACACCTGAGAGTACTTGCAAATTTCCCTGATCTCAGCTGTTCAAACTTTTTTTTTAGTCTTTGCCGTAGTCATGACGCAGCTACAGTCTCCTAGACTACGAGAAAACAAAAGAAGCTTGAACACATCTGCAAGTAAGCAACCGCAAAAACCCAGACTAATTTACAGCAAAACAAGCTTCTACTCAACTACTCAAATATATGGCTAAATAGAGAATTGATCTGAAGCAAAGATTTCTGAAGGGTAACAGTCAATTCCAGTGTGGTTGTAAAGAAAATCGATAACAAGTCTTCAAAGTTAACTCTTGAATGAAGAGCTCGGGGGCTCAAAAATGAGAGAATTACCTTAGCAAACTGAAAACACTTTCAGCGTGGCGTGAAATCATGCGGGCCCCTTACAGTGTACCTGTCAGAAGTTATTGCAGTCACAGCAATGGCGCTGACCACAGGGCCTATTCACTGTTTGTTTTAATTACATCCTCCATATGACAAGGGCAGCTGTCAGAAGGCTGGCAACATGCAGATCATTAGCAATGGCTCTATCCGTAGATTTGCCGTTGCAATTTGCCGTAATGCTTGCCAACAATATTCCGTCACCAGTTTCAAAGTGCCTTGAGGACCAAGAAAGCTGCAAATAAAAGTCACCGGTTCACGAGAAGAGTAGAAAAGGGCTTGAATAATTGAGTTGTGATCTTAAAGTGCCCCTATTATGCTATTTTAAAGTTTCCTTATGTTGTTTTGGAGTCTCCTACAACAGGTTTACATGCATCAAAGGTAAAAAAACTGACAGAGAGAAGGCAGAACTCGCATCATGTTTATTTTTCTTTATTTGGCAAAAAGCACAACACTTTGTTTTAATTGTGAGTATACACACACACACACACACACACAAAAAAAACACACTTAACAGGATCGATTAATGTATGAAACTTGTATGCAAGATCAAAGTCAACAGAGTATTTTAAGTCTCCTTTGCACTGATAAGAAAAAAAAAGCAAGCATTTTTTTCGACCCCAGGGGGTTAATTTCCTCATAATATACATTTGCACATCACCACATTTTTCAATGATTCTCAAACAACTCGTCAAATGAATCAATCTCTCTAAATCCCTCCTTTCCGTGAGCTATTCTGCTCTGATTGGCCAGACAGCTCAGTCTGTTGTGATTGGTTTACCGCGTACAGCGCGCGCGATGGAAACAAAATCTCCAATTGCCATAACAACGTCAGCTGTCCTGAGGCTTCCTACACCGTGAACTAAAGACAGTAACGAACAATGACGTCGATTTGACCATATCAATGCGAGCGCGAGTCCGATGATGAAACACTGGAAGAACTGTTATTCAACCCGAACCTCCATCGCAAGGATGACTCGAGCAGGACGTTTCTCAGTGATACACTACTCAGTTTGAGGTACACTATGAGATGTTGCAACTGTAATTCCTCACCATCAGCATTAACAAGTGCATGTCTATCAATTATTTAACTTGTACTAATTTATTTGCTGAATATTTTTGTAATATATTGCAGTGAACACATGGAAACTGTATCAGTAACAGTGCATGTATGCAATGTATACATTAGCCGAGCTCTAAGCGTGAATGACTGATGTAACATAAACGTTGGTAAAACAAATCTTGCTCCATGCTTAATCTTTCCTCAAAGTAGTGAGAACGACAGACAATCTGCATTAATATACACAGTTATAGGTAATAGTGGCCCACAAACTTAATAGCAGAAGTATTTCAGTAAGACAGTGATAACGTGAGTTAGCCAGTTAGCAGGAGACCTACACAATATAAAACTCTAAGGGCCCTATTTTAACGATCTGAAATGCAAGTATCAAACGCGAAGCGCAAGTAACTTTGTGGGCGGATCTCGGGCCCTGTTGCTATTATACCGGCGAGATAAATGACTCTTGCGCAAATCTAAAATGGGTTGGTCTGAAGTAGCTACATTACTCAAAGGTGTGGTTTGGGCGTAACGTGAAATAAACCAATCAGAGCGACATCTCACATTCCCTTTAAGACCAGGCGCGCTTGTTCCATGGCGGATTGTTATTATAATGGCCAAACCCACCCAAATTAGCTTTGGTTAAACAGGTGTATAATAATTTTTTGTAAATGTGTAAGCTAGATTTATGCCTATTTTTTCACATCTTCATGGACACCACAATGATTTCCCTCGTGTGGAATATTTTTCCTTGTAATTATGTATGGTTTGCAAAAATGGCAACTGCTGCGTCTGTGTGTAGATGAGAGAAGCAAAGTGTATGCTTGTTGTGCACACGCTACATTATGGCCAAGCATGCGCCCTTAAAATAGCATCTGAACGCGCCACTGAAAACGCGGAATTGTCTGTGGCGGAATTGTTTTCTGAAACTGCAAAATAGCACCAGGGAACGTTTGCGCCGGAACACGCCTCCTCTTTTCGCTGAACCGCCCCCAAACCGCAAGTTCATTCCCTAATTTACCGATGTGCGTCTGACGAGGGAAAAGTCCACTGTGCGTCGGGTGCAAAATAGAAATGATACATGCGTTGGTGTACAAAGTCAATTGCGCTGGGTGCAAGATAGGGCCCTAAGTATTTTGACCACCATCTTTCAAGAGCAAGTGGTTTGCGAATCCTGCATTGAACACCGAGATTTGAGAAGCAGTCGTCAGTGAAATAAAGGGAACACAGCAAAAGTTTAGGATTATACTGCTGTGATATCATAGTAAAGATGAATTTTAACCACTGATTCTTCACATGCTCGTCCTTGGGCAGTTAAAAAAAACTGGCTTTACCTTCACATTGTAGAGCACAGCGTCTTCTCGTCATGATGCTATCCAGTATCCACAGCTGCAGGTTTGAGGTTCAAGATTTCCCTGGTGTCTGCGCGCACAATAAGTGGGCAGGCAATATGTTAATGTTTCGTGTTGACGTCACAACGAAACGGCTTATGACTCGTTTGAAAAACAATTAATTTCATTGACTCAGAGTCGACTCTTACTTTTGAAAGACAATAACTTTATATACGGTGCACGTTCAGATTTAAAACTTTGCAGGATGTTTTCATTCACTTAGAGCTGTGTTACACACTACATGAAAGGTCATTTTCAAAAATCCATAATAGGGGCACTTTAAACTAACCTTTAATGTGTCCTTGCGCTTTAATTACCTGTGAAAAAAAAAAAAAAAAAAAAAAGAATGTTAAGAGCTCTCAGGTTCACGACAGCAGACGTAAGAGCTGATTTCATTCTTTCCAGGGGATTCCTACAAGATCATTATCCGATGACATTGTCCTCTTGCCAAAGGCAGAAACATATAGTTGTTGTTGTTGTTTTTATGGAGGTGTATTTGGAGCTTACTCCTTTTCTGCAAATAAGAGAAACATTTTTTGAAATACTAATTATCACCCCTCAAGACACTGACATTGTTTTCAGCACAGTTTGGGGGAACCAGTGTTAATCTTGTTAATGAAACTGCTGACAATTTTTTTATTTGATGAAGGCTTTTTTATTATTTATTTTGTCAACAATAATGTAGACAAGATGCAAGCTGCAATTATTAAACAGTTTTAATTAAAAACATGCTGTTGACAAAAATATGAGGGGGGGAAACACTGCGAGTTATTAAAAATGCACTAACATTGTGTTTGAAAGAAAATACAATGCAGAAAATGCAGGAAAAATAATCTTACTTTATTAATTAAAAAAATAATTGATTGAAATGCTCAAATCATGCTAGTATTTTAGGGACTGACTCGCTTAAAGGGGACCATCAACTGTTTGGTTACCAACATTTTTCAAAATATCTTCTTTTGTGTTCAAAAGAATGTTACGTCGATAATTGTTTTAGTTAATGAAAATGTTTTTTTAGAGTTTAACATGCATTCTCTTGATTTTTCACATTATTGTTAACCCAAATGTTATTTTCATTGATTAAAATCACATGCCATTTCAAAACTCATGTAAAATGTAGAAAAAAATAATCAAATTTATGCATACATGCAAAAATTATGATTACTAAAATTAAATGAATGAATTTCATTGATTGATGAAATATTGACTAAAACTGGGACTAAACAAAAACAGTCTAAAGCTTAACATTTGTTGGAACTATTAGACCAATAGATAACAAGTACTACTGAGGTGTTGCCCTGAAAAAAACAAAAATAAAACATAACAATAATAATAATGAAATGGTGGGCATAATCTAACTCGTCAAACTGATAAGATTAATGTCTTTTCTAAACGACTATTGCAAATACTAAAATGTATGAGACATTGAAACATTTAATTCAGATCAGGGATCTGAAGAATTTCAGGTATTATTATCATTTTTTAGACATGCAGTAAATTGAAATTATTAGGAAGAGAAAGAGCGTGGAATCGGAACAAATAACAGACCAGACTCAAATCTGTGCCACCCAAATGAGCACCATGTCTCAACATGTGTGTTTACTTGAAAGCTGCATTACTAAGGCAACTTAAAAAAAAAATCCATTATCTTCCAAGAAAATGTAAATGTTGTGGGACCGCAGTCAGAGTAGTTGAGCAGAAAATCAATTACACAAAAAACTTCCCACATACATTTGAGGCAACAAAGCAAAATTTCATGCTATGAGATTCATATCAGCAGGCCTACGACAATTCTGTATGATTTGTTTTGAGAGAGGAATATGGCAGTAGGTCACGCTACACAGCCAAAGACCCTCTGGACCGGTTCCATCTTCTCATCAGCTCCGTCTGGGTCACAGAGGATAATGTCACTTCTCATTTGGATGATGGCACAGTTCAATGGGACCATTGTCCAGGCAAGTAGAGTCTCTTGCCCTGATGTTTGCCACAGTGGGTTAGCTCTCCAGGGCTAGGTAATAACGCTGGAAGAAATGATGGCCTGGACAAAAGCAGTTCTTATGAGAAGGTGACTGATTTATGGAGGCCATATTTGCATGATTGAGTAGGGGAAATGTCATCTAAAGAGATAGTTTGATCTTTTCCATTAGGCTGTGGGACAGAGGATGCAACAGAGAACACGAGTAAGGCAAGTAACATGCTCAAAACTTCATTCTTTCTTGTGCATGAAATAGCTATGTATTTACTAGCTACATTTAACACGCTCATTCAGTTTCATTATGAAAAAACAACAACAATAAAAAAAATAAAAAAAAATAAGTACAAGTAAAACATATAATGAAAAGATAATTAATCACGCCTGTCTCCTATCTCCTTCAAGATTGAAGTACCACTTTCATGCTTTTGGAGGTCAATTTTGCAGTCAAGTGTAGTAGTGTAGTACCAATCAAGCAATATGCCTCACCAAATCTCACTTACAAAGACACAGAATGAGTATAAGAAACAGACATGTTTTCAAAGCAAAATCACTTTTATGTTGTCATTTTACTTGGTTTTAATGTGGCACTCATGTCGTTAGTTGCTGAAAAACTAACAATTGAAACACATCAAAGATGGATAACAAGAACAGCCATTAAGTTTCCCTCAGACTTGATTTTAAAATGGATTGCTGTAGTAGACTGTAGATCAGTGATGTGCTTAGATTCAATGGTACAGAAATAAAACAAACAATTGAGTTCTAAAGACACATTTAAAATCTACAATATATTGTGCTTTTGTCTGCCAAAAATATTGTAATGTCTTTTAAATGTCTTAAAGGGTTAGTTCACCCAAAAATGAAAATTCTGTCAGTAATTACTCACCCTCATGTTGTTCCAACCGCGTAAGACCTTCGTTCATCTTCGGAACATAAATTAAGATATTTTTGATGAAATCTGAGTGCTGGATCACTTGTCCATAGGCTGCTAGGTGACCGAAACTTGCTGGCCCAGAAAAGTTATTAAAGAGATCGTTAATATAGTCCAAGTGACTACAGTGGCTTAATCTTAAGTATATCAAGCGACGAGAATACTTTTTGTGCGCAAAAACAAACAAAAATAACGACTTTATTCCACTATTCATTTCCTTCTCTCTGGGCCTCGTAGTGTTTTTGCGCAGCGCGTCTGTGTTACACGTCATCATGCATCACACACATGACCAGCGTCGGCCAATAGTGAGCCTACGTGGTGACGTGTAACACAGACGCGCAGCGCAAAAACACTACGTGAACCAACTAGAGGCCCAGAGAGAAGGAAATGAATAGTGGAATAAAGTCGTTATTTTTGTTTGTTTTTGCACACAAAAAGTATTTTCGTCGCTTGATATACTTAAGATTGAGCCACTGTAGTCACTTGGACTATATTAACGATCTCTTTAATAACTTTTCTGGGCCAGCAAGTTTCGGTCACTTAGCAGCCTATGGAGAAGTGATCAGCTCTCAGATTTCATCAAAAATATCTTAATTTGTGTTCCGAAGATGAACGAAGGTCTTACGCGGTTGGAACAACACGAGGGTTAGTAATTACTGACAGAATTTTCATTTTTGGGTGAACTAACCCTTTAATGTGAGTGCTTTGAAATATTAATACAACATTTAATGCACTTAATTTGGTTAATTAATTGGCATTATTCAATACTAAATAAACTGAGAGTTCTATTCGCAATATAGTTACCATAAATGTAATCTCATTCTGAGTCTGTAAACAGCAGTAAATAGAGTTTCTAAAAATGCCATTAAAAATGTTCATAGTAAAAACAAATACTTACAATACAATTTAAAATGCATCACAATTACTTAAAATGTTTATGTGTTTATGTGTTACTGCTTTAAATCAAAAAGTTTCTTCAATGACAAAATGACATATGCTACTACTCAACTACTGAAAAGTTGTTGAAGACTAGTTGTGTCTACTTTATGTAAATGACTCACTGTACAACATGCAACATCAGCAGTCTTTGCTATTTCTGGCAAGTCCAGTACTGCATTGACAGTGTGAGTGGATGTCCAGGCAGATGAGACGATGGATGCGGGTGAGAAACAAAAGCATATCATATCTCCATTGACAGTTTCAAGCTGCTTGCATTGTCATAAATATTGCAAAAAAAAAAAAAAAAAAAAAAAACACAGTCATGTCCTATTCACTTATAGTTTCTGTCAGCCTCTGGGCGACATTTGATTAGTTTCAGGGCAGTTTTAGTATATGAACACTTTCACTGCACAAGCATGCTTTGTGAGTGCAAACCAAGGAGCTCTAGTATACCTGCAGAAAGCCATCTATCAGCATTCCCATTAACCTCAATGCCAATTGCTTGGCTGGTGCATGATCCCTCAGAAATATGTGATTTGAAATCTGACATCTTGTCTCATGGGTGCTCAGTTATGTCTCTAGTTGTTATTTTGTTCAGCCTGTTAGTGACTATTCTTGTGACAAAGACAAAGAAAAATCTAATTCCAAAAATTCCACACAAGAAAAATCTAATTCCAAAAATTCCACACATTCATCCATATGCATGTACTAGTAAACCATACACTATATTGTAATTAAATATTAGCAAATAAAATATTGCTTGGTAATTTTTTACACTTCAAAATACATACAGCAAGGCCATGTTAAATATCAAAAAACTTCACCAGCAGCCACAAACTACTCCAGAAATTCAAGCTTCATTTTCACAGTTTGGTAAATTACGCTAATTACAAAAGGGTAGTCAAATGGTAGCTAGCTACATAGCTTGATAACAATAATAGTGAATATAAAAGAATGTTATTTTCTAATCTTTATAGATGTTTTTTTCTTCTTCATGTTTTATGTTCTCACTTCGTGTTTATGTCTTGCCTTTTATTTTGAAGTTCTTCCCATTCATAACCATGTTTCCTGTTTCATGTCATTTGATTTTTGTTTCTAGCCTGTTATTTGAACGAAACATAAACATGAACTATAAACTTGAAACAATGGTCTGGCACATGGAACAATGGAACATGGGACAGCATAACATACTTCAATACACAATGGAACATGCAACAGCATATTAACATATGCTATTCTGTCCCATGTTCCATTGTTCCATGTGCCAGGCCATTGTTTCAAGTCAAATTTATACTTCATGTTTATGTTTCGTTTCATGTCTTGGATTCAGTTTATGGTTTATGTTTCACGTTTTGGATGTTCACCACTGTATAAAATAAAACTGTACTCAGGATCTCTTCACCATTTCTAGCAATAAATGACTGTTGTAGTAATTAAATATTCACTTAGTTATTGCCAAATCTCTCTCTATTTTGTTGTAAGTCATTAGATCGATATGCTGCCTCAGAATTCTGTCCGAAATCAGTTTCGTCAGGTACCTTTGTGCGCAAACATTGCCTGCAAAGTTATTGCCTGATAGGGCAGCGAGGCAACAAGTCAGCTGCCTAAGTTTTCAAACGCAGCCAGTAGTTCTCTTCATCTTGTAAGTGCCGATACCACAATGGTGTTATACGCTGCACTGCCATCTATCGACGTGGATCAGAATGATCGTGTCTGATCGAGCTGTCTACACGATAAATATTTCCCTTGCCATACACGTTTTAAACTCAGCATACACATGTTTCAGAAACACATGTTTTGCCTGTTGTCTCAGCTGTTAAAGCACAATAAAATTGTGTTCCAATGTCTAATTTTCACTCTTCGCATTAGTAAAGTACACTACAGCACAAGTGTATCTACAGATGCAGCAGCCAATGAGTGTAAGGATTCTCTCCAACATTTAGTGAAACACTGTGGATCAAGTCACTTCAACATGGTGAAATACATTGAGATGGGTGACCCGCACCATACAAAATTAAAACACTTATTTAATATAACTTTTATAATAACTTTTTATAGGTTTATAAAAAGTTGACTTAACTATCTAAATGGGGACATTCCATAGACGTAATGGTTTTTATACTGTATATATTATATGCCCCTACACTAAACCTACCCCAAAACCTACCCATCACAGAAAACTTTCTGCATTTTTACATTTTAAAAAAGCCTTTACTTACTTTATTGTTATACCAGTTTTACAAATGAGGACGTCCCCAAAGGGAGGCTTTTGGAGATTTTATCAGGTTTTAGTCATTTCTGGGTACAAATTTGTACCAACAATATAGTTAAGTAGGTACACACACACACACACACACACACACACACACACACACACACGCTGTGTTTTAATTTTTAATAGAGACTTTCCATAGACATAGTGATTTTTATACTGTATAAATTATATATTCTAACCCCTAACCCTAAACCTACGCATCACATAAACGTTTCTGCATTTCTACATTTTCCAAACAACATCACTTATCAGATTTATAAGCTGTTTTCCTGATGGGGACCAAATATGGACATTTTGTCTCCATAATGTAGGGTCAACACACAAACTGTTTATGACTGTTAGGTTGTCGAAGATGAAACCTACAATCCAGCAAATGTTTACAGCTTTAATCCACCACTGCGATCCTGGCACCAGAATAAGCTCTTTAAAAATCCGAAAGTGTGCATTCAACTGCATTTTGGATATATGCCCTGTTACAGCATCTTCATAATTCAATTAAATACTTCTGCCATGAATGTTAATTGACATAAACTGCACACAAACATCTCTATTAAACAAAATGACACTTGACTGCAACAGCGTAACATTAATCGGCCTACTGCTTCAATCTTATTACCTATTAAGATTTTTCTGAAAGGCCTATGGAGAGCTGTACTTCCGGGACCCAGGCCAAAGAAGAAGTGGGCGGTTATTGTTGAGCTCTGTAACATACAGTTCAGAGTTTTGTTGTCCCTTGCGAGTGCTTGTCATGTGCTGTTTGATATCCTATCAGAAGTAAAACACTCCGTTCCACTGAGTATACGTCAACATTGGTACACACTACCAAGCTGACACTGAGCAGGATGTTGTGTCTCTCTCACCTCATCCTCTCTAACCTTCCCTTTCTCCAAATCCCCATAGCTAAGGGTCTTGAATAAGACAGGATTTCTCATTCTTGCAGACTGAATCGTCTTTCAGATGGAGGAGCCTGTCGGAAAGGAGCAGAGATACAGCTCAGCAGGGTGATTCCTCACATAAGCCAATGTGCTGACTGAGTGCAATGATGCAATCGAAAGGACAGTGAATCCCATCATAAAATAATTGTTTTATACTTCTCTTTTCCTGGCCGAACAATGTGAATTTTAGCTGCGGCCCTGCATGCGGAAGCCTGTGTCTTTTTTCACCTGTTTTATGACATACAAGTGGGGTCTCTTACAAGTAATAGAACACCTCACTAACCCAATCAATCAATCAATCAATCAATCCATCCATCCATCCATCCATCCATCCATCCACGTCTGTCCACAGCATTTATCCACCTAGTATGCACCTATCCACAATATCTACCCATCTACAGTATACATCAGTGGTGTATTTCTAAAAAATGGTAGAGACATTTAAATTTTAACAAGCTTCATTTCAGTCAATGATAGTATTGATTGTTTTGTAGGTCTCAGAGGAGTTGAACCGGTGTAACTGCATCTTCTTGGATCCCTCCTCGAATCTCCTCAAGCTCACAGATGACACAACTCTAATTGGCTTTATAATCAGGAGCCATGAATCTGCCTACAGATGGCAGTTTTAATAGCTGGTGTTTGTGTGAAGCCTCAGACACCTGTTGCTTAATACTTTCAAGACAACAGAGATGATTGTGGACTTCTGGAGCCAGACTCATGCACCCGCTCTACTCTAATCAATAATTCCAACGTGATCTGATTAGCATTCATATAGTGTGGTTCTTGCACACATACGGCTTTGACATTAGGATAGTCACTAAAACGTACAATATCAATGAAATGATTCTAATGCATAAACCACTTTTCATATTTCATATATCAACTTCAAAAACGTTGTAGCGTCTGGACCAATCAGACACACACAAATTATTAATGTTTTTTAATGAATAATCCAGCAAACTCACTCTCCCAACAAAGGCCTATGAAAACTAATCCCCAAAATCCCCCCAAACTAACATCACAAGTGAAGCTAACACACTGGCAGAACCCGGTGTCCTGTTACAGGACACATTGAGACTGATAAGAGTTTTACGACCCCAAAAGAAAATTCCAGAGAGCTGTGACTCTCTCTTAATTCTCGCTGAGAAGGAGAAATAAACCCTGTTATTCCAGCCTGATCTCACGGCAATTCGTATTAATTCTACGAGGTTGCTAATTCGTACGATTTCACACGACCTCACTCGTATGAATTAGTAAGATTTTTGCTAAATCGTACATATTTTACGAATTCCCCAGTTCGTATGAATTCATACGAATGACCTACCCCTGACCCTGCCCCTAAACCTACCCATCACGTAAGTTTAGACAAATCGTACAAATTCGTACGAGTGAAGTCGTACGAATTCATACGAATTAGCCACCTTTTTATCACTTGTACGAATTCGTACGAATTGGTCGTGAGATCATATTGGTTAATCCTATATATTCTATATATAACCACTTGAGAAATGTATAAACATGTATCTAATTTTCCCATCTCATGATTTTCCTTTTATGTTGTTTGGCCTATGTTTTCTTGTAAACTCTAATGGGTTAATGTATCAGACTTTGCATACTATGGTTAACCAAAATCAAATGTGTGGCATGTTTGGTCTCTATAAACTCCAATCTTCGTCCCCCATTTGTTAATTTACATTACATTTAGCTAACTTTGTGACGCATTAGTATTATAAGAATCTTGAAGATGCTTGTGTTAAAAATCCAATCAAACTACATGTTCGAAGGCCTGCTTGAACAATGGGTCGTAAAGAGATTCCCTCCAAAGGAAAAAACTTCTTATTGGCTCACACACCTCCAGAGGGTGTGACATCTTCACGCTTTAAAAATCACTGATCACAAGATCAGCCCATTTAGCTCTCTTAGGTCTCTCTAGCTCTCTTAGTCCCTTTCTGAAATGCTGATGTGAAGATGATGCTGAACTAGAAGTTTCTAAGGACCCCCAAGCTTGTGCCAGGCTGCGGCCTTGTCTTTACATTCACCAAAGATGCTCTGACTACCACTGGTTCTCTCTCATTAAGACCACATCAGCAAAGATCAACTGGAGCCTCAACATATTGCATCAGGACAGTTTAATTCAAATGGACAAGACATGCAAGTATCAAACTTAGTCTCATTATTTGATACATTAAGTATCCTTACCCCTTTTAAAGAAGGGTGTGTTAGAACTAACCTGATGGTTTGCTCAAGGCTGTTGATCTGCTGAATTTCAAACAATGCTATAACTTCTTGCTTTCCTGTATTCTGCTTCAGCTCTCTTTCCCTTGGTAAACTATGTATGTGTATGTTAGGGTAGTTTACGTGTTTAGTCTAGAGTTAATAAAGTCTTGAACATGTCACATGTAAAGTTGTCCGTGTCTCAAGCTCATATCAGGAGTCTCTAATCATAGATCTTGACTACTTGCTCTTAGTAGTACTGTAAAGTAAGAAAGACATTTCCCATGCCCTGGAAATGTACATTTCTTAGAATTAATAGACAATTAACACTGAGGGCCCTATCTTGCACCCAGCGCAATTGACTTTGTACACCAACGCATGTATCATTCCTATTTTGCACCTGCGCACAGCAGACTTTTCCCTCCACAGACGCACGTCGGTAAACTAGCAAATGCATTTGCGCTCCCGGGGGCGGTTCAGCGGAAAGAGGAGGCGTGTTCCGGCGCAAACGTTCCCTGGTGCTATTTTGCAGGTTTAGAAAACAATTCCGCCACTGACCAGGAAGAAGAATCAAGAATCATTTATCCCGCCGGTATAATAGCAACAGCGTCCAAGACCCGCCCACAAAGTTACTTGCATTTCGCGCTTGATACTTGCGTTTCAGATCGTTAAAATAGGGCCCTGAGTGTTCACGGAACAAACAGGTTAATTGATTGTATAATTAATTTACAACATTAAGTTGATTGTATTAACTGATCCAGATATTAATAATCAATTATAACCAGTCATTATTGATTATTAATATTTCGTAGAGATAATTTGCTACAACGTGCATACATACATATGTGGTGATGTGAGTGATTCGTTGCCACGTCATCCTCATTATGTATTTGGCCAATGGGGTACCGCCCTTAGCGTATATAGACTCTGTGTTCATGCCTCCTGGGATGCGTCATTGTCGAAAGCCCGCCCCCTTGTCTTCATTCCAAGAGACCGTGGAGGTATGCGTGTCAGCTGTGCAGCTGGTTGTTTTGATTTTAGTATTAAGTGATGTTACATTGTTTCTTTATTTGTATTTGTTTAGTGTGACACTCGGCCATTGAGGCTGTGCACGTTTTCGCGGTGACACTCACATTGTGGTAAGTTTTAATGTGGTGCTGTCGAAACTTTTCGGGAGTTTGGTTGTTTGAATGATCTGCAATACGGTTTAGTGTGGCGCGCCTTCGGGGCTTCCACCGGTGTGGCATCTTCTAATAGCCGCGTCGGAGTACCAGCTGTTTATTGACTCACTAACGGACCCATCGTATGACTTCTGTGTGCCTGTGATTACGTGTGTGTGCGCGCCGATATTAAATCAGGGTGAGTACATTTTCTACCGTTTCTTTTTTTAATCTGCAATTGCTTTTAATTAGATGGTTAATAAATATTTCTGTTTAGGAAATCTCTTTGCTCGCTTTAAAGCAAGATTGAGCAGCTACATTAACAACCTGCTGTCAGCAGCCCTTGCTTTTTGAGCCACGTCTGCTGCTTTGGAGGAAACAGAACTTATTGCTGTGATTCCATCTCGTCTGCTGCTCAGGCAATCTGTTTTAGGCTCGAGTGGGCCTGAATGTTTTTTTTTTTGTGGTTTCATGATTTTGTTTCTGTTTATGTGTTTTTTCTTTGTATGGATTTGGCTGGTTTTGTCACCAGTACTTTAGCTGCATGATCGTCACTGTTTTCATGACTGTTATTTATTGCCTGGATTGATCGCAGCCAAATGGTTCCATCATCTGTGTAGTTTCTTTGACTGATTGTGTGACTTTGGTGACGTGACCGTGTTGTCTTGAATGTATATTTTTTTGCTTGTTGTTGTTTTTTTTTGTCTTGGTTCAAGTGGATTGTTGATCTTATTTCTTTTTTGTATTCCACAGGAGCTGAGTTTTCCTGGAAGCAGGCTGGTGGTGGTAGCTGCACGGCCTTCACCTTAATTGGGGTTTATTAGTGTTGTGTTATTTCTGATCACAATTTGTAGTGGAGTGTGATTTTTTCAAATCGTGTTTTCCTTGCCGTGTGCAGCTATAGCTAGCCTGCTTGTCGGGTGCCTTAGCCCCTGCAGTGATCTATATTCCTTGTCTTTTTGTCTGTTTGTCTTTTTGTTTGCGGATCGAGACAATTTATTGTGATTTATTTAAATGTTTTCTTTAATAAAAATTGCTTGTGTAAATGAAAACTCACGTCTCCTGCCTCTCCTGAGCAAACGAATTTGTGTCCCATTTATTAGATTATTTCCCCAGTAAATTGGGGTGGCGTAGTCACTACTAGCCACGTTTTGCTACATGTGGCGTAGTCGGCAGGATTGCACAGAATATCTGGCGGAGACGTGAGTTGTATATTTTGTTTTATTAATTACATTTTTGTGTTTGGTTCTTTTCTTTTCCTTTAGGAACAAAGCAGCAGACGTGTGCTCTGACGATTGCAGTTTTTGGCTTGACCTCCTTAGGTACCGTTGGTTGTGGGTGCTGAGTTCTGCTAAATTAAGTAGGTACGTGCTTTAGGAATGGAGGGGGAATTACAAGAACTAAAAGAGCTTGTGGCTCAGCTTAGAGCTGACAATGAGAGATTGCGACAGGAGAGGGTGTCTGAATCGCAGGGGGTCAGTGTTGCGGGGCCTAGTAACTCTGCCACAATTACCGCCCCTATACTTCCATCAGCGGCTAGTAATACTCCAGTGACTGATAGGCTTGTATTTGTACCTAGGGATAGACGGTGTCCAAAATTTAGTGGGAGGGCTGGGGTGAATATTGACGAATGGGTTGAGGAAGCTAAAGCTTGTATGAGAACCCGTTATTTGTCCCTTGCAGATCAGGCCTTTTTTATCTTTGATCATTTGGAGGGGGAGGCGCGAGAAGAGATCCGATATCGGTCAGAGGAGGAGCGAGGCGACCCTGAGAAAATTATTAGGGCACTGTGTGAACTGTATGGATGTTCATTGTCGTATGTAGCCTTGCAGGAAGCTTTCTTCTCTCTGAGGCAACAGGAGGGGGAAACGCTCTTGGAGTTTTCCCTTGCCTTGATGAGTCTCCTGGAGAAGGTTAAGCAGCAATCGCCAACTGTAATGGTAAATGCTGAGACGTTATTACGTGATCAGTTTGTCGAATATGTCAATAATAGTATGTTGAGACGTGAGCTTAAACAGCTGGTCCGCCGACAGCCTAATTCCACTTTATTAGAGGTGAGGAGTGAAGCCCTCCGATGGGAGCAGGAAGGGATGCCGGGGGGTGCAAGGGCCCGAAGTTTATTGGTCCCAGTGGCACATGGAATTCAGTATGGCGTTCATGGAGATTCATGGGTGGGGGCTCGTAGTTCACCTCAGACGTCCGAGTTGGGTGAGTTAAGAGAAATGCTGAAAGCACAGCAAGAGCAGTTAAATCGCCTCACTCAAAGTTTCGCCCGATTGTCAGGCCCAGAGATGCGTAATCGAGCTCCTCGTAGTGGGCCTGTAATCTGTAGAAGGTGCCAAAAACCAGGCCATTTTGCCAGAGAGTGCAATGAAGAGCGGGTTATCCAACGTGCTCCGCATTCCGCTGTACCTATTGCTGGAGGTAGGCAGTTATCCAGCAGTTAGTCGGAAAACTAGTGCCCACCGAGCTGCGGAGTCACAGCTCGGTTGGGGACTTTACCGGCTCAGTTTTACTGAAGGGTTCTATTATGACGTCTAGTTTAATGTCGTCCTGTCCTCATCTTGTTGTGTCCATAGGTGGAGTATCGGTGCCATGCTTGGTTGACACCGGCTCGATGGTCTCAATAAATCAGTTACTCGAGGCTGAGATTATTCGAGAGAGCTGTAGTCCATATGCTTCACCAATCGTATTGGTTAAAAAGAAAGATGGTGGCTTGCGCATGTGCGTTGACTACCGTCAGCTCAATGCCAGAACGAGGAAAGACGCGTTTCCTTTGCCCCGAATAGATGAGTCCCTTGATTCCCTGAGTAGTGCTTGTTATTTTTCGACTCTCGATTTGGCCAGTGGCTATAATCAGGTTCCAGTCACAGAGAAAGATCGGTTTAAGACAGCTTTTTGTACACCCTTTGGACTCTTTGAGTGGAACCGTATGCCATTTGGCCTGTGTAATGCACTGGGCACCTTTCAGAGGTTAATGGAGCGGCTGTTCGGGGACCAACAGTGTCAATCCTTGCTCTTATACCTGGATGATGTGGTGGTATTCTCCACCTCTGTAGCGCAACATCTGGAGCGTCTGGAGGTAGTTTTGAGTCGGTTAGAACGCGAAGGACTTAAGGTCAAGTTAAGTAAGTGTGCGTTTTTCCAAAGAGAGGTGAAGTATTTGGGCCACGTCATTTCGGCTGAAGGGTAATCAACAGAACCTGTGAAGATTGAGGTGGTAGCTAATTGGCGAATTCCATCTAATGTTGCAGAGTTGCGCTCGTTTCTGGGTTTCGCCAGTTATTATCGGCGTTTTGTTGAGGGGTTTGCCAAATTGGCATCTCCCCTACATAAGCTGGTCGCAGTGTGTACTGGTTCGGGACCCAGAAAACGAGTGGATCAGGGGTTTGCTGGAGCTTGGACTGAGCAGTGTCAGGTGAGCTTTGAGGGTTTGAAGAACAGGCTGTCTAATGCCCCCGTGCTGGCATATGCAGATTTCTCCCGGCCCTTTATCCTGGAGGTGGATGCTAGCCATAGTGGGCTTGGCGCCGTCCTCTCGCAGGAACAGGAAGGGAAGGTGCGCCCTATTGCTTATGCCAGCCGCGGTCTGAGGCCCACTGAGCGCAACATGACTAACTATAGTTCCATAAAATTGGAATTTGTGGCGCTCAAGTGGGCCATGAGCGAGAAGTTTAGGGAGTACCTGTTGGGTCAGAAGTGCATTGTCTATACAGACAATAATCCCCTCAGCCACCTGACATCTGCTAAACTGGGAGCTACCGAACAACGTTGGGCGGCCCAGTTGGCCACCTTTGACTTTGAGATTCGGTATCGTTCTGGGAGGAGCAACTGAAATGCTGCTTTCTAGACAGAATCTGGGTTGTCAGGAGATTCGGGAGAGTTTCTTACCGGGGACGATAATTCCAGCCGTGGTGAGGCAGGTAGCAGAGGCAGAACCGGTAGTACAGGTGAACCAAGCAATTATTACAGCATTGCCCAGTTTTTCTCTTGAAGATTTGAGTTTGCTACAAGAGGCGGATACTGATATTCAGAAGGTTTTGGCATTTTGGGAACAGGGTTCTTTTCCCAGCTCGGCAGTGCGCCAGCAGCTCCCCAAGTCTGTTCTGACGTTGCTCCAGCAATGGGACCGTCTTTCAAAAAAGAATGGGGTCCTTTATCGACGGGTGTCACGCCCTGATGGGGGTGAGGAGGTGCTACAGTTGATTTTGCCTGCAGCTTTAAAACATGAGGTATTGACTGAGTTGCATCAACATCATGGACACCAGGGTGTTGAACGCACTACTGAACTAGTACGTCAGCGGTGCTATTGGCCGGGGATGACGGCAGAAGTGGCACAGTGGTGTCGGGAATGCGAACGATGTCAGCTGGCTAAAGACGTCCAACCAACTGCTTGGGGCTTTATGGGCCATGTTTTGGCTTCTAGGCCAAACGAGATCCTAGCTATAGATTTTACCCTGCTTGAACCTTCCGTTTCTGGACACGAGAATGTTTTGGTGTTAACCGACGTGTTCAGTAAATTTACTCTTGCTGTCCCCACTAGAGATCAGCGGGCTGAGACGGTAGTGCAGGCTTTAGTGACAGAGTGTTTTTTTAGATTCGGGGTTCCAGGTCGTATTCACTCCGACCAGGGCCGGAATTTTGAGTCTGCCCTCATGAAACAACTCTGTAGGTTTTATGGGATTGAAAAATCTCGTACTATGCCCTATCATCCAGCAGGCAACGGCCAGTGCGAACGGTTCAATCGAACCCTTCATAATCATCTTCGCACTTTGCCAACCTCCCGTAAACGGGACTGGGCATCCTGCCTTCTGCAGATCCTGTTCTGCTATAACACCACCCCCCACCAGAGTACGGGTGAGTCTCCATATCTCCTAATGTTTGGTCAGGAGCCTAGACTCCCTGTTGATTTCCTGTTGGGTAGGGTCCAGGAATCAGGGGGGGGTGGGGTTCATGAGTGGATGTTAGAGCATCAAGCTAGGATGCACGTGGCATTTGAAGGGGCACGAGGGCGTATGAAGGCTGCTGCTGAACGCCGTAAGAAACTGCATGACCAACACGTTCGTGATGCACCACTGAGGGAGGGTCAGCTGGTTTATCTCCGGGATCACAGCGTGAGAGGTCTTCATAAAATCCAGGACCTGTGGAGCTCGGTGGTGTATCAGATTGTGAGAGCTCCTATAGATGGAGGGTCTGTGTATGCTGTGGCACCTACGGACGATCTGAGTAAGATCCAGCATGTTCATCGTTCGTACAACGAGAATCCCCAAGAGTTGTTATTTCTGACAGCCCTTTAGTAGGGACGCCGTCGTCTTTGGGGGATGTAGAGGAAGTAGATCTTTGGGTGGCCGTTTCAGACGATTGGCAAGTTGGGTCAGGCCAAACCGTAGCAGCACAACCTGCAGCCGTAACTAGGTACCAGCTACCAACATCACCGCCTCCGGAAAGGGTGGGGCCATCTTCGGTAGTGATTGCACCTTCTGTAACTGGTGAGTTGGCACCGGATATTGATTCGGGCCGGGCAGGGCTGTTTGTCTCTCGCCCCTTGAACCAGCAGGGGGATAGTATTGGAGCAGTGCGAAGAACGAGACGAGCTACCGTGGGCCAACATTCTAATATTTACCATCTTCCTCGAGCAGTGGAGAATGTGAGGGATGTCCCGTGTGTTCCAGGGTCTATATCCAGTATTACTTCTAGGTTGTTTAGGCCTTGGGACTAATACATGGTGATTTGTAGTCTATCGTCGGGGCGACGACACAGAAGGGTGGGTCAAATGTGGTGATGTGAGTGATTCGTTGCCACGTCATCCTCATTATGTATTTGGCCAATGGGGTACCGCCCTTAGCGTATATAGACTCTGTGTTCATGCCTCCTGGGATGCGTCATTGTCGAAAACCCGCCCCCTTGTCTTCATTCCAAGAGACCGTGGAGGTATGTGTGTCAGCTGTGCAGCTGGTTGTTTTGATTTTAGTATTAAGTGATGTTACATTGTTTCTTTATTTGTATTTGTTTAGTGTGACACTCGGCCATTGAGGCTGTGCGCGTTTTCGCGGTGACACTCACATTGTGGTAAGTTTTAATGTGGTGCTGTCAAAACTTTTCGGGAGTTTGGTTGTTTGAATGATCTGCAATACGGTTTAGTGTGGCGCGCCTTCGGGGCTTCCACCGGTGTGGCATCTTCTAATAGCCGCGTCGGAGTACCAGCTGTTTATTGACTCACTAACGGACCCATCGTATGACTTCTGTGTGCCTGTGATTACGTGTGTGTGCGCGCCGATATTAAATCAGGGTGAGTACATTTTCTACCGTTTCTTTTTTTAATCTGCAATTGCTTTTAATTAGATGGTTAATAAATATTTCTGTTTAGGAAATCTCTTTGCTCGCTTTAAAGCAAGATTGAGCAGCTACATTAACAACCTGCTGTCAGCAGCCCTTGCTTTTTGAGCCACGTCTGCTGCTTTGGAGGAAACAGAACTTTGCTGTGATTCCATCTCGTCTGCTGCTCAGGCGATCTGTTTTAGGCTCGAGTGGGCCTGAATGGTTTTTTTTTGTGGTTTCATGATTTTGTTTCTGTTTATGTGTTTTTTCTTTGTATGGATTTGGCTGGTTTTGTCACCAGTACTTTAGCTGCATGATCGTCACTGTTTTCATGACTGTTATTTATTGCCTGGATTGATCGCAGCCAAATGGTTCCATCATCTGTGTAGTTTCTTTGACTGATTGTGTGACTTTGGTGACGTGACCGTGTTGTCTTGAATGTATATTTTTTTGCTTCTTGTTGTTTTTTTTGTCTTGGTTCAAGTGGATTGTTGATCTTATTTCTTTTTTTTTTTTTGTATTCCACAGGAGCTGAGTTTTCCTGGAAGCAGGCTGGTGGTGGTAGCTGCACGGCCTTCACCTTAATTGGGGTTTATTAGTGTTGTGTTATTTCTGATCACAATTTGTAGTGGAGTGTGATTTTTTCAAATCGTGTTTTCCTTGCCGTGTGCAGCTATAGCTAGCCTGCTTGTCGGGTGCCTCAGCCCCTGCAGTGATCTATATTTCTTGTCTTTTTGTCTGTTTGTCTTTTTGTTTGCGGATCGAGACAATTTATTGTGATTTATTTAATTGTTTTCTTTAATAAAAATTGCTTGTGTAAATGAAAACTCACGTCTCCTTCCTCTCCTGAGCAAACGAATTTGTGTCCCATTTATTAGATTATTTCCCCAGTAAATTGGGGTGGCGTAGTCACTACTAGGCGAGCCACGTTTTGCTACACACACAGTCATGTGAAAAAGTAAACCCTCTTTTGAATTCTATGGTTTTACAAAATTAAATACAACATCAGAAAAACAAAATGTAGCCTATTACTGTGTAGCAGAGGTGGAAAGAGTACTGAAAATTTGTACTCAAGTACAAGTACCGTTACATTGCTGAAATAATACTCAATTACAAGTAAAAGTACTGGTGTCAAAAAAGTACTTAAGTAAAAGTACAAATTACTCTTCTCAAAAACTACTCAGAGTACTAGTTACTAGTTACTTTTTAGCTGGCGATAGTTAATATTACCAATAAATATTCAACCAAATCATAGATTTATGTAGAAAATAGCTACTTTTAATACGTTTTTACCTTATTGTCGAAGGACATTAATTAGTGGTCATGATACTGGAATTTCTAACTTCAATATAAAAATTTGTCAGTATTCAGTAGGCCTAGCCCATCATTTTTACCATTTGGAAAACTACCACATACTAAATATTTTAATATCTACATTTTTGTCCATCCATTTTGTCAAGGCAATCATTATTTTCAAGCATCGAAAAGCACAACACTCATTGTAACAGTGATCTATTTGAATGGAAAAGTTTAATTAAAGTCTTCTGAAGAGACAGGTCCACTTTACACAGTGAGATTTTAATTTAGGCTTTTGTTTACATATTTAAACATTGATCAATAACCATTACAATAATCTAACTTAAATATTTACTCACTCGGTGTTTTGTCTTTACAATAGGGTAACGTTAACGGTTGCAATAGCTCACACACAGCACAAGGAAGCTTGATTTCAAACTGAATTTAATTAGCAAAAAAAGACTAGATTTTTCATAACTTTTGACAACGTTTAATTCAAGAGCAGACTTAAATCATTTGAGTCTGCAGTGAGAACCACTTGGAGAGATTCGCGAATCGCGATTGCACATGATATGACACAGTCCGAGAGCGCACACTCAATATCCGAGTCCAGTTCATTCGTATATTTGAGAGCTCGCGTCCAGTTTTCTGCGATTACATGAATGTGCCCTCGCGTTATAATATTGCACTCGTGACATTTGCCATTAAAATATGCCATAGAAACGTGCAGGTATTAATAAAATTATGCGTAATAGGTCTACCTGCAATCCCGCGCTGAGAGGAGGCGGGTGTGTCAAACTCGCTGTCGTTGAGATGAGAGAATGAGAACGCGCAGCTGGTATCGTATCGGTGTATAGGCCAAAATGAGTATTGACATATTTCAGTATTGATATGTATCAAAATATAGATATTTTGACAATACTACTATGTAGATTGTTGTTTCTCCAAACTTTCAGTCCAGCCATTAATCACTCTGAGCTCCTCGCCTCCTTCACTTGATCAGCTCTTCAAAACCTGCAGCGAGTGTGACTGCGGCGGCTTTAATTCAGTCCAAATATCAGGAGTTTTATTGGTCCGTTTACGATCGAATATTTTTATTGGCTACCGAAATGCCGGTCAAAGATTTGAATATCAATTCGAATTGTACTCAGTAACGAAATGTGATTTTACAAGTAGCGAAGTAGATTACTTAGTTTATGTACTTGAGTACAAGTAAAATTACAGATTTAAAAATATACTCAAAAAAGTACAAGTACCCAAAAAACGACTTAATTACAGCAATGTGAGTAGTTGTAATTCGTTACTTCCACCTCTGCTGTGTAGTTATTAATTTGACAAAATAAAGCCAATATGGAGAAGCCATGTGTGACAAACTAAGTAGCCTACACTCTATGATTTAATAGCTTGTAGAACCACCTTTACCAGCAATAACTTCAAGTAATTATTTTTCTATATGACTTTATCAATCTCTCACTGTAACGTCTATAGTCCTAAGAAGATTGGTGAGATTCTCGGTAACACTTTATAATAACTTTGATTAATAAATCATTAACAAACATTACATAATACTTAACAGATCATAGTTAATATTTATTCACTTAGCTAGAAATATGAGATAATGTGCTTGTTAATGTTTACTAATGAACTTAAACTTTGCACAATGATTAGCAGATCATTATCTAATGTAAACTGAAATGCTTAAAAATGTCATTAAACTTTCAATTTATATGATCAAACACTTAAAAAAAAACAAATTATTTGACAGATGGTTTACAATGATTAAAAGCTTCATTAATAAAACATTAAGGGCCCTATCTTGCACCCAGCGCAACTAACTTTGTACACTGACGCATGTATCATTCCTATTTTGCACCCGCGCAAAGCGCGCTTTTCCCTCCACAGAAGCACGTCGCTAAACTAGGGAATGAACTTGCGCTCCCTGGGCGGTTCAGCGCAAAAAAGGAGGCGTGTTCCGGCGCAAACGTTCCTTCATGCTATTTTGCAGATTTAGAAAACAATTGCGCCACTAACCAGGAAAAAAATAGTTTAAAGTCAGTGGCGCGTTGCGCATGTTATTCATATGCTATTTTAAGGGCGCATGCTTGGCCATAATCAATGTAGCGTGTGCATTCTCATCTACACAGAAGCAGCAGTTTTCATTTTTGCAAATCATACATTATTACGATAGATAGATAGATAGATAGATAGATAGATAGATAGATAGATAGATAGACAATTTATTATAAAAGCATACATCTAGCTTACACATTTACCCAAATTATCATACGCCTTTTTAACCGAAGTTAATTTGGGTGGGTTTCTCCATCCCAAACGTCCCTGACAAGAGCGTTGCTCTCCTCGGCTGTGAACCGCTCCTGGCGCGCGTCTGGCAAATCCGCCGTTATAATAGGAATCCGCTTTAGAACAAAGCGCGTCTGCTCTTAAAGGGAATGTGAGATGACGCTCTGATTGGTTTATTTCACGTTACGCCCAAACCACACCTATGAATAATGAAGCTACTTCAGACCAACCCATTTTAGATTTGCGCCTGGCGCAAGAGTCATTTATCCCGCCGGGAAAATAGCAACAGCGCCAAGACCCGCCCACAAAGGTACTTGCGCTTTGCGCTTTGACACTTGCGTTTCAGATCGTTAAAATAGGGCCCTAAGAAACATTATATAACGCTTAACGGATCATTAGTTAATATATATTCAAATATGAGATAATGTGCTTCACACTTATTCAATAACTCATATAACCACAGTCTGCAAAGGTCACACATTCAGTCTTTGTTTGTTGTGGGGCAGACTTTTACTATTTAAACATTTTTACAAATCATTTATTAATTATTTGTTCATGTTTTTGCAGTACCCAATCTCACGTTGATACTATTCAATATTTATAAATGTTTACTAATCATTTAGCATCTTTAATAGGCAGTCATCTCAATGGAAAAAAGTGCCCCAACGTACCTTAATTCACCCTTTTTACACATCTTTACAAATCATTTATTAATTATTTTTTCATGTTTTTGCATTACCCAATCTAGTTGAAACTATGTATTATTTGTAAATGTTTATAATGGTTTATTAATCATTTACCTTTATGTATATTGGACTTTTAGCCCTAACAACATATGTGTAATTGGTGGTTAAGGTTAGCTAAATGCTTGCTAAAGACACACCAACAACACATAATAGTAATTGGAGAGCAAAACTGTTTTGTATTGCCTCAACAAGAAGTGCATGATCATATGAATTGAAAGTTCATAAAATTTATAAGCATTTCAATTTATATTAAATAATTGTCTGTTATTGATCGTTATGTAATGTTTAATACGTGTCAGGTGGCTGTAATAAAGTGCATGGCGAAGGAGATACACAAGAAGACTTTTAATATAATACTCTACACACCAAATTAGTTGTCGACTGATATATCACCAAGGCCGATATATCGGCCGACATTTGGCATTTTTACAATATCGGCATCGGCCGATAAGTTTTTCTGATTGGCCGATGTGTTGGAAGCGGGACTTTTATTTTGACGGGAGGCGCTGAGAACACCAGCGCCTGATCACACAGCGCTCACTCACATTCTCCGTCTTCATTAGTTTACGATCTCTGTCAGTCATATCTAACACTTTGTTAGACAGAACTGGTAAACAAAGAAAGTAAATGGTATGCGAAAAAGTAAAGCGTTACTTTTATATTATTTGTAACAGAAAAGGCAAACAATCAGGCTAAAATACTTTATTATTTACCGTCAACATTCAGCAAATGCGCATCTACATCATTTAAACAAATCTCTGAATATCCAGCCCGATCTCACGGGAAAACGTACAAATTCTACGAGGTGGCTTATTCGTACGAATTCATACGACCTGACTCGTACGAATTAGTATGATTTTTGCAAAATCGTACATATTTTACGAATTGGCCAATTCGTATGAATTCATACGAATGACCTAACCCTGACCCCGCCCCTAAACCTACCCATCACGTGGGTTTAGACAAATCGTACAAATTCGTACGAGTTAGGTCGTACGAATTAGTACGAATTAGCCAACTTTTTATCATTCGTACGAATTCGTACGAATTGGTCGTGAGATAGCGTTGGAATATCTAAAAAATATTTAATTTCTCAAACCTTGCAGATTTAATCAAATCCAGCTGTGATATCTTGTGAAGTGTGCATTCGTAGCATGCATAAACGTGTTAGTGACGGTCGGTCCGTGCGAAGTGAGTGAATGCGAACAGAAGATCAGCTTCACAGGAGACGCGATCGAAAAACTTTAAATCCTTCATTTTAAAATATGCACATTATCTCATATTTCTAGCTAAGTGAATATAACTTAACTAATATGCTAATCATTGTATATGGTTTGTTAATGATGTAACTTTGTTAATGAAAGTTATTATAAAGTGTTACCCTAACAGGTGTGATTGTTAATGAATGTCCATGATAATAAATGAAACTAGAAACTAGGAAACTGGAATAAAGGGAACAGGTAACTGAAGAGAAACAAACTAAGAATCCATGAAAATGAAACTAAACAGAGCATAACTGTGACATCACTCATTGTGGAGGAATTTTGGCTCACTCTTCTTTACAACATTGCTTCATTTATTCGAGGTTTGTTAGCATTTGTTTATGCACAGCTCTCTTCAGGTCCTGCCACAGCATTTCAATCGGGTTGAGTTATGGACTTTGACTGGGCCACAACAACACTTTAATTATTTTCTTTTTCAGCCATTATGTTGTAGATTTGCTGGTGTGCTTGGGATCATTGTCCTGTTGCATGACTCAATTCCAGCCAAGCTTTAACTGTTGGACAGATGGCCTCACATTTGACTCTAGAATACTTGGTATACAGAGAAGTTCATGGTCGACTCATTGACTACAAGGTGCCCCGGTCAATGGCTGCAAAACAAGCCCAAATCATCACCCTTCCACCACTCTGCTTGACAGTTGGTAAGAGGTGTTTCTGCTGAAATGCGGTGTTTAGTTTTCGCCAAACATACACTGTGGATTATCGCCAAACATCTCCACTTTGGTCTCGTCTGTCCAAAGAACATTGTTTCAGAAGTCTTGTGCAGGCTCAGCAGGAAAATGCTGAGCAACAAATTTCAGAAGATGCAACTTTGCAAACCTAAGCCTGCTGCCATGTTCTTTTAAGAGAGAAGAGGCAATTAAGCCATACTTATTCAGTATTTTTCTAATCGTACTGTCATGAACTTTAACGTTTAACATGCTAACTGAGGCCTGAGATGTAGAGATGTGTATCTGAGATGTAGTTTTGGGGTTTTTGCAATTTCTCTGAGCATTACGCAGTCTGACCTTGGGGTGAATTTGCTGGGACATCCACTCCTGGGAAGATTGGCAACTGTTTTGAATGTTTTCCGCTTGTGAATAATCTTCCTCGCTGTAGAATGATGGACTTCAAATTGTTTGGAAAACGCTATATAACCCTTCCCAGATTGATGGCAGCAGCAATTGGTTCTCTAAGATCATTGCTGATGTCTTTCCTCCTTGTTATTGTGTTAACACACACCTGAATGGTCTAGACCAACAAACCAACTTCTGCTTTTATAGGGGTGGTTACGCATGCTGATGATCAGTTAATCAAAGGCATTTGATTAGCAGCGCCTGACTGCTACATACACTCTGAATTCCTATGGAAGCAGTGAGGGTGTACTTTGTTTGTCACACATGGCTTCTCCATTTTGGCCTAGTTTTTGTTAAACAAACCATGACACGGTTTGTATGTCATGTGTTGTTGTTCACCTGAAGTTGTATTGTATTTACCTAATTTTAAGACCTGCCAAGGACCAGATGATATTTTATGCATAATTACAAGAAACTAACCCTAAACCAAACCCTAACCCTAACCCTAACTCTATATCACATACATGTAGTTAATTAATATTACCCAGTACTTAACTGAGTAAGTTCTATGTAACTACATCTCCTTAAAATAAAGGGTTACACTTTATTTTAAGGTGTCATTATTACAGTGTAATTATATATTTAAGTACTGAGTAATAATAATTGACATGTACTTACTGTAGGGTTAGGGTAGGATTAGGTTTAGGTTTAAGGGTTAATTGCATGTAATTATGCATAATTTACTCTTATTACTACGGTAAGTGCATGTAACATACGTAACAAGGACTCTGTAAAATAAAGTGTTACCAAATAAAGTGTAACCCAAAACACATAGCAGCTTGAGGTTTTTAGACCTAAAAAAAACAACAACAAAATGTTTCATAATGTCATTATTTTATATTAGTCAACATGTAATGTCAATGTCCATGTAACAGGGCATTTATGCAAGAGAGGTTTCAGTGGATGCCAGCATTATGAACTGCAATGCAGCACCTCTGAGTGTGTTCTTTCTCACACATTAACACACACACACACACACACACACACACACACACACACACACACACACACACACACACACACACACACACACACACACACACACACTATGCTTTAGCACTTGTCACCATGAGGGATTGCTGGGGGTTTTGGCAAAGCCCTTGATTATGCATGAAAAGCATAACTACTGATAGACCTTACTATTTTAGGCGGTTATGACACTGAATGTTTTTGTCGTTGTTTTTATTTTGACAGGACATGGCTTGATTACATCTCTGCACTACACTGTATGATTTGATTTTCCCATTCCCAACTTAAAGGTACACTATGTAGCTGTTTGTTCAACATTTTTATTTTAAACGGATGATTCCCTGGAGGTAGGAGATTTAGCTGAGCCATGTAAACCTTCCTCGCTCGTTGTGACAACTAACCTATGCCTCTCCCAAACCATACACATGCAAAGTTTCATACAAAGTATGAAGTTTTCATACAACTTTTCTCTCTATACCATGAGACACGCACTGGCGTATGAAGATAATTTCCCACAAAACTATCCCGATTGGTCTAAACTATAAACATATATATAATAGGCTTTTTTAATTTTTTTGAAAAAAGTTACATAGGCTATGTTCAGACTGCTTTTTTGTGATGTGTCAGAGCTCAAACGTATTACAATCAGTGTTGGTAGTAACACATTACAAGTAACCCGAGATACGTCATCAGATTACTTTTTTCAAGTAACTAGAAAAGTTATTTATACAAACATCTAAGTTACTATTTCAAATAAGTAATGCAAGTTACTTTGTCTTCCCATTTATTGACTGAGAGCTCTTGTAACACCTGTGTGATACTTTATCAGTTTAGGGTAAGTAACAGGTATAAATGTTCCCTGAAAACTTCACCTAATCACTGACCCTCAGAAGATTTAGGTATCACAGGAGGCAGGAAAACACACAGACCCGATATTTTAGGGAAATTTAGTTTATATATATGTATGTTCGTTGAGGAAAACAGTGAAATAACAATGTACTAATACAAAAAATGAATATCAGGTTCAAAATTCAAATAATTTTACCCTTCGAAAATCCGTAAATTGAGAAAGAAATGAATGGAAAAAGACAGCTAAAGAACAAAACACATCACATTCAAATTTTAGAAATTTCCCTATTAAAACACTGGTTTCTACTCTTATTTAACCAATATTATAATTGTATTGTTCTAACCACTTCTTTAAACCCCGGTTTAAATCCTCTGAATTTTTAGTTTTTTCTTTCCTTCCCTTTAATTTATAACTAGGAACTATTTTTCTACTTTTCCACAGGTTATATCAAAGTTACTGAATGCTAGACAATTCAAATGTTCAGGTAATACCTCACTCAAATGAAAAGAATCAACTGATTCAAATTTCATATATCAATGTTAGAACACATCACATGAACAGTGAATACAATTGAAATGTCCATACACTGCGAATGAGCTATGGAAGTCTCTATGGTAACGGAAGAGTCAGTAGAAAGCTTTTTTTTTCCTAAAGCGCTCAGTTCATTCAGTGAGCAAGCGTTAGAATGTTCTGTCTACTCAGTTGTGAAATATAACGCGTGAAAGAAAACTCAAGGATGTATCCAACCAGTTTATCCGACGTGAATCCACGAGATTTCAGTCCATTCCGCTCTTTGGGTGGCCCGCCATCTGTTTCTCTCCTCGACTACGCAGTTCAGCGTCAGCGATTCAGTAGTCTCAGCCTCAGACGTCACGCCCACGGAACGTTGGCTAAACGTCTGATGCATATGGTACACTTAACTGGAAACACTTCAGGAATGTCGAAGTCGTCATCTGATTGGTTGAATTTTATCGGATTTCCGGGGGGCGCGAGTGTCGCGTTTATTTTCGGTCCGCCGGGAAACAAAGCGCAGACGTGTGATTGCGGAAGAAAAACTGTTGTGTTTACATGAGTGACAATGAGCATTTATCAAGATCAGCTAAACGTAGGATTCTCAAAAGTATGCGAGGTTATACGTGCACGAACAGATCAATGACTTACTGCTTGTTTTCTTCTCCTTCTTTGATTTTCTATGCTGACTGACTTGTTGCACGCCGGTCTGTTGTTGTGGGGACATTTCCACGCCGCGAAACGTGACGCTGAACGAAACGAACTGTAATTGGTTGTTTGACATGTCGGTCAAACGGCCTTATGGGCGGGCCTTGGCCAAAGAAAGCTGCTATGAATTCCAGACCTTCAGCCGTCAGTCTGAAGGTCTGGCTACGCGAGACTAGCGATTCAGTAACTCGAACACAGTCCGAAAAGCACAAAAAAACCCCGGCCTGCACATAACCGGACAGCAACTTAATTCACTCACATTAAATCATGACAACCTTGAAATGATTTTCAATTCAATATTGTTCACTTAACAGATCACAAGATTAGTTGTTAACATCATACAAGTGATATTACGAACATAGATCATGCACAAAACAAAATACATTTACAGTAGCCTATTAGTCTATCTTCAAACAAACAAAACATTATTCAATTTGAATATTGAACTCACCAATTCCTTTGTAAACAACTCAACAAATGTTGTTTCCTCCGTGTGACGCAGCTGATATAAACTATGTGACGCAGCTGATATAAAGTTGATTTATTCGATCTCAAAGTCTATAACTCGTTACAAAACTCACTCAAATCAGCTAATCTCGTTCAATATATGTTCCTAAACAATTCAGTTTTAGGTTTTAACCAGTAACTTCTCATATTCTTCTCTTTTCAGGGTTTCTCTGCAGAAAACTTATTTTTCCAAGTTCAACCAAATCTCCGTCTAACTTGTGGGCGGAGTTACCATCACTGAATCAACCTAATTGGTCAATCTACATCTGCAGTGTGATTTCATCATTTCCATTGGGTAAGTTTTTCTGCAATATGCCTTATATTCCATTTAATATAATTTTAATATTATTGCAGTTAATAAAATCAAAACAATTTATTTGATCATCAAAGGAATTTTGTTTTTAATTTATTTAGTTTTTTCACTATGGCTGTTAAATTGGGCCCTATTTTGGCCCTGAGTTACACCCTCCCCCTTTTAACATGTGCAAGTCCCTTTGCACACCTTCACTGATTTCAAAATGGGGGGCTCTCAGATGCTCAACATGAGTAACATCTTGAAATGACTCTACTAATGCCATATTAAGACCTTGGAGAAGGGACTGGACAATTGTTACGAGAGGATTTCCCAGTTCAGGGTAGGTCAGTATCTTTGGTTTTTCTCTTTGTCTTGAAGATCTCCTCACTCCTTCATGCTCATGTTGTTCTGTTGCAGGTTCAACTACAGCTCCCTTATTCAGCTCTTGGCCACTTGAATTTGCCTCTTGCAAAGGTTCTCCTTCACTCTGAGTTAATGAAACTCCTGTCTCTCTTCGCACATCCAAAATAGGTGAACTGCTTGGTTCATTGACTTTTCCTTCCACAGGGTGGACTTCAGGCCTCACAGGTAAATTATGTCTCACAGCAGGTTCATTTTCAGGTAAGTCAATTGCAACCACATGATTCCCCATTTGCAGATCATCAACAGCTGTGGACTCCTCAGGTAAGTAATTTTCAGTTCCTTGATTTACCAGCAGACTGGTGTCAGATGTAGCTTCATTTGCATTGTCAGACGGTCCCACGCAGGATTGGTGGGATACAAGGGACTCGTCGACAGTGTCAAACATGGGTCTTAAACAATAGACCACATCCTCTTCATCAGAATCAGGGGAATCTGCCTCCCCTTCAAAAGGGTCACCCACCGTCCTTCTCCGTGCTTTGCGCTTCCAAAGTGAATTTGGAGTTACATGATCATTCGTTTCAGAAGAAAGGTTTCCACAAGGGAGCAACAGATCTCTATGTAATGTTCGAATGGGTCCAGATTGGTTCTCAGGATGTACTTTAAAGACAGGTAGGTCACCACTTTGGCTCACCACTACATAAACTGCTCCCTCCCATTTGTCCGCAAGTTTGTTTTTTCCTCGTATGCGCACATTCTTTACTAGAACTCTGTCTCCCTCTTTCAATTGTGATGCTGTTACACGTTGGTCATATCGAGTTTTATTTCGGTCTGCCATTTTCCTTGAATTCTCCATTGCTATTTTGAAACTTTCTTCAAGGTTAGATTTGAGGTTCTTCACGTATTGGGAGTGTGGCACTTCGTCTTTGTCCTTCAGAGGCAACCCAAAGGCTAAATCAACCGGGAGTCTAGGTTGACGTCCGAACATTAGTTTGTAGGGGCTAAAACCAGTGGTTTCATTCCGGGTGCAATTGTATGCGTGAACTAGTGGTCTCACAAACTCCTTCCAATGGTTTTTGTCTTTTGTTTCCAGAGTTCCAAGCATGTTTAAAAGTGTCCTATTAAATCTTTCAACGGGATTTCCTCTGGGATGGTACGGAGTTGTCCTGATCTTCCGTATTCCAGCGACCTCACAAAGTTCCTTTATCAAGTGGGATTCAAAATCGGGTCCCTGGTCGCTGTGGAGACGTTCAGGATATCCATAATGACAAATCAGGTGCTCCCACAGACATTTTGCAACTGTCTTCGCTTTTTGATTCGGTGTTGGAATAGCTAGAGCATACTTCGTAAAATGATCTGTGATGACCAACACATCTTTTATGTTACTACGATCAGATTCTAAGGTAAGAAAGTCCATGCATACTAACTGCAAGGGTCGGGTAGTTGTAATGTTCACAAGCGGAGCAGCCTTGTCAGGTAAGGCTTTCCTCCTCATGCATCTACCACAGGTCTTGATTTTGTGCTCCACATCAGTAGCCATTTTGGGCCAGAAAAATCTGCTCCGAACCATGTCTAGAGTGCGATCAATACCCATGTGACCAAGTTCATCATGCAGATTTCTGAGGACATCAGACTGAAGCTTCTCAGGTAAGACAAGTTGGTAAGCTGTATTTTCACCTATTTGCCTCTTCCTATACAGAACACCATCATGAAATTCTAGACGTTCCCTCTCCCTAAGTAGGTATGGCAATCTGGGAAGTGCACTTCTTACTGTTGGGGGTGGATTCTCCCCAGTTTTGATTTGTTTGATGACCTCTCCGATGCAAGGATCAGCCAATTGCAAGCTCTGGATTTCAAGGTTGGTCAGATGTGGGATAAGTGGTAATCCTCCACAATGATCTTCATTCGCATAAGTGTCCGGTACTGCAGCTGAATGTTTGGCCAATGAATTGATAAAGGCAGCAGGTAGGTCAGCATCACATGCAACCTGTTGAATGAGGCGACTATCACAAATGGCCTGTACCACTTCAGTGCCGATTTCACCACCAGAGCTTGACAGGTGCTTCTCAGCAAAATGGAGAATACGATATTGCTCCTTCTGTGAGGTAGCATCATTCAAGAGCCCTCCATGCGGCCGTCGGGACAACCCATCTGCGTCAATATTCTGCTTCCCAGACCGATACTGCAACTTAAAATCATAAGTTGATAGTGCAGCTAACCATCTATAACCTGTTGCATCGAGTCTGGCGGTGGTAAGCACATATGTTAGAGGGTTGCTATCTGTTACCACTGTAAATGGGCTGCCATAGAGGTAATCATGAAATTTTTCGACAACTGCCCATTTAAGGGCAAGGAACTCGAGTTTATGAGCAGGGTACCTCGATTCGCTCTGTGAAAGTCCTCTGCTCGCATACGCAACCACTCGGAGCTGCTCATCCTGCTCCTGATATAGGGCCGCACCTAACCCGGTAGCACTTGCATCAGTGTGCAGAATGTAAGGCAGTCTTGGGTTTGCAAACGCCAATACAGGAGCTTGAGTAAGTTCCTTAATGATTAGATCAAATGCCTCCTGGCAAGAGGTGGTCCACCTTCCACCGAAAGGCCCTTTTGGATTGTGATATCTGGTATCATTCTTTAGCTTCAAGTTTTTTCGTATTGGTGGATACCCGGAAGTCAATTCATTGAGGGGTCTGATCTTCTTGGAAAAGTCCTTGATAAATCGACGATAGTATCCAATGAACCCAAGGAATGATTTTAACTCTTTCAAGTTTTTTGGAATTGGCCAGGTTTTTACAGCAGCCACCTTATCAGGATCCGTTTGGACCCCCTGGTTAGAGACTATATGACCCAAGTACTTTACGGAGGATTGTGCAAAAACACACTTCTCTGGGGCTAGTTTTAGACCGTAGTCCTTTAGCCTGTTAAGAACTCTCATCAACCTTTCCTCATGCTCTTCCAAGTCCTTGGAGAAAACAATGATGTCATCAATGAATACAAGGACCTCTTTGAGATTTATGTCAGTCATGCATTTCTCCATTATCCGTTGAAAAGTACTTGGAGCATTTGTCACTCCCTGTGGCATGCGGTTAAATTCATAAAATCCCAAAGGACACACAAAGGCAGTCTTCGCTTTGTCCTTCTCCTCGACCTCTATTTGGTAGTATCCAGACTTTAGGTCGAGTACTGAGAACCACTTTGATCCAGTTAAAGCCATGAAGGTGTCCTCCAGTTTTGGTAACGCATATGCATCTCTTATTGTCTGCTGATTTAGCTTCCGGTAGTCTATGCATAGGCGAATATCTCCACTCTTTTTCCTAACCACGACAATTGGCGAAGAGAAAGGAGACTCTGACTCTCGGATAACTCCGACATTAAGTAGCTCTTGAAGATGTTTTTTAACAGCCTCCCTGTCTTCGGGATGTATCGGCCTGGGTCGATGTTTGAATGGAGTTTCATCTACCAGGTTGATTCGATGTTTAACCTTATCAGTACATCCAAAATCCAGAGAATGCATAGAAAAGACTTCAGGGATGCTCTCCAGCTTTTTGGTAATTCTGTCCCTCCACTCAGGTGAAACAGGTGAGTCACCAAAATTGAATTTAAGGCTATCTGCTGTGATGGGTTCAGACACACTCTTGCAATTTGATTTCACTTTAGGAAGCACGGATTGGATGGCCTTTAGTTCAGCTACAACGCACCAGGGAGGAATTGTGACATCATGGGCTGTAGGATTTGAAATTACCACAGGTAAGTGACAGCGGGATTTCTCGCCAAGCGTGACAACACAAGTCTTAACCATCAACCCTCCAGGCAGAGGGGAAACTGAAGGATGCTCAACTATTACCCACTTGTCTGAATGTGGCTCTCTGACAGTGGCGGTACCGCAAATCACTGCGCTTTGGCCAGCTGGGATCACCTGTGGCTGTGTTACTGGCATTCGCACCAACCCAACATTCCCCTCTGTACTCTGCTCTTGGCGTAACTGCAAAACTTTCAACACTTGCTTGTAGCCAAATGAAGGAGAAAAGTAGTAGGTTTGCAGCGCACAGAATTCCTTGTACAACTCATCCAATGTATTTGTGCCAACTAAAACTGAAGGTTGAGAATTAGGGGAAAGATCAGGGACGATCAAAGCTAAGGTGGACACTTCAATATCAACACCTACAAAGTCTTTCGGGAAGGTAATTGTTACTTCCACGTAGCCCAGATAAGGAACACTTTGTCCGTTCGCACTCTCAACTTCCAATAAGTTGTTTAACCCTCTGGGGACCACAAACGCGCCCTCGCGTTTTGCTCGTTTTTTTTTTTTTAGCAATGAAAATAAACACTAAATGCTCTGTTAATTTTGATCTTTCATTTTCGTGTAATACATCAATCGATCCTGTTCAGTTTCTATTTTTTTTCTGTATACTCACAATAAAAATAAAGTGTTTTGCTTTTTGACAAATAAAGAAAAATTAACATGATGCGATTTCTGCCTTCTCTCTGTCAGTAAAATCCCATTTGAAACGCGTTTGAAAATGATCTATAACTCTATAACTAAAATTCAGTCAAACAGGCAAACAGACCCACGGGCATAAAGCTTGAGATCGCATCTTTTAAATGAAGTCATTTATATAAAAAACAAATATTCTCAGCTTCTGTAATCTGTATAAAAAGAGAGCGACTCCTGTCGAGCTCATTACGACCTAATTCACAGTAATGTGACCACTCCCCGGAGAGCGCGTGCTATTCAAACGCAAATTCTGAGAACTATTTCAGAGCTGTGAAACGCCCACATCAGCTGTAAACAAAGCGCGTCGCGACTCCTCGCGAGTGAGACATTATAGCCTACCTTATGGAGAAAACATTCCTCAGAACAGTGCTGATGAGGAGCAATATCTCCTGAAATGAGGAGCAGATTCCGCTGAGGAGTGAGGTAGGCTGTTTTCTTTTCTCACGTGTGGAATAACGTTATGGAATAACGTTAGTGTAGGCCTATGTAAACCGCAAAAAGATGAATCGCATTTCTATAATATGACTCGCCTTTCTGTGAGATGAATGAAGGGGACATATTTGTAAAGACTGTTTAGCCTAAATATGAATCGCGCGTCTGTGTGTGAAAGAATAAACTGCTTTGCTATATAGCCTACTGAGATGAGTAAAAATCGACTGGAATATGTTGAAATAAAATGTATTTGTATAAGCAACGTATTAAACTGCAAAAAAAATACTATTTTTGTCAAAAATAAATTCATAGACTAAGATGTTAGATGTTCCAATGTTGGCTATATTCAAACTAATGAATACATATGATAAAATGTAGGCCTATAATCTTTTTTTTTTTTTTTTTTTTTACAAAGAAAGAGTACACTTGAAATATTGTTGAAATTGTAATTATTGTTGTAATTGTAACATTTTTAATAAAATAGCAAAACATATTTACAAGAGAGATGTAAGCGAAATCTTAAATGGTCAATATAAGTCTTCTTCTAAATACATCTTTTGTCCTTGCATTGTGGCTCAGTCAGTTTCACACCTGAGTGAATGGCTAATTATGCAGAGTGGGTGGGATCCTTGTAATCTAAGGTGTAAACTACTCCTCCCCCTCGCATATTGGCTTTCCAAGCAAAACCTGTTTTACACCATTTAAATCAATGTATTTTTTTTTTGTGAACGATAAAGCAAGACTATTTTTACATCATTTTGAAGCTAGAACTCAAAGGGACAACATCCATTAGTCAAAAGTCTTGTGGACACATATTTAATATGTGTTTTGTGGTCTTAATTCAGCAACTTTCATTTTAATTTTTTCCAATAACCACGCATAAACATTATTCTCTTAAAAATACAAACATCTACATACACGTTGCTCGCATATTATGGTAGCCCTGTTTGTGCTATATAGAGTGAATTTACACCTTTGCCATTAACATGTTTATAAATAACTGAAAAAAGCACAAATGTCAAGGCATGTCAGAACATCTCAAGGACCCCAAAAACAGCTTGGTCCCCAGAGGGTTAAAGATTGAATATGCTGGTCTGACAAGTTCTCATTATAAAAGGAGTGAGAAATAGTAGTAACTTGTGATCCTGTGTCATGCAAGCAATTGCATTTCTTTCCTGCAATATTTATCTGAGCTGTGCACTTTGTCCCAATTAACCCTTTGGGTAAAAGAGGACGATGCAACTTGGATTGTGTTTGAGCCATCAACATTTGTGAATGTTTGGGACGAGCCTGGTAATTGTCAGTCCCTGTTTGTCCCACAACAGGAACTGTGCCTAGTTTAACTGAGGGAAGTTCAACTCCCACTCTCTTTGGCATTTTTCAAATTGCCTCCTCTTTTCTGATACTAGTGTGGGATTGGGTTCATTTGGACAAGAGGTGGCAATATGCCCATCCTCCCCACATTTGAAACAATAGCCCGGTCTGGGTCTGGCAACTGAGTGCCTGCCTGTGGTCTTACATTCATCTTTGGCCTGCTCAGTGTTTTTTTTTGTTTGACGCCTTAGAGACACTTGACTTGGGGTTAAGCTTGTCCTTCTTTTGGTTTGATACCAGAGTGGTAAGCTGACTTCGAAGCTCAGCTATCTGACTGGTCAGTTGGGTGGTAACGGAATTAAGTTGGGCTATTTCATCTGTTGCTGGGAGGGTCTGGGATTGTATTGCAGCGCGCTGCTTGAAAGTTCCTAAATACTGCTTCATCCGTGCGCTCTTGGAAGCATGTTGGTCCTCCTCAGTCCGTAGCATGGTCATAAATTCTGCAAAAGACGGTGGAGAGTATTTCTTTTGCTCGAGCTGTAATTCCAGGATCAATGAGTTATCCCAGCATCCTCTACAGAACTGTTTTAGAAGATGTTTATTTACTTCAGAACTGAGGATTCCACCCCTTCGTGCAGCTGTCTGCAGTGCCGTGTACAAACGTTGGAGGTACACAGATGGCTTTTCACCAGGATTCTGGAAAACATTCATGAATCTTGCAAATAATTCATCACCATCTTCCACTGTAGCAAAAGCAGAATCAAGTAATTGAATGTAGTCGCTGGGTGAAGCCATAGGATCAGCTGACCTGACAACATCAGCGGCTGGTGGAAGAAGGCTTTCACAAATTCTCCGTATTCGATGGAAGTCAGAAACCGTTGGGTCTCGGAAGAGCAATTCAGTGCCAGAGCGCCACGTTTCATAATCGACTTCATTAGGAGGGCGAGGAGTTCGCCCAGAGAAGGTTCGGAGCCTTGAGGGTGAACTTCCATGAGCAACCAGGTCATTGGTACGCACAATGTGTTCTACGACGACTCTCTGGACTTCAGGAGGGTTCAGATCACAAGCAGAAAGTAAGGGAGTTGCAGGGCTCACTGAAACTGGCTTTAAAGGAACAGAGTTAATTGGTGCATCAGCTGTTGTTACTGGAGGCTGAGTAAGAAGATTGAGGTTAGCCATTGGATGAACTACACTTTCAGCAGATGTAGCGTCATGAGGCTCATTTATGACTAACTCAGGATTCTGTGTTGGGTCTACAGCTTCGCTAATATGAGATAGCATTTCCTTGAGAATTCCTGCAAAATCTTCTCCACTGCATGTTGCTAAAGTTTTCAACTCTTTGAGGTAAGTCAGAGTCACATCTTTTCCCATTTTTTGAGTGTAAACGTTTGGCAGAGCTGTTACATGGTAGGAAACATCAGGATTATCTTTCGCCTGTTGAACATATGGCAACAGTGGCTGGAGGTTTCTCACAGCCAGGCCAGAAGTGTACTCCACAATCAAAGACTTCTGTGACTCTGTGGTAGGGTCAGGAATTGGAATAATTCTGGTAATTGATCCATATTGCTTCACAAAGTCTAATATTTCCTCATCTACCTCAGTTTCTGTTATACCACTAACTAGAATCGCGTTAGGGATTTTGATGCCTTTTTCCTCTATAATTTCCATCATTTTTCTGAAATTTCTTTTTCTGGCTTAAACAGCTCTTAATACTTTGTAATACGATTTGAATGTGAACCTTAGTGTTTTTTCTGCCTCCTGGCTGGCTCGCCAATTTTATGTAACACCTGTGTGATACTTTATCAGTTTAGGGTAAGTAACAGGTATAAATGTTCCCTGAAAACTTCACCTAATCACTGACCCTCAGAAGATTTAGGTATCGCAGGAGGCAGGAAAACACACAGACCCGATATTTTAGGGAAATTTAGTTTATATATATGTATGTTCGTTGAGGAAAACAGTGAAATAACAATGTACTAATACAAAAAATGAATATCAGGTTCAAAATTCAAATAATTTTACCCTTCGAAAATCCGTAAATTGAGAAAGAAATGAATGGAAAAAGACAGCTAAAGAACAAAACACATCACATTCAAATTTTAGAAATTTCCCTATTAAAACACTGGTTTCTACTCTTATTTAACCAATATTATAATTGTATTGTTCTAACCACTTCTTTAAACCCCGGTTTAAATCCTCTGAATTTTTAGTTTTTTCTTTCCTTCCCTTTAATTTATAACTAGGAACTATTTTTCTACTTTTCCACAGGTTATATCAAAGTTACTGAATGCTAGACAATTCAAATGTTCAGGTAATACCTCACTCAAATGAAAAGAATCAACTGATTCAAATTTCACATATCAATGTCAGAACACATCACATGAACAGTGAATGCAATTGAAATGTCCATACACTGCGAATGAGCTATGGAAGTCTCTATGGTAACGGAAGAGTCAGTAGAAAGCTTTTTTTTCCTAAAGCGCTCAGTTCATTCAGTGAGCAAGCGTTAGAATGTTCTGTCTACTCAGTTGTGAAATATAACGCGTGAAAGAAAACTCAAGGATGTATCCAACCAGTTTATCCGACGTGAATCCACGAGATTTCAGTCCATTCCGCTCTTTGGGTGGCCCGCCATCTGTTTCTCTCCTCGACTACGCAGTTCAGCGTCAGCGATTCAGTAACTCAAACACAGTCCGAAAAGCACAAAAAAACCCCGGCCTGCACATAACCGGACAGCAACTTAATTCACTCACATTAAATCATGACAACCTTGAAATGATTTTCAATTCAATATTGTTCACTTAACAGATCACAAGATTAGTTGTTAACATCATACAAGTGATATTACGAACATAGATCATGCACAAAACAAAATACATTTACAGTAGCCTATTAGTCTATCTTCAAACAAACAAAATATTATTCAATTTGAATATTGAACTCACCAATTCCTTTGTAAACAACTCAACAAATGTTGTTTCCTCCGTGTGACGCAGCTGATATAAACTATGTGACGCAGCTGATATAAAGTTGATTTATTCGATCTCAAAGTCTATAACTCGTTACAAAACTCACTCAAATCAGCTAATCTCGTTCAATATATGTTCCTAAACAATTCAGTTTTAGGTTTTAACCAGTAACTTCTCATATTCTTCTCTTTTCAGGGTTTCTCTGCAGAAAACATATTTTTCCAAGTTCAACCAAATCTCCGTCTAACTTGTGGGCGGAGTTACCATCACTGAATCAACCTAATTGGTCAATCTACATCTGCAGTGTGATTTCATAATTTCCATTGGGTAAGTTTTTCTGCAATATGCCTTATATTCCATTTAATATAATTTTAATATTATTGCAGTTAATAAAATCAAAACAATTTATTTGATCATCTAAGGAATTTTGTTTTTAATTTATTTAGTTTTTTCACTATGGCTGTTAAATTGGGCCCTATTTTGGCCCTGGGTTACACTCTCTTTTCCCCATGTTGAGAAAAATCTTGAATAAGTGCAGAGGCATTATGTGCGCTGTGTGAACATGATGGTTATTGTAGTTCTAGACTAAATGTGAGCATGCATTTACTCACCTCAATTGTACAAAAGAATATTCAGTATTCCTCAAAATGAATAAAATCAGTGACATAAATATGTTAAATAAAACAAAACAAAAAATTATGCATTTAATCTCACTTTATTGACCAAAATACTTCCTGCTGCTGATCTTCGATGATTCAGTTAAACCATAAGCAAATCTTGTCTCAAATTAAATGACAAAACTTATTTTAAAAAAAAACAAAAAAACTTGCCATTATTGACATTCTGCGTTTTCTTCTTATGCAATGCCTCGAAATCAATTCAAATTATTTTTTTTTCACACTCTAAAAAATAATGGTTCTTTATTGGCATCAATGGTTCCATAAAAAAAAAAAAAAAAAAAAAAAAAAAAAACTTTAACATCCAAGGAACATTTCCATTCCACAAAATGTTATTTTTAGTGGAAAAAAGGCTATTTAGAGGTTCTTTACATTAAGGGGCCATTTACACAGAAGTGGGTAGTAACAAAGTTCCCTTTCGTGGTCACTACGAGTTACGTCGTGACGACGAATGGGGTTACGCTTAGAAAGCCTCTCACCTTCGAGAATTAGAAAACGAGCCAATGGCAATGAAATGCCTTGGGTCTGTGGAATTTGCATAGCGTAACTCCACCCCACCTCGTGGGTATATAAGGAAGTACGGCGGCAACATGCAGTTATGTTTTCGCTTCGGAGACAAGAGCATTCTTCACTCCACAAGCCATTCTGATTTCACTCTTCGAGACGAGCGACTCTCCAGGCGTTGGTGTGACGGCGATCTCCAGCGAGTTCACACTGCCTGCTGATCTGTGCAGTGATCTGCCAGTGAGTGTGTTTCTCCCTGGTCACTTCAGCATCTGCAGAGTTTTTTTTTCCTCTAACAAAAAGAGCTTGCATGCGGCACGTCTTTTCAAAGATGTCTCGTCTGTGCACTTCTGGTTGCGGTCGAACTGTATCTGATTCTGATGGACACAATCGCTGCTTTGTGTGTTTGGACATTGATCATGCTAAAGCAGCATTTGTGGATGACTCATGTTCTCATTGCGGGAACATGACCATCACAATACTACGGTCAAGACTCAGTGACCTCGTCAGAGGGAGAGTCCCCTAACCTCCACAAGAGGTCTTACTACGGCTGGTGGCCAGGGTGACCTGAGGGTGATGGTGTGGACGATTGCTCCTCGGCCCAGACCCCCCTCTCCTGTGTTGCTGGGACCGTCTTCGGGCGTTCCGCGTGTTTCTTACGGCGCTACAGATGACGATGCTATGTACATCGCAACATCACAAGGTGGGCAAGAGTCATCAGGAAGTGAAGATTCGGCTGTGCTGCCGCCTTCGGGTGTGCCAGCATTGTCTGAGTCTGATCCTGATTTGACGGCCATGATTTCCCGGGCTGCCGCGAGCATCGGTCTGGAGTGGAACCCTCCACCCCGTCCTGAGCGCTCACGGCTGGATAATTGGTTTTTGGGTGCGGCCGCTGATCCCCATCAGTGTCCAACCCCAATACTATTCTTCCCGGAAGTGCATGAGGAGGTCACGAGGTCCTGGAAGGCACCCCTGTCTTCCCGTGATCGTTCGGCGACCTTCTCCCCCTTTCCTCCCCTCAACGGGGCCGCTGCAAAAGGGCACACTGGGGTTCCCAATGTGGAGTGCTCTGTTACGATGTAGCTGTGTCCGCAGAGCGCCTCCTCTCGTGGTGACCCTGGCGACAGGTGTGATCAAGATTGTCCCCCCAGCCGAAATGAAGTCAGGGTTCTACAGCCCCTACTTCATTGTACCGAAGAAAACCGGTGGGTTACGGCCAATCCTGGACCTGCGCGTCTTGAACCGATCCCTTCACAGGCTTCCGTTCAAGATGCTCACGACCAAACACATTCTCGAATGTGTGCGGCCACAGGATTGGTTTGCAGCGATCGACCTGAAGGACACCTACTTTTTTAATGTCTCCATTCTTCCTCGACACAGACCGTTCCTACAGTTTGCTTTTGAGGGGAGGGCATATCAGTATGCGGTTCTCCCATTCGGTCTAGCCCTGTCTCCTTGCGTCTTTCTGAAGGTCATCGAGGCAGCCATTGTTCCGCTACGGCAACACAGGGTTTGCATCCTGAATTATCTCGATGACTGGCCGATCCTAGCTCACTCTCGAGACCAGGTTTGCGAACACAGGGACCTAGTGCTCCAGCACCTAGCCCGCCTGGGCCTTCGGGTCAACCGGGAGAAGAGCAAACTTTGCCCCGTGCAGAGGATCTCTTTTCTCGGTATAGAAATCGACTCGGTCGCCATGTGCGCGCAGCTTACGAGTGAGCGTGCACAGTCACTGCCGACTTGCCTGAGACAGTTCAAGCACAAGAGTGCGATTCCACTGAAGTTATTTCAGAGGCTCCTGGGGCATATGGCATCTGCAGCTACAGTAACACCACTCAGACTGCTTCATATGAGACCGCTTCAGCTCTGGCTTCGCGATCGAGTCCCAAGGTGGGCATGGCAACACAGTACCAGATACTCCGACCTGCAGTCAGACCTTCACCCCGTGGTCGAACCTCAGCTTTCTACGGGTCGTAGTGCCTCAACAGATGCCTCCACAACGGGCTGGGGCGCCATGTGCAATGGACATGCTGCCGCGGACTCCTGGACAGGACCCCAGCGCCTTTGGCATGTCAATTGCCTCGAGTTGCTGGCAGTACGTCTTGCTCTGCACTGCTTCCATGCTCAAGAACCAGCACGTACTAGTCCAATCAGACAATACCGCGACAGTAGCGTACATCAAACGACAAGGTGGTCTGCGCTCCCGCTGTATGTCACAACTCGCTTGCCACCTCCTCCTATGGAGTCAGAAGCATCTGAGGTTGCTTCGAGCCATTTATATCCCGGGAGACCTGAACTGTGCAGCCGACGAGCTCTCACGGCTTCAGCCTCTCCCTGGATAATGGAGACTCCATCCCCAGACGGTTCAGCTGATTTGGGATCAGTTTGGGGATGCGCAGGTAGATCTGTTTGCCTCCCACGACTCATCCCATAGCGACCTGTTTTACTCCCTGACCGAGGGCACGCTCGGCACGGACGCACTGGCGCACAGCTGGCCGCGGGGCCTCCGCAAGTATGTGTTTCCCCCAGTCAGCCTTCTTGCACAGACCCTGTGCAAGATCAGGGAGGATGAGGAGCAGGTCATTTTGGTTGCCCCTCATTGGCACAACCAGACCTGGTTCTCCGAACTTGTACTCCTCGTGACAGCACCTCCCTGGCCAATTCCTCTGAGGAAGGACCTCCTTTCTCAGAGATGGGGCACCCTATGGCACCCTCGTCCCGATCTTTGGAACCTCCACGTGTGGCTCCTGGACGGGACGAGGCAGGTTTGAGTACCCTTCCACCAGCGGTGGTGGCTACCATCACTTCCACTAGAGCATCGTCCACGAGACATGCCTACGCGTTGAAGTGGAACCTCTTCGTCACCTGGTGCTCTTCTCGCTGAGAACACCCCAGAAAATGCCCGATCAGTGTTGTACTTTCATGCAAGAAGGGTTGGAGCGAAGGCTGTCTCCCTCTACCCTGAAAGTGTATGTTGCCGCTATCGCCGCACATCACGACACAGTCGAAGGTACTGTAAGTCCATGGGAAAGCACTAGGGTTGTGCCGATAGACGATAGTATCGTGTATCGACGATAGACAGAGATATCGCCGATGGCAGATGCCTTTGACGATATCAATACGATAATTGGCTCGTTTTCCCATTAATGTATTAAATCATTATTATTATTATTATTATTATTATTATTATGAAGCTAGTATAGTTATTAAATTAATTAGGAACTACAATTATATTTGCCTTGCCTAAATTCATAACGACATCACCACATAACCACACTTGCGACATCACCACATAACCACACTTGCGACATCACCGACACGCGCGTATGAGGACTCCTCAAAGAAAATGTTTTTAAAACAGACTAAAAAAACTACATCCCACAACGAAATTTAATTGCAAGGTGATCCATTCACAAATTGTCAAGAGTGCTTGTTTTAACAGACGCATATTCTTATACAGAGCCAAGATGAAGACGCGGCATCGTTGTTCGTCAGTATTTTGTTTCCATAGCACATTAACAAAATATTTAATGACACTAATAACACTAAAAACAATACAATTACAAAATATTAATTATAGCCTAATAATATCAATACAATTAAACAGGCCGCCTAGGCCTAATAAAAGTCTTTAGTTCACGAAGCATATCTGTGAGACTCTGCCATCTGTGAAAATCACAAGCAACTTCAAACTTGTTTAACAAGAAATATTCTTCAAATTTTTTCACTGTCAATAATGTAAGTCCACAAGAGAAATATTAAGCCAGTAAATTGATAGTTGCTGTACCGTTATGTCCACCGTCGTCTCTGAGAGAACGCGCCGTTAATGCAGCGAAAGGTCAGTCCGTTTCTGCTTTCATTTTCAGGGAATGAGCGCGTTTACATGCACGTTATTAACTCGATTATGCTGAATAAACAGACAATGTGTGTGGTCATGTAAACGCATTAACCCGTTTTCCTTAATCAGGGTCAAGTCATAGGTTTAAGTATAACCGATCGATTTTTAGATTTTTGCCTCTGATTTCTCCCGGCATTTAAAACCCGCGTTATTTGGGCTTATTGAAGTGCGGTGCGCATAAGTGAAGTGCATCCAGACAGAGAGAGCACTGGTAGGAGGACATATATCGCAGACTGCAACACTTTTTTTTGACCCAAGAAATTAAAACGTGTTCTCATCTCGTGCAGAAGTAGCCTACAGGCAAAATGCTGCATCTGTAACGGCATGAGAGGATAATGTGTGTCAGATACAAGAATGATTAGGATCTTTTTTTACCTCACTATACCGGGAAATAACCTGATTTAGCCTATTAATAAACACTCCACCTTTGCTAGCAAAATAGAAAAAAAATTCTCATATTTAAAACGAAGTAATAAAACAAGCAAATTGATGAGTAAATAAGCAAGTTAATAATCAAATAAGTAAGACCCGCCCCCCTCACGATAATATCGTGTATCGCCGATCTCACAGGCTGACGATAAGACGATATGAAAATGGAGCATATCGCCCAAGCCTAGAAAGCACAACCTGGTCATCAGGTTCCTGAGAGGAGCGAGGAGACTGAATCCTCCTCGTCCCCTCCTCTTGTACCCTCTAGGGACCTCTCAGTGGTTTTAACTGCCCTGCAGGGTGCTCCCTTTGAGCCTCTGCAATCAGTGGAGCTTAAAGGAACACTCCACCCATTTGCATTAAGCTTTGCATTGTTAGAAACCCAGTCATACTATTGAATGGTCGTGCAACACTCTCATTTTCCTCTGAGACGGGAGAAATCCGTATTTACCTCTTAACACTTCCTCCCACAATGACGCAAAAATCGTCATTTTGCGTCATTGTCGGAGGAAGTGTAAGAGGGGGGGATTTCTGTTGAGACTACAAGCACTAGTTCCCACCCTTTCAAACCCGCCCATAGGGGGTTGGACCTAATGCGCTAACAGACCTATCACAGATCAGTGCCAGTGCGTTTGATTTCCAATGCCATCCTCTTTTTCCCGGACATGTCCAGCCGTCGAGATCATCCAAAATGTCTGGGATTCGGCTTTTGCTTTCTGTGGTCGCCATTCATTGTTTACATGCACACCTTTTGTTTCAATCTAGCTGAATTCATTCCGATTGGTGAATCTGAATGTAGTGTTTACATGAACGCTAAACAAGTGATCGGTTGATGTGCGTTTTAACATTGCTAAGAAAATTCCCGCTCCTCCGTGAGAGATACGAGACCAGCGCGTCTCAGTAATGACGCCACCGGCCTCGCACCGTTCTCCCACGGCCAGCCTCCTCCTGCTCGCCACAGTAAACATGATGAATGGGGACTGTAGAACGCAAAAGCCGAATCCCGGACATTTTGGGCGATCTCGAAATCCATGGCAAACTCATCACGGAGACTCGCTAGTAGCTTAGCTTCGTTGTTGTCAACTGCCCTCTCTTACCGGTAGGCGTGGCTTGGGAGTGGCCTCCTAGGGCAGCGAAGCAAGTGCATTCTGGGAGTTGTTGTCTTTCATCCACATAAGCCAAAAATACATTTTCTGGCTTTTCTTAGTCTAGAAAGCTCCAAATTCAAAAATAATTTCACATTTCTTCTACATAAATGACCTATTTTAAATACACATTCATCTTTCCAGAGGTAAAGTGTCCCTTTAAGTTCCTGTCAATGAAGACAGCGCTCCTGGTTGCATTGGCCTCCATCAAGAGGGTTAGGGGACCTGCAGGCATTTTCGGTTGACGAAGCGTGCCTGGTTTTCGGGCCGGCCTGCTCTCACGTGATCCTGAGACCCCGGCCTGGATATGTGCCCAAGGTTCCCACCACTCCCTTTCGAGATCAGGTGGTGAACCTGCAAGCGCTGCCCGCGGAGGAGGCAGACCCAGCCTTGGCACTGCTCTGTCCAGTACACGCCCTCCGTGCTTACGTAGACAGAACGCAGTGTTTCAGGACCTCAGACCAGCCCTGAGTTCCTCCAGCACCGGCAGCTTTCGCGATTGGCTAGGTGCCACCATGTGCATGGTGCATGGTTCCCCCTCTAGGCGACCCCCACATGTGTATTTCCACTGCAAGCCTCTCAGAGCATGCGTCTTTCCCTTGGCAAGCCACCTTGCCCCCCCCCTGTGGTTGAAACATTCCACCCTGCGGGCTGGGCACCCCAGTGTTTCTCCATATGCAGCCCCATATGTGTATGCCCCTTGGTATTCCTGTGTTAAGTAGGAGTCCTTTGTCCGTGCCAGTGTCACGACAGGGAGCTCAGACTTTCGGAGGGCATTGGAAGACAGCCGAGGTGGCGTGATTAGACTGGGAACCCCATTCGTCGTCACGACATAACTCGTAGTTAGTCGACGTTACGTCACCCTGCCACTCCGCTATACCGCTGGAAACGCCTGAGTTCAGTCTTGGCTCCTCAGCGAGAAAACATAACTGCATGTTGCCGGCGTACTTCCTTATATACCCACGAGGTGGGGCGGAGTTACGCTATGCAAATTCCGCAGACCCAAGGCATTTCATTGCTATTGGCTTGTTTTCTAATTCTTGAAGGTGAGAGACTTTTTTAAGTGAAACCCCATTCATTGTCACGACGTCACGTCTCCGTTCCCTACTCAGGGAACGAGGGTTACATACGTAACCGAGACGTTCATTTACATCGTTACAATTACTTGAGTGTTTTTTTTTTTTGGGGGGGGGGGTAATTTGTACTTTTATCAGTAGATTTAAATGTAGGAACTTTTACTTTAACTCGAGTACATTTCTAATGAAAAAAACTGTACTTTTACTTCATTAAGTTTGGCGCCGCTCCTCTCGTTACTTTAGTTTAATGCAATACATGTTAAGAAATGTATAGTTTATTCCAAGCGCATTCTCTCTTTTTTTATGGGACATGAGCAATGCCCCATTCCCAAATGAATCACTCTTTTGAATCGATTCTGTTCAAAGACTTGATCAAACAAGTTGGCTAAACTGTCTGAATTGGTTCGCGAATCAGTATTTGAATTATGTGTTCAGTTTCCTGTACACACACGCAGAGTTGTAACAGGAAATTTAAGAACATCAAGAGCATTGGATGAAATGGCCCTGGACCTACAGTCAATCAAAAGCAAATCTGCAAATGCATCCTATTGTTTGCCAGCGATGAAGATCCTTATTAGTTGAACATTTGCGTATGCTGTCTGTGAACGATCTAGATTCGATTTCAATTCATTCAGATTATTACGTTTTGGGGGCCTAAAAACACTAACTTTTGAAAATGGGTTTCAAAGTGCAATTTTTTGAAAACGATACCACATCTCCGTGTAAACTACAAAAACGCAAGTTTTTGAAAACAATGACGTCATGCGCATACGTATTACGTGTTCAGTCTATGGGCGCGTAGTGTTTCTTTACAAAGTTACAGTACATCGCCAACAACTGGCCTGACAGCATAATACAGTGTTTTTAGTCATTTTTGTGGGTCCGTGTGAACGGGGATCATTTTGACAACGTTGTCGTCTGTACGCGAAGAACGCAAAGGAAAAACTTTTCTGTATTTAGTACTTCATGTCATGTAAACATACCCTTAAAAAAAAATATATATATATATATATATATATTTTTAAGTTATTTTAAGAAATGTTCACTGAAAAGTTATTTGGGGAACCAAAAATGGGTATTCTATGGCATCACTGTCACAACTCCCTTTTGGGACCCTTATTTTTATTACGTTTTAATGGGAGCTATTATTTTATTCCACATTTGCTTAAAATGTACTGCCTTAACCACTTTGAACAAAACTGAAAATAATTTTTCATATCATACATCCGATGGGTGCAGGTTTATGAATGAACTACATAAATCAGCAGGATTTTAAAAAAGTATTAGATTTCTGTAGTGCATAGTGACAAATATGTGTTCAGGAAAGTGCTGTGGTGGTGATTGTTGCCATTTAATACTCTGAGGAAAAAAAATATATTAAAAGTGCTTTTTTCCCTGGGGGGCCTTTAGCCCTGTTGTACCCTATATGTGGTAACTGTGGTATAAGCAGAATAATATTGCCCAGACTGTTGAATTTTAACATCAGTAATAAATATAGCCTCGGGTGTGCATGGATATTTTCAATAATTCAATGGTCCGATGTCAATTATTCCTTAATGCATGGAATACAGACACTGCGAAATAAAATATACAGAACTGTGGTAATGCATACCGTTACACAGCATAATGGTCATTATCTTTATAAATGCACTGTTATTGAAGGTTTTTTTTTTTAAGAATAGTTGACTGGGCACATTACTACTCAGATGTTCTTTAACTTCCCACTGAGTTAAGAATAGATTCTCTCATTCCCACTGGGACATTAGTCAACCAGTCAAACACATCTTCTGGTTCTTCTCAGCATTATACACCAATGCCCACGAAAGGTGTTAAGGTGTTTTCTATTGATTCAAAACAATGTGGTTCTTTACAGTAGAGCAGAGTAAACATCCATCGCATTTGGTCACACTGTGCAAGAATGGAAAGATTTAGAGGAAAAATGGCAGTTGCTAAGTAACCATTTTACCGGGTAGAATAGCAGATGGTGGTGGTGTGTTCATGAGTGATTTTGCATGTGTGTGTGTATCTGTGCGTTTGCATGAGGCAGATAAAGAGAGTGAGGGAAACTAGAGCAAAGTCCCTGATGAGAGGACCAAGAGATCATCTCCGCATTCAGGAAATTACCCTTGCTACATAATGTTCAAAAACACCACACAGCCTCTGGCAACTATTATCAAAGTTCAACAGTATCTTAGATCAAGACACGCTGGTTTGGATTGCACTATAGATTTCATGCTGTAACGGTTAATACTGAGGGACACTTGTAAATCATTCAGTTGTTTTAGTAACTGTAAACACACGAGTGCCGCTGACATACAAACAGTTTGAGAGTCATTTTTAGGCTAATGATTCGTACACAGACTCAGCAATCAAACAAAACACAGGATTTACAGCTGATCTTCATGACATCTGAACATTGTTTGACTTCATATTGATAACACAATCCATATTCTTAAAGGTACACTATGTAACTTTTATTGTTTAAAATTAACAAAATTTGAATAACGAGTCAATACATCATCAACCCTTCTTCCAAAATTTGGTTTTGTCTTACCCTGATTCACTATGGTAAGTTTATTATAAGTGTTTATACTGTAGACCTGTCTGGATGGTTTTCATGCAAAATTGTGTACATGTCATCCACCCGTGCGTGTTTCGTCATATCCGTAAATAGAGAAAAGTTGCTTTACACTTCCATGTATGGGTGAGAGGGAGATGACGTTTTTATTATTCAACAGGTAAGTAAGGTATTTTATTGAACAGAGACATATGTAGCTCTCGAATAGTTCATTCTAAAGCATTATCTATTGCGAATTGTGATATTGTGAGTGATAATACAGTTACTAACCTCTATAAATGCATCACTGATGACTTTAAGTAAAGTGAAAACATAAGATGCAATTTTCCTAAAGCAAATGTTAAGAAATCATGAAGATCTGTTCATTATACATTTTAAGGTTTTTATTTGTAAATGTAAGTAATAAACAATAATTCCTGCAATAAAATGAAATCATTAAAATAATTAATATAAACAGTTGAAAATAAATATTTTTAAAAGTTAAATACTAGCAAAACACTGCAACAATATTTTTTAAAGTACATTTCCAAACTGCTATAAGCAATACCATGCATTTGGCTGAGGAGATATAGATTACCATTCTAATGCAAACATTAGCCATTAAAGGCATAATTGATAACTAATCAATAACAAAGCAAACAAGTGTCTCTGGATCTATTTTATTTTTGATCATTTATAAATCAATGTATAATATATTATGAGCATGCACATTGAAAAAGCAAATGACTTAAGTAATTATACAAATAACATAAATGCAACTATAACTGTTCTTATAATGTATTATAGGTCTTAATACATATATTTATACATATATTTAAAGAATAGTAATACTTACTTATAAATAAGTATAAATGGGGCTATAATAGATTATAAGCATGGACTTGTGTTACCAAACTTTTTTGATGAATAGAAAGATGTTAAAAGTTCTACATGGAACCTTCAATGGCAATAAATAACCTTTATATTTAAGAATGACATGCAAAGGTGACGCGTCACAAAAAGCTATGTTCTCTTACGAGAGGTTCTCTCGTATTGCTTAAGTTTAGCTTACGCTATGGGAAATTGTCTTTTCTCGAGATCTGAAGCCAAAAAATTATCCTTAATTTTGTATTTATTGTCAACGCACTGTGACGGCCGGCAGACCATGGCAAGCTACATAAGCATGCTCATTGGCTGTCCAGCGGCAACTGCTCGAGCCTACCAGTGAGCCCTATGTGACGTCACGCTCAATGAGGGCCCTTCGCGCCCCTCTAACCGTCAGGGTGGGCGTGGCTAGCGTGTATATAAGGTAGGCTGAATATCTGATTTTCTTGTCTTCAGCGAAGCTCTTCGCATCGCTGGATCTTGAGAGCCGCCGCCGTTGAAATCAGCGACCAGCAAGCTTAGGAGTGCCTGAGGAAGCCGGCCGCCTTCGCCGCCTTCAGCCATCTGTGCCTGCTACGCCATCCGGCGACATATCCTTTCATTGCTGTGTGTGCTCGCCCCTGCATCACACACCTCACTCACTCTCACGTTTTTTTCAAAATGCCTCGTTTTTCCTGTGCCTCGTGCCGCGCCCCGCTCAGCAACGGAGACCGCCACCTCATCTGCGCTCTCTGCCTGGGCCGCGAGCACGCCACCACCGCACTCTCTACGGGTGGCTGCCCCGAGTGCGAAGAACTTTCAATGTCGACCCTGCGGGCTCAACTTGAAGTTTTTGACCAAGCTGTCGCTCCGCCTACCTCTTTCCCGGGCCGCGCAGAAAGAAGCGCCGCTCGCAGAGACCACCGGAGACTGATGTGGCACCGAGAAGCTCGCCGGAGCCTTTCCCTCGAGCTTCTCCCTCCACCTCTCCGCCTCCCCTCCCGGCCGCTCAACCGCCGGCTGTAACCGCCCGCGCCGCTGCCGTGTCAGGGGATGAAGCGGATGAGCTTGACGATGCTGCCGCTGACAGCTGTTCCATCCTGGCTTCTGACAGCGAGAACTGGTCCACCGCTTCCTCGTCAGTCCAGGATTCCGGCCGCACTCGAGCGGGCGAGGACGCGGAGCTTTTGCGCCTCCTCACCAAGGCCGGTGACCAGCTGGGCCTCGAGTGGTCTCTTCCAAAAGAGCCAGCGCCGAACAGACTCGACAGCTGCTTTCTGCATCGCCGCCGCCAAACACCGGCATCCAGGACTGCACCCTTTCTGCCTGAGCTCCACAGCGAGCTTTCTAAATCGTGGAATGCACCATTCTCCGCGAGAGTCTCTTCCCACACCTCATCGACGCTCTCACAGGTTGACGGCGCCCTTGAGAAGGGGTACAATGCCATTCCCCCCGTGGAAGAGGCGGTTGCAGCGCACCTTTGCCCGCCTTCTGGATGGCGCTCAAAGGCTGCCCTCCCGTCAAAGGCTTGCAGGACCACATCAGCCCTCGTCGGCCGCGCTTTTACCGCCGCCGGACAGGCTGCATCCGCCTTGCACTCTATGGCCGTGCTGCAGATTCTCCAAGCTGATCTTCTCCGTGATCTGGACGAGAGAGGCTCGGAGTCTGCTTCCATTAAGGATCTACGTAGCGCGACGGATCTTTCACTTCGCACCACGAAATCCGCTGCCCAGGCCTTAGGAAGGTGCATGGCCTCTCTGACGGTGACAGAGAGGCATCTCTGGGCTGACGCTCGCCGACATGAGAGAGAGAGCGCGGTGTTTTTGAACGCCCCTCTCTCCCCCACCGGTCTGTTCGGCCCAGCGGTAAACGGGATCGTGGACCGCTTCTCGGAGGTGCAGAAGACCACCCAGGCAATGAACCTCTTTTTGCCTCGACGCTCGAGCTCAGCCGCACGCCGTCCTCGCGACCAGCCTGCGCAACGCTCCACACAGCGTCCTGCTCGACCTCCGTCCTCGCAGCAACGACAGGGCGGCCGCCCTAGATCGCGCTCGACCAGCCGAAACAGACCGCCTCCGAGGATAGCGGTGAAACCTGAGCCCACGAAGTCCTCCTAGCCCGAAGAAGAAAAAGACGGTTGAGTCCCGCTGTGGCCGGACCACCGTCAAAGCTTCACGCTCTGTCAGTCCCCGTTGCCACGGCTACTGCAGATGTTTATCTCGCAGCCAACGAGCCGGTAAAACTACCTTCTCGCCTGCACACAAACGCCGTTTTCACGGCGACCCAGAGAAATCTCAAAAAGAGTACAATGTCTGGTTGCACGGAAGGATCTCCTCTCTCAAGCCGGTGGATCAATCTGGCATCCCCATCCAGAGCGCTGGTCTCTGCATGCGTGGTTAATCAACGGATACCCGTTGATCTGCCAGGAGGAGTCATAAACACGATCACGCAGTCTAGAGCCCCTGCCACAAGAAGGCTCTATGCGTCTAAATGGTCTGTGTTCTCTGAATGGTGCGCTACTAAGTGCCTGGATCCACGTACATGTGGGGTCCCACGGGTGCTCTCCTTCCTACAAGAGCTGTTGGACAAGGGCAGGTCCCCCTCCACGCTCAAAGTATATGTTGCAGCTATCGCAGCGTTCGCAGAGACGACGCGCGGCCGTGCAATAGGAAGAGACGAGCTTATCATCCGCTTCCTCAGAGGAGCCAGACGGATGAACCCACCGCGGCCCCCCTCGGTTCCTATTTGGGATCTGTCCTTGGTCCTGGAGGCCCTGAAGGCTTTTCCCTTTGAACCGCTCGAATCCGTGGATCTGAAATACCTCTCGTTCAAAACCGTTTTTCTGATAGCTCTGTCTTCAGTAAAACGCCTGGGGGATCTACACGCGCTGTCTGTTAGCCCCGCGTGTCTTGAGTTCGGACCTAATGACTCTAAAGTCATCCTCAAACCGAGACACGGTTACATGCCCAAAGCGATTGGTACTCCCTTTAGGGCGCAAATCATCTCCCTGTCGGCTCTGCCAGTATCCGATAGCGAGGACGGTGATAACCTCCTATGCCCCGTCAGGGCGCTGAGGGTTTACATCACGCGCTCCGCCGCCTTTAGGCGTTCTGAGCAGCTCTTTGTTTCGTTTGGTGGACGCACCAAGGGTCTCGCCGCCTCGAAACAGAGTTTGTCCAGGTGGATAGTGGACGCGATCGCGGCAGCTTACGCCTCCAAACACCTGCAGTGCCCTATGGGCATCAGAGCCCACTCCACTAGAGGCATGGCCTCGTCGTGGGCTTGGTCCAGGGGGATTTCTATTCACGATATTTGCATGGCGGCGGGCTGGGCCTCCCCATCTACATTCGTGAGGTTTTATAACCTGGAAGTTCCCGCTTTGCAGGTTAAACTGTTATCAGTATAAGTGATATGTATGTTCTGCCCAGTCACGCATGTGCAGACTACGTTCCTGTACTGTTAATATATTTCTGGTAATGACACCAAGGGAAGAGCCTTTTGTACATGGACCGGCTGGGCCGCTCTGTCTTTATTGCCCCCTTATGCGCACGTGTATTAGTGCGGGCCTGCGCTGCTGGCCGCCTATTCTTCACTCGGTTGCGCTGGGGATTATTCTCTATACATAGAGAGATACATATTTTATACATATTTTCCCCTATAATGTGCTTATGTATTATGCTGGCCCGCGCTGCTGGCCACATCGCATGAATTGATATATAGACCGGCAGTGCCGCTCTATCTTATATGAAGTGCTTATTACATGTGCTGGCCCGTCTCTCCGACTGGCCACCTGTTCTAGCATGTGATTTTCCCCGGTTCCCCTGGGACTCATGCACTGATGCTCATGCACTGATGCTCGGCGCACACGGCGTTGACAAGGGGTTCCCGTAGCGTAAGCTAAACTTACGCAATACGAGAGAACCTCTCGTAAGAGAACGTACTCGGTTACCTAATGTAACCTCGGTTCTCTCTAGAAGAGGGAACGAGTATTGCGTAACCTGCTGTGTCGCGCCACGAGCTTTTGCGCTTCAGACTGTGAAAACCAGATATTCAGCCTACGAGCCCTTCCTTATATACACGCTAGCCACGCCCACCCTGACGGTTAGAGGGGCGCGGAGGGCGCGAAGTGCCCTCATTGAGCGTGACGTCACATAGGGCTCACTGGTAGGCTCGAGCAGTTGCCGCTGGACAGCCAATGAGCACGCTTATGTAGCTTGCCATGGTCTGCCGGCCGTCACACTGCGTTGACAATAAATACAAAATTAAGGATAATTTTTTGGCTTCAGATCTCGAGAAAAGACAACTTTCCCGTAGCGTAAGCTAAACTTACGCAATACTCGTTCCCTCTTCTAGAGAGAACCGAGGTTACATTAGGTAACCGAGTACGTTTCCGTAGAAGTAAAAACGCTCACTGCAACAAAGTTCTACAATGTCATTCATCCCTTTGTGTGTTTGTTTATAAAATAGCTTGGCTAATTTCATTTTGCCTTTAGCTACCAATCAGCATGCAATATTTTGAGCTTCGTTTAACACACTTTAACTTTTAAATCCATTCAGCAGAATTCCACAGATTTTTTCCCAAAAGCAGGTGCAGGAAAAGCAGAAACGTCAGCAGATTCAAACTAGACCTTGGGCAAAAACGACATTAAAACTGCACAGAACTTTATACAAACAGTTTATTTGTCACCACAGTTTTCTGTTCATCAACTACAGATCATCCCTAAAGAATCCCTCTAATGGTTTCAACCCTTGTCAAAAACACTAAAGGATTCCCGCTGGAATTTCTATCATAATCTCGAGCTAGTGGAGCCTACTGGGGATTTCCTAATAGGATTCCAGCAAAAACAAAGGAAAGATCTTTTAGAACACCAGTTCCCAATAGGACTGACATGATTCCCAGTAGAATAAACGCCACTGAAGGACATCAAAAGTTCTAAGAAAATCTTTCAGGGTGTTCAAGTTTAAAACTATAGCTCCATGTGGAATTTCATTTAAAAATCCAGAAGTCCATGCAGTCATACTGTACATCACAAGAAGAGTTGTGATAAAGACTATTGGATATCAAAAACGACACTAAGAATCAAACAGTACTCTATTAATTTCAGTTTATACTGTAGAATCTTTGATTCTTAGAATATTCTTCTTTGATCCCGTTATGATTATTACTAATTCATTTCGACCCACGTCATTCTAAACCAACAACAGTTTTTCCCCAAAGGGCAGATGTTAGCATTGAAATCTTTCTCCTACTGCTTCTGCTGAAACAGATGTGAAACATTAACACTGGATGAGGAGCCAGTTTGCTGTGGAGTCTGTCATTAATATTCATACCTCACAGAGGCTGTTTTTGACTAACGAGGCACCATGTGGCCAGAGGAACAATTAAAAGTGACGAGAGCGGCCTGGTAGGAAGGTTCACGTGCAACATGGTGCCCAAAGGTCTTGACACCTGTTTACTTTGGGCAATGGCACTTTTGGACATGGACGGCCTTCTGGTCATAACATGAATGGTTGTTGTGTGACCGCCAAGGGGCATATTGCAACATAACAAAACATAGTGGGACACAGCGAGTCTGTCTGGGGTGACATGTCCTGTTAATAATAACATCTGCTCAGATGGAGTGACTGCTGTATGTGGACAAATGCTGAATCAGGCGCAGTTCACAAATGGGCAATGGACTGGACATATGCTTCAAATACTAAAGGGATACTTCATACACATATAAAATGATACTCATCATCATGCTGTTTAAAAAACATATCATTTTATTTCTTGCATGGAACAGGACAGAGGTTTAGGAGAATGTTCAAGCTGCTCTTTTCCATGCAATGGATATAGACAGTGGGAAGAGGCTTTTTAGTCAAGCACTAGTGCTATAATCATTTGTATGAACTACTTCTATAAATGTTCTGAAGCCAAAAAATAGCTCTGTGATGTGAGGATCAGACCACAACTGATCAAGAAAAAAAAAAAAAAAAAAATGAAAATCAGATTTTGTGGGTCAGTAGTAGATGATGATTTTTTTTTTTTTTTTTTTTTTTGTAGAGACGGTTTGAAAACTACAGTAAGCTTAATCTTATAAAAGGAAATAATTTGTTCTTAACATGTCAAAAAGTAGACTCGGTCTTGAATTGTTCTGTCAGATGCACTAGAAAAGGTTACTTTTGATTCAGCCATTGTTTCAAATCATTTGACTCCATTCAGCAAAAATATGTGTTCAAATGTGTTACTTGATTCATGAATTGTTCCATTCAGTGATACATTCTGTAGGTTACACTAGGTGGTGACCAGTCATTCACTCCACAAATTAGTAAAAAAAAAAAAAAAAAAAAAAAAAAAAAAAAAATATATATATATATATATATATATATATATATATATATATATATTCATGACAAATGACAACAAAGCTGTTTTTTTTTTTTTTTGTAGGTGACTTCTATCAAATTATAGAGATAACAACAACAGATGTGTTCCTCGGTCAACATATTTTATTGATCCTGGAATCAAATTCCTGTCCGAAAATGTAATCCTAACAATATCCATATCCCTATCCCTAAAGCTAACTCCAATCCATAAATGATCCCTAAAATCAGCGGGAAACTATAGGTGAATAATAATGTAGAAGCAGCAAAACCTGGTTGTAAACCTAAACTTCACACAAACTGTAAATTTGTCCCTCAAATCTGATTGGTTAAATGGAATGTTGTTTCAGGATCGACAAATATATTGATCCAGGAACATGTTGCACTGGGTGAAATCTGCCAACAATAGCCTAAATAAATGATGCATGTGTTTCAGTGTTTCATTTTTTTATTGTGTTGGAAAACAATTTACTATTGTATTACACTGTGCACTAAAGCAGTGCATTTCAAATAGACTAATCAAAGTTAACGTCATTTTAATTGTGTATGGTCATCAGTCATTACAACACATTCATAATTGGGCATTATGCTTTGTGCACACCGATTAAACATGCCTTAGTACTTCACTCTTGTTGAACAGCTTTCCCTCCTCTCTTCTTGTTGTGACTGGCACTGTTCCCGTGAAGAGCAATTAGTCTTTCCATTACTGATTAGTCCAAGTAGGTTTTTGTTGAGATGATTTACTTACATTTGTACTGATTGATTCGGTACTCTTAAGCATTCAAAATGTTGCCTTGCCATTTGCCATGGCCTACCAATGTAGCTCCATATTCCTGATTTTTTTAGACATTAAATCATCAAGCTTTTATTTTGGAGGAAAACCGAAGGGAGCCCTTAAATTAGTTCACCCAAAACACGTTGAAAATTCACCTGCTCACGTGAACAGTGTTTGTTGAATAAAGTTATTTATTTATTTAATTATTTATTTGTGCACAAAAATGTTCTCGTCGCTTCAACATTAACCACATTGAACCACTGTAGTCACATGGACTACTTTAATGATGTCTTTACAACCTTTCTGGGCCTTGAAAGTGAACACTGCTGTCTATAAGAGGGTCAGAAAGCTCTTGGATTTCATCAAAAATATCTTAATTTGTGTTCCAAAAATGAACAAAGGTCTTACGGGTTTGGAAATAGATGAGGGTGAGTAATTATTGACATAATTTAACCCTTTAACGCTTCTCTTTTGTAGACAACAGCCAATTTAAGTGCTTCTCATTTTTTCATTATTACTTCTCATAAGTTTGTATATATGGTTGGTGCATGTTACGTTCCCAAACAAGTGACCCAAACTCAAAGCAGATGCAGAGATGAGTTTGTGTGGAGCAGCATTTACTGTGAACCGAGGCGCTCCAAGACATTGACAACATAAATAAACAAATATTTATTTAATTAAATCACAGCCTACACAGACAGCATCATAGTGTCGGCCCAGATCCGGCCCGCATCTGGGCCGTATGTAATCCACGTGTACCAGATGTGGGCCGGATCTAGGCCGACACTATGTTGCTGTCTGGGTATGCAATCTGAAAAACAATATCATGATTACGGTTTTATTTCGAATAACCATGCAGCCCTATTTTAAAGCATTACTTCAGTCACACACACACACACACACACACACACACACACACACACACACACACACACACACACACACACACACACAAATATGCTATTATACTCCATATAACTCCATGTAAAAGCCAGAAATTAAGCTTTTTTTTGCACAGGCCTATCTAAAGGGTTAATGGTGCCACCTGGTTATCAACAGTAAAAATGACAAATTTTACCTCTTCCCAACAGGGAAAACCACCAACAATCAAAAATGCATGATTATATGGTGTCATGGCTTTGCAATCAAAAAATGTGGTTATAATGGAAGTCAATGGGGCAAAAACAGCCACAAACAGTAAATGAGGGAGAAAAAGTTAAAATCTGATGCTGCACAAAAACTAACAATGCATCAAAACCAAAGTTGTTTCTAATCTTTGAAAGGTAAAAAAAAGGTTAAAAAAAATCCAGTCCACATTCACATTTTATATTGAAAATAAGTCATTTTGTGTGTTTTTTTCCCCAAATCAGTGACATCATTTATGAATTTGGCAATTAAAAAGTTAAAATCCTGATTTTTTAAAAACATTTAGTAGTTTTGAACAGGACTGAGGTTGATTAATAATTTATGCAAAACAAAATAGAAAAAAATATTTATCTGATACATTTTTACAGCAGTTTAAAGTAGTGGCTGTTTTCAGCCACGAACATAACGAAAGGGTAGTGAATTTGCCCACAGTGTACTGTTGAGTTTTTTAAAAATTTCAAAGCATTTCCCAAAATATGTGTCAAAATAAGATTTGTCACCAAAAATCATTCCATTTGCTGAAACACAGAGAAAGTTATGGCCAAATTAAGACTCAAAAATACCCCGTAGTGGATGAAAACATCCCCAACAGCACATAAGGGTTAAGGTACAAAGCAGATTTGAGTAGTTTCATTAACATTAACATTATATTAGTTAAATAAGCAGCCAAGCATGAACTGTAAAATATGCAATCCTTACATCTTTTTGCCAAATGTTCTGATCTGAATAAAGATGATCTTACCAGCCTTAATATAATAAACCAAGCCCTAAATAAAACCTACCGCGAGCTTCTGCTGGCTACATCCGTCTTCATTAGTTGCTTCAAAGTTTAATTACACATCAGTGCTTGTGTCAGCACACTGCAGAACACTTGAAATCCTCGTCATGTCATATACTTCATAATGTTACTGCACATATTTGCAGTGTGAGTTATTAAAATCACCTTTGTCTGCTTGCACTCTGTGCTTTATATATTTCCATTTGTATGAGATAGCGGGATAAGCTTTTATATATCAGTGCACTGCTTTAAGAAGGTTCATCCTGACACTAGAGCTAGACATCTATTCAAACGCGTGCAACATATCTACTGTAAAACATATTAAACGCCTTATTGCACAGTAATCAAATTTACAGTTCAAATTAAGCTTGGTTCAATGACTCCCTTTAATATTTATCCATATTTCAGCATATTGGAATGGCGTGTTTGTTTATGGTTAAAGAAATACTGTTTTAATTCGTTGGCACTATTGTCAGAATACATTTCATGCATCACTTTGACTTTGGCCCTAATCCACGACTTCACTGGTAGTCTGATACATTTTTCTTCTATTTTTTTCGTTCCTTTTTTTTATTGAAGCATGAAAGTTGTCTCTTTATTTTGTTTTAATGATCTTTTAATCGCAATTGGCTCCAGCTCTTGTTTAAACATGTTCAAAGATTTAAGAGCCTGTTGATACATATTACAGCATGCACATTAAGATATGCTGTATTTTATCTGCATATTACACCTAGAAGGATTTTGTTAGAGTCAAACATTTTAATGCATTACCAGTGTAAATCATAAATTATTCATTCACCTCGGCCTGCTTCAAAAATATCTTTCCATTCCGCTGATGCGAAAGATCAAATTCATTTTTTCTGATGTCAAATCAGCCCATCCACAAATATACTGATGCAGACTTCCGCAGTATCTCATCCTAACAGGTGACAGAGATCCAACCGTAAACTAATTGGATGCGCTGTGGTCAATCACATCTGCTTCCATTCAGGCGCTCTGTGTAGCGTGCTAGAATGGGAAGTCTGCACTTGTTACTGCTGCTCAACCATGCAGTCCTCACATCCGATAAGCCTCCGGAGTGTGTGCTAGGTGAGAATGAACCTGAGAACACGCACAGCGTGAGGTAAAGAGATTGCTCCTTCCATACACAAGGATGCTGTGAGAAACTAATTTACTACATAGAGGGGTGGGCAGATAAAAACAACACTGGCTAAATTGGTGATGAATTGCACGTTTTTACATCAATCCAAATCATATTATTTATTATGCTGTAGCACTATAAAGAAATTGCAAAATTAGTCTAGAAACAATGACCTTGAAGATTTCAACTGACAGCTCTTTTAACAACCTCCCCCACCCCCAAACCTATGGATTTGGGAATTTCATAAAAGCTGAGGTGAAACCACTGATCTTGCTCATTCTAAACTGCCTGAAGCCACCGGAAGTGTTTGAGCGGCAATAAGGGGTGTCCTGCGTTTTAATAAAGGGAAAATGCAAAGTTCACAGTGCATCCATCATTCCTTGCATAACCTGGATTGTATATTGGGATGTATATTGCTTTTGGATGGGAAGAAAACTGAACTGAGATGGATGATGACACCAATGTTTTCTGAAGAGCTGCTTTATAGCGGATTCAAATTTGTTTCATAATTGACGAATACCGTTGAATGAATCTGAACATAGTATTTATATTAAATTAATCCTAAAGTGATCGGGTTGACGTGCACGTTTATATATTACAAGCTTCAAATCAGAATTGATCTTTTGACATGCACTCACTGCATGAGTTTCATCCTCCATCCTGCCATGGCTTTTTTCCTTTGTTTTAATAAGCAGGCCTAATATCTATTTCGTGTCCTGATAGGAGACGACGAGCTTAAAATCAATCCAGCGTATATTGTGGGTTTGGGTTAAGAATGCTCCTCCTTTTTTTTTTTTTTTTTTTCGATTTTCTGCATACCTATTATTAATGCAAATAGAGTATTAAAACAAATCTATCCAATGTAAACAGGGCCGTGTAGACTTTCTCAAATGTAAAAAGGAAATTCTAATTAATAGATACTCTCTGTGTCAGAATGCCAGTCTGTCAGTCAAGTCCATATCAAGATTCATTACCTTAGCTTACTTTATCTTCAGAGCTCAGTTTAGTACAGAATCTGCTCTTTTAAAAGTGTTAAACAATCTAGCTGTCGACTAAGCTTGGCTTTTGACACTATCAATCATTCTATTTTACTGAAACCTTTAGAGCAGTATTTTGGTATTAAGGCAGGAGCCTTAAATTGGTTCTCATCCTACCTTCAGGGGAAATCTTTTTCGTTAGCCATTGAAAACTACTTTGTTCTCGTCCGCATGCACATGTGGTGTACCATAGGGTTCCGTTTTAGGCTCTGGTTTATTTTCCCTCTGTCTTCTTCATTTAACCAAGAGCTTTGGCTAATATAATGCTTTCTTATCATTTTTATGCAGACAATATACAGCTTTATCTTCCAAAGAAACCAGATGAGAATATATCTCTTCAGTCACTGTTTGGTTGTTTGAGTGAAGTTAAAAGTTGGATGGCGGATACATTTCTTCAATTAACTGATTCTAAGATGGAAGTGTTTTGGGGCGGCCTGAAGGTGCTAACATCCTTTCAAAATCCCTTAGTCCTGTGATTAACTCTGTAGGTACTCATGCAAGGAATCTGGGTGTGATTTTTTGACCTGGCTCTTAAATTTGATAAACAAATTAATTCAGCAAAATAAGCATTTTTTTCAGCTCAGGCTGATTGGTAAAATAAAATATTTTTCCCTCATAGGGATCTGGAAACCGTTATTCATATTCATATTTCAACAAGACTGGACTACTGTAAGTCATTGTGTTTAGGGATTGGTCAATCTTGTTTATCTCACCTTAAGCTAGTCCAAAATGCTGCGGACAGACTTTTAACGGGGAGTAGAAAAGGGGAAAGTATTACTCCTGTTTTGATTAGTTTGCATTGGCTTCCTATTGAGTTTAGAATTCAGTTTAAGGATTTATTGTTTGTGTACAAGTCCCTGGTAGGCTTGGCACCAGCTTACCTGTCTGATCTTCTATCCTACCATCAGACCAATAGGCCTTTAAGGTCATCGAATACTTTGTTGTCGGTGGTACCAATGACACGCTTGAAACTCAAGGGGGGTCATGCATTTTCGGTGGCAGCACCCAGATTGTGCAATAATTTGCCCTTGTACAGTATATACGATCTGCCACTTCTCTTCAGGTTTTTAAATCGTTGCTTAAAACAGCTTATGGGCTGTATAATACTTTACTATGTGTGATTTTTTTTTTTTTTTTTTTTTCTGTTATGTTTCTATTTTACTTTTGTATAGCAATTTGGTCGACTCTGTTATTAAATGTGCTATATAAATCAATAAAACTAAACTAAACTAAAGACACAACCCACAGTTATGGTATACCATACGTGCTATGGTAACAATGTCTGAGATAGTCTGACGGCAGATTAAAATAACCAGTACATAAAAGACTTTCGAGTGATTCGTTACAAAAGTGTGCCTCATGTGAAACACGGAAGCTTGAACGTGCGTGTGTGACCAGAGCGCATTGGCTCTTGTGCATCACGCACACACATTTGGGCTTCATCCTTTCCTATTTAATGGTGGTTGGCAAACCAACATGAAGGTGCATACTTACACCTGACAGCTGGCGTAAAATAAGGATCGGGCTTACAATAATCAAAACCGATCAGTTAAAAAAAAATTCTTAATAAGGCCCGATACCGATTGTTGAGTTTGGCTTGGGACATCCCTAGTCTGTGAAGGAGAGTCCAAAGCAAGGACTGCTGGGACGACACTCTCCTGCAGCACTTCACAGATGATGAATAGAATGAGAATTTTAGATTTATGCCATTGCACCATTTCTAGATCATGGTACATGTCCTATCGAACGGATGAGGAAAGGTTTAAACCATCCCTTACAATCCAAATGAAATTCATTCCGATTGACATAGTTATATGTCACTTTTTTCCCTATTCTACTTGTCCGATTACAAATGGATTATTAGGATCCATGTAAACACAGCTACTGAATTTAATCTAGCTGTTTAATGACACAAGTGACAGCTGTAGACTTGCTTAGCTGAACTGAACTCATAAGTGATGAACTTTACAAAGTGATAACTGAATCAACACTGAACTGACTTGAGCTTGATAATGTCTTCTTTAGAGCTGCTTTACAGCAACATTAGAGTTTGTCGCATATTTGATGACGTTTGCATCATCGATTGTTATTTTCCTGTTTAGTTCTGTGAAGCTGCTTTGAAACAATCTGTATTTTATAAAGCGCTACAAATAAAGGTGACTTGACTTGACTATTCCCTGCCGACAGAGGGCATCGTATTAACTGATTAACTAAAAGTAAAATATGAAATTTGAGAAAAAATAAATAAAATGGAATGTTTGCCAAAAAAGAAAATAATAATAGGGCCCTAAGAAGCCGGGGGTTACTGATATCACAAGACCCATTTAAGGACATTTAACCCCAAATTGTGAACATAATATTTATTGTCCCTGAAGTTAACAAACATTCTCCACTATTTTAGCCAATGCTTACCCAGGTGTTAATAGCACTGGTCACACTGCACAACTAATTGCACTCCAGTAGACTGGTCGAACTAGACAAAGCTACGATAAAATGTATATTAGATGGCCTGGATGAAGTTGGCATAAAATGCAACAATTATTCAGGCTACTTTTTCTATCATCTGTCATTTGGAAAAATACTATTTGGTCTTTGTTATTAAGACGCCACCAGGCAAGAAGTAAGTGACAAGAGAGATTGAGAGAGAAATCTTCCGTATCAAAACAAATTACTTTACGGTTATCTCTGATGTTTTCCTGAGCCCTCATTATGGCACATTATAGGGGCAAAAAAAAAAAAAAAAAAGCTGTCTGGGAACAAAAGGTGTAACTTAACGTGCAGCATTCATAAACACATAATCAGAATGACAGTTTTGTCATCTTCTTAGGTATGCGGTATGAAGAAAATAATATTTTACATCAGGGGCACACCTCCATTGAGACGGCACTGAGAGCTTAAAGAACTGGAGTAAACTCTGGCCCCTGGGGCCCACCTGAATGGGCCATTTCCAGGAAGATTAAATATGGGTTATGAGATGCTGTCAGATGGGTAGCACAGAACTCGCAGTACTAAGAGAGACAGTAATTATGACAACCAGCTCAGTGGTTACATTTTGTCACCGCATCCAGCGTACAGTTGCTTTAGGCAACTCATTTAGCTCCAGTCAGCTAGACAAGAAACTACAGCGCACAATGCCGGCAGTCTTTTCTCATTGTCTTCAGTCATGAGCCAACTGTGCATTATGGGCTTGCATTGAAATTCACAGCCCACCACCAGTGAATCAACCAAAGCTGTACATGACACACACAAACACACACTAATATGAGAACAAGCTTTAACGTTTCACTGTAAATTGATGAATGTAATGAGGTTTCTCGTGCTGGTCCTAATGATCTGATCTTATCATTCAATGCTGCAGCGTTTTTATTGATGCACTTGAGCAGTGTTTTCTGCATCTCTGCATCTGAAATCAACAGAAAACCACCAAGCTTCACAAATCATGTCGATTAAATTGAACCGAGTTGGCTCGCTAATCTCTTTCCCATTACCTCACAATGCGTTTTTTGATTTCTCTTGCTGTGTTTAAAAATAACAACCCATCCATAAGAAGTGTCCCAGCCACAAACTGAGATTCAATGACTGCCTGCTTTAAAGAAAACTAACAATCCAAGAATGTCAATCCAAGCAAAATTGCTTGGAAACAGAACAGGGAAAATATGCTTGGACTATCATACAACCAATTATTGTATACATAGCAATAAGACTTCAGTGTTGAACCACAATCAAAAGACGCTTTGAAAAAAAAAACATATTATGAAGACATTCAAAATCAAAAGTAAAAGAGCACATATAAAGAACTTTATAGGCTATATGGAAAGATTGTATAAGATATTTGTTGCTTTATTTATCAGTACTGGAACACCAAAGTGTTCAATTCTGGTGAGTTTGGAATCATTTTTAACAAATCCTTGAATAATGTAGAACAGTATCAACTGTTCAAACAAAGCATATCTAAAAGTCTTCACATGAAATGTTTTGAAAGTTTCTCAAAATTACATCATATCACAAACAGGGTAATGGTGTGGTATATTTTATATTTCTGTGCACTGTTAGTGGTTTTATAGTGTTTTGGCTGAAAAACTACAACACGCCTTCGATCGTCTGATTGATAGTTCATACGTTTTTTAGCATATCACTTTAAAAATGTTCACCTTGGTTAACATGTCTTTTTGCTGTGAAATCTTTAATGATTTTTATAAAGTATATGCAACAATAACTTGTATATTCTTAGTAATATTTCAAGATGAAAACTTACTAGACTGAAACAATTTAGGTTTACCTGAGTAACCAAATAGAAAACTTATATTTAAATGCATTTTATGTAAGTATGCTGCTATACTGTTATAAATTTATAACAGTTATATAATTATATAATTTATAACTCATTGGTTTACATTATTATTATTATTTTTTTTTACATTATTACAGCTATTATCTTTTCCAACAATTTCTGACTATTATTTCATATGTCAGGCTTTACAGAGTTAATAAAGATATTCAACATCGACAAAAGATCGTTTGTCATCGCCAAACTTAGTTTCTGATAATTGTCTTTTTAAATCTTGCACTTATTTATTTATTTTTATTTATTTATTTATTTTCTCATTTTAAATTTCTCATAATTAGGCGACATTTTAATGTTTCACTCTGGTGCAGAAATTGGCTCCAATATGGAAATTTGATTATGAAAATAAACTTCAGCCAACTAACAATATATCTAGCCATTTCTGCTAGTTTACAAATTGTTTATGGTTAAGATTAGGGTCAGAACTGGAATGGAATACAATAGAACATACTTTATTGTCACCGATCGCTCCAGTTGAGCCAACTTGGGAAAAAAAATAAGCCAACCTATCACACTCAACTTGTTAAGTTAACTAATTTGCTTAAAAACTTAAAATAATAATAATAATAATAATAATAATAATAATAATAATAATAATAATAATAATTGCTCATTTAATGAGTTACATGTAGTCTTTTAAAATAAAATAAAATATATTGTCAAGGCAACTATATAATGTTTAGCATTTAGCAAATGCAAGCAGCTACAACCCTTGTTTTTCATCTCCGTGTTTGATTTCCAAATCAAATGACATGACATGCCTCTGAAAACCAGAGGAAACAATTTTACCCATTGTTTGTAGGTTTTGCAAGTTGGATTTACATATATATATACACATTTATCATATATTATATATACGATATACATTAGGTATCAGCAAAATGTTCTTCTAAATGTACAAATAGCTTGAACAAAGATTTACTAGGAAAAGTCAGTTTATTATCTTGAGTGAACTAAATAAGAAATGCACTAAACATGTTGCTTTTGTGACATTAGATTCTCAAGTTTTTGTCCAAAATGTTTTCCAAATGTCCCAACTTTCCAAAATTTAGTTATCTGAACAAACAGTTTTACATTGAATAAAGTTGTGCCAGTTCCCAGCATGCATTGCTGCTTAAAAAAAAAAAAAAATGCTTTAACCATGGCCGTAGCCAACTATGAAGTCACTCTGTAGTTTTCCGAGGTGTATTAAATAAATGTTGTGAAATAATTGTCTAATATAGTATTAACTCTATTTTGATGCTTCAAGGATATTGCACATCACCAAGGTCTTCTCATCTGAGCCTCATTGGTCTGTCACCTCTCATCAATATATGTCAAAGTATTTGAGATGACCAATCAAATCAAAGTAGGCGGGCTTTATGTTCATAGAAGCTGCTGATCATGATCAAGAAGCAGCTCGAGCGTTCCAAATCATGCTACTCCTCATTTATCGACTGGTAGGGCTCACCTGGACAAGAAGCGTCCTTCATGCTGGAGGTGTTCCCCAAAGTGTCTTCGGACGCAGTGTCTTGTTCCCCTTCTCAGGGAACCATGATTACATGCATAACCTGAGACGTTTTTGAGTGCAACATCCCACATCTCAATAAAAACTAATCTTTCATATTCATAAATACAAATGTGAAATGAGAACAGTATTGTATTAGACTGTTATTAAAATGAATAATAAAAACAAAAACAAATCTCCTCTATTTCTATAAGCAAATTACCACTATTGGTAATTGCATGCATATTTTATTTGAAGAAGGTAAACTAATTAGGTAGTCATTGCTGATGTTGTTTTTTTTTATTTCGCCACACTTGGAAACTGGCACACACACATACTTGCACCCAGTAATAAATAGTTCTGTCATGAGAAACAGGAATTTTGGTAATTGTGATATATTGCAATTACACTATTCCTGCCAATGTATAATTAATTATATATTTACGCAGAAGAAGGGAACACCCCCGGTGCTTTAGAAATAAACGAAGTCAACCGGCCCATATTAATCTTGATTATCATACTTTAGAACAATGAGCCAAGAATAATTGTATGCAATTATCAGTTGTCTAATGCCTGTGCAGCAACTAATTGAAAATATGTTAGACAAGGAATAATCATTTCACCTCCCCCGCAAACACAGGCAAATGTTATTTGCTTACTGTACTGTATATTCACATTTAGTTTATTTTGTTTCGAAATACATACGTGACTACTGACTCATCTGTAAAGAAATCTATGATAAAACAGACTTCATACCGGGTTGTGAACAGTTTAGTTGCTTGCTGCCATGAAATCGATAGAACACATGTTACCCTGACCACATCCAATTAGAGGAAATAATTTCAAATGACTCACTTGCCCAAAGGAAATATCAGCATTTAAAGCTCTTAACTTTTTCACTCCAAAATGAACTTCTGGTTATAATTTTCCAACTGATCACTTTTACAATTATTGAGCTGCATAAGCTCATTGCTCTCAGCAGAAAAGATCCATTCAAGCAGATTGTTTTATGTCGCAAAGACTTGCAATTTACAATTCACAGCTCTCAGCATTTTGGCCAGTTATAACTTGATCAGACCATGTCAGAAATATGTGTTCTGTTGCAATAAGCATTGTGATTTCAGAGTGTTGGTTTGACAATATGATTACACGATTACAAACCGTTGTTTGCCTGGAAATCTCAGCATGGATGGCTAGTAACACTACTAGAATAGGTTTTTATGCTTGAATGAAAAAACAAAAAAACAAAAAAAACAACACAAAAAACACAAAAAAATTGTTGCAGCACAATTGTTGCAGCACATAATTGTTCCTGTCTATTAAAGGGATACTTCACCTCTGGAAAGATGAATGTGTATTTAAAATAGGTAATTTATGTAGAAGAAATGTGAAGAATTTTTTTAATTTGGAGCTTTCTAGACTGAGAAAAGACAGAAAATGTATTTTTGGCTTATGTGGATGAAAGACAACAACTCCCAGAATGCACTTGCTCGCTGCCCTAGGAGGCCACGCCTACCGGTTAGAGAGCGCAGTTGAAAACAAGGTTAGGCTACCAGTGAGTCTCCGTGACGAGTGTGCCTGGGATTTCGGGATCGCCCAAAATGTCCGGGATTCGGCTTTTGCGTTCTACAGTCGCCATTCATCATGTTTACTGTGGCGAGCAGGACGAGGCTGACGGCCGCGGGAGAACGGCGCGAGGCCGGTGGCGTCATTACTGAGACGCGCCGGGTCTCGCATCTCTCACGGAGGAGCGGGAATTTTCTTAGCAATGTTAAAACGCACATCAACCGATCACTTGTTTAGCGTTCATGTAAACACTACATTCAGATTCACCGAATGAACGGAATGAAGTTAGATTGAAACAAGAGGTGTGCATGTAAACAATGAATGGCGACCGCAGAAAGCAAAAGCCGAATCCCGGACATTTGACGATCTCGCCCGCCGGACAAGTCCGGGAAAAGGAGGATGGTAACCCCTACTTACTCAGCTTTCTCCTACTACTCAGCTTTCTCCTACTATTCAGCTTTCTCCACAGAACAAGAGCCTGCTAGCTTAGCTTCCAAAGCTGACACTGTGTGTACATTCTGTGAGTGAGATCCCACCCTCTATGGGCGGGTTGAAAACATGCGGAACAGCGCCTTCTACTGGCTGTAGTCTTTATCCTCTGGCCAGAAAATCCTCCGATGACGCAAAATGACGATTTTTGCGTCATCGGAGGATTTTTTCCAGACAAAAAATACATAAATCTCTCCTCTCAGGGGGATATGAGGGTGGAAAGCACGGTAATTCGAAAATACTACAGGTTTTCTACTAATACAAAGCTTAATGCTAAATCCTGAAGTATCCCTTTAAGAAGAAGGAGAAGACTTTTAAAAGATTTTTTGAAAACAATCAAAAAGAGAGGATTCGGCAATCTAAGTTAGAACAAGCTCAAGGACTTTGCCAGGTTTTGAGCACATATCTTGAAAGAGAGCTTTCTAGTATGAGTTTGAGTCAGAAAAGTGTTAGGATTTCTTTCAAAATCATCCAAGTTTGCACAGTAACTGTTTGTTGGTTTTGTCAAGTCAACATACACTGAACAAAATTATAAACGCAACACTTTTGTTTTTGCCCCCATTTTTCATGAGCTGAACTCAAAGATCTAAGACTTTTTATATGTACACAAAAGGCCTATTTCTCTCAAATATTGTTCACAGATCTGTCTAAATCTGTGTTACTGAGCACTTCTCCTTTGCCGAGATAATCCATTCAACTCACAGGTGTGGCATAGATGCTGATTAGACAGCATGATTATTGCACAGGTGTGATTTAGGCTGGCCACAATAAAAGGCCACTCTAAAATGTGCAGTAAAAAATGTGCAGAAAAGGAAAAGGTTGTTGACTGTGGCCTGTGGAATGTTGGTCCACTTCAATGGCTGTGCGAAGTTGCTGGATATTGGCAGGACCTGGAACACACTGTCGTATATGCCGATCCAGAGCATCCCAAACACATTCATTCATGCTGACTGCAGGAATGTCCACCAGAGCTGTTGCCCGTGAATTGAATGTTCATTTCTCTACCATAAGCCGTCTCCAAAGGCGTTTCAGAGAATTTGGCAGTACATTCAACCGGCCTCACAACCGCAGACCACGTGTAACCACACCAGCCCAGGACCACCACATCCAGCATCTTCACCTCTAAGACCAGCCACCCGGACAGCTGCTGCAACAATCGGTTTGCATAACCAAAGACTTTCTGCACAAACTGTCAGAAACCGTCTCAGGGAAGCTCATCTGCATGCTCGTTGTCCTCATTGGGGTCTCGTCCTGACTGCAGTTCGTCGTCGTAACCGACTTGAGTGGGCAAATGCTCACATTCGATGGCGTCTGGCACTTTGGAGAGGTGTTCTCTTTACGGTTGAATCCCGGTTTTCACTGTACAGGGCAGATGGCAGACAGCGTGTATGGTGTCGTGTGGGTGAGCGGTTTGCTGATGTCAACGTTGTGGATCGAGTGGCCCATGGTGGCGGTGGGATTATGGTATGGGCAGGCGTATGCTACGGACAACAAACACATTTTTGAGTGGCCTTTTATTGTGGCCAGCCTAAGGCACACCTGTGCAATAATCATGCTGTCTAATCAGCATCTTGATATGCCACACCTGTGAGGTGGATGGATTATCTCGACAAAGGAGAAGTGCTCACTAACACAGATTTAGACAGATTTGTGAACAATATTTGAGAGAAATAGGCCTTTTGTGTACAAATAAAAAGGCTTAGATCTTTGAGTTCAGCTCATGAAAAATGGGGGCAAAAACAAAAGTTTTGCGTTTATAATTTTGTTCAGTGTACTTACCTGGAGTGTCAAATTCTCTGGGTGCAGAGATCAGAACTGATCCAAAAGTGATTATGCATTGTTGGCATTGTTTAGATGATGCATGACTCACTCCGGTCAAGCCATAGCTCATCTGTTATGATCACACCGTGTCTGGAGGGTCTTAAAGTAATGAAGAGCCTAAATAAGAGTGCATAAAGCAAAAATCATGCTCTGAGCCATGCCAAAAAGAAATTACAACACAGTCTAATCACCATGACAAAGCAAAGTTATGATTTCACAGTCTCTAGATAGAATTGACACAGATACAACAGATTATTGGCTCATAATGTGAGAGGAACTTATGTAGGTGTTCTGCGAAATGCTCTGCATGTGTTCCAGTGAAATCACAAAATGAAATTAAACCAAATGTACGGGGTAATCAAATATTTATTGTAATGATGACATGGTGCTTTATCAGGGAATTGTTACAATATATGTGCAAACATCTTCACATTCCCCTGTACAGTTACAAAATGCAGGCATCAATATAAGACACACAGCCACAGTCCCACCTGTGCCCTGGTTTTTATTCAACGCAGATACATTGTCCGATGCAAATATTGACCTTTGGGCACTCCCTAAGGCATGTGTTTTGCTGTGTATGATATTGCAAAGCATCAATATGCAAATCAATATCAGGCTAGCAATATGTTTTCATGGTTGAGAGCTCCTGTTGGCTAAACAATTACAATTATCAGAGTGAATTCTATAACCGTGGACATTTTGTTAGGTCAGTTTTTCTAGGCTTCGGTGATTTTAATTCTTTTGGGTATATATTATGTTGAGTGATGGGTGTACAAGCACTCTCTCCCTTTCTTTACCATTTTGATTGTCTCTCTGAAATGAGTAATGTGTGTATTCATATTAAATGGAAGAGCAAAACAAGAGAGGGGAGCATTTGTTTGTTTGACATTTAGTCAAGCATCTTGAGTGGGACGTTGACATACAAATAATGGGTTTGTGTTGTTCTGGTTCCTCCGTAATATGTATCATTCATAAATTGCAAGTCATTTAATCTTTTTGAAAAGATCGCTTTGCAGAAATACTCTGGAGGAATTCCAAAGTATATTATAAAATTGAGTTGGCATTTCAAATCGTGTGGATGCGTCAAGGAGCAGTAATTCCAATCTATTCTGGTTCATCATGCACACAAGTGTGTCAAACATGTATTTAATATACTTGGGTGGCTGAACAAGGAATTAATTTTTTTATGTCAGGCCATGCTGCACATACTAATGACTTTTGCCATTTTGACTATGTTGTAGAGATTGTAATAAGGTCACTGCTAATTGGTTGGGGTCAACCTTATTAACCTATGAAATATGCAATTAATTAATAATAATAATAACTCAATGTAAATGTGGAGTGACAGTAATTACTTGTCAGAAATATTATGATATTGTAATTGAGATCATATTCTAGCAGAGGGAGATTTTTTTTGTTTTTGTTATTAACTTTAAATTAAAATGAACTAATATGTATGTAGGAACTGCACTTTTTCATGTGACCATATTTACAGTATTTAAAAATGGACCATCATACTGTATACAGCCACCAATAAATACAAAAATGTGTCTGTTCTTTCTTTCTTTCTTTCTTTCTTTCTTTCTTTCTTTCTTTCTTTCTTTCTTTCTTTCTCAATTCTCTACAACCAAAATGTAGAGAATTGATTAACATGATTAACATATTCTCAATACAACACTTTTCTTGGCTTGTTTATGGATATATATTTTTTAGAAAATATATATTCTCATGGTTTTGGACCGTGTCTTTTATTTTGAAGTCTATTCAGTTCATGTGTATTTGTAGTCTAGTTGTAGTTTTTTCTGTTGATTACCCTGTCATTGAATCCAGGTGTCTTGTTGGCTCATCTGTGTATCCCTGTGTTTCTCATGTTCCTGGTCGGGTTGTTATGTAATGGGGAGGTTGATTCAGAAAAGATCTACAGTAAGTGCAGGAACACACCTGGGAACAATTACACAAATCAACGCGAAAAAAATACAAACTGATTACAAAATGGCACATGGGACATGAAGTAATATAAAAGTCCTAATAAGACATAAGGAACACGTAACGCATATAATGTGAAGCAAAATTGTGCTCATGGATTGCTCAATAATTCAGCTACAACTTGAAATGACTAAGTTTACTCCTTACGTGGGGTCAACAGGTTCTCACTCCCAACTCAATTAAATAAAAATCAACACAATTATTATAAGATAATATAACCTACGTTGCATTTTCCTTGATGATAGGACATCTTGGCACAGTTTACCCCACCCCCCTCCTTATAATAAAGCAAAAGTGGTAGAGGATCTGGCAACCTTTCCTTTAATATTCTAGACCAGCTGGTAAATGGCACTTTCAGGGTGAGGACCAAATGTTTCCTTCATATGCTCCTTTGGTGGAAATAGGACATGGTGATTGGGTTTTGATTTAACAATGCCGTCACTGCACTGAAAGGTAATTTAATAAAGAAAGATGTGTAAATGGGCAGTCATCGCAAAGCACAAGAAATCTGATAAGACTAATACATGAATATGATAGGTCAGGTCACACAAAAATGATGAATTTCAATTGTCACCAAACCTGCATCAGGATCAGAACATTGTATATTTTAAAATGAACTCAAAAATGGATTTACAGAGAATGTTTGGTTATTACCCACACAAGCCTATGAACTTATCCGGAAGAACACCACACAATAAAACTTTTCTTTTTTTTTTTCTTTTTTTATTACCATAATAAAAAAGCCTCATGTCAAAAAAAAGTTCTGATATTTCAGTTCTGTTGAGTGCAGTTAATTTCCAGATGCAAGCCGTATCAGCCCGGCTTCTAGGCATACAGACTCAACGGGCCGTTTCAGCGCCAGCTGGCAAGAGATATCATTGGAGTGACAGGTGCTCTGACAGTGGGGCTATTCTCTCCTTATTCCTCTATATCCAAAGCACTATCTTTTCCAGCCTTATTTCACAAAGGATATGATAGATTGAGTAGGATAAGAGTATCTCTGGAAGCTGGACTGAATAAAACACTAGATCTGAGGAACCCGTCATGCTCTACTGTATTCTCTCATTTTAAACCAACCCATTTAAAAACAAATCCTTGACGTTTCATCATAATACGCCTGTTTAAAATCTTTTGAACATAGCTCAGAGATAATTATAATTTATTTGTTTAGCAGAAATTTTCATCCAAATCAACAATACATCACAATTTTGGTATTGCTAGTATACCATGCTCTACCAGATGAAGAACATAAACTAAATTTTGTATGTCAACTATGTAATTTATCTGTCAAACATTACTGTATAAATAATGGTTTTGCAATATACTCACTGGAAAAATGCATGTTTCCTTGCACAGTACTATTTTTAGTGCATGATTTGTAAACTAATACGTATATGTGTACTTTTGTATCACATAACAATCTCAATATGTGCTTCTGTTAACACTATCGGTTAGGTTTAGAGCAGATGGTACATTATTTTTATACATGATAGGCCATTAACCTTTTAGCTCCACTCACTGGACATTTCATTTCTGAACTGCCTTGATAAGTGCAACATCCAATGTGATAAAGCGTTTCCAGTTTCACATTCATTCACGTTTCTCTGGAACGGAACATGCTTTCAGTGTTACTTACTGGACATTCACTTTGAAAGTGTTGCAAAACATGCAAGAAGAAACATAATATCATTCTACAGAAATGCCACCACAGATGTTTTTTCCAATGAGCCTGGGTTGGGTTTCCCACACATTCCATCATCCTCCATTGTTGAAGTAAACAGTAGTCCAGATGAGCCAATGTTGCTTTCTTAGATATAATAGACTTAGGGACAGATTTAAACAGGGCAAATGATCATGAGCTCTCTCTGTCTCTGTCTCTCTGTCTCTCTCTCTCTGTCTCTCTCTCTGATGATGAGGTGTATGACCATAATCGGTTGTTCTGGCAATGTGTGGTCTTTATAAGGACCTGGAGCTCGACAGGGAGCTCATTTTTGGTTGAAGTAAACAGAAAAAGCCCTGTCTTTTCTCTGCCCCAGCAGGCGAGATCCCAATTTGTCAGTCACATGGCATAATGTCTCGGTTCCCTCCTTCAGGGAAAAGGAGTTACATTAGTAACCTAGACGTTCAATCCTTTTCATCGCTAATCATTCACTGCGTGTCTTCAGTAAATCTGCCCTACAAAGGCAAAAGACCTTAACTCACCAGAGTGTGAAACTGAGAAAAATGACTTTAAAGTTTTTTTGTTGTCCAGCCAATTGTATGATAGGTAGGACACTGAAAATTTGCCAAGTAGTTGTCATAATGAATATATTTATCTACATAAAAAAAAATTGAGCTCAAACTTGACCTTTGACCCTTATTTGGAAGTTACTGCATTCTGCCTTTGCATTATCTGCAAAACAATAATGGCTCATACAAAGGCAAAGTACCTTAACTTCTAATTTATTGACCATTTTGACTTTTATCACTCTATAAAAACATTTCTATGATAACAATGATAGTCTTAAAATAACATTTAGTGAGTTCTGTTTAGAAGGCTTAATATTACATCAATAGAATATTATAAAATAAAAAATAATGAGAAGGCTACTGTACTGGATCGGTTTAAAACTTTATCGGTGTTCTTAATTTAAGTAAAAAAACACTAAAGAAGAAGTTAAAGTAACCTTTCACAAATATTTCTTACATTTGAAAGATTTGATTTGACACACACACACACACACACACACACACACACACAGAGGCCTCTGTTTTCTGACGTGCTCTCTGCTTGCCGTTGCGGATTGAGGAACGCGCTGATTAGCCGGTTTCATATGTTGTGTGTGCAAAGATAAGCGCCAGTAAATTTAAAGTATATGCTTAACGGCCCAAAAACCAGGACATTTTCATCACTTTATAATTTTTTTTTAAAAAACAGCCACGACGGCCAGGACAAGACGTGAAACCATGACATGTCCTGGGAAAACAGGACGTTTGGGTCACCCTAATTTTAACTGTTTAACCGGACGTCTGCCTACTAATAGCCTACCTACAGCGACACTTAAAATGTCAACCTCCGGACAACTTGCACTTTGATAGATTAGGTTAGCCAGCCGGCACATGATGGATTTAAACAATGGATTGTCTTCTCAGTGGATGTCGTTTTCCATGGATTTTGAGTTTGACCATGTAAAAAAAAAAAGGTAAGCTGCAATCTAAGTTATATCTGCTGGGTTTGTTTGTTTGCGTGGTAATGTTTTCTCCTCCCCTTACTTATCGTGAGGCGTCCCCAACCCACTCGCGTTGTTTTCAATTACATATAGGCATTAACATTACACCGTAACTTCAGCGCGGCAAAAATGTAACGTTGGTAAAACAAAGGCAGAGTGCCTTAACTCCAACTGTAACTTGATTCCAGCATTCTAGAGTGCAGCGGAACAAAGCTAAAAGACCGTAACTGATGTTAAGGGCTTCTGCCTTTGCTTTCCCTCTGCTTTTGGAAGTTATGACAAAAACAACATCTTATTTTTAGCAGAAAAGAACAAAATTGACTCAAGATATTTTTCCACATGATAAAACTGATGTCCATTGTTCCAAAAATGGCAATAACTAATTTTGACCAAAATTGAAGTTAAGGTCTTTTGCCTTTGCACGGCAGAAATCCTGACAGTAGTTTTTTTTTTTTGTTTTTTTTTCGCCAAAAGAGGGTTTGCGCTGATGCAAGCTGTTAGTAAATCTAGCCCATAGAGGGTTGTTAAAGATACATTATAGCAAAAACAGCCATTTTTATTATATTTAAATTTAAAACAGTTTTTGGTTCAAGAAACATTGACTAACATTATAAGTGGACTTCAGGGGAAAATAAAATGCTCCAAAGTTCTAAAATAAGGCCCTAGTGGGCTAGTTAAAGTGTGTGGTGGCTAGTGTTGTCAAAAGACCCGGTACTTCGGTACCAAGTCGGTACTATTTTTTTTTTTAAACGTCACGGTACCAGGTTTTCTCAAACCCGGTACTTGATGCGCGTGCATACCCGAAGCGCGTGCAGTTGCGTCTGATGGCGCTGATGGCGATCGGCGGTGCTGCTGCTGATGTGGTGCTGATGTTTTTGCGTGTGCAGATACGTTATTTAAAATGGCGCGTGGCAAGCGCGCTCATACTAGAAGCGGTGTGCTCGTTTTTCCATGCGCGTTCATGGATGCATTGCAACGACAGACGCCACGGGAGTACAAACGCTTGTGCGAACTGCGCTCTCCATGACGACGAGGAAGTGTGACATAGGCCTATTAATTGATTTCTAGCCCTTGCATTAGCTTTACTACTAGATATATTTATGGAGATGAGAAATAAAAAGCCGTCATTAATATCAGTCCGTCAGAAAAGCAGTTCTAGTCTTATTCTTGGCTGGATAACTCTTAGCAGGTTTAAAAAGCCCCTTTAAAGGGATAGTTCGCCCAAAAATGATATTTAAGCTAGGGCTGCACGTTTTCAAGTTTTTCATTAACCGTTAACCGAAGCCCTTAGCGGTTAATACTCGGTTAACCATATGTGCTTGCCGCAACCCCGAGATAGGCGTAATTTGCGGGTGGGACATGTCCACTCCCCACCACTATTTTCTAAGGTCGATATTGTCCCCACCACTTTTGAAACATCTCGCGGCACGAATACCAATAAATAAACAAAACATCTCCAGTTAACTAGCAGAGCATTCATTTTGTTCGTTTTTTTTAGGCGATCTAGCGCTGAAATATTTGGTTTTTTTAAATCAAGTGATCAAAGTGCTCGTTGCCGCTGCGATCGAGAAGGGTCTTGCAAAACGTGCTGAGGTATTATTAATTCGTGGCCACGAAACAATTCACCTGAATATTCACCAATTCACATACAAAAAAAATGAATAAAAAGCTGTACGAGAATAGTCGGCCTTCACTGAAGAGCTATCTTCACAGGTAAGAAAAACAGTTTAATAATTATTATTAGCCTAAATCGTGGCCACGAAATAATTCACCTGAATATTCACCAATTCACAAAAAATAGGTCTTTAGCATTCACTAATTAAAACTATAAAACTGTTTTTGGCCACGTTGTAATTCTTAAATCAAAATGAGGGAGGGTATTAGTTCAACGTGTCCACGATTTATTAAAACAAGGGAACAAATAAGTCGTCGTAACAACTAATTATTTAGATCAGTGGACAGGGCGCATAAGAACAAACAGTGAGCCCGGCCGCGCGCGCGCTCTCACCGCCTTCAAACAACACGAGCGCTGCATTGCTCTCTCTCCCTCGCGCATAAGACAATAGTAAAAGGTCGGAAGACCGATTGTGTTTTATAGATTAGTAGTTTGTTCATATAAAGTGTTTGATTAGCAAGTACATGTTTAGGAAATGCATAATACAAATTGTATGGGTTAGGCTAATGTAACGGTAAACGGACTCTGCGGGTAAAACTGTGGTGATGAAACCGCGCATGCGCGGGGTAAAACTGCTGTGGTAAAGCTCTGCAGACAGATGTTATTGTGCTGCGATCAGTGGCGCGGATACTATGTTTGTTTCTTGCTCGTGCACAGCCTTCACTCTCGGACGCGCGCTTTCTTTGCCCGCTTCATATTAGAAAACTGGTCTAGCGGTCTCTGGTGGTGCAAAAATGTATTACAACTAAATTCAATGCACGCCATTGACGCCACTTAACCGAGCAAAATGTTTCACTCGGTTACGCAATTTTTAACGGTTAATCGGTTAATCGGTTAACCATGGACACCCCTAATTTAAGCCATGATTTACTCACCCTCAAGCCGTTCGAGATGCATACAGTATGTCAATCTTTTTTCAGACGAACACATTTTCAGTTATTTTAGAAAATGTCTTAGATCTTTCAGTGGTTATAATGTGAAGCAATGGGGTCCAGCTGATTCAAGTCGCAAAATGTGCATGCATCCTTCACAAAAATAATCCATCCGGCTCCAGGGGGATAAACGAAGGCCATCTGAGGGTAATCCGTGCAGTTGTGTCGTAAAAATATACATATTTAAAACTTTATAAACGAAAATAACTGGCTTCCGGTGGCGGTCGGTGCGCGTTCATGGAGATGGTTGCTGGCATATGACGTAGGACGTAGCGCAGGAAGCGTCGTGACGTAGAACGAGTGTGACAGCGCAGCCAGAGAGCAGAGCAAAACAAAACTCTACGTTCGCTCTACGTCACGACGTCATTCCTCTCCATGAACGCGCGCCGACCGCCACCGGAAGCCAGTTATTTTCGTTTATAAAGTTTTAAATATGTATATTTTTACGACAAAACTGCACGGATTACCCTCAGAAGGCCTTCGTTTATCCCCCTGGAGCCGGATGGATTATTTTTGTGAAGGATGCATGCACATTTTGCGACTTGAATCTGCTGGACCCCATTGCTTCACATTATAACCACTGAAAGATCTAAGACATTTTCTAAAATAACTGAAAATGTGTTCGTCTGAAAAAAGATTGAAATATGCATCTCGAACGGCTTGAGGGTGAGTAAATCATGGCTTAAATATCATTTTTGGGCGAACTATCCCTTTAAAGTTAAATATTAAATATTAAATATGCAGTTTTGGATTAAATAAAAGTATAGTCAAGTCAAATAAAACATTTTATCTCCTGTATAGTTTGGTAATGCTACAATAAGATACCATTCATTAACATTACTTAATGCGTTATCTAACATAACACATTGAGTGAACAATATATTTTTACAACATTAATTAATGTTTGTGAATGTTATTTAATACAGACACTTGATTGGTCATGTTTGTTCACTTCATTCATTGTGCATTAAATAATGTTAACAGAAATAATGTTAACTTTTGATTTTAAAAATGTATTTTTAAATTAACCCCTAAAGGAGAATAATTGCGACAGTATATAACTATTGTTTTTTTGTTAGGTCATTTTATCTAATGTTATCTAACAAATGGAATCTTATTGTAAAGTGTTTTTAATACTACAGTTTCCATCTTTGTAACTGTGATATACACTTTAATATAATTATGTAAATTTAATCTAAATTAAGCTTTGGTACCGAAATTGGTACCGAGAACCGTGGATTTTCACTGGTATCGGTACCGAATACTGAAATTTTGGTACCGTGACAACACTAGTGGTGGCTATGTTGCTGGATATATCACTAAGAACATTCCCTAGACTGAAATGGAAAATTATATATATATATATATATATATATATATATATATATATATATATATATATATATATATATATACTACTGTTCAAAAGTTTGGGGTCAGTAAGATTTTTAATGTTTTTAAAACAAATATTGTGAAATATTATTCTAATGTAAATCAGCTGTTTTCTATGTGAATATACAGTAAAGTGTAATGTATTCCTGTGATCAAAGCTGAATTTTCAGCATCATTACTCCAGTCTTCAGTGTCACATGATCCTTCAGAAATCATTCTAATATGATGATTTGATGCTCAAGAAACATTTATGATTATTATCAATGTTGAAAACAGTTTTTTACATTTTTATTTCATGATGCTATGATGAATAGAAAGTTCAAAAGAACAGCGTTTATCTGAAATGGAAAGCTTTTGTAACATTAAACACTACCGTTCAAAAGTTTGGGGTCAGTAAGAATTTTAATTTTATTTTTGGGGGAAAGAAATAAAATAAATCAATACTTTTATTAACAAAATTACAAAAGCTTTCCATTTCAGATAAACGCTGTTCTTTTGAACTTTCTATTCATCATAGCATCATGAAATAAAAATGTAAAAAACTGTTTTCAACATTGATAATAATCATAAATGTTTCTTGAGCATCAAATCATCATATTAGAATGATTTCTGAAGGATCATGTGACACTGAAGACTGGAGTAATGATGCTGAAAATTCAGCTTTGATCACAGGAATAAATTACAGTTTAAAATATATTAAAATAGAAAACTTTAAATTGTCATAATATTTCACAATATTACTTTTTTGTTTTATTGTTTTTTTATCAAATAAATGCAGCCTTGGTGAGCAGAAGATACTTCTTTTAAAAACATTAAAAAATCTTACTGACCCCAAACTTTTGAACGGTAGTGTATATATATATATATATATATATATATATATATATATATATATATATACACACAGTGAGGAAAATAAGTATTTGAACACCCTGCTATTTTGCAAGTTCTCCCACTTAGAAATCATGGAGGGGTCTGAAATTGTCATCGTATGTGCATGTCCACTGTGAGAGACATAATCTAAAAAAAAAAAATCCAGAAATCACAATGTATGATTTTTTAACTATTTATTTGTATGATACAGCTGCAAATAAGTATTTGAACACCTGAGAAAGGCTACAGTAGCCTTTGTTTGCAATTACAGAGGTCAAACGTTTCCTGTAGTTTTTCACCAGTTTTGCACACACTGCAGGAGGGATTTTGGCCCACTCCTCCACACAGATCTTCTCTAGATCAGTCAGGTTTCTGGGCTGTCGCTGAGAAACACGGAGTTTGAGCTCCCTCCAAAGATTCTCTATTGGGTTTAGGTCTGGAGACTGGCTAGGCCACGCCAGAACCTTGATATGCTTCTTACAGAGCCACTCCTTGGTTATCCTGGCTGTGTGCTTCGGGTCATTGTCATGTTGGAAGACCCAGCCTCGACCCATCTTCAATGCTCTAACTGAGGGAAGGAGGTTGTTCCCCAAAATCTCGCAATACATGGCCCCGGTCATCCTCTCCTTAATACAGTGCAGTCGCCCTGTCCCATGTGCAGAAAACCACCCCCAAAGCATGATGCTACCACCCCCATGCTTCACAGTAGGGATGGTGTTCTTGGGATGGTACTCATCATTCTTCTTCCTCCAAACACGTTTAGTGGAATTATGACCAAAAAGTTCTATTTTGGTCTCATCTGACCACATGACTTTCTCCCATGACTCCTCTGGATCATCCAAATGGTCATTGGCAAACTTAAGACGGGCCTTGACATGTGCTGGTTTAAGCAGGGGAACCTTCCGTGCCATGCATGATTTCAAACCATGACGTCTTAGTGTATTACCAACAGTAACCTTGGAAACGGTGGTCCCAGCTCTTTTCAGGTCATTGACCAGCTCCTCCCGTGTAGTTATGGGCTGATTTCTCACCTTTCTTAGGATCATTGAGACCCCACGAGGTGAGATCTTGCATGGAGCCCCAGTCCGAGGGAGATTGACAGTCATGTTTAGCTTCTTCCATTTTCTAATGATTGCTCCAACAGTGGACCTTTTTTCACCAAGCTGCTTGGCAATTTCCCCGTAGCCCTTTCCAGCCTTGTGGAGGTGTACAATTTTGTCTCTAGTGTCTTTGGACAGCTCTTTGGTCTTGGCCATGTTAGTAGTTGGATTCTTACTGATTGTATGGGGTGGACAGGTGTCTTTATGCAGCTAACGACCTCAAACAGGTGCATCTAATTTAGGATAATAAATGGAGTGGAGGTGGACATTTTAAAGGCAGACTAACAGGTCTTTGAGGGTCAGAATTCTAGCTGATAGACAGGTGTTCAAATACTTATTTGCAGCTGTATCATGCAAATAAATAGTTAAAAAATCCATATATTGTGATTTCTGGATTTTTTTTTTTAGATTATGTCTCTCACAGTGGACATGCACCTACGATGACAATTTCAGACCCCTCCATGATTTCCAAGTGGGAGAACTTGCAAAATAGCAGGGTGTTCAAATACTTATTTTCCTCACTGTATATATATATATATATATATATATATATATATATATATATATATATATATATATATATATATCACATTATTTTATCTCTGTAACTAAACAAATTAATCAATTGGGATTAATTTAGCCCAAGGGATCTTCCGTGAGCAAAAATGAAGATGACCAAAGTGTTTGCCTCAGTTAAATTGTACAGCTCAGTTGAAGAGATCTCAAGGGCAGCAGCATTTTAAGAGTTTGCATAATTTGGTTGCCCTGCATTCCTTAGAGTTACCGCCTCTGCAGAACCTAAAAATTGGCCCGGAGGTGTATTTTACCTATTAAATTCATGATGTTACATGAGTTGTTCGAAATGCAAATTTGATACGCTGACATCAACATTGCTCATAGATGGGAATCTCTGAGTCGGCTAATCCACTCGTCCTTAAGGACCTTATGTGGCATACTGCTAATTGTGAACAATGTGCTTTGTGATGTTTTAATTCAAAAGATAATTGGAACTTAAATAGGAACATAGTAAAAGAATCCTGTCATAAAACCCTTGTCATCAGTAGAGCTTGCATGACTACTCGTTTTTACTAGCCGATTAGTCATCCAGAAAAGTAACCAGCTACTCAGTGTTTACCTTATGTAACAAACATGCCTGTCTGTGAGAAACAAAAGCTTGCATGTCTGCATTGAAGCTGCTTGCGTTATCATTATTGGATGACGACTTGTCCTTCTCAGTTATATTTTCATTCAGCCTCTGGATGACATCTGAAGTCCTTCAGGGGTCTCAGACATCACAGATGGCTTGAATGTGAAAATCCAAAACAATGTTTTGTTGATGTAAAGTGCTTAATTTCCACTTTATTTTCTTATTGTCGTAATTAATTAACATCTATGCAGTTTGCTTTAATCAATAGCATTGCATTCAAGCTATACTTTTCATCAGTACTACAGCACTGTGCATGGCGTTGTTCAAACATTTCTGGCTGTTATCATAAATTGCTTGTGCTGTGCTTTATTTGTAAGTGACTTTGGATAAATGCTCTACTAAATGCCTACATGTAAATGTAAATCAGTAAGACTTTCTCTGGGATTAAAATCCGTGACATTGTTAGTGCCATGCTCTCAGTTGACGTACAGGAACATATTTCCGACTTTGTGGCCTTTGCAGATTTAAAATAAAAATAAAAAGACACAAAAATTAACCAGGACTTCTTGTGCGTTCCATTTGTCCTAGGAAGTTGGAAACCCTATAGCCCTCAGGAGGAACTTTTGACTGAAACAGCTCATTACCATAGTGAAACAGTAATAAAATACTGTTTATTAGCTTCTGTATTATCTGTGTCTCAATAAACTCAGTGGTGCACACAGTAATATCCACCCTCTATTTGTGGACATGATTCGTCAGCATTATCTGTTTAAAATACTGCTTTTTATGTGTTTGTATTCCAAAAGAGCAAGCACAAAAAAGGTTTGTCTGAAATTAGTTGGTAAAACCCCTTGTCATCAGGATCAGGCAGACTCACACAAGTAATGAGCGCAATATCACACGTGCAGTGTTTTTGTCCCGAATAGCATGAGTGCAGATATTGATTTTATACTACAGTTAAAGGCACAGTTCACCCAAAAACAGTTGATGGACCCCATTGAATTAAATAGTATGGAACGAATCACAAAGTATTGGAAGAAATTAAGGGTGAGTAAAGGATGACAGAATTTAATTTTTTTGGTGAACCACGCCTTTAATATTGTGTTATATTTTAGACACGATATTGACTGTTTTTGCTTAATTTTGCTAATGAAAAGATTTCCTATAAAGCCAGAGCAGAACTGTTGTTTGTCCCATTCATAAAGAGAGGCTTAATTCCTGAATGAATCAGCCGTTTGAACGGATCGAATGAATGAATGACTCAATGGCTGCATCTGAAATCACAAACTACCCCACAATATAGTAGGCGAAAAACAGTATGACAAAAGTAGTACGTCCAAATTCAGAGTACTCATAAAGGAGTACGCAAAACGTACCCGGATGTCGTCCTTCTTCCAGTGAGATTCTGAAGTGTGCATACGATGGACACTTTACTATCCCATGAGGCCACAGGAGAGGATTTATGAACGGCAGTGAACTAATGCTAGTAGGTCACGTGATAAGGGCAACATGGCAAATGTAGTATGTCCAGATTACATTCATACTATACACACTCGTACTATATAGAACATACTTTTTAGCGGTCTTGAAGTAATTACTTATTCAAAATAAGAGAGTATGTGATTTCAGACAGAGCCAATGATTTATTCATTTAGACATTTAACTCCACCTATTGGCAGTTTTAGTTTCTTATTTAGTGTATAATTTAATTAAAAATAATAATTTCATATTTTGGGGATAGTTTGCCCAAAAATGAAAACTCTGTTTATTTACATTTATGCATTTGGCAGACGCTTTTATCCAAAGCGACTTACATTGCAAATCAAGGTACATACTTTTAAATTCTTATCAGTTCTTGCTTTCCCTGGGAATCGAACCCATGACCATGGCGTTGCAAGCGCCAACACTACTGTTTGAGCTACAGGAACATAAAAGAAGATATTTTGAAGATTGTTGGTAACCAAACTGTGTTGGTCTTTAAATCTAAATACCCAGTCAGATGCAGCTTCTGAAAAAAAAAAAAAAAGGCCATTGTAGCCTATGTCACGGTATTGGACTCTTATTTTGAAATTATGTTCTGTTTCCCTTAGTTCCTGTATCCCTGCACTGTTTAGTTTCATTTTCCTTTGTTTCTAATTATGTCCTCATTTTTTTCCTATGGTTATGTATAATTATCAGCTGTGTTGTATTTAGTTCCTTGTTAATCCCTGCATAAATATACTCCCTGTTCTGTTACTGTTACGTGCAGGCAGGTACGAAGAGAGGTGAGAATCCAGTTGCAGTATTTATTGAAAACAAAAACAAAGATAAATCCAAATAGAGGGTCAAAACCAGGAACATGAGCAAAACAGGAACATAATCCAAAGGGCAGGAGTTTAACAGCTTCACAAAACATGCAAAGACAACAACCGACAAACCAAGACTGAAACACACTCCATGGGCCTGGCCTTCCATCCCTTTTTGGGGTTTTGTTAGGCTGAGAGCATCCGAAAGCCACACTTAACATAGTAATTCCCCATGTCTTGTTTGGACTTTTGTGTTAGGTTTTGTAGTCCTTTTGTTGATTTGTTCCCCCTGTTCATTAGTCTTGATTGTTCCCAGGTGTGTCGTGTTATATTGTCAGCCCTTGTGTATTTAAACCCCAGTGTTTCCTAATATCGACAAAATGAAGTATATTCAGCCTCATGTGCTTTTGTACAGTATGTATGTGCACAAAAACCTGAAAGCGAAAGTGCATTTTTTCATGAAATGCTGCATTTTGTGTCATGATGTATTTCGTTTGGTCAGGTTATACTCAGCGCCCCAAAACATCAAACTTTGTGAATGATGTGCAATCTAATTCCGCAGAAATCTACAGAGCTTTCTGTGAGCACAGAAGCCGTAAAGCACCTGGAAAACTCCCAATTCACAAATTCAAAGCCTCTCCTGTACAGCACAGGCACACGTTAAGGTTGAAAAGAGACGGATATCACTCACTCGCTGTCTTTGTGAAAGCATTACACAAGAATGCGCATCCCTAAGGAAACCACAAAGGTATTTAGCTGGAGACACTCTCTCTCTCTCCACACAACAATCTACCGCCATCTCTGCGATATCAGACACCTCCCAACCTCTCTGCTCTGTCTCTCATCACCGATGTGGTAACTCTATCTCCCTCCAGTGTCACTCACAGGACCTGGCTGTTGCGGAACTGCAGATTTTAACCACTCTCTTTCCGGAAAATGTTTATTTAGCTCTGTCTCTCGAGAGCTGCTTCCTCTCTCAGAGCTCAGCCTATGATCAATGACCCATCATATCCTCGTGGCAGTCCTCCTCAACCTTACGCATTATATCTCCTCTCTCTTCCCCTCTCTCTCCTTTTATTCCTTTCTCATTTGCTTTCGCCTGGCTGAAAGTCATTATATGCCCGAGATGAAAAAGTTGCTGTCTCCTCTCCACAAAAGCCTGCAGAGACTAGCGAAAGAATACACTGTTAATTTTCCGCAAAATGGCCATTGATGTTTCAGTGCATGCTGTAGTGGTTTAGGTTTGTCCACTAATAATTCTAGATGTGACACATTGTTTTCAGGCCCTGGTAGAAGATGTATAAGTCAACAAAGCAAATCACAATTGACACTATTTATTTTCTTAATAAATGTTGTTGGTTTTATTGTGACTGAATTATTAATGCACACATTATTTAAAAGAAAAACGATAGGGTCACACTTTATATTAGGTGGCTTTAACTGTACTATCATTAAATACTTTGGGCCCTATTTTAACGGTCTGAAACGCAAGTATCAAGTGCGAAACGCAACTTTGTGGGCGGGTCTTGGGCGCTGTTGCTATTATACCGGCGGGATAAATGATTCTTGCGCCCGACGCAAATCTAAAATGGGTTGGTCTGAAGTAGCTTCATTATTCATAGGTGTGGTTTGGGCGTAACGTGAAATAAACCAATCAGAGCGACATCTATCTATCTATCTATCTATCTATCTATCTATCTATCTATCTATCTATCTATCCATCCATCCATCCATCCATCCATCCATCCATCCATCCATCCATCCATCCATCCATCCATCCATCCATCCATCCATCCATCCATCCATCCATCCATCCATCCATCCATCCATCCATCCATCCATCGTAATAATGTATGATTTGCAAAAATGAAAACTGCTGCTTCTGTGTAGATGAGAGAATCAAAGTGTATCGTTGTGCACACGCTACATTGATTATGGCCAAGTATGCGCCCTTAAAATAGCATATGAATAACATGCGCAACGCGCCACTGACTTTAAACTAGGTTTTTTCGGTCAGTGGTGGAATTGTTTGCAAAATAGCATGAGGGAACGTTTGCGCCGGAACACGCCTCCTCTTTGCGCTGAACCGCCCCCGGGAGCGCAAGTGTATTTCTTAGTTAACCGACGTGCGTCTGTGGAGGGAAAAGTCTGCTGTGCAAAATAGGAATGATACATGTGTTGGTGTACAAAGTCAACTGCGCTGGCTGCAAGATAGGGCCCCTAGAGGTACAAGTCAGTACAAGACTGTGTACAGTATTTACCGTGTAACTAAAAGTTATTCTGGAAAATACACAAATTTATTGCTAATGAATTTGAGGTTAGGTTTAGGACATGGCATGCTAGACACTACAACTACTACTTCCACATTTTTTTTGACACAATTTTTCTGGCAGTAAAAGCAGAAACAAGAGGATAAAGCGGACATGACGCCATTGACATGCAACGCAATGAGGAGGGGCACTGGTTGCGAATTTCTCTGGGTTTAAACATTGTTGGAAACATTTGGGATGATGTAAGTACACAAGTGAACAAAATTTATAACACTATGCTAGTTTTTTTTTAGTTTTTATTATTATTATGTAAAAGTCTTACATATTGTGCCTTTAAGCATTTGATGATTGGACGAGCAGCTTTTAGAAAACACTAGTGTATAAAAAAGAGTGTTTTGAAAGTAAAACACTGTTTTCAAATGTATCCAGATTAATGAAGACGTAGGCCTTACATTCAGACCTGGCTCCATTTTTGGTATATATCAAACAGTTTTCACAATCCAATCAATTCCAGATGGATAAATTCACGTTTCACATTTTTTACATTACATTTCAATTACATTTAATCATTTAGCAAAATTAAATCAACAACAGCGCAACAATATGTAAGTGCTGTGACAAGTCCCTGTAAGTCTAGCACAGTACATGCAATTGTTTTTTAATAAATATAAAAAATAGACATACACCGATATATAATTTTAGTTTTTTTGTTTGTTTGTTTGTTTGTTTTTCCACTGAATACCCAGTTCAGCCTGGTCTATGTTAATACGTAGATATTAATATATAACATTTACAGGTACAAAATGTAAATTTTTGTATATTTGAATAGTTCTGTCATGACTACTCTCTGGAGATTGGTATGGTAATGGAGATTGGCATGGTAATTAATATGTTAATGTGTTTGTTCTTGGTGGAATAGATCTGCTACACTGCTGCTGCTGCAGAGCAAGTACAGAGACTTGCTACTGCTAATACATTCACAGACATTGCTGTGAGCATGTAAGATATGCTGCTGCTGCTGCACATGTAACCCTGTAGCAGATCTATACAGGTGGAGCTGGGGAAGGTGGAGGGTTTCTGAAAGCGTGCTGCAGACTAATACCAGCAACACCCTGGTACTTGTTTGAATGTTGAGCCGCAGCTCATTGGACGCTGATGCAACATCAACCAATCAGCTGTGCTATTTAGATAATTATGTGATCACTACCAAATGAGTCAAAGACTTATCAGCCTGCGCCATCTAGAGTTTCATGCCAGGACTAGGTAAATTCTGAAACGTACAATATGGACATATTGACACCATTTAAACCTAAACATTATTACGCATTTACAGCAAAATGCTCATCACTCAAAACACAGCATGTCGTAATCTGTGACGAAGCAGGCAAGAGTAAATAAGGATTTGTACGCATTTGTTTCTTTAAAGTTGTTGAAACAAACAAATAAATGTACGTGTGGTAGAACCACACCTTATGTAAAAATACACACCAATACTCATGAGATCACTGTTTCACTGCATCACATTATGGAAAAGTTGCAAAACAGGATGCAAATGGCAGTTCACATTCACTGTGTAGAAGGCTGACAATTTATTAAAATGTATATTAATGTTGTTTATGCTCTAAGCATAAAAAAATCCTGCATAATGTAATCTACATATAAATACACATATTGAATACATATCCCCTTGCCCCACACAAGCAGAATACTCACATGTAAGCAGAGCTAATGAGGGCACAGGGGCAGGACCTCTCTTCCTGTGCAGTTCAGATGTGTAGAGAATGAGCTAGTATCTTATATCTGGCACAGAAGACCTTCCTCATCCATCATCATCTGTTCACTGGCCTCTGAAGAAGTGCCTTAATGGGAAAAGATAATGGATTTTACACATAAGCCAACATGAAAAATTTGCAACCCAAAAATTTCAATTCTATATTACTGTTATTCATTTCTGAGTGAAGCAGGATATTCAAAAAGAAACAAATTTAGAGGAAAATGGGATTTCCAAACCACTCCTAGTGAATATACATCTTTGTAATCACACTCAGCTCTAAACTATTTCACCGGCTTGAAATTGCTCTAACGCAGTCAAAAAAAAGTAATGATGAAAAACTTGAAAATCATGTAGAAATGGTGGTCAAAGGATGTGGGAAGCTTGCAGAACGGAGCAATGTGTTAGGAGGTCACTGGTGGCATCAACCGAAAAGCAAAGTGGTTTCAGAGTTGTAACAATGGCATTTTGATAAATTATTATGAAGACATTTGCGGATTGCATTTAGCAGTCGTCTTTATCCAAAGTGATTCATAGCACAAAACACAAGTATATATTTTTTTCTCCTTAGTATAATGTGCACAGATGAATCACACACAGTAAGACCATTAATGTGTAAAAAAAAAAAACATATACTGTACATGCAGTGTTGACTTTATGTCAATCACTTAGACACTGACATAAATCTCAATATATCTGTCATATTAGAACATAATTAATCATAATTGCCCTTAACAGGCATTTAGGAAGATTTATGAGTTCCTCTTTGGGTTAGCTTCATTAAATCTATAGAAACCTGAATCATATTCTATCACATCACATTATATGACAAGTTGAGACATGTAATTTTACCATTTCACCCATTAATGCCTAGTTTCAGCAATAAAACTAAATATTTCAATGTAGATTTTAAATGAGGTAAAAAATTCACATAGCCCTTGTCATATTTGATTTAGACTAATTGCCTATTTTACTAATTGGCGTCTTATAATGTTGGATATGCCTTTACTTAAAGGTCACTGTAATTGCTTAAATTAGCAAGGATCATTATTCACATGATGAACTGCCATATATCTTGCTTGCCAAGACCATCACCATTATTTGAGAGTGAAACTCTATAGAGGAATGTTGATTGGACGCAGAAGGTGGTACAATGAGCAATAATCTTTATATAACTTTAAAAGGAATGCTTTGGTTCAAGTTAAGCTCTATTTACAGTGTCGATTAACACAGAAAAACACGACCCTCAGTTTGTAAAGCCACAAACAAACATTACCTTTACAGTTACAAAAGGATAGCCCCATGACTTGCGCATTATATGTTTACATAATGTCATGACAGTAAACACACGCCAACTTTTGCACACTCTTGTACACTTAAGGATACCAGAAAGAAACCGACATGGGCAAAGTACTACACAGACTAAACATCTATCCACCAAAATTACAGTATGCCTGTAATGCATAATAAGAAATGTATCCATCTAGAAGAGTATCTCACCACTAAACAGATGCTTCAGACATTTCCAGCTCAAATAACACAGTTTTGTATAGAATTAATACTTTTACTATTTAAAAACTCATTAATAACTACTTTTAATTACCAAAAAAGATCATTAAGCTGTGTCCCACATTTTTTTGTGCAATGATTTTCTTCCTTTCACAAAAAAAAAGCAAAAAAAAAAAAAAGCATAATTTTATTTTTTTAAATTATTTAATTATTTAATTTTACAATGCTGTGTTCACTGGCTACCCCAAGCTTCAACATAGATTACTAAAGTTTAACAAAAAATCAAACAAATACTTTCTTTAATTTATGGAAAATAAAAGTTTACCACGATAGGAAATTAAAACCAGAAACAACTAGTCAATAGAATATCAAAATAAGAGTCCTAGAACATTAAACATGGGGGAATCGTGACAACTATAGCGAGTCCATGTCAATGTAGCTTAATTTAGGCTACATTTGCAACCCTGTTCTTCCAAACATGTTACCTAAAATGTTTATTGATAGACATGTCCTTAATGCTACTTATGATAATATTGCTAAAATGCCAAACCTCACAGAAAAATACAGAAAACCTCATTTTCGTTTGACCTCATAATGTGGAATTCACAAAAGTGGATTTGCTCTATGATCCCCTTTAAATATTTCGGTAACACTTCACAATAAGGTTCATTAGTTAACGTTAGTTAATGTGTTAACTAACAAACTAATCATGAGCAATACATTTGTTACAGTATTTATTAATCTTTGTTAATGATAGTTAATAAAAATACAGCTGTTCATTGTTTGTTCATGTCAGTTCACAGTGCATTAACTATGTTAACAAACACAACCTTTGATTTTAATAACGTATTAGTAAATATTGAATTAATATTAACTAAGATTAATAAATGCTGTAGAAGTATTGTTTATTCTTAGTTCATGTTAACTAAGGTAATGAACTAATGTTAACTAATGAACCTTATTGTAAAGTGTTACCAATATTTCTGTTCCATTTGACCCAACATAAATACAAAATATACATTAATTTAAACATTTTATAGTAGTATGACTAATATGAATTTAATGAAACTTTAACATGCTTGTGTATAATTCAATATCACGTAAAACAGGTTTTAAGCACCGCCTTTCAGATACTATAATACACAAAAAAGTTAATATTAATATGAGAGGTGGACAATGAATATTGCAACTACCACCAAATATAGCGATGGGCGGCATGAATTTAAATCTGTTTGCTGATTGTAGTCTCAACTGGGCTTAGCAGCATCAACAGCCGGTTGTAGTTTCACTCACAGTAAAAAAACAACACAAGTGTAAAACTAGATGCAAAATCAAAGCTGTGCCATCTGTCGGCCAATTTAATTCTGATTAAGCAGATTATGTGGGTGGCCCTAATTCAATTCGTATCAAGTTTAAGCAGTTCAAAAAACAGCAGCTAAAATGGTCACATAAATACAGGCAAATTACATTTATCTTATCAATCAGATTGCTTTGTGTTGCTCTCTGCAGCCTGCAGTGAAGTGTTGCAGGAGTTCACCATATCAAGGCCTGACAGACGCAGGTGCGGAATACTTAGCGACCCATGATTGTCTGCATATCAAGACTCCCAGCGGATTTCTCTGCTAAATATTGGTGAGGTGAGCGGATAGGATTGTTTGCTGTGCTGAGAAGCTTTGATATGTGTGCTGGTATTTATTTCTACTCTTCTTCTCTATCAGTCCTGGCAGTCCTAGGCCACTCAGAGAGATATTGAAAACTGATGTGGGTACTAGACATGTGGGAGACATCGCTGCTGTGATGAATCTGAATCCCTTGCTCTAGATCTGTGTGTGCGCGCATGTGTGCTTGCCCTTGCTCAGCTCAGCTGTTTATTTATAGCTCCTCTACAGCTCAGAGCTCAACTCCCAAACGCTCCTTCTCATAAAAGTCTATTTCGGCATCTACACACACCCAAATCTCTCAAGTATTCATTTTTTGGAGGGAATTTCATGTTCTTTCTGTCTTTTTATTTTATGATTTCACACTTCTTTCCTTCAGTATGAGTGGCGTTTTTTTTTTTGTATGTCATGTTTGTGACAATATTTTCTAGCTCACTGGTTTCTGCCACATCATGATTGCAGTTATTATCTAGATCAACGTTTCTCAAATGGTGTTGTTTCAGAACAAGTGGTGACCCTACAGTAATAAAACCGAATACTATATAAAAAGTTAACATTTGTTCTTAAATCTATTAATATTAATAATTAATAATAATATTTATAAATTAAAATACATTAAGATAACTAAGACTTGATCCAACTATAAGCAATTATTTTTGAGTCATTTGCTAGATATGTGAATATACCTCTATAACTCTAGTGATATATATATATATATATATATATAGAGAGAGAGAGAGAGAGAGAGAGAGAGAGAGAGAGAGAGAGAGAGAGAGAGAGAGAGAGCGAGAGAGAGAGAAAGAGAGAGAAAGAGAGAGAAAGAGAGAGAAAGAGAGAAAAAGAGAAGAGAGAGAGAGAGAGAGAGAGAGAGAGAGAGAGAGAGAGAGAGAGAGAGAGAGAGAGAGAGAGAGCGCGTGTGGGTGTGTGTCTGTATATACACACTATATTTGAACTAATTTAGTTATTTAATGTTAATAAATTAAACTTTATCCCAAACAATTGATGTCTTATATATTATATTTTGATATAAGATTTAATGTGTTAACACTAGTTAACTGAATGTTAGCATTAACTAACAATGAAGTTTGTCATTTATTATTATTTATAATGTTTGTAATCCATTTAAATTTATATATATATATATATATATATATATATATTTTTTTTATTAACTAGCATTCACAGACTAATAGGCCTAAATGTTTTAGCAAATCTGTATATTGGCCATTATTCATTCATGTTATTAACAAATGAGACAAAAGTGTGTTAATGATTTTGCTACGGTTAGTTGCATTTACTGTTTGCATTTACCATAGTTATTTTTATTTTTTTTATTTTTTCTGCTGCATCAACCCCTTCAGACCAGATCTGTGACCCAGCATTTGAGAACCACTGATCTATTAGCATCTGTTAGTTTTCATTTTCCTCCCTTTAGAGTCAAGTTTGTCCTTTATCCATCTCGACCTAACCCTTATACTCTCACTGTGAGTGTCTCCAGATTAACAAAATGATAATAAAACCTTTACAAAAAAAAAAAAAAAAAAGGTACACATCCTCATGACTGGGCCACACCATCTTATTATTCAACTCAAGCACTGTCCATTCATCATCATGAAGTGACCTTAAAGTTATTGTCCGGAACCCTGTAAAAACTGGGTTAGCCGAGGGCTCAGTTGCACTTCCAACATGTCTCTTTTTAGAGCTTTTCCCATAATGCACTAAGGCAACCCTCTTTAGAAGAGCTCTTTTTACTGAGTGTCAAAAGCTGAGCCATGTTAGATCACCAAAGAAGTAGGAGTCATGATCACTTAGCGCTGTTAGATTTATAATTACTGTTTTGATAAGAACACAGTTTGCTCCTTGCACGCAGAACTGGTTGTGAGTCACACTACAAAAAGACTATAAAAAGCATTGGAGGCTACATGTTACATACTACATTACATGGCTATCCCACACTTGGTCACGATCATAAAGCTTATGCCTTAGAAACCAGTGACTGGAAAAATAGTGGCCTTTAACTTGTTAATGGACTGGCAGTTGCAGCATGATCGTTCTTGTATAAACTCCATGGTTGCGGAAGCACAAGATGGGTTTTACATGTGGTTCCCCATCCAAAGTCATTACCCCAAACCTACTCATAATTTAGATGATATCTTAGCTGTCGGTTTTGATGGATGGCTCATTTGGGAAGACTGTCTGATCATTCATCAGTAATTTGCAGGAACCTGTACGGTTACCAGATGTGCGATTAGATACATAATTATTCGGATCCTTCTCAGCCGCATTAAGCATCCCTCATTTTCATCCATCCGACTCGGTTGAAGAAAAACTTTCTTTTCCAACTTTTTTTTCTGCAGAGAAAATTAAGATCAGAGTTTGTAGTGGTGGTTAACATTAATCAAATCTTCAGTGCTCAATTATTCCACATAAATCACGTCTGAGTTCAAATGTGTCCGTGTAAGATGTGTGAAGAACTGTGAAGATAATTCTGCCAAATATCGAGCGTGCCCAAGTGCTATAGCCAAACCGGTAATCCATATCTGTCCCGTCTGTTCAAGACAGATGACCAAGGTTTCCTTATCATGCAGCCTGGTACATTCATGATTCAGAAACTCTACAATAAAACAACATACATTTGCCTTGGAAAACTTTTCTCGACTGCATGAACCGCTCATTAGTTCGAATTTCCAGTCTGTTGCAGATGTTCAGATGGCATGTGCTGTTGGAAAATAAATAGAGCTTTTTCTCTGGTGCAAGTGGTATTCGTCAACAACCTTAACCTCCTCTATTTCTCCTTAAGATGTATCCTGAGTTGTCAGATCTTGGCTGGGACTCTTTTCGGAATTACATCTCTGTCCATACGGGAGGCTGCGAGATTGATTAACTAATCCGTGCATGATTGATGCCCAAGCCTTTAGCATTTACCATGTGTTCCTGCTAAGCGCTATCAGCCATGTGCACCCACTTTTACTGGCTCTTGCATCCCAGGCTCCCCGTGGCCCTATCCTAGGCTGTCTTATATCATCACAGTGACCACTAAATCACTCCAATAGTTTAACCCAGGATGATTTATGTCAACGGTGGAACATTGCTTATACTGTTTATTTTGGTCATATTGGAGGTGATCTGGCTGAGCGAGGCCTCGGGAAGGTCAAACTGGAGGCTATAAATGCGAACGGAAATGTGCAAGGTGTGATTGTGCATGCGCGCTTAGGTATGACCATGTGCATTGTTGGAAAAAGCTTTTTTAATGCTATTTGACCACAAAAAAAAAAAAAAAAACTAAATTTATGGGACAGTCCATGTCAGACTTTTTTTTTTTTTTTCTGATATGAAATATGTTATTTCATTGTGAGTTTGGCAAGTGGTTTTTGAGATTTCAGGAGATTTCAAGTAGATAGGACTTGGCCTTGGATGCCCAAAATAGCTGCCCGGAGGCATTGCAAATATGGCCACAGAGTGAACGGACTTTCCTTGAAAAGGACTTTGGTGTAAAGCAGGGCTATTCAATTAGCTTCATTCAAGGGCTGGATTATTAAATCGAAATGTTGAGGAGGGCCGGTGGGTTTAGCTTATTTATTATTTACTTATTGAAACATAACAGTATCAATAAATAAGCTAAAGTAAACCTAAAAAAAGTATTGTACTGTATTTACTTGGAAATGTGGTACCCAACAGTATGCAGATTTATGAGTCTTTAATAAATAACTTATTTACAGCTATGTTTGGGGTGCCTTTTGGTCCAGATGGAGATGATTGGCGGGCCGCCAATTGAATAGCCCGGGTGTAAAGTTTATTAATTTTTTTTTTTTTTTTTAACTCTCGCAAAAGAAATCTAAGGTGGGTCTTGGTTCTGTGCATTGGTTGTTGATTTGATGTTGAGATGTGGCTGTTACACTCAAAAGCAGAGGCAGATGATCATGCTTGCAGGGATGGGTTTAAGCGGACTCAATGATAGGAGAAGTCTTGCATACATCACCAGATAAAATATAGAGTTTTGATTAAACGGGTATACTTACATCACTAGCAAATGATTGAGTTGAGTCATGGTTATATTAATCAATAAAAAAGGAAACATATGCATGGATTAATTGTCCACAATATGACATATAACATGCATTTAGGGTTTCATGCAATTTTTTTTATTATTATTGTTGTTTTAATAATTTTTGTTTACATATTAAACTAAGAAACTATACCACACGTTTTTATTTTATTTTATTTTTTTACATTGTAAAATGTATTTTAATGTTTTAAAACAGTGGTTCTGAACCAGGGGCCCATTAGAGAACCTTAGCAAACTTCCAAGGGATGACTTCAACATATTTAAAATAATAAATTATTAACTCTAATCTAAATTAAAATGCTAAAAAAAAAAAAACACATGAAATCAAGGTGTCAACTGAACTCATGTTTATTTTTATTTAAAATATTACACTTTAATTATTACAAAATAAAACACTTTTTTTATTGTAGATTATAATTTAGAATATATATATATCAAAATCCCACTACTTGTAATGCATCATACATTATATTTTCGAACTTTAGCTTTATCTTTTTTTAGGAAGTGTTTTAATGAGTAATATAATAACATGGAAATACCAAGTAAAGCCTGATATGATTTGCAATAATGATTACGATCCCTTTGCTGGCTTAGAATATATTAATTTATATAATTTGAATTGAGTATCAGGGCTTGAAAAGATCAGATTTAAGATGGATCAAAGTGCATCAGAAGCCACTAAGTAATCCTTCCTAACCTTTTCATGGCATTCAAACGATGCATGTCATTGATTGTAAGGTGATCCAGATCTAGCTCCTCCTTTCCTCTGAAGTGCTTCACATCTTCCTTCTGTATGCCTTCACGTCACATCCAGAGCTTTGACAATTCTCTAAGTTTCCCTTAGATCATTTTAGCTCTCCTCTTGACTCTACTTTAGCTCTACTCTAAGCCCCTCCTGCTTTTTTGAACGCAATTAATTTCATCTTCCGAAATGAAATGGCATGTCTGGAGTGCGATGTGAATTATTGAAGCGCGGTGGACTTCTGCCAGTGTCATTGAGGGACGGACTCCCGCAGCACTGCCAAAAAAGCCGTCCGCGTGGCACTGAAGCCACCATCCCGAAATTCACTTCGCTCGACGGGCCTGCTGATGGAACCATATGCTTACGCTACATCCGTGTATCTAACGTGTCATAAATCAAGTCTGGCGGTTTGTCTTGTGCTTCGCTGTTGTATGGAGCTAGGATATACCCAGTTTGACGTGCACAGGAACGCTTTTCTGCTAAAGTAAATTGCCTCACATGTTTTATGACAGCACATCCCCTAAAGCAGAACGCTGCTGCATGTCAAACAGTATAAGACACTCAGTTGCATTGATAATAAAAAGCAGGCAATTAAAGAGAACACGGATATCCAATACTTCCACAAAACATGTTTTAAACATGAGGACTTATGATATACAACTGAATCTATTTGATTTTATCACCACCCAGCAAGACAACTGTGTCAGTTTGATGCATTGACATCATTTTTACTTTGACTGTTTTTGGGGATTAAATGGATTTAGACAGCTTTGTGAGTAAACATCAGCTTTTATTGACCAGGTTTATTATTTACTTACCTTTGCTATGTTGAACCTGTCAGACTTTTTATTTCTAAGCCCGTGTTACCGGTTTATTGTGCTTAAAGATATTGTTTCTTGCTATTTGCAATAAATTGGTGTTTTATGGAATGTCTAGTGAAAAACCACCAGCAATAGGAACAATTTGACCGAGGCTGCGAGCAAGTGCTCTGGAACGGAAAAGGTCTTTTTCATTTCCTAAACCGGTTTGTGCTCACACCCTCAAACTGTGCATAATTCAGTACCATTGAAAGGGACAAACAAAGCCACATGACTGACTGGAACCGGTCCACAACTCAATGCTGATCCATCTTAAAGGCACACTATGCAAGATTTGTACCTTAATATAACAGCGTTGAAATCATTTCGATGGTAAACGAACTCGTAGTAGGGCAAAACCAGCAATGCAAGTTTGAGAGGTGGCGCCCTGCCAAATCTCGCGAGAATCACGACTTGCTTTACGGCACGACGTCACATACATCAACAACACATGAAGCAGCGTCTATGGAAGACACAAGCACACATTTCAGACGTGAATCATGGCAGAGTCAACGAAGAAAGCGCGGTTGGAAGAGTGCAGAGACGGCTCTGCGTGAGTGGTTTTACGAAAGTAACGTTAAATACAAGTACTCCCAGCCTTTAAAGGGTCATGAAACCCTAAACCAAATTTTCTGAGATTTTAACAGAAGTATGTGTGTTGAACACCATTGAAGACAATGTTAGCATCTGTTAGATTTAATAGTAGGGGGGAAATGGTTAAATGTTAGTTTTTTTCCGCTATTTTCATCTTCCGGGTTTAAAATCTTCATCGTGTCCACGTCACAGGCTGTGACGTGGCAGAGCACTATAGCACTTTGATGACTCATCGGTGTCTCATAATTATTCATGACTGAGTTTTCTTATCCAATGAGAAAAAAACTTGCTCTTAATTATTCATGACACCACGTGGAACTTTCCAATGACAGACATGTCAAACTGTGATATCGCGTAGTAGATGAGAGAGCAATGATGGGACGCGCATTTGTTTTCGTGGTGAAAAAGTTCCAGTGCATCTTTCCCGCGATGCTGCCAGGGCTAGACTCTGACTGAGGGCGGTTGGTTGGCCATCAACCACGGACACATCTAAACTATGTGTGTGTGTAGCAACCATTCAACGGGAGAATGGTGGACTGAGGGCGGTTGGTTGGCCATCAACCACGGACACATCTAAACTATGTGTGTGTAGCAACCATTCAACGGGAGAATGGTGGACTTCGGCCTTGTACACCAATGCAGGTTGCGTCTAGTGATGCGGTCCCGAGGACTTTTCTATCGCTTCAGAGGTGTGTGTGTGTCTAAAATGTAACCCTGACCGTTTTACTTGCCTTTTGTTAAATAATCACTCGTTATTAAAATTTAGATATTTCGATAATACCTCAAGTGTATGGAACGTATGCTTAATTTGTGAAAATTTCTATGTCACTGTCCATCTTTATTATGTGTGTTTAGGGGGCGCGTAGATCTAGGCTATGTACGGAACTTTTTTTTTTAAGCGGAAAATTTATTATTTTCAAATATATGCATTTATAGTGTGTATGAAACAATTTATATGTTTTAAATACAAGTATGATTACTGTAGGCTAATATATGTAGCAGGGCATTCAGTTACTTTTGAAAGGACAAAAATAAGTGTCCGTGTATTTCATTAGACTTTAACTTTGCCAGCTATAAAAAAATAAATGAAAAAAAATCTAGCATTTCCTCACGTTTTACCACTGATTTTTAGTGACAGTCGATATGCATGGGCCACTGGCGATGACAGTTTCCCCCCCTCCCCTCCTCCCCTCCCCTCCTCCCCTCCTCCCCTCTACCCCTCTACCCATCACTTTTATTTAGTAAGGACACATTAATTTGATCAAAAGTGACAGTATGTTACAAACGATTTTTATTTCAAATAAATGCTGTTCTTTTGAACTTTTTTTATTCATCAATGAATGAAGTATCAAGGAAAAAAATATATATTGTGGTTTCCAAAAAAAAAGAAGCAGCACAACTGTTTTCAACTTTGACAATAATAAAAAATGTTTCTTGAGCATAAAATCAGCATATTAGAATAATTTCTGAAGGATCATGTGACACTGCAGATTGGAGTAATGATGCTGAAAATTCAGCTTTGCTATCAGGAATAAATTACATTTTAATATAGAGTTATTTAAAAATTGTAATAATATAACACAATATTTCTGTCTTACCAACCCAAAACTTTTGACACTTTGGATAGCATTTGCCAACTAACTTGCACAGTAGTTTTACTGTGTTTTATGTCCTTTTATAGGTTATCAGTCTATGAATTGTTGTTGTATGGAAAAGAGCTGCACGAAGATTCTTCAAAATGTTTCCTTTTGTGTTACACTGAAAAAAATTACATAAATACGTAAATATGATAGTTTTTTATTTATTTTTATATATCAGTGCAGGATACACGAGATGCCAGTGTCCTTGTTTGGTGAGTGAGTTGAGGAAAAGCTCTCCTCAGTCATGGAGGATGAGGACTGAACTGAATTGGATCCTCAGCCTACACTTCTGTGCCAAGTGCCCAGTGCCCAGTTCCAACTGCTCTATTCCAACTGCACCGCGAGGACGCCAACTTCATTTTCCTGATTCTACTGCAAGAATATTACCCAATATTTACAGCTCAGGACTCACTCTCTCTCCCTCTTGTTCTCTGTCACCAACGTTTAAAAGAATTTAGTATGAGAAGCTGTTAAATGAGATATTATTTAATGAGACATGCAGCCAGGTTATGTTACACTTATGATGATTGCTTAAATTATTATAGTAAAAAAAAACAAAAAAACAATGTGCATTGAATGAGTAAATGTCACATAATTATTGGCTTTATATCACAAATCATAAATAAACATTACACTTTATATGCAATAGAATATAGCAGGGTTCCACAGCTCTGAAGAGACACTGTCCTGCAGAGTTTAGCTCAAACCATGATCAAACTCACCTACCTGCAACTGTATAGGAACTCTGAAGGCCTTGAGCATGTTCAGGTGTTTTGACTAGGGTTGGAACTAAACTCTGAAAGGCAGTGCCAGTGGCCCTCCATGATCGGATCTGAGGAACCCTGTTTATAGATATCCGCTTTGTTTATTAACAACATGCTCATGTACAGGCAAATCCGAGTTATTACGCACAAAATCCAGAGCTGTAAAATTTTCTAGCGGTAGTACAAAAGTAAAGCACAACTTCCCATCCACATAAACAGCAGATCTCTACGTAATGGCATCTGATGTCCAAATGAAACATACTTTTTGCATACATTACATTTTTGCCTGGAATTGAGTTGGTGGTGGTGCATCTGGTCCTTCATTCTTATGACTTTCTCATTTTGTGCTGCCGCATTTAAAACATTGAGGGGCATTCAGAAAAGTTATTAGTAACACTTTACAACAAGGTCCTATAAGTTAACATTAGTTTATGCATCAATTGATTTTATTTTTTTACAGTATTTATGGTATCATATTATTTCGATATAGTCCACTTTAGACATTCTACTAACAATAACTAACTTTGCAACTACATGTCAACTACAAGTCATTAGAGTATTAGTAGACTGTCGGCTTAATACCTGTGAACACTTTATTATGATGCTCTCCGAACAGACATTATACGTTCTAAGTAACTTTGCAAGCACATGTCAACTAGTTATATAACCATAACCCTACCAGTTTGCTAATACTCTAATGAGAGTTATTCAGGGTATATGCAGGAATCATAGAGATGAATTTACTACCTTTTACTACCTTTTTTACCACCTCCACAATATTTTTTACTACCAACACGACATCAAGCAGCAGCCCTTTTTTGGGGGGTGTGGGAGGGGTATGCAAAGCACCACACCCATCATACATATTAGGTACACTAATGTTTAATTGTGATCATTAAGTATTGTCATTGTCAATTATGTTTTTTTTTTGTAGTGTCGAGTTGAGTTTCAGTTGTCCTTATCTTAACCCTAGCTCTGGAGTTATCCTAACCATAGCCCTTAGCCCTAATAAGGTGAATAATAACCTTGGCACTTTGTCATTGCTATCAACTCCGACTCACTCAGGGTTCGACATTAAGCCTTTTCATGTGCTTGTCCTTTGGACAAGTAAATCTGTCATTCACTTGTCCGAGTAAAAAAGTTGCTTGTCCGGAATTTTTTTGGTGTGTGTGTGCTATAAATATAATTTATTCTGAAGAAATATCCTCATCTGTGTTCAATCAGCAGATATATTTAAATCTGCATATTGTCATATCTGCACCTTTAAAGGGCTTTAAAGGTGCAGATATGGTGCCCCCCCTTATTAGAATATCCTAATAAGATATAGGGCTGTTGTTACCCTAGGTAGGGCTGATCAAATTAAATCATTTACACTGAAAATGTACAACTGCATTAAATAATGTTATGAATATGAGATCGTTTTAAATATTTTGGAATATACAAATAAGAAACGTTGGAAAGAATGATACTTTTAAACATGAAAGTAAACCGCCAGTAGGAGGCGGCAGACGACCGTCTTAATGAGTGAGTCATTGAGTCATTCATTCAAACGATTCGTTCAAACAACTGATTCATTCAAGAATGAGACATGTTTATGAATGGGACATTGAATCTTTGACTCAGCCAATTCGTTCAAAACGCTGAATCATTCAGTAATGAAACACGGTTAAGTGTTGCTGTGAGATGCGTTATGGTTCTGCTGTGATCTTTGTTTGGAACTATTTTCGCGGCTGAAACAGAACAAAAACAGTCAATATTGTGTCTAAAATGTGAGTGACTTAATTCGAACTGTTTATTGAACTGTTGTATGAAAGCAATGTCACATTTTCAGTCGTGATGGTATTCAGGAAAACGGCACTCGTCGTGTGAGGTTGCTAAACTGTATCATATGTTAAAAATATTAAAACACATTTTGAATTTTGGCACTGGCAGTATGTTGTTAACTGAGTTTAAACTGAGTTTACATTTGTTTGGACTTCTCGAGAGGCTGCGCGAGCCTCAACAGCGCAACCTTGTTACCGTCAGTAATATCCACTATCGATCGCAACTTACAATAAATATAATACAAACAGAATCATTCTCTCATTTTAGTGATTCCCTAGTTATTTTTTTTTTTTGTTATTGACGTTTAATCAGGCTACTTGTCCGGTCGGGCAAGTAAAATTCTCTTTTACTTGTCCCTTCAAAAAATCCACTTGTCCCGGACAAGCGTTAATGTCGAGCCCGTCAGGTCCTGTTGTTAGCACCGTATATATTTTTAAATTATGCTAGATTAAGTTAAAATATGGAGACACAAATATTAAGCAAAAAAATGGAAACTCATATATTGAGGTGGTGATGAAAAATTTACTACCAAGTCAAATTGCGTTTGTTACCTTTTACTACCTTTCAAGGGCCTTAATTTTGGTAGATTCTTTTTACTACCTTTTACTACTTTTTACTACCGCGCGGACACCCTGTTATTTGACATGTAGTCGCTCTCTAATTGTCTAAAGTGGACCATCAAAATAGAGTGTAACGAGCAGTTTTCCACAATCGCCATGATTTTTGAGATGATAATGATAGAGTGATTATGTACCTCTGCTAAGAATGTCATACTGACTTCAAGAATTCCTTTCAGAAGAGTCAAGTAGTGTGAAATTCCATGGCCAGTGATCACTCTTGTACAGTGAGCTGTTATCTCACTGCCTCTATGCTGACTCAGCTCTGTGTAAATTTATTTCAGATGTCCATTCAGAAATAATTAGATTTTCAGTGTCAATGACTTTCTCCTCTGTACTTCCATTTAGGTACTTTTCTTGTTCTATTATGCAAGAAAAAAAAAAAAATGCTCACCTTGCTCTGTTCTGTGATGCGCATTCGTGACGTCAACGTAATACACAATTACGTTGAAAAGATCACGCTTGACGTAGGCGGAAGTACCGAGTCAGTGTTTACAAATGTGCGGAAGGAGGACCATATACACATATTCAAATGTCTTTGTGTCAGTTTATCATTTAAAATGCCCATTTCGTGTGCGTATCCTGGGTGTTTTAATATTAAAAAGCCTAAAAGAAAATTTTCGTCAGGACAGAAAAGCGTGACCTTTTCAACGTAATTGCGTATTACGTGACGTCACGAACGCGCATCACAGAACAGAGCAAGGCGAGCATTTGTGCTTATAAAACTTAAACTTTTTTATTTATTTTTGAAATGACCAATCGTTTCGCTAGATAAGACCCTTATTCATCGTCTGGTATCGTTTAAAGCCCTTTGAAGCTGCACTGAAACTGTCATTTGGACCTTGAACCGTTTGGGGCCCATTGAAGTCCATTATATGGAGAAATGTTTTCATCAAAAACCTTAATTTCTTTTCGACTGAAGAAAGAAAGACATGGACATCTTGGATGACATGGGGGTGAGTAAATTATCAGCAAAAGTTTTTTTAAAAGTGAACTAATCCTTTAAGAGCGATTCGGGACCGATCTGAGAGCAACTCTGAGAAAGGAAAAGACAAGAACTTTCATCTTAGTGAGGAGGTGGGGCTGACCCCGTTGCTACGTATGACAGAATCTTTTGAAGACTGTGATTGGTTGGTTGTCCAAGAAGGAAAAAAAAGAGCAATTTTAAGTATAGGGTCTACACACACACACACACACACACACACACATTATATATATATATTATCTATATGTATATAAATCCTTTTTTTATTTACCATGCTGTTCATTTCCTATAAGGTTGGCTTATAATGATAAAAATTGTTCCACTCTTTCCAATTACACTGCTTGCTGACATGTCTATTTAAGTGGTGGTTTGAATGTTGGTTTTAATGTAGCAAACATGGAATCAAAAACAAGAAGGACGAGAAAGCCCGACTGGACAGAGGAACAGTGTTTACTGTTAGCCCATTTAGACAAGGTCATCCTTAAAGGAAAATTCGGGCCGGGTGTCAGCACAGGGCAAGAAGCAGACGTGGGAGCTTATAGAGCAAATTATTAACGGTTCATTCCCCCTGATTGTGCGCACCAGGAAAGCCTGCTATATTCATAAATGCAGTTTTTTGAGCCTGCAAGGTGGGAATGTCCAGTGGAAACGAAATGAACTGCAACACAATAAGAGGTTCTGAAAGTGCTGTAATTGTTTGTGTGATCACTCTGCTTACAGAAGGTTGTGACAAACCCAAATCATCACTGCTGCATTGTTGCATTTTCCCAGTTGCCAAATATCTTAATGTAGTGATTACTTTCATTTCTGGCGCTATGGCATTTCTGCGCTGTGTCGAGGAGATGTTAGCGTGTCTCTAATAAGATCTGTCACAAACATGATCCCTGCACGATCTCACTGTCATCCATTGTCTGCAACACATTTCTTCTCCTTCGTCTTTCTGCCATTTTCTCCTCTGCTAAAGAAACTCTTAAGCCTCTTAAAAGTCCTCATCCGTACTCCTAACAATTTTGACCTTAAGACCTCTATTAAGGGTTAAGATGCTTTCTGAATTACTTTTTTCTTTACTAGGATTTTTATTTAATTTTAAGAATAAACGGCCACGTTTCTAAGAATTTTCTTAGAATTTTGTCACTTGGAGCTACTCTTTGCATTAAGACTTTTTATGAATACGGGCCCAGATGTCAGTAGTATTAGGGCATCGGGGGGTCTCTCGGTTTTGTGAGACACTGAAGAGGTCTGCAGGTTTAGTTGTGTTTGGGAGGTTGTATTATGATATATAGACAGATTCAACCCTGCTCAGCCTGTCACCCAGGAAGCCACTGGAGCCCCTTGGCATGTCAAGCTTCTGGTTTGACTTAATATACAGGAAAAATATAGACATTCCTCTAGGCCTGGGGAAATGATGTACCGGTAAAAATACTGATAAGGATTAGGATGGGACTTGCTGCCCTTTTTTATGTGGGTACTGTAAGCCAGAGTCGATTCACAACAGACAAGTGATAAAGTACTAAAGTATTTTTGCGCATAATCAATTTACAAAAATAAAGAAATATAAAAATACGAAATGTATACCAGGGCTCAAAAGATTGAAATAATTAAGAATGTAGTAATCATTTTGAAAGAAGTCTCGTATGCTCACCAAGGCTGCATTTATTTGAATAAAAGTACAGTAAAAACAGTAATATAGTAATAACGATAACACCTCTCACCAGACACGTTATCCCCCTCTCTCCAGCATCACTTCTGTGCTTCTCAGAGAAAATTGAAGAAAGAAGAACTGGTGTATGCTGGAACCAAACTATCCCACTCTATTGCTGTGAGCCCCCAGATATCAACCAAAAAACGGATGGCCCCGCAACCACCAAAGCCCAGCTCGTCCTCCCCCTCCTCCTGTGAGAGCTCTTCGGCCTCTGCCACAACGCCAGGGCCCACACCCTCCTCCATCGCCTCTAGGTGAACCAAAACAGCTCTCAGTGATATGTTTCGGGTCCCCGCTATGATGAACAGTAACTTTCTCAAATGTTCACAGAACAAGCAGGAACCCAGTGTGCCTGTATCTTTCTCTATTTCTGTTCTATTACATGATAGAAAGTCTAAGGCCTTCTCAAACCCATCTAATCTGGTACCTATTACACGTCAAACTAAGATTGCTGTGGGGACAAAAAGTAAGACTGTTAGGCTAACACTTTTAAACATCCGCTCACTTAAAAATAGATCACTTCTAGTCAACGATTTAATAACCACAAACAACCTGGATTTTATGCTTCTAAATGAAACATGGCTAGAAGACAGCTGCAGTGCAACAGTCCTCAATGAAACATCCCCTCATAACTTTACTTTTATAAGTGTCTATAGAGCTGTTAAGAGAGGTGGGTGGTATCTGCTCTATTTAAAGATGTCTATCAATGTAAGAAAGTATCATTTGGGAATTACCTGTCTTTCCTAATATCTTGGTATTATGTTAAAAGGTGCTCCACGCATTCTACTTATTATTTACAGGCCTCCAAAATACTCTCCAGCCTTTGCTGAGGACTTTACAGAACTGTTATCAACAATTTCCACAGAGTTTGACTGTTTTGCCATTGCTGGAGACTTTAACATTTACATAAATAATGCAGAAACTCAACAGCAGTGCAAAATATGAAAAGACAATACAGAAAAGCAGAGCGCATGTAGTGGAAGACAAAACTCATTCATGCTTTCAATTTGGAACTAGGCAAAGCTAGACAGACTTTCTTCTTGAATATTATAAACAGCAACTTAAACAACACACGCACTCGTTTTGCTACTGTAGAGAGACTGACACTTCGCTTAAAAACTGATTCAGGCAAATTATCGGTGCTGGTACTACTCGACCTCAGTGCTGCATTTGACACTGTCGATCATAACATACTTCTTGACAGGCTCGAAAACTGGGCCAGGCTTTCTGGGATAGTCCTAAAATGGTTCAGGTCATACTTAGGAGGGAGAGGTTATTATGTGAGTAGGCTCAAGGCTCAATTCTTGCGCCACTCCTATTCAACCTGTATATGCTCCCAATGAGCCAAATAATGAGAAAAAAACAAATTGCTTACCACAGCTACTATGCAGACGACACACAGATCTACTTAGCCCTATCGCTTAACGATTACAGCCCCATTGACTCCCTGTGCCAATGCATTGATGAAGTCAACGGTTGGATGTGCCAAAACTTTTTTCAGTTAAACAAAGACAAGACTGAAGTCATTGCGTTTGGAAACAAAGATGAAGTTCTCAAGGTGAACGCATACCTTCACTCTAGGGGTCAAACAACTAAAAATCATGTCAGGAATAGTGGTGTGACTCTAGAGTCAGACCTTAGTTTCAGTAGTCAAAGCAATAACTAAATCAGCATACTATCATCTGAAAAATATTGCAAAAATTAGATGCTTTGTTTCCAGTCAAGTCTTAGAGAAACTTGTGCATGCTTTCATCACCAGCAGGGTGGATTATTGTAATGGACTCCTCAATAGACCAATTTTGTGTTTGTAAACAGCAATGACGTATTTTGTGGGTGGGTTCGAACTGGTGGCAGAAAGTGAAAGCTTTGTAGTAGCGGTGTCAGGTTTCAGCGGTAAAATCAAATTCAAACCATAAGAATATGGATCATGGAATATGGAATATGGATAGAAGATCGATTGTCTTACATTAACAAGCTAACGCTTAGCAACGGGGTGAGGTTTCCTGACCCGTACTCTCTCGGGGCAATGGGTGAGAGATCCAGCTAAATGGCCAAAGCTGCAGTGGCCGGACATCTTCTTATACCTGGTAGAAAAACCCAGCGTCTACACTAAAGAAAAACTAAAGGCATACAAGTCTCTTGACACATACAACTTTGTACTTTGTGGTCATGTCCAGGATCTCGAATATCAATAATTGTCTCATGACTTTTGTGTATTACGAACCGACACTTTGCCTAGCCAGTGGCAAGGACACAAAACTCAACTATACAAAACGTGGGCTATTATTAACAAATCAAACAACTGCATACTGACTGCAACTGAACTGCAGTTGTATGGCTGGGTACGTATTAACTCCTTTTCATTATCTAGATCTATTGTTTACATCAAATTCATGCTTTAATGTAGGCTAATCAACATCCAATAGAACAAGACGACATTTTTGTGGGGAGTCTCGCCCAATTCACTCATAGATGTTTGTTTGTTTCTGCTGTTTTTCTGCCACCACACAGCTGCAAGTGACGTAACTGTGACGTCGGCTCGAAATTGGTCTATGGCCTTCCCAAAAAGTCAATAAGACAGTTGCAGCTCATACAGAACCTGAAAATATGAACATATCACACCAGTCCCCAGGGCTTTACACTGGCTCCCAGTTACATTTAGGATTGATTTTAAAGTATTATTACTGGTATATAAATCAATCAATGGCCTAGAACCTCAATACATTGCAGATATGCTCACTGAAACCTAACAGATCACTCAGATTATTAGGATCACATCAGCTAGAAAAACCAAGGGTTCACTCTAAGCATGGCGAGTCCGCTCCAACAGTAGTCACATTCAAATCCAGACTCAAAACACATCTAGCTGTGTTTTTAATGAATGAGCACTGTGCCGCTGTTCGTCCGACTGTTTGCACTGTATTTTATTTCCTTTTATTCTAAACTGGTTTAATTATTCTTAGTTATTTTGATTATTTTAATTCCTTCTATGTAAAGCACTTTGAATTACCATTGTGTATGAAATGTGCTATATAAATAAATTTGCCTTGCCTAATATGGTGAACTTTTGTTTTGTTTGTTACTTTTGTGGAAACTGCAATACACTACCATTTTAAGTTTGAAGATCTTTTTTTAATAGAAATATGCAGCCTGCAGCCTTTAAACTTCTTTCAAAACATTTTTTTTTTTTTATTTATTCCAAACTTTTGATCCCCAGTATTACAAAAATGCTAAATACTTAATATATAATATTGTAATATATTTCTGCATTGTGAATATCCAACCCAATCTCACGTCAATTTGAACGAATGTTACGAGGTGGCAAATTCGTATGAATTCATACGACCTCACTTGTACGAATTCCTAAGATTTTTGCTAAAACATATTTTATGAGTTCACTTTACGAGAATTGTATGAATTCGTACGAATGACCTACAACTAAACCTACCCATCACTGGGGTTTAGACAAATCGTACGAGTGAGGTCACCTTTTACTCACTCGTACAAATTGGTCGTGAGATAGCATTGGAATATCCAGATTCTGGAATTCTACTGGACTTTAGAATTTCAATGACAGTGTGAAAAATTTCAGGAATATATATTGTGAGACATTGCTGACATTAAAAGCAGTCTTACGTAAATTTGGCAGCAGTGACATTTTTAATACTGCACAAATGCAATGCTATCATATCACATCCTTATACAAGACTGACTGAACTGATTTATGAATTTGGATGTATTGAAGGACAGAACACCTGGATGATGGTGATCTTATGCAGATAGTAAAAGTTTCTCTCTTTAAATAGTGCAGACTTTGAGAGTTTTAAGGTTCTGCTGGCTCTGATCCAGCTCAACATTGCAAGGGCTTTTCAGGTCTGCTAGAGCTCTCATCCATTACCAAAGCAAGTCATAAAATGGCAGAGAGTTCATCCATTTACATGCACGTCTGAGAATAAACAAGCCCCACACATTTAAATTTAAAAGATCACTTAGGAGGAGTATTTCGGTTCACTTTTACTTTCCTTGATGTATGGACCATTTGATTCAGCCAAATGCATTATGTATTTAGCTAAATCACTAAATCATATAAGCTTTTCCCCCTTTTTCCCTGCTTCATATAATAATAATATTAATACATACGTGAATATAAATATGTGAAGCATAGATTTGCCATGTATTTCTGCATAAATTGGTCATACAAAATTCACAGTGCAAGGTAGAAAAATATGTTAACCTGGATTTGAAAAACTAATTGACCATCCTTTGGCAGCAATAACCTCCTCAAAATGTTTCCTGATGTCAGTGCTGCACTACACCGTGTTCCAAATTATTATGCAAATTATATTTTACACTGATTTTCCTAAATAGTCGATGCAAATGACAGTCAGTATAATTTTCAAGTCACCAACCGTTAGGGTATAAGTCAAATTTCACTGAACAAACCACCCAACGAAAACAGTTTTTTTTTTTTTTTTTTAAATAAAAAACTCAAAATGCACTGTTCCAAATTATTATGCACAACAGAGTTTGAAAACATTGTATAGGTTGTAAAGAACTGGAAATGGTCATTTGTTGAATTTGCAGCATTAGGAGGTCATATTTACTGAAATCAAAAGCTATTTCAATCAAACACATCTTAACAGGGCAAGTTAAATGTTAACAAACCCTTTTTTGATATCACCTTCACAATTCTTGCATCCATTGAACTTGTGAGTTTATGGAGTTTCTGCTTGAATTTCTTTGCAGGATGTCAGAATAGCCTCCCAGAGCTGCTGTTTGATGTGAACTGCCTCCCACCCTCATATCTATTGCTTGAGGGCGCTCTAAAGGTTCTTAATAGGGTTGAGGTCAGGGGAGGATGGGGGCCACACTATGAGTTTCTCTCCTTTTATGCCCATAGCAGCCGATGACACAGAGATATTCTTTGCAGCATGAGATGGTGCATTGTCATGCATGAAGATGATTTTGCTACGGAAGGCACAGTTCTTCTTTTTGTACCATGGAAGAAAGTGGCCAGTCAGAAACTCTATATACTTTGCCGAGGTCATTTTGACACCTTCAGGGACCCTAAAGGGGCCTACCAGCTCTCTCCCCATGATTCCAGCCCAAAACATGACTCCGTTGAAAACGTTGCAGCCTTATTGGGACATGGTGGCCATCCACCAACCATCCACTACTCCATCCATCTGGACCATCCAGGGTTGCACGGCACTCATCAGTAAACAAGACTGTTTGAAAATTTGTCTTCATGTATTTCTGGGCCCACTGCAACCGTTTCTGCATTCTGTGAGCATTGGTTGGGGTTGGCCGAACAGTAGGTTTATGCACAACTGCAAGCCTCTGGAGGATCCTACACCTTGAGGTTTGTGGGACTCCAGAGGCACCAACAGCTTCAAATACCCGTTTGCTGCTTTGTAATGGCATTTTAGCAGCTGCTCTCTTAATCCGATGAATTTGTCTGGCAGTAACTTTCCTCAATATGCCTTTATCTGCACGAACCCGTCTGTGCTCTGAATCAGCCACAAATCTCTTCACAGTACGATGATACCGCTTAAGTTTTCGTGAAATATCTAATGTTTTCATACCTTGTCCAAGGCATTGTACTATCTGACTCTTTTCCACAGCAGAGAGATTTTTTATTTTTTTTTCCCATATTGCTTGAAACCTGTGGCCTGCTTAATAATGTGGAACATCCCTCTTAAGTAGTTTTCCTTTAATTGGGCTCACCTGGCAAACTAATTCACAGGTGTCTGAGACTGATTTCAGTGATCCAAAGAGCCCGGAGACACAATACCATCCATGACTTTGAAAAACAAAATATTTAATGTTTATGACACTTGATTCCAATTTGCATAATAATATGGAACGCGGTGTAATAATTAGTTACATTTATATAGCGCTTTTTCTGAGACCTCAAAGCGCTTTACATAGAAGGGGGGAATCTCCTCAACCACCACCAATGTGCAGCATCCACTTGGATGATGCGACGGCAGCCATATTGCGCCAGAACGCCCACCACACACCAGCTTACTGGTGGAGAGGAGACAGTGATGAAGCCAATCAGTATCAGTATATGGGGATGATTAGGAGGCCATGATGGACAGAGGCCAAGGGCCAAGGGTTGTATATCATAAGTCCTCATGTTTAAAACATGTTTTGTGGAAGTATTGGATATCCGTGTTCTCTTTAAACCCCTACTCTTTCGAAAGACATCCTGGGATTTTTAATGACCACAGAGAGTCAGGACCTCAGTTTAACATCTCATCCGAAGGACGGTGCTCTTTTGGCAGTATAGTGTCCCCGTCACTATACTGGGGCATAAGGACCCACACAGACCACAGGGAGAGCACCCCCTGCTGGCCTCACTAACACCTCTTCCAGTAGCAACCTGGTTTTTCCCAGGAGGTCTCCCATCCAGGTACTAACCAGGCTCAGCCCTGCTTAGCTTCAGTGGGCAACCAGTCTTGGGCTACAGGGTGATATGGCTGCTGGCAAAGTGTAGTGTCAGGAAGAGTTTTCCACCATTCCATTCCTTTTTTTACAAAACTGTTTCACTTCAGCAATATTATTGTTGTGAATTGCTCTCCTGAGATCACAGCAAAACATCTTTATCGGGTTGAAAACAGAACTCTGACTGGGCCACATCAGAAGACATATTTATTCTGTTGATTTATTGCTCTTGCTGTTCTGCAGCCTGTTTCATGACGCAACTTACACATCAACTGGTCTGAGGCCCTGTTTACACCTGGAATTGAGATGCGTTTTAGTCGATCAGATCACAAGTAGACGAGGGAGACACAATCCCATTTACACCTGATGTTTTAATCCATCTCTTTTGTCCACTTTCAACCATTTCTGTCCTTATTTCTTCGAAGGGAGAGTCCATGAATGGGTGAGTGTATGGACTTTTTCAGATTTGTCGATCTAATGGACGAAATAAGCAAATAAGAAATAAGAAAAACATACAGAGAGCAGCTGCTTTGTTTCTGCTCTGACAGCTGCAATACCATGCCGAAACGGTACGTGTCAGAAATCAGGAATGGTGAGAGAACTTTGAGAAGCTTCGAAACTTCTGCGAATCATTGGTTTAGAACCAGTGATCGGAGCAGGTATCAAACTGCCAAAGTCACGTGAGTTCAGTAAACGAGGCTTCGTTACGAGTCATAACTGTTTCGAAATGATTCAAAATTTCAATGTTTCGCTACTAGGGGTGATCTAATGAACATACAGTTGACTTAGATATGATTTTTTTTTACCTGATCTTGGTTACATTTTATATATTTGTTATACATTTGGATATAAAAAAGGAAGAGTTGCAGTCTCTTATTGGTCTGTTAGCTCTCCATAAAACAAACAAAACATGCCCTACAATTTTATAAAAATATCACATATTATAAAGACACTTGCATTAATCTCATTTATTAGATTGCACCTTCATTAAAACATTTAGAATTGGTTTGTAAAATGTGTTTTTATAATTGTGCAATTGTGAGAAATAAACTCACAATTGCGAGAAATAAACTCACAATTGTGAGATATAAACTCACAATTGCGAGAAATAAACTCGCAATTCTGACTATTTCTCTTTGACATCTTTTCTTAGAATTGTGAGATATAATTGAGAGTTATAAAGTCCAATTCTAAGGAAGAAAAGACTCCCAATTGGGTATTATAAAGTCAGAATTGCTAGATCGAAACATGCAATTCTGACTTTTTTTCAGAATTGCGAGTTTATTTATTGCGATTGCGAGTTTATATCTCACAATTCTGACTTTATAACACGCAATTGCTACTTGATATCATGCAATTCAGATGTAAACTCACAATTGTGAAAAAAAAGAAAAAAAAGAATTGTGAGATAAAAAGTCGCAATTACCCTATTTATTATATTATTTCCATAGTTTTCACTGCATTTACACTGTTCTGGGCTGTGTTTACCAAAAGCATTGTAAGTCTAAGTTGATCGTAGCGACCATTGCTGGAAATTGTTCTACAGTCCACTTAGGCTTACAATACTTTTGGGAAACACAGCCCTGACCAGCAGGGCTTAACAGTGTGTGGCGTTATGAGCACTTCGGAACAGTGAATCATTTTGCGAAGCAGTAGGTTCAATTGAACCAAAGTTTAAACTTAGGTCTACAGGCCCAACAAAGTTTAAATCTCAACTGGCTAGCGTGCGTCCCATAATCTTTAGGCATTAGGCCAGTAGGCAGACAGTAAGCAGTCTTTTTGTGGCTGTTCAACACATGAGGTGCTACGTTATGCTACGAAAGCAATCCGATCAAATGTGTTTTCGACTACCTCTGGAAGTGCTTAAAAAGTGGAACAGCTCAAAACGTTTGAGACCCTGTTTACACCTTTATTTAGCATCGTCTATGTGATCGGATTGACGAAAAGGCTTCTTAATACCAGATGTAAACAGGGCCTTAGAGATGCAGTTAAATTCTACTGCAAAATTTACTGATAAACTTGGGAATTTTTTTTTTTTTTTTTTGGGATATTATTTTTGGGATTTTTTTTTGGCAGTTCTAGGTAGCCTACTTTTTTATCTCTCCAGTCAACAATTCTTAATCTCATATTCTGAGATGTGTTGTTCAATGGATGGTTTATTGTGAATAGCGAACTCATTGTTTTTATAAGGCAGAGAGGTTCAGCTGATGGAGAAGTCATTAGCCTACAGGTTCACATACTTTTCCACCCTGAGCAATGAATGTATACACAGTGTGTTCAATAAAGGCAGTAAACTGAACAATAGCTATGTTTCCATTCAAAGTCGTTTGAGAGTTGTGAGAGTTCTGGGAGGGAATCACACCCAACTATTTTGATGACAGACATTGGCTCAGGCATTTCGGAATGACCAAACTGACATTTGAGATGATGTGTAATTATTAAAAAGCAAAAACTTTTTGGGAGCCATTTGGATGTGTGTTAAATATGCAGATGAATATGCATGGAGGATATTATATTCTGTTCTGCTTCCTCTCACATGTTCGCACGAGAGGATTGTACAGAGATAACAGTCACATGTTAAGGCTACACTCTTCCATATCTATGTTGACCATGCGTGACCTTTTAAAGAGAGACATGTGGAATTACAAGCAGGTATTTTCAGAGTAATGCAGATAGTTTGTCCATGAAATGTAAAATTAAGGTAGTGTTTTGTACTTTCCCCCATAGTTAAAATAAAAATAATGCTATTTATAGCAAATAATAATAATAAGCAATAATGAAGTGTAGAATGATTCCCAGGTTTATGATGCAGTTTCTAACCCCCTTCAGTGCTCTCCAAATATGATCATTTCATTACAGCTGACTTTTTCAATTTGCACCATTTTGTTGGGTCATTTCTGAGTTAAGGAAATAATTTGGAAAAGCAGTTCACAAAATGGCACCATTTGATACACTGCCCTGCATCTGTGCCAGACAGTGTACTATTCAGTTGTGTTTCCCCCAGCATAAAATATTGCACTTAAAATCAATTAAAGTCTTTCTGTTCCAAGATAATATTATTCTAACTTTTTGTGCTATAAGTAATATTTCAGTGGTAATATAACTCTGCAACATTCTAGTAAATATCTGTAGTTAAATATTAATACTTATTACATGATCTTGTCTCTTAGATTCTTCTTGCTAATTGCTTAATTCGTAAATATTAGCATTTCAGGAATCACAAATGCATGCTTTGTAAACAATGAGCGCTCAATAAATAATTAGCAGTCTATTGTTTATTGTTTACAGAGTGTATTGTTTGCTGTTTATTGTCATGTCTGTAAGTTGCACTGCAGACCTAGTGAAATACCATTTTGTTGCCTGTATATGAATATGTAGAATGACCATAAACCAGACTTGACATTTGGCCTGTCGTTTTATCTCTAAAAATAATTATATACATAATAAAATGAATCAAATTGGTGACACTTAAGTGAACTGAGCAGGGCAGTGCCAGTTGTGCTGTACAGTATGTAAACATCATGGGCATGTGTTTGGATTTGTGTGCAAGAAATCACACATTTGAATAGCTGAAGAGTGCATTTCAACACTAAAAACAAATAGATCCTAAGCACAGACTGATAGTCAGTCTTATTAGGACAGACTAAATACTCCAGTAACAACATTCACACTGTCACTTACTGTAGTTCTAAATGTGATCTTGGTTTAGGAAAGCACCCTTAGCATCATAGGGTTTCATTTTACTGGTCGCAGCACCTGCCAGGTTACATTTTGAGAATGCATTCATGTTCATTCAACTGTGTGCTTACTTCATTAATAAGCTGTGAGCGTTGAAGGTCAAATAATTCATGCAAGTATGCATGCCAAAGTATTTCTAGACCTCGCTTACATAAGTGAGCGAGCGAGTGATGAATGAATAAATTAATGAATGAATGAAATGACACTAGCGTATTCTGAGAAAACTTGGTTTGTGTTATGACATCCAGGAACCGAAGGTACCTGCAAAGTTTTGGCGCAGTGCCGCCTAGTGGTGAGGAGATATGAACAATGGCCTTTTTTGCTTATAACCGCAATGAACGGTTTGGCCAAAAATTACAAAACTCTTTAGATTCGGTGTAGTATGCCGAGTCAAACGATACCCAATTTCCCATATCGGCAATTTTAGGCATCCGCCATTTTGAATTTTGTCATAAAATGCTATATTTTATGAACGCATTTTACGTATCGTTACGAAAGTTGCTCTGATGCTCCCAGCCATGCTGTATTGTTGTGCCTTCTTTGTGCTTGGCCCCTTAAAGGATAACTCGCCAAAATGCAATCTAGGGTCTTTTTGTTAATCTACCCGAGGCAAACTTTCGTTTAAAAGCATAATTAGAATGGAAATGCCACTTTTAAGTTTGACCGTATTTTCGTTTTCAGTCAAATTGCCTTTTGAATGGGAGTGCTTGGGGCACTTCTATGATAGCATCAAAAATCGCTATTTTTAAAACACTAAGAAGGCTCAACACAACATGACATTTTGCTCGAAGTATCACCAGAGGCTTTACACATGAACTCGAGAACATTGTTTGTGTACACAGAGTTTACTAAAAAGAAAGATTTTGAACAGCTCACTGTAACTGTGTCCGCCGGCATTTTGTCAGTCAAAAATAGTCAATCTCTGAATGCAACGTAACAGGGAGGAGAATAAAGATGGAAAGCTCCTAAAGCTTAGTTACATACAAATTCACGGATAAGTTGTTGTTTTGTCGTTAGTGAAAATCAATATTGACCTTGTATTTGAAAAAGCATCCTCATATAAGAAACAATACTAAAATTCAGAGTCAGTTCATTCGCATTCAGAGATTTAGATATTTTTGACTGACAAAATGCCGGTGGACACAGCTACAGTGAGTTGTTCAAAATGTTTTTAGTAAACTCTGTGTACACAAACAATGTTCTCAATGCTCGAGTTCATGTATAGAGCCCCTGGTGATACTTTGAGCAAAGTTTCATGTTGTGTCGAGCCTTCTTAGTGTTTTAAAAATAGCGATTTTTGGTTCAAAGTTTGTTTTTATTGTTTTTTAACAACATAAAACACATTCACAGTCCCCCACCCTTTAGATCAGCGTCCATACTGTCCATTAAATCCAACAGAGTACATACAAACATGCTCACATACATTAACCTCCAACCAAATACAACAAATACATACTTACATAAAGAATAATAATAATAAAAAAAAAGAATAATAAATAAATAAAATTAAATAATTAATGAAAAAAAAAATATATAGAATAAAAAATAATAGTGTCCATAGTAGAGGCATTAATTAAACAGACTTATCAACATATTCAATAAAAGAGCGCCACAGCTTAAAAAACTGTTTTTCTGATCCTATACCTAATACCTAATTTTTTCAAGGCTGAGACAAGACATCATATCTTTGATCCATTGAGTGTGAGTGGGTGGCAAGGGGTCTTTCCACTTTAATAATATTGCTCTACGTGCGATCAGGGAAGAGAAAGCAAGGACCTTACACATTGATGCTGACAACCATATCTCCTCTGGAGCGACTCCAAATAATGCCACCAGAGGTTCTGGCTCTAATCTGTGCGGAAGGACCGCAGAAAGGGTGAGAAATACGGATCACCAGTAATGCTCTAATTTGGGGCATGTCCAGAACATGTGAATTAACGTTCCCTCAGCACATTGACATCTATTGCACATAGGATTAGTACCAGGAAACATTTGAGCTAGTTTAACTTTGGATATATGAGCTCTGTGTACTACTTTGAACTGTATAAGCGAATGCCGAGCACATATTGATGATGAGTGGACCTGTTTAAGGTTCCATGTGTCTTCGGAGAGTGGTCTATCAAGGTCTTCCTCCCAAGCTCTTTTAATGTTATCCAGAGATGAAGATGCCAGATTCATCATTAAATTATAAATAATAGCAATTGAGCCTTTAGCTATTACATTACATGAAAGGAAACTATCCAAAGGATTTTCAGAAGGCATCAATGGAAAGTCTGGTACAAGTGACTTAACGTAATGTCTTACTTGCAAGAATCTAAAAAAATGTGACTTTGTAAGACCAAAATGTAATACCAATTCCTCAAAAGAAGCGAATACATTATTCACAAATAAATCTTTGAAACATTTTATCCCCTTGTTAGACCAACTCTTGAATGAACCATCCTGCATTGAAGGTGAAAAAAAATGATTACGGAACACAGGGCTAAGAAGAGAGGGATCCCTAAAACCAAATGATTTCCTGAATTGGATCCAAATCCTCAACGAGTGTTTTACCACTGGGCAATCGACAGAAGTATAAGAAGTTGACTGTAGATTAGATGCAAGAAGTGCTGGAAGGGAAATTTGCTTACAAGCATTTATTTCCATGTCCACCCAGGACGGTCTATTGGGCAAAAGGTGATAATGCCACCAATAAAGTGTATTTTGTATGTTAGCTGCCCAGTAATAAAACTTAAAATTAGGTAAGGACATACCACCATTGCATCTAGGCCACTGAAGGTATGCTTTGCGTAGACAAGGGTGCTTACCATTCCAAATGAAAGAAGAGATAACAGAGTCCAAAGATTTAAAAAAAGACAGGGGAAGAAATAAAGGTAAACACTGAAAAAGATAAAGAAATTTAGGAAGCACCACCATTTTAATGGAATTATTTAAAGGTGACCATTTAGAAAGATCTTTCTTAATCTGTTCAAGAAGCATGCCAAAATTATGTTTAAAAAGATGCTTATGATGGCGAGTGATACAGACCCCAAGATTAAGTGAGCTTAATATTGTAATTGCGTATCTACCTTGTTCATTGGAACAAGTTCACTCTTGTGCAGATTAAGCCTGTAGCCGGAAAACCGACCAAAATCCTCAAGCAAAGATAGAGCTGCGGGTAAAGAAGTTTGTGGATTTGATACAAAAAGCAGTAGATCGTCTGCATATAGAGTTACCTTATGTACGGTCTCACCTCTGGTAATTCCAGTGATCTGCTGACTCTGGCGTAGGGCGATTGCTAAAGGCTCAATAGCTAAAGCAAATAGTAGTGGGCTTAGCGGACAGCCCTGCCGGGTTCCGCGATGCAAGTTAAATGGCCTAGAGTACAAACCATTGCTTAGGACTACTGCAGAGGGAGCACTATAAAGTAATTTAATCCAAGAAAGAAAGACTGGGCCAAATCCAAATTTTTCTAAAACTAAAAAAAGGTACTCCCACTCAACCCTGTCGAACGCCTTCTCTGGCCTCTAATATATGCCTTAAGGGCCTCCCATACTGTTGAATCTGAAACTTCCGCTGATTTATTAACGCTTAAGAAAAGAGGAATTTGGTCAGCAACAAAGGAAAAATAGCGATTTTTGATGCTATCATAGAAGTGCCCTAAGCACTCCCATTCAAAAGGCAATTTGACCGAAAACAAAAATACGGTCAAACTTAAAAGTGGAGTTTCCATTCTAATTATGCTTTTAAACGAAAGTTTGCCTTGGGTAGATTAACAAAAAGACCCTAGGTTGCTTTTGGCGTGAGTTGTCCTTTAATCACTGCTTGCAGCTATATTTATTATTAAAAAATACAATTAAAATATAAGCAAACAATATTATCATTTTATTTATTTGTTTGTTTGTTTGTTTTATAAAATTCTTTATCTCCCAAAATTAAATGTATTGCCTTTAATGTCCTACATAATGCTTTGGATGTGTCAAATAAGTAAATGTACTCTATAGCTTAAAGAGCTATACGCGTACTCACTCAGGCCACGGCGAGCCTCGGCCTCGATTGGATTACGCCTGAGCAGCCCGCTCACAACCGACTGGACGGCTACTTCCTGCCCGGGGAGCGCACTTCGCCTGCATCCAAGCCAGCGCCCTTTCTTCCTGAGCTTCACGAAGAAGTCGCTAAGTCTTGGAGCTCCCCTTTTTCGGCCAGAACACGATCTTCTGTTTCTCTGGTGTTCTCCGCTGTCGACGACGCCAAGAACAGAGGATACCACTCCCTGCCGCCGGTCGAAGAGGCTATTGCAGTGCACTTATGCCCGCCCTCCGCTGGACGGCGTGCTAAGATGGCGCTGCACTCAAAAGCCTGCCGCACGACGTCATCCCTGCTCCGCCGCGCTTTCTCCGCCGCCGGGCAGGCCGCGTCAGCGTTGCACACCATGGCCACGCTACAGATTTACCAGGCTGATCTCCTCCGCAAGCTGGACGAGAAAGGACCTGACGCAATCTGCGTGCCAGACCTGAGGAGCGCTACAGACCTCGCTCTCCGCGCTACCAAGTCTGCGGCACAGGCCATAGGACGGAGCATGGCCTCGCTCACCGTGTCTGAGAGACATCTCTGGCTAACGCTCTCGGACATGTCTGAGTCGGAGCGCACCGCGTTCCTCGTCGCGCCGTGTTTCCCCTGCCGGCCTCTTCGGAACCTCGGTCAAAGACTTCACCGACAGGTTCGCTGAGGTACAGAAAGCAACCCAGGCCATGAAGCACTTCCTCTTGAAGCGCTCCAGCTCTGCAGCAGGCCGTGCGAAACCGTCTGCTCAGAGCTCACAGCCTAAGCCTCCGCCCACCGCCTCCTCTTCACAACGCCGCCAGACCCAGAGCTCGAGACCGCACTCTCGCTCTTCCAGCCGCCGCCCCGCCCCGCGTGGCCCGCGGCCAAAGATTGCGTTGAAGCCAGAGGCCCCGAAGTCGTCCTAGCACGCCTAGGAAAGTGACGGTGTCCAAGTCCCGCTGCGGCCGGACTTCCACCAAAGCTCGCCGCTCGTCCAGTTCCAAGAAATGTGACTGGTCCAGCGCATTTAGCAGCCAACAAGCCGGTTCCATTGCCCGCTTGCCTGCACACAAAAGCCGTTTTTATGGCTACCCAGATAAATCCCTTAAAGAGTGTATTTTCTGGTATCCCGGCCACGGCCGATGGTGTTTCATGTGTAGAAAAAATGCCCACTACTCAGGGCCCATTCCTACACACAAGCACAGCCCCTTATACAGGGCTTGCGCACATAAAATCGACTCAGATCGATTGCGCATTAAACGTAGCAAACGTGCCCACGACCCAGTGCCCACAAACGCTACTTCCTACATGTCCCACGGTTTCTGTTAAAACGAAACCAGTATGCAGGCGCTCTGCTCAGGCGAGCGATGCTATAAAGGTGGTAAATGTGCCCGCTACCCTGCGCCCACGTCCACACACAGACATGACAGTTCCAATGGAACTCGCCCAGCCCTCCCCCTCTCGGTTAACCACCACAGAGGAGTCGAGCGCGGGCATTCTGCCCGCTGTTATCAGCGCACCCCCTGCCTCAGATGTCATGAGCGCGACGCTTATGTCACAGCTCACCGAAGCCGCTGTATCGCGAGCCGATCAGAGCGCGCTTCGCACCCAGCCCCTAGCTACCCGTGCAGACGCATGGGCGAAGCTTCCCGGGGTTTCGAAATGGGTGCTAAACATCATAAAAGAAGGCTATTCGCTACAGTTTCGCCGACGCCCTCGCCGCCACACGGCGCGCGTCGAGACCACGGTAGAATCGAAAGTAGCACATTTACTTCGAGCCGAAATTCTGAAACTACTGAGAAAAGGGGCTATAGAACCCTTATCTCAAGCTCAAAGCGAAGGGGGGCTTTACAGCAGATACTTCCTGGTATGCAAGAAAGACGGGGGTCTCAGACCCATACTAGATCTGCGGCAACTGAACAGAGCGCTTATGAAACGTCAGTTCAGAATGCTCACGACCAGAAAAATCCTCGCGCATGTTCGCCGAGGGGACTGGTTTGTGTCAATAGATCTAAAGGACGCGTATTTTCAAATACAGATAGCGTCACGTCACAGGCAATTTTTGAGATTCGCCTTCGAGGGCCAGGCATATCAGTACACAGTCCTGCCTTTCGGCTTGTCCCTGGCACCCCGTACATTTACGAAGTGCATGGACGCAGTGCTCATACCCCTCAGACTCCGGGGCATACGAGTGCTGAACTATTTGGACGACTGGCTGATTCTAGCCCAATCTCACTCAGAGATCGTGGAGCACAGAACCATTTTACTCGATCACCTCGAGAATCTCGGTCTCACAGTAAACTGGGAAAACAGTTCGCTATTCCCCAGACAGATTATATCTTTTCTGGGAATAGAACTGAACTCGCTGTCAATGACAGCACGCCTGTCATCTCAGCGCACACTGGACATTCAGCGCGCAGTCGGCTCCTTTTGCTGCGGTGCTGTAGTCCCTCTCAAGAAATTTCAAAGGATGCTAGGTCTGATGGCCTCAGCATCATCAGTTATCCAGTTGGGCCTGCTGCGCATGCGCCCACTGCAGTTCTGGCTCAGAGAGAGAGTGCCTCACAGAGCGTGGGCCTCCGGTCGGCTTCGCCTCAAGGTCAATCAAGCGTGCATTGCAGCTTTGAACCCTTGGGGGGCAAAAGACTGGTACCACTCAGGTGTAAGCCTGGGGACTTCCTCGAGACTGATGGTGGTGTCCACGGACCGCTCTTTGGCCAATGGTCAAAACGGGAGAAGCTCCTTCATATAAATTGCCTCGAGATGTTAGCAGTGAGCAAAGCGCTTACGCGCTTTCGTCCCCTGATAAAGGGGTACCACGTCCTAGTACATTCAGACAACGTGTCGGTGGTATCCTACATAAATCGCCAGGGCGGCCTCAGGTCCCTGAGCCTGTACAGGCTAACCAGACGCCTCCTGATATGGGCTCGCAGCAACCTGCTCTCGCTGAAAGCAGAGCACGTGCCAGGGCTCCTGAATATAGGACCAGACAGACTGTCCAGGAACCACGTTCCGACAGGAGAATGGTCTTTGCACCCACAGACAGTACAGCTGCTTCGCGTCTCAGGAAAACGCTCACTGTCCAGAATTTTTCTCGAAAAGCAAGGACGCGCTGACCCACATGTGGCCTCGCCGTCCTCTCTACGCTTTTCCCCCATCTCCCTCCTGACCCAGGTGGTAGAATGGATCAGGGAAGAAGGATGTTCAGTGCTGCTTGTAGCGTCGCTCTGGACGAGCCAACCTTGGTTCCAGTTGTGATGCAGTTAGCAAGCACCGCCCCGTGGCCAGTGCCTCTGAGGAAGGATCTCCTTTCTCAAGCCAACGGCTCGATCTGGCATCCTCACCCGGAGCTGTGGTCCCTTCACGTGTGGACCATCAATGGGTACCCGCTGACCTCCCACAGGGAGTGTTAAACACGATCATGCAGGGCAGAGCTCCGTCTACGCGATGTCTCTACGCCTCCAAATGGTCGGTGTTTTCTGGCTGGTGCACAGCTCGTGGCGTGTCACCCCTGAATTGCGGAGTGATGGAGGTTCTCTCCTTCCTACAGGAGCTGCTGGATAAGGGCAGGTCCCCTTCCACGCTCAAAGTCTATGTGGCGGCCATAGCAGTGTTCTCTACGACAACGCTTGGCCAGTCTATAGGAAGGAACGATTTAGTCATTCGCTTCCTTAGAGGAGCTAAGAGACTGAATCCTCCCAGACCTCCCACAGTCCCTATATGGGACCTTTCTACGGTACTGGAAGCCATGAAAGGTCATCCTTTTGAGCCCTTGCAGAAGATTGATCTTAAACACCTGTCGTTCAGGACGGCGTTTCTCCTGGCTCTCGCTTCAGTGAAGCGCATAGGGGACTTACATGCGCTCTCAGTGAGCGCGACGTGCATGGAATTTGGGCCTAATGACTCTAGGGTAATGAGGACGAAAGCTTCCTCTGCCCAGTCAGGGCATTAAGAGCTTATGTGTCTCGCTCGTCTGCCTTCAGACAGACGGAGCAGCTCTTTGTTTCATTCAGCGGGCGTTCTAAGGGACTAGCCACTTCTAAACAGCCTATCCAGATGGATAGTGGACGCAATAGCGCTAGCTTACACAACCAAGGGCATGCAATGCCCATTGGGTGTCAGGGCGCACTCCACGAGAAGCATGGCTTCATCGTGGGCCTGGTCAAGTGGGATTGCCTTGCAAGATATCTGTATGGCGGCAGGCTGGGCCTCTCCATCTACATTTATAAGGTTTTACAACCTAGAGGTTCCCGCACTACAAGCCAGGCTACTGTCGGTCTAGTACGGCCAAATCTCTTAAACTGACACTGTCAGTCTTGAGTTATACGGCTATTGTGAATAGCAGTGCTGCTCTAAGCTGCCATATACGGAAGATAGTGGCTAAACCCCTCTTCTTCCAGGATTCCCTGTGAGTCCCCTAGGTGATTGTGCACTATATGAACTCCGGGCTGTCGCCCTTTGAGTCTATGGTGTCAGATCCCAGCACACACGGCGTTTTACATTAGGTTCCCCTAGCGTATTCTACGCAGTACGAGAGAATCTCTCGTAAGAGAACGTACTCTCGTTACTAACGTAACCTCGGTTCTCTCTAGAGAGAGGAACGAGTACTGCGTATCCTGCCGTGCATGCACGCGCTCTGGTTGCTTCACTGTGAAAAATCAGAGATATGAGCCCGCGAGCGATATTTATAGACCTAAGCCACGCCCGTTTCGGCGGGACGTGACGCAGAGGGCGCGAAGTGCCCTCATTGGGTATGACGTCACTCTAGGTCTCGCTCGATAGGCTCAAGCAGTTGCCAGCAGACCAGCCAATAGGCGCGCGAGCTGTCTCGCCTATGCCTGTATGCTGCAGCAACGCGTTTTATATTAATACAAAATTAAAGGATAATTTTTTGGCTTCAGTATTCTCGTGGAAAAGGATTTTCCCCTAGCGTATTCTACGCAGTACTCGTTCCTCTCTCTAGAGAGAACCGAGGTTACGTTAGTAACCGAGTACGTTTTTTTTTGTTTTTTTTTATGTAAAATTATTCTTCAAGTTTATACAGAAGCTGTGTATGAGGAGAAACCTATCTCCCATCCTTTTCACACAACAGTGGAGTGTACACCAATTAAAATTAAAATCTATACTGCTGTCATCTAATCATTTCACTGCTCACTGGATATAAGCTATGATTTCTCTAAGGAGAGATGACTGGAATTAAATGAAAAAAAAAAAAAAAAATCTGCAGGGAGAGGCTGCATGCGCAGAAAAAAAAAGCCAATCAGTTTTGATTGACTCCTTGTATTTACAGAAAAATGCTGCTGACAGCTGAGGCAATTATGAGAGCTTGAGGGATGACAGGGATGGTCCAAGGGAACGGACTGACAAGTGACAGAGCTATGTTTTCTCATCCCTGGCATGAGCACATTCCGGGTATAATAATTCCATGATAATGTACCTGATGTTTCCTCTTTTAGAACACGTCTTTGGTCTGTTTGAAATTTTAAAAACTCCATCCATGTGTGATAACTCAGTGTATTCTCGACGTATCTAGTAATTCATTTGATGTAATATAACGTCAGTTCACTGTCACTGGCCATCTGGTCACAAGCGGAAAATCCAATTGCTGTGCTCCAACATGGCACCCAATCAGGGAAATAGTTAGGTATAACATTTCAGTGTTATTTCTTACAAAAAAAATGTTTTGTTTAAATACTATAAATAATATACATATCAGTCAATTCTGTGCATGTCCTAAAATATCAGACAATTTAACATTTTTGTAAAAGCAAAATGTGACATTTATGAATAAATAATACATAATTTTAAAAATAACTTTCAAGTAATTAAAAATCTTTCATGTAATATTTAAGATAATATTACATATTATGTAATAATATGTAATATTACTATAAGACCCATTACCCCCCCCCCCCCCCCAAAAAAGTTCAAGAAATAGAAATATTCTGTAAGATTCTACAAGTATTTACAGTCACTTTTGATCAGTTTTATGCATCATTGCTGAATTAAACAAAGAAAATCTTTTCTAAAATGATTCAAATGATTGTACATTTCAAAGAATGTGTCACATTTTAAAGGTACAATATGTAAGATCTGTGTAATAAAATATCCAAAAATCACTTGCACAGTGTGATATATTTCCTGCAGTTGTGTACTTACAATATCCCAAAAGTTCCCAAAGATTTTTAATTTCAGAGAAATATGGCTCGTCCCTGTTCACTTGTCGTCTGTCAATGACGTAATATCCCTGCTTTCCGCTTGTACTGCCATAGTAACCATGGCGACAGACGTGGACGACTGTGTTATGTCTAGCGGCACGCTCACGCTGTTGTTGTCTCGTTCAAACATTGTGGACCATGGCAAGCAGACTTTGGGACAAAAGGAGAACTAAAACGAGGATCAATATCAGCATGGCGTTTTTGAGATGCCGAGAGCTCCACGTCCGCGACTAACTTCGACTTGATGAGACGCCGCTCTTGCATGTACTTCATTTGACAGGTGAGCAAATGTACATAAAACGAATCAATGTTATATAGTTCAACATGATGAAATGTTAGAATATGATCAGTATGTTATTCTAATGTTGATCTAGCTTACTGCTAGTCTCATACAGCCAACAAAATAACATATAGAATAACATGACTTTCAAGACACTCAAATGCAGTTAAGTGTGATAGTGTAGACCAAGTGAAACAGCGCTGCGTTACCTCACAAGTTTAATTTGTCGAATAAACTGACCTGTGTGAGTATTAATTCAGCACTTGCGGGTAGTTCGGTAGAATGAATTGTCCTTATTCCTTTATATCCGCGGGACTCACGTTTGACGCTGATGTCTGTCTCTCATTAGCAATCGCGACCTTCTTCATACCACAGTCATGTTAAAAACATCAATGTATTCACTCATCCATAACATTATTACATCCATCAGCATGACGACAAGATCCATAATTCCGCTTATGCATCATCAACCTATGCCTTTGTTATTGTAAGAGGTTAGCAACCCCTAGTGGCGAAAAAAAACAAACATATTGTAGCTTTAAACTACTTAAAAAATCGTACAAAAAAAATATATAATCTTTTCTTTATTGAGGATTTTTTTTCCGCTGACCCACAATCTAACATCACATTCATTAATTAAGTTTCTCTTCGCTTCTCATGCAATCCCAGTAATGTCTAATACATCCTGGAATTCCTCCCTGCACCAGTGACTAGAACAGTAATGCACTGCATTACACACAAGACAGATAAAGAACACGCAGCTTCCCCTGACGGTGTCCTTTTACAGGCAGATTTCAGGTAACACTTCTGAAGAATTCCACCGTGAATATAAATTGCTCTTGATATGTAAAATCACCTAGACTCAGAGCCAGTAAAACAGGTCCTCTGTGATACCAATCTAGTATGTCATCCAAAATTATAGTCTGGTCATTTCAAATGCTTTTGAAAACAAATAAGATAGTAAGAGAAGTATTCTTTGTTGGATCCACTATGAGATTTGCAACTGCCACTTTAATGTTCTCAGGCTCAGACTGTGAGCTACAATCAGATTCCAGTGCATTCTGGGCAAAACAAGAGCTGTAAGACATTCCAGACATCATTATGGATTGTGAGACAGCTGGAGTCGAGAATACACCTACACACACCAGCTAGTACATACAGAGAAACAATGTACAGCGATATGGCATCAGCAGGCCTCTCTCGCTGTCGTTTTGGTCTAGAAACATAAGGCCAGGGCTCCGCCCACCATTGAGGTCCCCGAGGCCCGGACCTCAGTATTTTACAGAGTTTTATATCATAAAGGATGTGAAATAATTGCCTAATGAAAATGAATAAAAATCAGTTCCTCTATTTAAGGTTTTTCTGAATATTAAGGAGGTAGTCTGAAATGTGGGTGTTTATTTTGACACCAATCTAAGCTTTGAATATCATGTTAAGAAGTTGGTTCAGTCTTGTTTTTATCAGTTAAGAAATATTTCCAAGGTGAGGTGGTTTTTGAGTTTGAATGATACAGAGAAGCTTGTTCATGCTTTTATTTCATCCCGTCTTGATTATTGTAATGCTTGTACTCTATCACGGTTACAATTAGTACAGAATGCAAAAAATGCATCTTTTTGTGTTTTATGGTGTGATATTTTATGTCTATTACATTTTGCTTGTTTATAGATGTTCTTTATGACCTTATTCTTAATGATGTTTAATGTGTTCTTATATTGTGTAAAGCACTTAATAAAATGTTATTTACTTACTATTAAGGACAAATATGCAAGGCTATCCCAGCTAACAAAAATATGTTCTGAAAATATTTTGCCATTTTCAATTTTTTAATTTTTTTAATTTAAAAAAAAAAAAATTGGTTGTGCAAACTTAAAATAAACATTCCATTTGATAATTTGGTAATATGGTAACATTACTTTTGGATGTTCTCTGGATGTTCTGGAAAAAAAAAATGTAAAAAAAAAAAAAAAAATCAATGAACAATAATTTTGTGCTAAATGTTTTGACAGCATTATCAAATACTAAATGACTCTGAACAAATGTTCTATTAATATTACTGGAAGAGCGCTTGTTCACAGCTGTAAGACTGGAAAAACTGGAAGAACTGGAAGAGAGGGCAACTCTCTGAGAAAACAAAGGAAATTAACATTTGAACTCTCTCTTGTGAAATTAGCATCACCATTCGAGACGCAAGTCAGTATCATCCTAATCTATATCTCTTTCCCTTGACCCCCATTCCCCCGTTCCTTCTCTCCCTCATGCTGAGATCACCAAAATCCACCCAAAAATCTATATGGTTTAATGTGAACAATTATCATACAACACTATACATGTCTGGTATCATTTGAAATGTCTCATCCCCAAAGAAGTAAACCAAAAGGTAATAAAGTTTTTAAGAGTTAAGAGATATCTTGCTTACAGAGGAGGGTGGGTCTTTCATGCAAATAGCATCCTGCCCTCTAAAGGTGTAAACTCTGGAGACAGTGATTAATGCAAAGTCCCACTGTTAGCATATGTTTAGGTTTCTTTCTTGGTCTGAGTATATCAACAAATGTCTCAAGAGGCTTAATGAGATCCGCCCATAATGCTGAGTGCCTTTCAGACACTCAGCATTATGTATTTCCTGAGTCAGGTACATCTTTTACTCTATCTCTGAGCATTTTATGTTATTGTATTGATTATCTTTGAACTTATTATTATGTAATTGGCATGATACATTTACCTGAAATAATAAACTGTTTACATTTGGATTTATTCTGACTAGATTACGTTGTATCCATTGTTACCGCAAATCTGCGTCAAAACTAGAGTCCAGTTTTGAGTGGAGCATAGGGCACACCAACTGCGATTTTAGAGTTCCGGCTAATATTTGGCACTAATTCAAGTGTACTTGGTTTGTAAAGGCTAAAAGGGAATTTCCGTTTCAGCAAAATGTTGCTCGTCCAACCTAAATAAGGTGAGTCTTATCTCTGTTTAATGTAATGTTACTTTAGTTAAGTGTATGTGGGAAACCATGGCATGACCAAACCAAGCTACTATCAGAGAAGTCATTTTGGTCGGCTTATATCTGTAATAGTGGTCATGACCTCTGTCTAAAGAAAATGTTACTTTAATTTAAGTGTATACAACCAAGGGGGCTATACAAAATATCTTAGAGTAAGCTTGAATGTGACCGTCTACAATATTACCCAATTACCTCTGTTTAGTGACCCAAAACTGATGAGTTTGTGATCGTGGGCCCACATAATATGAACGGCCGGTGTGAGGACCCTGTGCGACTTTGGCACCCGAGTGAACGAGGATAATAAGAGTAAAGAGTTAAATAGAATCATCAAATGTGCTGCTTAACTATTATATAAATGACCAATAACTAATAGGCATTCTAAACTAAATTCGAGGTTGTGATAAAATGGAGTCAGATAAAAGCTTAATTGAACTCAAACTGCTTTGCCACGCGGAAAAGACAGTAAAGCAGTAAACCTTCACCTGCTTATCGGAAACTGTCTTTGGACCGATTGGGCAGGCCTTACACAACTTTGAGAGAACGTTCCCTGTTTGCTGGGATTGAACCTTCAATTCATGTGATGTGACACGTCAACTAATGGGAGGCAAACACATTTTGATGATTTAATGGAACATAATTGTGGTTTCTGGGTTCACAGCTTTATCCTTGATTCAGACATGCTCTGTTCTTTGTAGGACTTGTCTTGCTGTAATGTTAGATTGATTGGCACTCGTTTCAAAGAGACGGTGCTCTTTGTTCAGTGAGGTGATTCACTTTTCTCATCCTTCTTTTTGTACCTGTGGATTCCTGCCAGAGGTTGACACTCTCTTTGTCCTTTTCTGTCTGTTCCACTGAGATGAGAGACAGAACGGGACTTTGTAGATCAAGGTTTGCTCACATATATTAGGACCAGGGTGGGATGAATCACTTATTGGATAGAGCAGAAGTGTCCACTGGGCCGTAGCTGGGATTTTTGGGCACCGGATTGCTTTGGGCCCCTGACTTCAAGTTAAGACTAAGACCTACACCATGGCCTATCGAAAAATCGAAAGCACAATATGGCTGAGTGCAATTACAAAAAGGCTGTAATTTTATTAACCAAACATATGTGCTGTGTGTTTCAGAATGAAGTGTGGAACTGTGTGTATTTACACACGAACAGCTCATAATTCATCGTTTTCAGTGTCTCAGAGCATCTTGGTTAGCAGTAAAAGCTGCATTTGTGCTCCATTTGTGCATGTGAGTTTGGGTCGCTTATAATGTGCATTTTGAAATGCAACTTGTCACAAATTTCACCAGATTTGTAATAAGAATTGTAAAAGAATTGTAAAATAAAGAAATTAAGATATTAATATATAATGCATAGCAGCCCATTGCAGTTTTACACATTAATATAAAATTAAATAAGTATTGTTTTTATTAAATGCTCTTTTACAGTACAACAGTATTATTATAATAGTAAAATATTTCTTATTTTGTTTAATATTTTTATTTATTAATGATCATGATAAAAATCATACTATTATCATTATGTTAAAGTCCAATTGAATGTGTCTGAAACAGTACAAATGTGGCCTATGTTAATTCAAGTGTAAAGATTTTTTATTTATTTTTTTATTTCTCTTTATAGTTCAAAAAAAAAAGTTTAAGTTAGTTCTTGTAAAGAGTATATGCATGGATGAACAGATTTTCCAACTTTTTCCTTTTGCAAAGACACAAGTTCTGGCCAAGAACTGCCAGAAATGGAAAGAGCTGTCTAAACGTGCATCTGCCGTGGTGCCCTGACGATCCAATGGATTACTGGAAATGGGATGTGACTTGATGTAACTTACGTTGCCATTATCAAAAAATGTTCATTAAAGGTAGGGTAGGCAATTTTCGGAGAGGCTAGCAATAGCGAGCTATAGTGTTGGGTCCGAGTCCACCATTGTCGAGTCCGAGTCGAGTCCAAGTCCTTAACAATCGAGTCCGAGTCCAAAGAGGGCCGAGTCGCACTTGAGTCCGAGTCGAGTCCGGCCGAGTCCACAAAGATTTAAATGGTTTTAAATTGACCTTTCACAAAGACCCGCCCCTCTTACTGTCGCTACGTCCGACAAGCCATTCCGCTCTCACTCCACATGTTCTCACACAGTGAAATATATATTGCGGAGCAAAGAGGACAATGACAATGCGCCAACAGACAAGACAAGGCTACTTCTGGTATGAAATAAAGTCTCAGCTTTCAAATTGTGTAATTTTTATGAAATTAAAACAATACACACCGTTTTGTGGTGCTTTAATATAGGCCTCAACTCAAGCAGCACATGAACTGATAATATCTTCTAGTTATAGCACGAATTAAACATGAATGAACATCAGAACTGCAAAAAGAATTCAATACACACCATTTTTCAAGTTCAAGTCCAATGACTTTAATCTACTATCTGGTTTGGTTTGTTTGTCGGACAAAAATGGCAGGTATCTGCATTATCTGGTCAGATCGCATGTCAATCAAATTCCAGTGAAAGGTCTCAACACTGAGCTCTTAAATTAATATGTTAAACCTTACAAAATGATTCCAATGTATAGTTACAGTCATACGTTTACCTATCGTACATCTTTCAGATTCTGCAAGGTAATGCTCAAGAATATAACACGATGCATTAAGAGCCAGGAGTAAACTTTCGAGCAAGATGACGTTGATTTTTTAATTTTCATTTATTTTGATGATCTTATTTTGTTTTACATGCTAATATCTTATTTAGCCTCTAAATGGCAGGACTAAATTAATTAATGATTTTTTAAAATTAAATAAGAGCAATTTACACCAATGATCCAGTTCAAAAATGTACACCCCCTGGCTCCTAATGGTTGCTTCCTTCTTGAGCATCACTAAATGTTTGCAGGGTTTGTAATAGTTGTGTATGAGTCCATCAGTTGTCTTCAGTGTGACAAGATGGATCTCACAATCATAGTCACTGCTAGTAAGGAGTCAAATATGCAGAAGATGCTGGAAAAGCAAAGAATGTGCAGGAGCTGGAGGATTTTTCCTCATGAACAACCATAAAAAAAAAAAAAATGTATGTAATTTGTAATTTGTAATTTAAAAAAAAAATGTATGTAATTTGTCTTGTATTTTGTGTTTGTATTTTTTCTTGTCGACTAGGCTATTAAACATCCATTATGTGAAAAAGATTTTTCAGGGCAGTAATAAATAGCCTAGAAACAATGTTTTTATGATCATCCTCATTAAAAAATAAATAAATATTACATTTTGGAGATTCTGCAAGGTGTATGTAAACTTATGACTAAAGTGTAGGCTAAATCAATGTAACAAAAATCATAACATTATTAGACGCCAAAATGTTGCTTTGTTTATCGCGTTCTCATGTTGCTATGGTTACTGTGTCAATCATCGCAATTTCATGACTCACAGGACTAAAATTCTGCTGATTCTCTCCCACATTTAAATGCAGTTATCACTCTTTTTAATTTACAGTGTGAACGTAACCACTGGTCCTCTACAAGCATAAAAAAATATATTATTTAGATTGTCAATAGCGCTCACTTTAAGCCATCACTTACTTCTTTCACTTACGTTCTGCACTCTCACTGAAACTCTCGTCATAAACACTGAAGTTGTCCGCACTGCACAGCGAATCTCTTATTTATATCGCGTCAAGACTTTGTCGTTTATGAGGAGATTTGCGAAAGGATAAAACTCGCGCTGATTCTGAACGTTTTGAGCGACTTCTCCGCATGGTGACTCAAAACGCCTCTGATTGGCCACTGTGTTCATGTGCTTAATATACATATCTGTGATTGGCTACAATGCTCAACACTGACACAACACAATGTAAGCAGTTTCGTTTCGTTTTTGAATAATATTGTGTCCTCCAGTGCCCGGACTCGACTGTACTCGGCAAATTTTCCGAGTCTAAAATGTCCGAGTCCGTGTCAAGTCCGAGTACAAATTCATCCGAGTGCGTGACAAGTCCGAGTTCATTAAAAATTGGACTCGAGTCCGGACTCGAGTCCGAGTCCGAGTTCGAGTACCCCAACTCTAGCGAGCTAGCTTTGAAAGCATAAGATCCCACCCTCTCTTCAGAGCGTCTCCAAAGCCACGCCTCCTTCAAAACACATGAACACACACAGCAGGGAGCAAACAAAACCGTCATGAGAGACGGTGTTAAATTACATCATGTCTCAAAGCACACAACATTACAATAATAATAAACATAAACAACTTAAAGAACGCTGACCTGTAACACCTGACTGCTGCAGATCCATTTCGCCGTTGATGATGTTGCCATTGAAATGCATGCATTCAAGTCACAAACTGGTCCGAGTTTAACGTCACGGGTTTCGATCTCTTTCACATTACAATAGTTATGGCATGAACGCCAGCATAAGCTTGTTGTTTTGGTTCATGAGGAACTGTGAAAGGTAGCTGCTGTTTAGATAGTCGTGGTCGGTGACGTATGTCTGTCTAACTCTGCATAGCATGAAACACGCTGATGATGCGTGATATCTGTGCGAGCAGGGTGCGAGGAGGTATGAAAATACATATGCTGACAGGCAGTTAGGACATCGTATCATTGCATTTGGACCGAATACAATGATTGGACGAACGTTTTATGATCCCACGCCTTCCACAGACGATATATATAAATACATTTAGACCACTTAACTTAGTGATTGCTATCAGGATGTGAAGAGACTTTCAACCAGCATAACAAAATTATGTTTTATTAACAAAGTTCGGAAGAAACACGTTCAGATAATTAAACCTAATTAAACACCTGTGGAGCACATTCAGATAATCAAACCTAATTAAACATGAGTGGAGCACACTAATCAACCCAATCAACGAGTTAAGAGGTGCGTGTGTGTGTATATATATATATATATATATATATATATATATATATATATATATATATATATATATATATATATATATATATATATATATATATATATATATACATACACATACATACATACATACATACATACATACATGCATACATACATACACACACATATATATATACATATATACACACATATATACATATATATATATATATATATATATATATATATATATATATACATATATATATATATATATATACATATATATATATATATATATATATATATATATATATATATATATATATATATATATATATACACATATATACATATATATACATATATATATATATATATATACACACACATATATACATATATATATATACATATATATATATACACATATATATACATATATATACACTTACACAACAGGGGGGGAATACTCTGGGTTCGGGCCAAATTCCGAGCTCGGAGCCCTCCCTCGGACGGCACGCCAAATACGCATAATCTTAACTCTGTTTAATATGATGAAAGTGTGAACTCCTGAAACATGTTTCTGGAACAGCTTCACCTTCCCTGCCTTTAACTTTACCATTCAGTGATAATATTTCCACGTGCTTTCCATCATTTTGACAGATAACAAAACTGCTTTATAAACATTGCAGTAAACACTGCTAATAGGGATAAAAAGTGAAAAGGGGAGACAATTATATTTTAAAGCACCCGTGTCATAACAAACCTGGAAAGAGACGTGATGTTCTTATTGCATTCCAGTGAAATATTCATGGGATATATCGTAAATTAAATTGGGAGAGCAGACCATAAATTCACAGTATATGTTGTCTTTTTTCATATTGTTACAGTGGATACAAGGGGGGGAAATAAATATAATCAGGAGGAAAAGAACGCAGCAGACTGAAAAGAGCTCTTGCCAGAGATATTCTTGTGATACCGTCACATTAAAATACCAAGAGTCACATTATTCCACTGAAATCTGAAAGCTCATTTAGTCAAACTGATAGTTAAGTTTTTTTATTATTATTCCATTCACTATCAAAGTATTCCACAACAATTTCTAGAAGCCTCTCTCTGAAAAGCTTGCAGTTTGTCAATAAAAGTTATTGTATAGTTAACAGCAGCTGAGGGGTTCATTTTTGTGTCTTCACTAGACAGTGAATAATATATGAGATATGAGGGAACAGTTGTTTGTTGATGATCGATATGTATTGATATAGCCTTTAATTCGGTCCATTCATACAGGCTGCACTGCATCACGCATACATACCGCAGTCTTGCTTTACTGTGAGGAAAAACGATCCAGTCTGACTGAATTCAATTAATATTTACTTATTTACCTCGATTAAAATCAGCTAAATAAAATCTGCTCCAGACATGTTTAGATAAAAATAATACTTATAAATTGCATTTAAATTATAGTTCTTTATATTTACTTATATATTTATTTGTCTGTTGTTTTCGTCGTCTAAAAGGCAAAACACATTTCACATTTATCTGGCTGGATCCTACATGAGTTCTGGAATAGTTGTGGGTCCCATTAATCCTTCACAGGATTCAACAAAAAAAAAAAAAAAAAAACGGAACCACGGTTGCAATTTCTTTCTAACATAATGCAATTTATGTAGTGTGTTTAAAATTCACTTCTAATGTGTAAAAATTTAGATTTTTAAACGAGGCACCCCATTGTTCCTCAATAATAGCGCAGAAATTGAAGCATTCAGATGTTTACTGCAATCACTGAGCTGAACAGTTTTAGCAACCAGATCATTAGAAGACTTTACACAAAATAACGACTGCTCATTCATAAGTATCACCCTCAGGGAGCTCATTAACATGTTTTGATTCAAACCTCAAACTAAACTCTCATCAGCCGCTCCGCTTCTATGAAATCTAGCACTTGCTTTTCATAATTGTGAGTTTATTCTTTGCACAGAGGCAAATTGTTGAAAACCATCCCTGATTGCAAGCTGCTGTAACAGTGGGATTAATGGATTAGAATGTCTAATGATATTGGGGTTTCCAAATACTACTACAAAGAGTTGTCCATATGCCTAAAAATGTATAATTGATGTATCTAATGTTAACACCTAAATAATCCTGCCTTTTGAGGAAAGCATAAATATTGACATTCTTTTTTTATTATTTTGATTGCCTATGCTTTGGTGAAACATTACATTTGGGCCAACTCAAACAGCAAACCAACACAGCATGCCAAATGGAATTAGCAGTTATTGATATGCGTGCACACAAGTGCTGACATCTTGATACATTTTGCCTTCACAATAAACTCCTTTCAACAAGCTCGTTAACTAATGGAGCAGAGGCCGGGGATAGTTGGCACAATTTCACAACTTTGTTGAATATCTCTGGCAGAACAAACATCAAGATAATTCAAGATGTCCACAAAATCTAAAACGAACACATTCAGTGTCAAAATATATTTTTGTTTGTTTTTTTAGTTCATGACTATGTTGTCCAAATTAAGAACATATTAAAACAATATTTAAATCAAACTTACCACTTTACACACACTTATCATTATATTTAGAATTGTTGGATATCAGCTGTTAATTATTATATTAACTCTTAACTTGTTATTTAGGCTAAACACTAAGGACTCGGGAAATTAGAACATTTTAAGCAAACGCACATTGTCATTGCGGTTTTTGGCAGAATATGGGAAGTTGTGTGTGGAGTGATGAATTAATGCTCCAGGGTGGTGTCTTTGAAAATCTGGTGAGAAATATAATAATAAATGTATCTCCACCACAGTGAAGCATGGAGGAAGAGTGTCATTGTGTGGGGAGCCTTTTTAGCTGCTGGTATTTGTGAGCTACTTCACTGTGAAGTACAGGAGGATATTGCAAAATGGCTTCCCAAAAATAAAAGTTTTTATCTAAAGAGGAATGATCAGATGTTATTTTTCAACTAGACAATGCTCCTGCCAAAATTGCAAAGACAACTAAGTGGCTTGAAAACAAGTCCATCAGCCTCATGTTTTGGTCCTGTCAGAGTCCAGATAGTGAATATTTGGTCTCACATTAAACTCAAGCGAACTGCGAGATATATTTTTCAACTACTCATTAATTGTTTGAACCCATTAACATTGAGTGGAACAACACTTTTCCTCCTGTAAAAAGCTGTCTGCAATTTGGGGAAGGCTATTCCATGCTAAGTAACTTTATATACAGTATTTGTACAATTCTTGCTAATTTCCGGACCAGTGATTTTGTGATTAAAAGGGTTAAGACCATTAAAGCAACACTAAGGAACTTTTCCTCTGCGGTCGCCCTACAGGTTGGAAGCAGAATTGTCCATTACCGCTGTCGTAATTAATTATGCCGCCCGCAGCCGACTGTCGCACACACGCTCTCTGTTTATCCAGAACCGGCTTTGGAATGAACGATGTCCACAGACAAGGTAGAGTATGATGCATGATTTCATGAAAGTATGATGTATTGCAACATCAGAAACGAAGAAAAACTAAATAATGACTATTCTAACGCTTGACGTAAAGCAGGTCAAATTTGTAGTTTTCTTATGTCTCATTCGAACTACAGAAACGCGACCCGGTTTGGCAAACTTGCATAGTGTGGTTATAGCAGATATAGGGCTGCAAAGCGAATCCAGAAGTGCCTTTCACCCTGTTACGACTTGATGAACCACTGATACGATTTTGGAAACATTATTTTAAGGTAAAAAATGTTCCTTAGTGTTGCTTTAAAAGACCACTAAATATTTAAGATATAGTATGGTATAGTATTTGGCTGATCATGTGATCTCAACATGGAACAATGTGACCCACTCCATATAAAGTCTCCTTCTGTAAGTCTACAGCTTGAATTAGGGTACATCATTTTACTACATTGTCCTTTTTAAATTATTACTTTTTTTCTCTGTATAAAACTTGCTTAATGAGAAAAAAAGTGGCACCTTAAAAAAAAAAAAAACAATAAAAAAAAAACATCAATGTTAACCACATTTCAATGGTCTAAATTAATTTTATGTCTAGTCTATTTTTAAATAAGTCAGCATTCATGTGAAATCACTCTTTGCCAGGTGGTTTTATATTGACACAGTCTTGGCAGGGACATTGCGAGAGCCATTTGAGACCATTTGTTATGGAACTGCTGTAGTGTTTGTTCAACTGTTATGTTCAAGAATCATAAAGATTAAAAATAAAATTATGGCCACATCTTGGTGAAATAAAAAAGGGCACCTTAAAAAAAAAAAAAAAAAATGCTTCAGCTGGCACAAACATAATGAGCATGTTAGTGTAGTAAAATTAATGGCGCACGTGATTCAACAGGTCACACACTGGTTGCTAATGTTATTGATGACACACTCTAATAAAATTTATTGAATTGCATGGTTAAGAGAATATATGCTGTAATGGGATTTGCATTGGAATCACAGGAAGAGGGGTTTACTGAATTCCAATTTAAAGAAATTGAACAACAACATTTTTGAAATATATCATTGACCAATTATATATGCATGTATTGCCGGATCTGATTAGACATGCTCCTTTAAATTAAGGTCAATACTATTAATGCTTGTCTATTTAACAGCCATAAAAAGGCATTGGGTTTGAGATATCCAGTGAGAAGATATTTTAATATCATTAAAATGACACACACCACATTTAAAAAAAAATGGCTTGAATCAAAATCTGGATCACTGTCAGGACCAAGGCCTATCAGTTAGTGCATATCCATGACGCATTAAGCTGTCTGCAACACAAATGTGAATCTGGGTCACGTCATTTCCTGATCTCACAGCCTTTCATTTCTGTACTGCACTATGAATTAGAATGACAGCTGTTTGAAAGATTATTGCTCAAAATGTCTTCTCTTTCTCACAGTCATAGTTATTCTTTGGAACAGTCTTGGATCTATGCAGCCATAATGCAACTCTTTTACATTAAGGAATCCATATTTGCCAACCACTTGGTAACCAATCAAAACATCAAGCCTTGATTTTCGTTCCCTATTTCAGTAAGAGCTTCCCGCTCTCCTGTGAGCCGTCAGGCCATTTCCCAGCGCGTGCTGAGCTCAATGACTCTTTCACAGGGAGAAAACAGTCATGTGGGAGGTTGCCAAATATGTAGTCAATTGAAATTCCTCCCTGAGTACTAAGTTGGTCTTGTGTTGTGTTCGTAAATACAATATCGAAATCTCTCTGCTGGTGAAATCACTTTGAGTAGCCTATATCTTGCGTATGTGGTGCCTAGCTTTACTTTTCATCAGAAATTCAATTCCTTAAGCTCTACTATGGCTTGCAACTCTATTTTAGCACATTCTCCATGTAGAGAAGGTCTGAATGTAAAGTGAGAAGTTGAATTTTAAATCAATGCTGGAGGGAATACCAATGTACAAGATGTACTTTCCGGGCGCACAGCCATGCTGATGTCTATCTTCCCGAGTAAGGCAATAATATGGAAATGGTGTTGGTTGCACTGCAGAGCAGATCCCGGTTATCACTGAATGGATTAGTCGTATAAACCACATAACCAGGCAAGATAAGAGCGAACCAGGAACTGGGCAGTTAGTGTGGCCAAAAGGTTTGCATGGTGTTTGCACTGCTGCTGATCCAGCATATGACCTCCACCTCTCCAACAGACAGCTTTGAATAAAGCCTTTTTTTTTCTTTTTTTTTTATAAATAAAGCTATAAAGAAATTAAAAACATACGGTTTAAAAAAAACTTGAAGGTAAAAATGTAAAGGAGCCAACAACATTAGCATTATAGTTTAAAATATATATATATATATATATATATATATATATATACATATATACATACATATATACATATATACATATATATATATATATATATATATATACATATATATATACATATATATACATATATATATATACATATATATATATATATATATATATATACACATATATATATATACACATATACATATATATACATATACATATATATACATATACATATATATATATTGTATTATTGTCACAGTTATGGACTATTATTTTGATACTCTGTTTTGTTTCCTTTAGTTCATGTTTCCCCTCTCTGTTTAGTTTCGGTTCCCTTGGTTCCTAATTATGTCTTCGTTAGTTCATATAGTTACATATGATTTGCACCTGTCTGTCATTATGTTCGCTTGGTATTTATACTCCCTGTTATGTTGAGTTCAGTGTCGGTTCTTGTTTATCAGTTAAGTGATGGATTATTTACTGAAAAGCATTAACTACCATTAACTGCATTTTTTTTTTTCTGTTTCATTACCTTTTTTTCTGATGAATGAAAAAAAACAAAAAAAACGATGTGTTCTTTCAGTTTCTCTGAACAACAACTTTTTGTCAGTAGACCTACATTCTTCTGTCACTTTTACAAACTTTCTGTATTGCAAAAATAATACATGTTAATTATAAATGCCTCGTTGAATATCATAATAACAAAACATGCGCTCCATTCCTTATAACAATATAATAGATAGTTCATCCACACAATACAATTCAGTCATCATTTACTCCAAACTCATTCCAAACCCATATGGCAGTTTTTCCCCATGGAACACAAAATAAGATAAATGTAAAAGATGAGCTAGAAGATGGTGATTGTTACTGTCAAGCTCCAGAAAACACATACAAGCATCATAAAAGTAGTATATGACTTTTGTGCTGTATTTCGAGTCATCTACATCCATGTGACAGCTTTGTGTGAGGAACAGAATTGAATTTACATTATTTTACTGAATATGTCACTCTACTCCATTCAAATGTGTTGCATTAATGATACATGTATGAATATGTTGCATAAGTGCAGTGCATGTACACACTCAACTCTAGGAAAGGAAAAGTGATCTTAAACCGATGTATTTTTTGAATGTTAAAATTAATTTCGTCTTTTACCAGTTGACTGCAGTCAACGATAAGCCAGTTTGAGTTCTCATTTCAACTTGATTTTCTTTATCAGTAATTGAATTCAAAGCATTCAAAAAGTTGTGACTTTGGCATGACCTTGATTTAACTTTTTTAAGTTATCAATTAAAATAAACTTTTGAATTGTATTATTTTATTTATATTTTCACAGTGTACCTGTTTGGTGAACATGACAGGCAAACCAGACTGAATTTATGCATTGACATTCTAGTCACGTGCCTATGTTTGTACGTCCAGAGCGGCTGAATTATCCTTTGAAATATGCATCAGTCACAACGAGGAAACTGTAAATCACCTAAACTTATTATGTATCCTCAGATTAAGAACAATCCATGGTGAAGAACAATTCCACGCTGACACTTTCTGGATCAGGACTCCAGATGCTGCGATGAAGTTTGCAAATGTGTCAGTCCAAACTGATAGGGACATCATTTATGAACTACAGGTGAGAGAATTGACACTAGTAATTATAAATACGTAGCAGGGGAATTAAGCATCACAAATCTAATCTTGCTCAGAGCAAAGCCTGATTTCAATTTCAAATTATTCCTGGCAAGCGGTTGGGAGGGAAGCTTTAGGTTATTTATTTTTGCGGTGGGAAATCTAGATCGATTACTGATGCAAACAGATAAGTCGTCCTTGAGCTTTTATGACCAGCTTCTTTCATCCAAACTGTTTTGCTGCTTATTTGCTGTTGTTTTCCCTCATGGGAATCAAGCCTTCGAAAAGCATATTGATTTAAACACATTTGGCAGCAAAGCACCTCCTCATGCTAGTCAACTTTATTAATGATTTAAAATAAAAAGCTGCTTTGTGGTGTTTCGCATGTTAACAGGGTGTCAATTCTGGCTCCGCCTCAGCGCTCTTCACATCCGAAGCTAGTCAAATGTGGCGTGGAGAGATTTGTGCTAAAAAGGCTTTTACATCTGAGTGAATAGGACACTTGAATGCTTGATGAGGCTTCGGATACTGACAAGTGACATAAAGCGAATTGGGGAACGAACGGAACGCCGCTGAATAAACCAATTAGCCGCCTGCCGCACGGGCCAACCGGAAGCCAGGCTCGCACCGGGATGCAGTGGGTACCGCTGCCTGCCAAGAGGAGCTCTCAGAGAGAGGGGCACAAGCTCGTGATGGGAATACTAATGGAAAATGATACAATACAGGTAATGAAGCATTCTGCAGGAGAGCCCAGATTTCTCCTTCAGTGGCAGGTGTTCTGGAGAGCCAGTGAGAAAGGAGGAAAGAGAGAGTGACTTTGAGTTAAAGCACGTTGCACACTTTACTGATTTCGCAAGACACCCTCCGCTCCGTTCTAATTAGGCCTTTTCAGAATTCATTTTGACATTTGTGTTGCGCAAGGTTACGACACAAAAACCATGGAAATTAGCTTCTAGCTCTCAGAGGCGCCTTGCAACGATTTGTAAATGTGGAACCCACATGTCTGTCATTATACTTCAGTTGGCATCCGTCCCATGTATGAAATCTCAATCCGCTGTTTCCTCCAAGACGGCAAGAACACAATGCTCTCGTATTTTCTTCTCAGCACGGTGCATTAATAACCGAAGATTCATATGGAAATATGGCCTCTTTCATCTGATTTCAAAGAGATGCAGTTTAGCGCTGCAGATAGCTTTGCTTAATGAGTATTTTACTGTGTTTTTTTTCTTTTTCTCTCTGGCGCATGGGACGGGGTATAAAAACCTTCCACAAAGAACTCCTTATGAACTAATTGAGGGAATTACGTACTGCAGTTCTCATGCATTTTGATTAGGGATGATCTCTCCCAACTGAAGTAAATAAAGTAAACGCACAAGTTTATTTTAGCCGCTGAAGCGACAAGATGTACTTGACTGAAATGCACTGATACATATGATGTTCGGTGTGTTAATTATTTAGGATACTCAGAGCACATTTGTTACTGGTTCATCTGGTGTTTCATTATGAGATTTTACCCAAGTATATACTATATTTAATTAGACCTGAATGAAAACAAGACTGTGAGGAAAAGATTTACAGACGGTACATATCTTTACATTGGTGTTGATTATTGAACCAAGACTAAAAAAAAAAATATTGTTTTCCAAAAAAATGTGTGTGGTCAAAAACTTTGGAAATAATGGGTTGTGAAAATTAGATTTGACATACATACATATTGAACAGGAGGGAGACCAGAGGCAATTCCAACACATTTTACATTAACTTGCAGACTGCTATGAATCTACCAGCCATCTTTTGGTATAAGAATCATTTATGTGTAGAAATGTAACTATCAATAATAGGGTGTATTATAGTAATAAGTAGTCAAGGTGTTAAGAGCACACTTAAATAATAATGTCATTGCTTCAGTAATTTAAAAAAAAAGTGAAAATATTCAGTAATATTAATAAAGTACTTATGCTTTCAGCTGCCAGGAATAATGTGGGTTAAACCAAAGTCAAACTCACCTTATACTTAAATTAAATACATTAAATCCTTTTAATAACCCATGTTGCTCAGCTGATAAGTCAAAATATTGTCGTCATGTACTGTAGAGATTCAGTTTCAATCAATCAATCAATCAATCAATCAATCAATCAATCTAGTCAGTCAGTCAGTATGTCAGTCAGTCAGTCAACCAAGCAAGCAAATCAAATCAAATCAATCAATCAATCAATCAATCAATCAATCAATCAATCAATCAATCAATCAATCAATCAATCAATCAATCAATCACAAATAAAAAACAAAACAATATTGACCACTGTGTAACCACAAAATACAATACAATAAAACAATGAATATGAACACCTAATAAAACAATAAAAACAAATAAAATATTTATAATACACAGGTATCTATACTCTATCTAGATCATTTGATAGAATAATGTTCACTAGACATTTTAAGTTTTTATTTTATTTTTTTATAACATTTCTATGAAACAGAGCCCCAATTTGCCCCTAAAATTTGACTGAGCATGTTCTGAGTGCGTGTCTCCACTGTCCCTTGATTGTGATTGACAAAATGTATTGAGCGTAATCACACTCCTTAACAATTTCTCCCAGTCTCCCCTACCTCTGTTCCTCAGAGTCTCATTTTCATTCATGTCAAATTAAATATGGCATCTACCCTGACTAAGGTCCATAGACAGATCAATCAAATGAACTTCACCGCCACTCATACCTCAGTATTTTGCCACAAAACTCCTCTGGCATTAGTTTTCTGCTTTGTCTTGTGATTGAGTGGTTGGAATAAAGTATAGGACAGCCATTGGGTGATATAATTTACTTATGTTTTAGTATGAGACATTTGCATGTATTTAGAGGACTGCTCTTTTCTATCCCCCGGTCCCAAATCACTGCTGTATAATCTGCATTCTGCTCCAGTTGGCCTGCTTTACCCCCACATATGGGATTGTCAGAAATAATTACAGAGACATTCTCTATTTGTATGCTATCATTTTGTTTGGGTTCATTATGTTGTTAATGTCTGAATGTACAGTAGAGTCAGGTTAAATACATGGAGATGTGTGGGACACAATATGGTCCTCAAAGAAGTGATTTACTGTGAAGTGAATATGGCATGTCCCATCGATAGTGTTCTTCTGTGAGCTCCATATGGAGTACAGGCCAAAAATGCTTCCCGACATCATACTTTACAATCCAGGAATTACTGTTTGAAGAACATGTCTTTTAAATAACAAAATGGCACAAGTTAATGGCTGAAACCACAGTGTATGAATCAATTTTGTTCTAAATATACACAAATCTAATAAGCTACTGTCATAACAAAACTTGATAACTGGTTTGAACCAGTTTCTGGTTCAGTTTAGCTTTCATGCTAACATCTTAAAGTGGATTTACATCTGCAAACACAAGGGAGCAGGGCAAAGCCCAGAGGACAGATAAATCGCACGTCTCTTTAATGTTATAGATTTCCACTCTCTCCTATTCTCAGATTTTTCTCCTTAGAAAGAGACCCCGGCAATCTCACATGTCTCTCCTCTGGAGTTTCACAAAAGATCACAACAAAGCTGTACACTATATTCAGACTGTATTCACCCGACGCATGATGTATTGATGAACACGGAAGGGCCATCAATAGATGGCAATAGAGAAAAACCAATAGAGAAAAACAAAACACTGGTCACAAATTAGATGTCTGAAACGACAAGATTTAAAGAGAAATTTTAGAGAAGCTTGAGTTTGTTGCCCAGCCCTGTTTGTTTGAACCGCAAGAGGCATCTACTCTAACCTTATGAGAACTTATGCTGCACATCCTACGTCATACGTTGGGTCAGAGGTCACTCTTCCTAGATCACTTCCTTCCAAAATCTCACTAGATTTGCGTACAGCTGTTACAGGAAGCCAGTGATTATAGCTTATAAAGTTATAAATATGGAAATGTTTCTTACAAAAACGCATCGCTTCACTTCAGAAAGGCTTTACTAACCCCCCTGGTGCTGTATGGAGTACTTTTATGATGGAAGGATGCACTTTTATGGGGTTCAAAATCTATTCACTCCCATTATAAAGCTTGGAAGAGCCAGGATTTTTTTTTATAACTCTGAGTTTGGCTGAAAGAAGAAAGTCATATACACCTAGGATGGCTTGAAGGGGAGTAAATTATTGGATTATTTTCATTTTGGGGTGAACTAACCCTTTAGGCAGCACAGCTGTTTTCAACATTAATAATAATGAGAAATGTTTCTTGAGCATCAAATCAGCATATTAGAATGATTTCTGAAAGATCATGTGACACTGGAGTAATGATGCTGAGAATTCAGCTTTGACAACAATAAATTACATTTTACAATATATATGAAAATAAATTGTATCTTCAATGTTAAGAATATTTCACAATATCACTATTTTTACCGAATTTGTGATCAAATAAATGCAGCCTTGGTGAGCATAAGAGACTTTATTTCAAAAACATTTAAAAAAATCTTTCCAACCCCCAACTTTTGACCTGTGGTGTATTTGAAGAATTTTAGGAGAAGCATTTGAGAAAATGATGAAGTAGATCCCCTGAGCTATGAAAAAACAACCTCAAAGCAATATTTTTTCCCCTTGGGCATTTGATGGCATCTGCCTGTCAGGAGGTAAATGACTGCCGGCATGAGTTAAAAGCCATACATCAGGTTCAAAAACATCATTATCATTGTGGTTAAGAGCCAGTGATGGCACATTAACCCCAGTAATGGCTGGGTTTTGGTTGAGGATGGGCCACCATATTTCATTAAGCACGTTCAAACAACGAGCGCAATACTGCTAGTTCCACTGAATTACACCACTAATTAGTCATCCCATTATGCAGTAATGCTAGAGGTATTGCTTGTGTCAGGATGGGTCATTGAAATCATTGATCATTGTGAAAAGTAGCTTCTTAGATCATTTGTTCAGGATTTCAGACATGAAGTAACCACTGAAAAAAGTGTTTGTGTCTTTGAAAACTGGTTTGATGGGCCAGAATGCACAATGCATTAACCTCTCCATCCAATCACTTTGAAGGCATATATCATATGTGGATTACCTCAGATTAATTAACAATGAATTCAGAGTTTGAGTCATAAAAATCCCCCCCTTGAAACAATGGAAGATCAAATAGCCAGCATTTCATTAAACCACATTCATATGTATTAGTAAAGGGGGTGAATGTATTATTTAGTGGTTTTTTTGTGTGTTTTTTAAGCAACATGAAAGATGAAACGCTATCAAAGATTAAAAGAGCATCTGGTCAATTATGTCACAGTGATTAAATTTTGAATGCTGAATCCCATCTCAACTGGTCAAAGTAAAGAACACGTTTCAACACATATTAAAAGTTTCTGAGGGTGCATTTTTAAATGGGTCACCATTTTGTCTGAGCCAGTGTGAAGTAATGCACATGCTCATGACAGTAAAAACAGTAATATTGTAAAATAGTATTACAATGTAATATTCTGTTTGAAAATATTTTAAAATATAATGTATTCCTGTGCTGCAAAGCTGAGTATTCAGCATCACTCTAGTCTTCAGTGTCACATGATCCTTCAGAAATAATTCTAATGCTGCGTTCACACCAAACGCGAATATGCGTCTGGCGCGAGTGATTTCAATGTTAAGTCAATGGTAAGACGCGTTTACGCGCGTCTGGAGGTCTTGCGGCGCGAATGAGGCGTTTAGCGCGGCGCGGTAGACGCGAATTCGCCTCATTCGCGCGAACTAGACGCGAATTGAGCGTCTGGCGCGTTTCGCGCGTTAAGCGCGAATTGTGCTTTTTGTGCATCACGCGTTTGACGCGAATTCGCGTCTGCCGCCCGAGTTGAAAAATCTGAACTTCTGCGTCAATTCGCGCCGCGTTAACCAATCAGGAGCCTGCCTGCTTGCTGCTGTCACGTGGTGAACTGACAGTTTAATGTTATTTTATGTTTGGCCTCAATAAATTATTTTGTAATATGACTAAAATGCACAACAAAGCAAATCTTTCACATAAAAACTCGATTTCAATATGAGAGATAGCCTACTCATTTGTATTGAATGCTATTTATTCCATATCTATTCTAGATTAGCCTATATGAAACTTTATTAATTTAATGTAAAGACACCAAACACAATTAAGTGTATAAAAACTTTTCAAAAAAAATAACAGGACAGGTTTCACTTTTGGAGGCTGCCTCCATTTATTATCAAAACAAAAATAAATGACAGATTAGGTGCGGGAGAGGGTGAACCTCGCGCCGGGCTTTACAGCGCGGGCTCGTCAGGCAGCGACCACTCGAGGCCGAGGCTTTATACGGCCTACGCTGTCCTTGTCAGCGTCCTCACCGTTAGGTCCACCAAACCTACCTCCTGGAGCAAATTGTGAAACTCCTGAAACCCTCCGGAGGTTTTGGTGGACCCGAGTACAGCGACGATGTCCCCTACGCAGCTGTTTCTGCTCTTCAGATCATATAAGAGCGGTGACTCTCTCGATTAATGCTATTGCTAATGCTCGATAAACATCTAAAAAAGATGGCCGCCAACAGCTTAGAAACTTTCGCCCCCTGACTTCGCCTTTGACGCGCGTAAATTTCGCTTCAAACTTTTGATTTTACGCGCGTCAATTTCACTCTTGACGCGCGAATGCACACAAAGTGGTCACGCGTATAACTAGACGCGGCAGGCGCGAATTTTGACGCAGATTCGCGTTTGGTGTGAACGCAGCATAATATGATGATTTGGTGCTCAAAAACATTTTTTTTTTTTTTTTTCAAACCTCAAACTTTTGTTATTATCAATGTGGAGAACAGTTGTGCTGCTTCATATTTTTGAGGACACTGTGATGTCTTTTTTCAGAGTTTTTTTTTTTTTTTTTTGTGATGAATAGTAGGTTCTGATGTTCTTCCTGCCCAACATTCTTCATTGCTGTAATTAGCAGGTGCACAGGTGTCATTTAGATTTGAGGTGTAAAATTTGCAGCTCTGATGCAGATTATTACAAACCCATTCAATATGTGTTTTCCAAGTAAGTGAACTGTAAGTCTGCATTTGAATAATATGTTGGCCATTATTTATAACCACTTGACGATGGTCACCTGTACATTTTGATACATCTCCTCAGTTTTCTTTAATTTTATAATTAACTTATTATCACTTTTATAATAATCATAACAACTTATAATTATGACTATCACAAGTCAACAATCAGGCTTATTTCTGACTAGTAGATAGTTCTAATATTGTCATGCGCATAAAGTAAACTTAAAATGGCTGCGCCAACCGAATATTTAGAAATGTAGTATTGTGAATGTTTACTTGAGCACTCAACTAACACAGCCTTGCAGGGCACGTGTACTAGTATGTTGTTGTTGTTGTTGTTGTTGTTGTTGTTGTGAGAGGCAGTTATTTACTTTCACGCACTTTTCCTATACTGTCACTTTTGATCCATTTAACATGGCCTTGTTAAATAAAAGTATTAGTTCCTTAAAAAAAATACTGACCTCAAACTTTTAAACAGTAGTGTATATTTTATAGAGACATTTTATAAATCCATTACATATATACATGTGTAAAAAAAAAAGATCCAATGAGGTTCATTCTTGTGTTACACAGCACGTTTGAGCTTCCTCAAGAACCAATGAGGTTAATTCTTGTGTTACGCAGCGCGTTTGAGCTTCCTCAAGAACCAATGAGGTTCTTTCTCGTGTTACGCAGCGCGTTTGAGCTTCCACAAGAACCAATGAGGTTCTTTCTCGTGTTACGCAGAACAATTGAGCTTCCGCAAGAACCAATGAGGTTCATTCTCGTGTTACACAGAACGATTGAGCTTCCAATCAAGCAAGTACGGTTGAGCGTTTATTTTCGCTGATCAATGTTCATATGTGAATAAAAGTCTAAATTCAATCTGTTCATCATATAAAGCGATCAAATCTCTTCGGAAAATGTGGACTAAATGGCTCAATTCAAATGGATTAGTTTTACAATCTCTATGAACTTTTTAAGCATCAAAGTGGTAGTTGCGTATATCTTCATTTGTGTTCCGAAGATGAACGAAAATCTTACGGGCATGGAACAATATGAGGGTGAGTAAATGATTTCAATCATTTGTGATTCATTTTTCACCCAGAATCATTTTTGGGTGAACTAACCCTTTAATGGGTTGAATTTTTTTCTATATACTACAATGTACTTTCAGATCCATTAACCTGAAGAGAAACATAGATCTGTGTCTCTAGAATAAAGTAATTGTGAGTAATCTCATGATTTCTAAACAGTCTTAATAAAGCAGCATGAAAAAAAAAAAAAAAGATGCGTTAATGCATATTTATTATTTTTACAAGCACCCCTTGCGGCACCCGCAGAGCCCAGTTTGAAACCCCCTGCCTTGGAGGACCATGCTGTATACTTGGCCCACTTTAGAGCCATTATTAAATTCAACATTCCTGGATTCTCTTTTGATATCCTTATTTATATGACGGCATTAGAAGGGCATTAAATGGTTTAACTGAGCATGACAAAGATCAGCTGTTTCCTTTTGGTAATAGAAACAACAGACGCCTTTATTTGAGTTACTTTTGCAAGCACTGTACATATTTAAGCAAAACATCTTAACTCAACATGAACAGTTGGCTGTTTTTTCAGTCTATGTTTATGTATCATTTCAACACACAAAGCAGGAAGCACATTATGGTGGGCTGTAATTATATAAATCATCACACAACAACAGAATGACAGACTCAAGTCTGAAAATAAGCACAAATCCAGCGTGCCACTGTCCCATTACTGCTTCAACATCCCTAAAATACTGTGCAGGGGGCGTTCTTTTCTATCTATGATTTTAAGCCAATTAAATTTGAACTGGCTGTTTTTGTCATATACAGTCATAGGCTTTAAGAAAGTGTGAACAGATGCAAGTTATTCAGTAATGAATTCATTTTTCATCCTTAGTTCACACACTCTCATCCTCGCTCCCACCTCAAGAGACTGCGGTTAATTACACAGAGAGGTGCACGTTCACAAGGTGCCTTGTGTTGAACAGCACCAGTTGGCTGAGGGAATTAAAACAATTCAAAAGGTCAAACGCACTCCTGTAAGGAAACGTGCCTCTAATTACTCCCAACATAATATCCATATGCTCCAATTAATTCATCCTACTTCTACATTTTTAGGGTATACTAATCTGCACTTGGTTGTCATATTAGGCACTGGTGTTCATTTTAGTTAACACACTGTCAATGCACTTTGTTAGAGCAAACAGCAACAGAATAAGGTCAAACCCAAACCATGAACATTTACAACAAGGGTCTCTAACCACATTGTTAACCAAAGTATAACACCAGCTAGTTCTTTTATATTCCTGAAAGATATCCATTTGTTGTATTCATTTTTTATTACTATCATATCTGTCCATGGAAAAATAATGATACCTCCTGATATCCTGACTCGATACCTGACTCGATACTATTAATGATCTCTCACAAGCACTACATTTATTTTTTATATAGCGTTATTGGATTTTTCATTCTGATTGGTTGACAGATGCTCTCTGGAGTTAGTGTTAAACAATCTTCTAGCTGAAAGGTTATGAAACAGTTCCACGTTTCCTGACAATTTTATATTTCCGTATCATTTCACCTCCTATAAGAAGAACCAGAACAAGACAATGATCAAAACAAACTGGATAAAAATGACCAAGAGTTTTGAGATTTTCTGAAATTAATTTTAGTAGCTATGGAAAGCACTGCAATTTCAGCAGCTGGGTGAAAACTGATTGGGGCGACTGTACAGCCAACAATACTGTAATAGGATGTCATAATGTGACTAAGTCATCTATATGGCTCAGCAGCAGGGCACAGGGACTTTAAAAAAGCTATATATGTACAACTATGAAAAATAATCAACACGAGTTCATTGGAAAAACCTGCATTTTTGAAAAACATGTTTCCAGATTAAATGAACACTAGATGCAGTAAAACACCAACAACTTGTATTTCTTTTCACACAAAACTAATGATTAAAGAGGCAGATTATCGAAAATTTGCTTAAAAGCCTTGCACAATACTATGTTGTACTAATGACACCGTGTTCGTTCGTTGGCCAGAGAACTGCCCCACGACTGAGTCTGGTTTCTCCCAATGTTTATTTTTCTCCATTCTGTCACCTGCAGTTTGGGTTCCTCTACACTGCCACCTCTGGCTTGAGTTGGGGACAGTTTAATATTCAACAATATTACTGATCTGACTGTACTGACGCTGTTGTATGAGAACTGAACTTAGCTGGACGATAACTTTTTTTTTTTTTTTGCAGAGCTGCTTTATGGATGAAATAAACTAATTTAATAATTTATGATCTTTACAATGGATCTGAATCAACTCTGAACTGACACTGAACAACAGTGAAATGTGCCCTTTTTTCTTTTTATCACTGTAAAGCTGCTTGCAAACAATCTGTATTGTATAAAGCACCTTTATTTATAAATAAAGGTGACATGACTTGACTTGACTTTTTCAATATAGTGCATGATTTGTAAACTAATACATTTTGATGTCTGTATCATATAATCAGTCTTTTCCGACATAGTAAACTTGCTCTGTAGCTCACCTGGTACAGCATTGCAGGAACGAGTCCTGTGAAACACAAGTCATGATAAGAGAGCTCAAAGACATTTAGAAGCATCTAAAATGACATGGTTGCTTCAGCAAATGCTTTTGTTAACACTATCAGGTATGTTTAGGGTTTACTGTAGGTGTACAGTGTTGCCAGATTGGAAATGTCCAAGTATCGTACCAGAAGCTCAAAATTATCGTATTTGGAAGAAAATGATCGTACACCAGTCAAACGTACAGAATACAGCTATTTATAGACAGACAATTTTTAACACGACCTGAAAATTACTTTATTGCCAAACTCGACCTCAGCTTGGAAAAAACTGATCTAAGCGCCACGGCAGGTACGTTAACTTTTTAAAAAAAAAACTTTTTCTTGCAAAACATACAGAGATGACATGATGTTAATGATATATAACTTTGTATACAATATACAAAAAGAACATTAACTTGTGCTCATGAGAGAGTCATTCTCCATGATGATTGGCTGAGAAGACTTACTGTGAGATGAGATGGAAGACAAGCGTAACACAACGTTCACGTTCTCCTCACAATCATGACGGTAGACGTAGAATCCACAGCTAGATCAAAGAGTATAGAAGCCCTATGATTACAACGACCATCATTTGAAGTGTCACACAATTCTGAAATTATCGTACAATATGGGATTTTTTTTTCCATTATTGATTATACAGTGGTCACAATTATCGTACATCTGGTAACACTGGTGGTACAGGTTTTTTTTTTTTTTTTTTTTTTTACATACAACAACCAACATAAAAAATAAAAAATAAAATAAATAAAAAAATAAACAAACACACCTTGCCAGATTCACGTTCATCTGTTTGGGATAAAACTGCTTTTAGCCGGACTCACTGGACATTTCACTCTGAATGGAATATGATATAGAATAGTGCCATTTAGGTATTTTGAAAGAAGAAAATTAAGGATAGGATTAGGCTATTTATAGGATGTGATCTGCAGGCAACTGACAGGCTCAATGTGGACTACCAGGTGCCTGCAGATCTATAATGCCTGGAGAAAGCTGTCTGTTAGCATTTTCATTCCTAAAAAAAAAAAAAAAAGATTTTGTGGTTACAGCATCTCACAGCAAAATCAAACAGGGCCATGCTAACCAGACAAACTTTGACCAACAGGTCCAATAGTTGACAGTATATATTGTTGAAATATCGTTTGAATGGATTTGATATCAAGATTCAGTCTATTTGATCACATGGTGGAATTGAATGCTTGAGCTGAATTTGCATCATGTAGTTGGCAGAGAGAATCTGGGAAGTGCAGTAAATTAGAAGAGGCAAGTGACTTTTCACAGAATTAAACCACCCAGACCATGTCAAGCGAGCTCTTGTTGCCTCTCCACAGAGAGTCTTCTCTGTTTAGACCCCATCATGATGAATGACATTTACTACAAATGACAACACACAGTAGCTTGAACTGAAGTGTATGTCAGTACAACATTGCAGTCCCCTTTTTAAAATAAAGGACAATTTCAAAATATTCTGTATATATCAGTATTCTGGGTTCAGAACTCACAAAATAGGCAATTACTGTCACTGTATGATTTCCTGATTAACATTCAAGCTCATGTTTGGTAGACTGTTTCATTTTAACTACTAAATAGTCTCCAGTCCGATTGAATATTTTATTTTTCTTTCACTTGCACAGGCAGAAGGTTAAGCTGTCACGCTATAGTGTCTTCTCAGCATCAGTGTTTAAGGTCAACTTACAGCAAGACGTGTAGCTTTCCATGTGTTCCCATCATCCAACAGAAATTAGATTTTCACCCTCCCCGCTATTCCAGATGACATAATCCTTTTCAGGATGTTCAGCTGAAGATTTGCAGTCCAGGCCATGTCTCCTACTGGAAGTGTAAATGTAATTGTAGAGCAAAGTGTTGTCCATCAAAAAAATAGACGGAATGTCCAAGGGCTGTCTTTGGATCAATGCAGTCAGTGTGTTGCATTGCAAAATTTGGTTCCAGGGCTCAAGTGAGATCTTCAAATGTTTAATACCTCTCTAGACACATGAGATAAAACTGGAGCATCAGTTCCCAGCACTCCTAGATTTCCTGTTATTGAGGAGGCTGAAGAACGGCATGCAATATCCATTCAGTCAGTCAGACCATACAGGCTTGAAAATGTCAAAACCCAGAGCCGATATGATCAGTATAGTTCTCTGATGCAGAGTAACAACAGTCTCTCAGGCAGTAACTGGGAAACAACAAGTCCCTCATGCAGACAACTGAATTATTAACAACAGCAAGTTCATCACAAGAGTGACATACAACCTGACAGTGTTCTTCTATCCCAGTGCAGATGTAGACGTGCATTTCAGAATATGACTGTTTCGGTACAAATGGTGTCTGTACGTGAAAGTCTCAGTCAAACAGACTTCTGAATTTCAGAACCAGCTCTCCTTACATTTCGTGAGTTGAACTGGCCACAGTGGACAGGAAGTTGTATTGGCATTTAAATTTGAATGACAGGAAGATATATTTGCTGCACTGCAATTAAAAGGAGCCCAACATCTGCTGTGCAACAAAACAAATCATTAAAAATCATTAATTTTGACTAATTATACCCATTTATTTCCTGATAATTAGCATTAACACGTGCATGTTTTCACATTTTTAAAAAAAAATACTGTATAAACAATTAACAGCCATCAAAACAGATGTTAAATGTGCCATAGCCTTCATGTAAAAGTCTACAAGAAAGAAAGAAAGAAAGAAAGAAAGAAAGAAAGAAAGAAAGAAAGAAAGAAAGAAAGAAAGAAAGATGCCAGCACAGTTGTTGTAGTAATACAGATAGTTCAGATTTTGATGATCAATGAGAGTATTTCTCAGCAGCCAAAGTGCTTCTTTTTATACAATGAACTATTTATTTTCTGCATTCAACAGCTTTTTTCTTCTCCTAGTTGTTATTTATGAAAGGTTATGTTTTTATTAAAAAAAAACTCAGTAGAGGTCAGACAACAGTAAGCAGTTTGAGATTAAAAACTATTAGCGTGTGACCAGAGTTGTGACACTGTGTGCACATGCTCACGGAACACAGGTTTCAATTCTGCGTACATCATGTCCTGTTCCCTCTCTCTCTATCTCTCCCACAATTTCCCTGTATCTAACTGTCCTCAACAGCACTTACACAGCATAGCTCGTAGACTTTTTACATTTGGCTTATTAGTTAAAATACTATGGTAACACTTTGGTAAATGCCATTTAAATTTTGTTATGTTTTGTTCTATTTTGCCAGCAAAATGGTTCCAAAACACCACAACAGAATGGTTGCACGTCTCAGAGCAACACACAGTGGTGTTTTTGATACTGAATGAATTTGCGTTTTAACTAATCAGTTGAGTGAATGATTCAACAACCCACAGTTATGCGTTTCCAGATTCCTGAATAAACCAGCCATTTTGGACAAACTGGTTGAGTAAATGATTCAATGACTCACTTATTAAAACTGTGAAATGCCAGCACCTACTGGTGGTTATATTTATTTATGTATTTAATTTATTTTTTTGCTTTTTTTCTCATTATTTGATATGGCTATTTTCAAAAACATATCAATCTCATTACACTATGTATGTACATTATGTATGCAATTTGTTATCGCAGTGTAAATGTAATCAAGACAACTTTGAGCTGCATTAAACAGTCATTGTGAATGCATCTAAATTTTAACACACACATGCACAAGAATTCACATTGATTTTAAGAATGTCATCATGAGTATAAGCCGGATGTGGACCCTCAAGCTGACTCATCTGGTGAAACTGACATTTGTCTATTGAGGTTCAGTCCAGCCTCATTAGTCTGGCTCAACCCGGCACATAGGTCAGCACTGTGCGGATAAGTTGATGCTCCATAAATGATCCTGTTGTCTAGGTAACACTGGACAACCCTCCTTGTTAGAATCCCTCAGATCTAAACGTGTATGTCACCTGTCTTCTTTGTGACAGCAATAGGGTACATCCATTCAGAGTCTGTTTTGTCTATTATTCAATTTTCCACAAATCATTTAAGAGATAGCATAATGAATGTGCATTCATATCATTGTATGTGCAGACGTAAGTCATGATATTACATGTCTATAGCGGACATGATTAATCTCATTTATAGAGTGCCTTTCAGAAAATTAACCCACAAGAAAACTTAGTCAATATCCATCATATTGCCAGGATTATTTGAACTAATTATGTCAGATTTTTTCTTCTAAAAAACACTATTTATGTGTTAATAATATGTTAATAGCTTGTAACTATTTGTTTTCCTGATCATATTTTTAACAGTAGGTTTTTTTTTTTTTTTTATATGGCAGACAAAACCTACACTGGATTCACCTCAGGGTGTACACTGAATTAGTGCAGTGTAGTCTTTTGTTCTTGCAATCCCTCACCATACATACTAATTTTGCATCCACTATGCAGAGCTTCCACTTAATTTAATTTAAAGCCACAGTTAACAACTGTTAACCTGATACCTGCAGCTTAAGACCAGTGAAAACATTCATTCCTAGCATTCATTCCACATTTACTAGAATTATGTTAAAGCTTTACTAGAATTAAGATAAAGCAATGCTGTCAAAAGTCCAGTCGATCTTTCCTTTAAAGCCGGCATGAAATGATAGCCTTTTCTTTCCTAATGTAATGTATTCAAATTCAAATAAAAAAAAGCTTTATTGTCTATCCCCACAGGGGTAGAAAACTGTCTTTAGACAAGGGCTCAACAAACAATGCAAGAGACAACCACACAACAATAATTTAAAGATAACCCCCCTCCCCTCCTATTTCCTATTTAAAATATCAATGGCAGTTGGGATAAAAGTATTCTTATACTTGGCCTTTTTCACCAAAGGTACTTTATATCGTCTACCAGACAGAAGTACGTGAAATGAACTATACAGGGGATGGGAAGAATCTGTCACAATAACGGAGGCTTTCCTTTTTACTGCCACAGTGTAAAGATCAGACAGAGTTACTTGTTTCTCACCAATAATTTTACCAGCCATGTTTATAATCCTTAAAAGTCTGTTTTTGCATTTAACAGAAAGAGAGTTGTACCAGGATACAATGTTGAAAGTGAGCACAGATTCAATGAGTGATTTATACACACCATCAGAATGTCCTTTTCAATATTAAAACTCCTCAATTTCCCCAGTAAGCCTGGACGTTGATAAGCCTTTTTAAAAACACTTTCTGAATGCCTATCAAACTTAAACTGGGAGTCAATCTTTGTTACCCAGGTATTTAAAAGATCCCACCACCTCTCCATTAAGTAACAAAGGCTTAAAAAGTGTACGTACATTGTTATTGGTTTGTACGTACATTGTCAGTGATTGGGTATCCTTCACACATCCCACCAGTTCCATGTCATCTGCATATTTAATTATCATTATTACAGGTTATCTTATTTGTATAAATAGAGAAAATAATTGGGGATAAAACACATCCCTGTGGGAGACCAGATTTTAAAACCACATTCTCTGACTTTTTGCCATTTACCAGCACATGTTGTGGGAGGTCCCGTAAAAAAAACTATTAATCCATAAAATCAATGTTTGATGCACCTGTAGCTCATCCAGACACCTCAGTAATGTGTTTATATTCACAGTATTAAAAGGCAGAAGAAAAGTCCATAAATAAAATGGATTGCCAAGTCCAAATGCTTTACAGCCTTGTCCAGCATAGTGAGGGTGGCATCTCAAACTCCACGCCCAGTTCTATAAGCAAATTGCAAAGGGTCAAGTTTGCCAGTCATTGCCTGGGAGAGTTGCTGACAAACCACTCTTTCCATACACTAACAGAGCAAAGATGTTAAAGCCACTGGTCTAAAGTCCTCAAGCACCTTAGCATGAGCCTTTTTTGGTAATGGGATGATGGCACTTTCCTTTCAGGCCTGTGGTACAACATTAAAGTCAAGAGACAGCTGAAAACGTTGTCTCAACGCACCCTTCAGCAGAGATGCACATTCCCTCAGTACCGAATGACACTGTCTACACAAAAATCTACATACCCAGTTATGGAAGCATTGAGCATATCTACATCATTTCCACAGTCCTTAAAAAGTAACTTCAAAGCATCATTTTAGTATTTCAGTGGAATCAAAGTCCCATACCTGGATAGTCCTAGTTTGCACTTTCTCAGTTTTTAATTTTTGCTTATATCGAGGTAGAAGCAGAACTGCATTATGATCAGAACGACCAAGAGGCGAGCGTACCTTGGAGATGTAAGCGCTTGGCATATTTCCATAGCACAAGTCCAGTGTTTTGTCCAGCCTAGTGACAGACGTGACACATTGCTCCAGATTCGGCAGATGTGTAGCAACGTTACATCGATTAAAATCTCAGAGCAGAAACACCGGCTGATCTCCAACTCTATTTACAATATTATTAAAAGTGTCTGCAATGCTTTCAGCAGCTAACATAAAATCAGGTCCCGGGACGTACACCAGTCTCACTGTTATTTGGGTAAATTCTCGAGGGAGATAATGTGGTCGAAAGGAAACCACCATAATTCCATAATGTTTTGAGCAATCGGTTTCCCTCAGCTTAAAGTTTGTTGCCCATCTATTATCCACAGCCGCAACAGTTTTCAGAGTTTTAAAAGTATCTCGATCAAACCGAATCAAAGTAAATCCATCAAAGTGAAAATCTGCTGTTTCCTAGGAGAGCCATGTCTCAGTAAAACAGAAAAGGCTTGTGCGAAGATAATCCCCATCATATTTGATCAACGCAGACAGCTCGTCCATTTTATTTCTCAGGGATCTAACATTTGATAAGGTGATAGCAGGTAAGGGCAGACTACTACCTCTTCTCCATAGCCTTTTGAGTATTCCTCCTCTCGAACCCCTTTTCCTCTGTTTCGCTTTAGACTTTTTCCAACTGATGCCAACCAAAAGACATTTTGGGACATTTTTTAAAAGTTTTGAATCCGCTGTCGACAGAACAGCAAGCGGGCGCAAATCCAGCAATAGTCCACGTGAATACACCAGATTTTTCACAGTTGATATACATGCTCCAGTCTGCGTTGTCGGCATTGTCCACAGAGCCAATATTGGTTGAAAAATGAACACCAAAAGGCCCAGAATTGACCAGAAGTTAGCCATCTCGTATATAAATAATAAATAAACGAAAACTACGAAACACTTGATATAAAACAAACAAAACAAACATCAAACACGGAGTCCGTGTCATGAGTTGCACGAGCAGCGTTGCGCCCTGGAAATACATATTCAAGTATATCCAAGGCTTTTGGAACAAGAAAAAATGTTGGGTGGGACTTGATTTTGTCCATGTGGAATTGATTGGATGGTTGTGGTTTGCTATTGGTGGATCTCATGTGAGTGACAGGTTGTCCCGCCCTCGCACCAGTAAACATCATCAGAGAAGAGAAGCGATTATGCTGCAAGAGGGAGGGGAAGTTATTTTGATTAAAGATTGCGAGGGCACATGCATTTTTTAAATAAATTAATGATGTGCACACATAAATCATTTATAATAAATACTTCAATATTCCATTAAAAAATAAAATAAATAAGAAAAGTCGTTCTGATTTCATGGTGACCAAGTAGTTGATCTCTCCGAGCATATATTTAGTTATATGATGCAAATGCAAAGAAATTCATGTACTTTTACATGGCTAAATAATCTTTGGGGCCACTGAATGTATTATATGTAACGTATGACGGTCAGTAAGAGCTGTGCGTGCCTCCTACGCCGGAGATCATGGTTCGATTCTCTCTCAAAGTGGGTTGAGTAGGACTGTTTACATACAGTATATTAACAGTATATCAGTACACTCAGTTATACAGGTTGTTGTAACTGAAGTGCATGGTATGTTCTTGTTACAAAAGATTTTTTTTTTCATTGTTTAGGGCAAAATTAAGGGCAATGTCTTATTTCTCCAAGTTTTATATTCCCCTTCAGGTTGCTTTTTCTTATATTTGTCTGAATCAGTTTGTGTCTTGCAGTGCATTTGTGCAACCACCACATTTTTACTTTCTGCCACATCTTTTGCATCAACATTCACAGACTCATATTGTCTTCTCAAGTGTTAAATCAGACTACAGACTCCAGTCTGGTCATGTACCATTTCACTATCCATGTCTCTGAAGCCACATGTTGTGACAAGCTCACGTAGCGCTGCCACATCGTGACACATGAACTTTCACACAGCACCTCGCTGTGATTGTCTTCAACCATTGAAAAACTTTCATTCTTCACAGCTGTCCTGGTAATGCATCACGTGAAGAAAGTTTTGTACTTGTTAGGGCAACTTTTTTTTAACCTGATTGAACAAAGGGAATGTCTGTCATTTATCTCTTAAATGTTGTTGTGGGTCTGATCTTTAATTAGTGCCTTTATTTCTCTTTTTCAGTGCTACTCTCCTTTTATCTTTCATCCCTGTTATCATATATTTGATCTCACTTAATGTTTGATAAGCAAGTGAAAAGCATTTGGTTGTGAATTGCTCCCTACCCTGCTTCTCACCCCTTTGCTTTTATTTTATAGTGTGCAGATTTTATCTCATATGTTCAGTTTCAAAAAGAAAAGCAGTGTGGATGAGCAAACTACATTTTTGGTGAGCCACGTATTAAAATTTTAAAACGACTTGCATTACAGGGAGAATGATTTGTAGATTATTATTATTTTTCATTGTTCACTGATCCCCACACACGGGCTAGACGTCTTTTTGTTTACATTAACTATATAGACAACTGTCTACAAATGTTGACAAATGATGCATCTTTTTAGATGTTAACATCGGTTTAGTGTTAGTATTCGGTCTCTGCTTTATAATAGACATGCTTCAGCTACAGCGATATAGTAATGTGTGTTGGAAATACAAATGAAAACATGCAAAAATCAAAAGAAGACCATTACAAAACAGTTATCGCGGAATTAATCCAATCAGTCACATTTGGGCAAATTGTTAAAGTCAAGCATCCATTGAAAAACATCCAATAGCACTTTTTGCCCCCAAAAGAGTTAAATCAGTGAAATATTGATATTGTCCATTGTTTACATCAGATTTTCCACGGGAAATCTCACAAACTCTCTCGCCGTCAAACTTGACTTTAGAGTAGACAAACATGGCAGACGACGGGCAAGAAGAAATGGCGATTGTAGTGTTTGGACAGCTTTTTACAGAAAAACTGTGGGGAAAAAATGAAGGAAAAGGTGGCTTTCTGATTGGGTATCGCTTCGTTCCACGTGACAATCTACAGAGCCGACTCTCCCTTTACATTCTTAAGAAGACATTCTTAACTCTATTGGAGTTAGACATGTGTCAGGACCTACTCATTGTCGTAATCATACTCTAGATCTAATATTATCACATGGAATCAATGTTGATGCCGTTGAAATTCTGCAGCAGAGCGATGACATCTCAGATCATTATCTAGTCTTGTGTAAACTTCATTTAGCCAAGGCTGCAAAGCCGACTCCATGTTACAAATAAGTTAGACCTATCACTTCTGCCACTAAAGATTGCTTTATTAATAATCTTCCTGATCGGTTTTATCATCTCAGCACCCCAGATAGCTTAGAAGAACTCGATATTGCGACAGAAACTTTTAACTCTCTCTTTTCCAGCACTTTAGACACAGTTGCTCCGTTACATATAAAGAAGATTAAAGAAAATAATCCAACGCCGTGGTACAACGAGCACACTCGGGCCCTTAGAGCAGCCAGAAAAATGGAGCGCAACTGGAAGAAAACAAAAAAACAGAGGTGCCCAGAAGTTTCCAAGCAGCACAGCAGTAAAGACTTTATGAACTTCTTCACTAACAAGATTGATAATATCAGGAAAAAAATTATATCTATGCAACCGTCTACTACAGTATCGCATCAGGCAGTGAATTGTAGTCTCCCTAAGGAAAAATTCGATTAATTCATTGCTACAGGAGAGGAAGAATTTTCTAAACTCGTTAAATCATCTAAATCGACAACATGCATGTTAGACCCTATACTGACTAAGCTACTGAAAGAGATGCTTCCAGAGGTCATAGATCCTCTTCTTAATATCATTAATTCATCTTTGTCATTAGGATACGTACCAAAAACTTTTAAGCTGGCTATGAGTAAACGCAACTTGATCCTACAGAATTAGTCAATTATAGGCCGATCTCGAATCTACCCTTTCTGTCAAAGATACTAGATAATGCAGTATCTTCACAACTATGCTCCTTTTCCTTTTGTTCCTTCCAAAACAAAACTATCCTTCTCGAACAGAAAAAAAGTCCCAAGAATGAAGAAAGTTTTGTCTTGACAAAGCAATAAATTCATAAGCAAGTCGTAAACCAACAACTCAAGTCCAGGTCTCCATCGTGTTTTTTTTTAGAAATGCCCCATTTCGGTTTGTGTTTGTGCTGGTATACATCAATAATCAAAATGTTATTATGTGTGGTTTAATGTATACAAGAAATAAACTTTCCTGTTCACTATAACAAGCTGTCATGTGACTCAGGTACTTTAAAAACAATGCCCATTAGACTAAAATTAGCTCATTTAGAGAATTATTGATGTGTTTTTGTATGTTTATCTAAGCCTTGTTCACTCTAAAAAAAATGCTGAGTTGTTTCAACCCAGATTTGGACCAAAATGGACAAAGCCAACTGTTGGGTTAAAAAAAAAAAAAAAAAAATGTAACTCAATGGTTGGGTTTGTCCATATTTTACCCAAATTTGGGTTGAAACAATCATGCCTTTATTTATTTATCATGCTGTAGTTTCATTAGTAAATCGCACATTTAGAAAGCCAATTCAGCTGTGTGTTATAGTTTTTCTGACAGCTAGTTGGTGCCAGAGCATTACTATTAAAATAGCATTTATTTAGCTGTCGAAAGAAAATTTGGTTTTCATTTTACTTACTGCCAAATTTAATGTGTTCTAACAGGTTTCACGTTACATATTTATATACGTCTTTCATAACTTGCAGTTTGTTTCCTTGATGTTTTTTTTTTTTTTTTTTTTTTTTTTTACACTAGGGGTGAATTCAGGTTGATTTGGACACTTTTTGCCATTGAAATTCTTTCAGACTTTCAACCTGAATTCACCCCATAGAAAACTGGCAGCGCACCTTGGATACTGAGAACCATTGTGATTATTATTCAAGTGTATGGTAATTTTGTTTTCTTTTTTAAGAATGCACTGACAGGGGCCCCTTCACAAAGTTTTGCTTGGGGCCCCCAGAAGTGTAGGGCCGATCGCACTGCCACTATACAACAGGATTTCTGATCGTAAATATTCAACAACTGACGTTCTTCCGAACAGATTCAGTCTCTCTTAACACACCTCACACCACAGGAAAATCAGATAAAATAATCTGTAGAACCATCAAGATAATCTGGACTTTTAATTGGCCCGATAATCTTGTATTGTGCACAAACAAATGAGCCTGTCTCGTTTATTTTTCATAATAGGGCAGTAGTTTTAAACGTTTTAATATGACCCTTTTCTAAGATTTTGCAGTCCTACATTAAATCACTGAAACTCATAATTATTTTAGAGATATGCAATGATAAAAAGTTCCCAGGACTTAAAAATGTGGGAATTGGTTTAGGATCTGAATACTTGGCAGGATATTTTATCTATGATGGCAATTGCACTCTTTATGATGAAAGACGAGACATTTTATCTTGTGAAGTTGGGATCTTATAAAGGATACTAGATGTACTTTTTATGCGAAATAAAATGTTCCAAAGAGCATATTTTTTTTAGTCCTGTTTCAGATACTGTGCTTTAGAATTCATTTTGCAAAAAGTTTTGAACCAGGACGCACTCATGAATCAAGATTTATAACACTGGACCAACACTTACTGTAAACTCTTTGGTAATATGTATATTTATCTGGATTTTAGGGCTCCCCTACCTTTGAAACCCCATTTAACCTCTGATAATGCGGCAACATTTGTCTTTGTTCTACTCATTCAATGGCCTAGAAGACAGTGACGATATATATCAGAGTGATTCTTATCGGCTTCTCTGTTACTTATGGAGGTTAATGACATTTGGTAGACATTTTGGTAAAGCAGCGTATCATGATTCAGGCCATGATGATGAATGCAGCTAATGGCTTTATTTGATGTCTTATCTTCTTTGTGCCACATGAGCGGACGAGAATATATGAGCAGAGCGCTGAGGCTGATTGACGAAGGAGATCCGTTGTTCACATTTATTGATTGTTGCCATGTGAAATCATTACTGTTCAAAGTAATTGGATATTCATCTTACTGCAGATAAAGAAATGAAAATGTAACAGCTTTGTCTAAAAGACACAGACATACAGAGAGTGAAAGAGACAAAGTGCGCTCAGAAACATTTCTAAAATGCCAAACTTAATGCGCAAGCCACCCATGTATCATGTCTTTTCACAGTTTCATTGTAATTTGTGTTAGACCCTCAGCACAGTGCCAATGTAGACAGGTAATAATGCATAGAACAGTTCTGGATATGTCTGTCTACCTGTCTACTTGCTGTCCAAGTTGCATAAAATAATTGGCAATGAGCCTGGTATGTGTCGAAAATGTACTTCAGGCAACAAACATGAACATTGCACAATAAATGTGTAAATAAGCATAAAAAATAGGAATTGTGTTTTATATTATGTTGTTAATATGTGTTTTATATTATATGATGTTAAGTTTTGCTTAATGGAACTTAATAATCAAAAATAAATCAAGCCAGTGACTAAAATAAATACTTCACATTATTGTATTTAATAATACACATCGTTTCTATTGGTAGGATGGCTTGATTTACTTAAATTTTACTTACATTTTTGATTAAGTTTTACTTGATCATGGCTTGATTTACTGATGCATAAACAAGTATTGAACGATTTTGAGAGAAAGATTATCTGTCTGAACTTGAACAATTACACATCAGAAATTCACATAACTAAAACCAAATTTTGTCATATTTATATTTTTGAAAAATAAAAAAAGGGAAACAATTAAAAATGAAAGCATTTTTTGCTAAGTGTCACCAGATAAAAAAAAAAAAAAAAGTGGTTTTAGTTAATTCACATAACCCACTGGTTCTTCAGAGGCTCGGATGAAGTAACTAAAAAAATACTTTTGTGTTCATTTGTACATCCAAACACTGAGCAACTGCCATGCTTCGCTCTTTGCAAGCCATGATGTCTCTCGAGGAAAAAACAATATCGCGCTCACGCAGCTCATTTTCTCATAGGCGGGCCAAATTATCTTTGCGGGCAAAGAAGAGAAAGGGGAGGTAACCTTTCCCCTTATGACGACATAAAGGGAAGATTATAGATTTGCCTGTCTGAGCTTTCATTTTCTCAAAAATACCCAGGGCTTGGTTTACACCTATCAAAATGTCTAGCCACTGGGGGACCATAGGCAGGCTAGGGAAACTCATATTAATGTTTAAAAAAAAACTCATAAAGTGAAATTTTCATGTCATGGGACCTTTAAGAAACCACATGGCTTTATGGGTTAACATTACATTAAACTGTCATGTGATTGGTTTTGACATTGGCTGTCATGAGGCCATTATAACAGTGGTACAAATTGAATTTGTCATTAAAATGTAATTTTAATGACAAATTCAATTTTTATCACTTTAGTTGAGGTCAAGAAAAGTATACATGACACTGTTATAAAATAATTTGACAGAGTATTAACACTTAATGACATTTTAATGACATATTCAATTTGTACCACTGTAGTTGAAGGCAAGAAAAAATATTCATGACACTGTTATAATGGCCTCATGACAGCCAATGTCAAAACCAATCACATGACAGTTTAATGTAATGTTAACCCATAAAGCCATGTGGTTTCTCAAAGGTCCCATGACATGAAAATTTCACTTTATGAGGTTTTTTAACATTAACATGTTAACTTTTTAACATGAAAAGTGTCTAAATCAGAAACTAATTAAAGGCATTGAATGACTGAGCATGTTGGAGCTTTCTTATCTGCTTAATGATGGGGTATTTAGAAAATGAATCATGTAGTTAAAAAAATCAGGTATAATAATCCTAGAAATTACCCATTCTCTATTCTAAAGTATTTTCTTTTGCCTCACGTTTTCATTGATATGCATTTAAATATTATAACTTGATTTACATATTAGTGAAAGTGACATGTGGAATTTGTCCTCTGCATTTATGCTGCCTTCACGTGCTATCGGATATTTCCTACTTTCCACTTCTGAAGTCGTGATTACGAGCTCAACGCATTAAAATTTTCAGTTGAGGGCGTACATGTTTTTTAACTAGGAAACTAGTATTTACGATAATTGTGATAGCACATGAAGGCAGCACTAACCCATCTAAGTTAGTGCAAACATGTGGACACACACACCTGGAACAGTGAGTAGCCATTCACTGCTGCGCCCGAGGAGCGATTGGGGTTTAGGTGCCTTGCTCAAGGGCACCTGAGTCATGTCCTGGCATTATTGAGAATTGAACCCACAAACTTTGAGTTACCAGTCTGACCATTAGGTCACGATACTATACATATTCATTTAAACAATATAATTTTAATACTATATATTTAATTAAATATATATTACAAATCATATTTGAGGAATATGCTAACTTATGTCTGTAAACATGGGGGGGCATACATGTTTATCACAGAACTTTGACTGTGTTTGAGGACAAATCTCTCAGTCCTAATGGGCTACCTAGACCCACGTGGCACACACTGGTCTCACGGCCTCTGTATTGATCTGTTTGGTTGCATCAGCACCAACCAAATTGCTGTGGTCAGACGTTTTATAGCCAAGAACGCTGGGAGTATATCGTGTTGTTATTAGCTTGGCGAGTGCTGAATGTGTAAGTCCCTCAAGACCCGAGAATCTTGGCTCAATCATTGTGAAGCAATTCTGAGCCAGATAAGCAATACTACGATTGAAGTTACACAGTTTGCACTGTTACACTGCTCAGGAAAAGAAAAGAAAAAAGAAAAGAAAAAATATCAGCCTGAGCAAAAAAGCACAGCCATTTTCTCCACCTGTTAGAATAATTGAAAAAAAAAAAAAAAAGTTTGCATTTACATTATTCCAAGCCCATATGACTTTTTCTTTTATGAAACACAGGAGGAGAAATTTTGAATAATGTTCATGCTGCTCTTTTCCATACAAGAACATAAAAGAGCGTTCAGGAACTACAGTGGAAGTCGAAATGTTCAGTCAAAAACGGCTTAAATTTTGTCCTGTTCGTCACACAAAGCTGTTGTATCTTTTCAGAAGTGTACAATTGAAAATATAATATGAGTCCTGAATTTCATAATAATCAAAACAAACTAAAGCTGAATGTCATGTCACATCACACTATTCTTATCTTTGTCACATTAATTCTTTCCCCGCCAGCATTTACTAAAAAAGTTGCCAGCCAGCATCAGCATTTCTGATCATATTCACAACATTTCCATGGCCCCCAGAATATTTTGTTGTATGATGGAAACAGTCAATATAGAAATCAACAGTCAATAATAAAAAGAACAGAGCCCATGTTTAAAAAAAAAGAAAAAAAAAAAAAAAAGAAAAGAAATAAAATTGTGCTTTTGTCAAAGACTTTGTCCAGATAGAATTCAGAATGATGATCAAAACATAGGCGAAGAAGATCGATCAACACAACCAAAACTTGTACAGTTATACACCTCTTAGTGGATACAACATTTAATTTGGAAATGTTAGGCAGTTTTGATACATTTTTTTGTAGAATATTTGATGATAAAATTAGCTTACTTGTGCGTAAACAACTTGCTCCTTCTGGTTGCACAGATTTTCTTCGTCGGTTGTTTTGGATCTTGAGGTGCTGCACTATTTCAGAAGATCTGTACCAGCATGGAAAACAGGGAAAATAAAACAGGGAAGATTTAAAAATTAAAAAATTTCTTGATACATGATACTTGATTATTGTACATAAACCACAATAAAAGTGGCAAGTTAAAAGTAACACAACAAAGTTGTGATTTTAGTCAAACATCTAAATTGGAAAGGTTTTTTTGTTTTGTTTTTTTGTTTTTCAAAAATAAAGAGACCACAGATTGTCAGTTTGTCTATTTGCAACTTATCACATTAAATGTGAATTATCATAAACACTAAATTTGTATTAATAATAAGCTGTTACACATACGCAGTAGTTAGATTTTTTTATATGTTTTAAATCAAGTCAATTTTGTCCTCTACCGAGTTTAAGAAAAAAGGTGGTCAACCAACCAACCAACCAACCAACCAACCAATCAATCAATCAATCAATCAGTGACAGACATAGGCTGTATGGTTCCAGACGTGCACAATTTGGAATAGTGTACGATGTGTATTTCTTGACAGTTGCTGGAATGCTTTCATTGTAAGATAAAGAGCAGAATGGACATTCTTCAAAACGTCTCTTTTTGTGTTCCACCGAAGTAAGAAAGTCATACAGGTTTTTGGAATCTTAAACTTGATAAGTGAATGATGACAGAATCACTAATGCTTGAAGGTTTAAGAAAGAATAGAGCAAATCATTTACTACACAATTTTCAACTAATACAATACCCATTATTAAATTGTCTATTTCACATGGTGGCTCGACTAGTTAGATAGCTGCAGTGAAAATGTGGCATGTCTACAGTAAATGTGGCTGTCATGTCCTTCTCCTAATGGGGGCTCAACATAATTAATGATTAAGTTGTCACTGTATTAATTATCTGGGGACAGCACTAACTGTTGAACAGATAACCGAAGGCCATAACAACAGTTGCTTTTGAATAGAGGCTCGACTTGCACAGCTTTGAACCAGGGTGAGATCACTGCTCTGTGATTGCATGCTTAAGCTGAAATGTAAACTAGCATTTGTCAGAGATAATTATAGAATGGGGCATTAGGAGACAACTCATTGTGCCCTCGTAATCCATGCATTTGGTTGTCATGGCAGCAATAATAAAGAACGTACTTGGGAGGAAATGGCATCAGTCGACTTTCGGAATATAGAGCAGGTACCATATATCATCTCTTTTGAGAGCTACGAAAGACCTCAAGATAGATTTTTCAAACTGCACTCCCCCCCCCCCCCCCCCTGAGATCAAATGAATTAGGATAATTGTTATGTCATTTACAGCCCTGGATTATGTTTGGGACTGTTTGATGTCACTGCAGTCGGATGTTGAATGAGTCATTATACAACAAAACCACACCAAATGGCTCCAACAGCCTATGGTGGAAAGGGTAATATATATATATATATATATATATATATATATATATACATATATATATATATATATATATATATATATATATATATATATATATATATATAACAAAACGTTGGTGTCAGCAGTAGCTAATGCATACAAAGCACACACTGATAAGAGGAGAAAAGGAAAGAAGATCGTGCATCATCCATTATATGAAAGTGTCTTGTGAATGCATATGCCGACAGTTGCACAGTTCCAGCATGTTAAAGAAGAACAATACAAGTCAACATTGAACATAAAGACAAAAAAAGACATTAAGATCATCTAACATTAAGCTCAAAAAAGATCTTTCATCTTTTGTCTTAAGTCCTTGAAGCTTGAACCTTACAGTGCAAACATGATCAATTATGGATTAAATAGATGTGCCTATCTTTAATTTATGCATCGCCTTGGCTCTGTACTTTATTTCAAATCTTGACAGCTCAAGTGATTTTCTATGTAATGTTTCTGTGTAAATATTCTGCCTTTAGAACATCTGCCTGACGATACTGCAAATAAACCAATCACAGGTGACTGTCATGCAATCATTTCCATAATTAGCCCAATCTAGGTCATGTAAATATTGCACACTGTACAGTTATGGAATGCAGGTATAGTTAATTAAACAGTGTAAAACCATAGCAGAAGGCTCTGTTAAATTCTGACCAAGTTTATTTGCACATTATCGTATGGTTACGATCTATGTTTGAAGCTTTTATTCTTCAGATGATGTTTATTAAACTTAGAGCTATTAAACTATTCTTGCATACAGGTATACAACAGCATGTTCTGAAAAAAAAAGAAAAAGAAAAAAAGAGACATTTTTCTCTTCTGGAACTCTCAAAACTTGAGATGCTTGTTCTTTCAATATGCTAGACTTTTGGTAACTCTGCAGAGTAATATAATAAACATTAATCCTCATTAAATTCCTTAACAACTGCATACGAGAGTGTGTGGGATTGCAAAATGTAGGCCATGAGATTGTTGCCATGCTTTCGCTTGTCTGTATATTGTAGCAGGTTCAGTGGAAAACAATCCTCTACTGTACCTACATTTTTGCAAACCTCTAAAAATGATTATTTTTGCATTTTTGCAAACCTCTAAATGATAATGTGAATTATCTCTATACAATTCACTGGAGTTTCCAGCTGAAATGAACACAAGTGGCAGTAAAACACCAAAGACTTGTTTTCCTTTTCACACAAAATTAATTACAGAGGCAGATTATCTGCTGCCATATGCCTCTACTAAACTAATATTAATTCTTAGTCATCTAAACCCTATTTATATTAAAATGTGCATGTCCAAATTAAAGTAAATGTGGAATGTATACATTTGTAAATTCTGAATGAGAATGAACTACTGGGTTAAAGTATAGAAATAAAAAAATTGCATCATAAACGGCCAGAGTGAGTGTCTTCAGAACTTCTGGTAGGAAATAGCAGGAAAGAAATGTATTTCTTAATTGACCCAGATTATGCAAATTACATAAAAGAATATTCAGACACCTTCAATGCATGTAGATCGGTTTATTGGAATTAACCAGAATATAAACCTTAATTGGAAAATTATTTATCAGTCATTCTGCCCCATGTGATGACTACAATCTCTTTTTCTTCTTTGCCTTCTCACATTAGTCCATTCACAAACAAACCTTTAATTAGCACAGTATATACTGTGCACCTCAGGAGTAAGTCTGCCCACATTTGTGAGTAAATACTTGAGCAGTCATGGATCAGGTCAAGAACTGTCCAAATGTTTCTTAAATAACTGGGAGCGAGTCTTTAGCACATTTCTTACTTTCTCCTAAGATTGCTCCCAGAAAGATTGAGGAATTTATGTTGTTTTTTCCCTAAAAATGTAGGGTTGAGCTCAGCATCTCAGTAAACCCTACAGAAACAAGGTCCATCTGGAGCAGGAGGGAGGATTATGTAAATCTGCCCCTCTGAGATGAAAGCAAGGAGACATCATGGTTGAGGGTGAATTTGGCTGCTCTGGGTCTGAGGAGGCCGCACACAGAGACTGCACAAGAGAAAAGCTCCAGGATACTTTTTGAAAGGAACAAGCTAGATAAAAGAGTTCTACAATGAATTACGGCCTGTGGGAAGCTTTTACGCAAGGCTTTATTTATGTATTTATTTGTGTCACTAAGGCACCACTGGCACTGAGATATTTTGAACACACAGTGAATGATATGACTAAATAAAAGCAGAATTTGTTTGATGGAATTTGCTAATTTGGGTTGTCTTTGTGAAGAAGATTCATTTTGGCAGCAGATGGGTGACCATAAGTTTTGTGTTCTCTGCAGCATTCCTCAACAAATCTTTCAAGAAGGTTCAAGAATGGATAAAAATATCTTTTACGACTGGTGGTACGACTTAGATATGGATTTGGTGAGTGTTCGAACTGTGTCAGAGCTCTTGGGGGTTCTCCTCCTCTCGCTAATTTTTGAAAGTGGACCAGGGGGTTGATAAGCCCTTATATATAAATAATAATAATAATAATAATAATAATAATAATAATAATAATAAACACAGCTGCAAGCAGCAACTATCGGTATATATAACCAAATTATCAATTATATAACCAAAGTTATAAGCATGTGAATATCTGAATTTACCACTAGGTGGCGCTGGCTTTAAACTTTTCAGGCTCCTTCAAGGCGCCATGCCGATGACCCATATTGAGCATCATTACAATACACTAATGTGTTCATAAAATACAGCATTTTACTACAAAATTAAAAATGGCAGAAGCCCAAAATGGACGAATGGATAACAATCAACTCAGAATGCCTCCCCAAATCTAAAGAGACCATTTTTATGATTTTTTTGGGCAAACCGTTCAGAATTTACGAGCAAATAAAAGTATTTTTTTTGTATATCTGGACCAGTAGGTGGCGTGGCGCTGCGCCGAAACACAGCATGTAGCCTCAAGTCATACTTGTGATGAAGTACCAAGTTTGGTCTGAATACACTAAAGCGTTGCGGAGATATAGACTCATGGTCCAATTCAGGGTGCTCAACGTCTATTTCATTTGCGTGTTATCTGAGAACGGTTGGGTTTATCAACAGTGTTTCCAGATTAGGACGGTGATTTCCAGCCCAAAAGCTCACCAAAACCCACCCACTACAAGAAAAAAACGCCCAAAATTGTACTGCCAAAATAATGTAATATAATTTCATTACCATGTCATTCAAAGTTGATATAAGCACAATTTGTATCTCCTTAAAACAAAATAAACGATGATAAAATAAAATAAAAAATAAATAATTTTTCCAGGAAAACAGATCAAAACAGGGCAATAATTAAGGAGAATTAGCCAATACGACTAAAATGTCCAGGTGGACACTGTCAAAACTGCAATCAAGAAATGAACCGATGACTTTAACCCTCGGAAGAACACATTCCAGAACATAACGCAGAATTTAGCAATCAAAACGGATTTATCGTTGATTCAAACCTTTTTCAGCAGCTGTCAGGGACAAGTAGAGTGCAGTCTGGATGGTAAAAGTTGCAGATGTCTGGTTAGGCTAGTGTGCACATGACCATGGACAGGAGTCGTCCCATATTTGATTTCAATTCAAGTCATTCAACTGTGCTCTCTCCTCTCAGAGTTATATTCACCATTGAGTCATCTCCCACCACATGTGTACGTTTTTAGAGTTGCTCACTATCTCACTCTTTACTGTAGATACAACACTGTATAGTAGGCTATCGTCACTTTGGCATTAGCAATCACTTGAATATACAGCTACAACTTATCGCGCTCAATCGCATCTGCCTGCGGATCGCTGATTGGCTAAAAGTGCGTGCTCGTCGGTGATGTCAACACCAACGCCAGCTGACTCTGCATGGGCGTGCGTGTACAGTAATGTCATGATGACTGATTTTATGGACTACATGCACACTTTAGTTTAGTTTTTTAACCAATTAGACATTAAAATGTAGATGTTTGAAAACCGCCGAACTGACCCCAAACCAGCCCAAATTTTGTCCACCCGCCCAAACCCTTTTTTACCCGCACAATCAAATTCAAAACAGCCCAATCTGGCAACACTGTTTATCAAAGAGCTTTTATTAAGTTTTTGTCAGCATGGTCTGAAGATGATCTGATTCAATTTTCATGAAAATACGCACCTTCTGTGTTTGGCCACTAATAATAATAATAAATTCTGGCCTTGTGTCACAGAAAGGGCCTAGATTAAAGGGATAGTTTACCCAAAAAGGAAAATTGTCATCATTAACTCACTGTCAAGTTGTTCCAAACCTGTATGAGTGTATTTCTTCTGCTGAACACAAAAGAATATATTTTGAAGACAAAAGAAGATATTTTGAAGAATGGTGGTAATCAAACAGTTGACAGTCAAGTCACATTTATTTATATAGCGCTTTTTACAATACAGATTGTTTCAAAGGAGCTTTACAGAGATAACAGGAAAATAATGCAAAAAAGTTTGTTTCCAGAAGAAAATAGCCCAGCTTATGTAAGTTCAGTGATGTTTAATTTTTGTTTTTAAAAAAGTTATTAATTTAGTTCATTTTTATCTATATATAGCCGATCTGGATTAACCGTGATGTCATCATCCAGCTCAGTTCAGTTCTTGTATAATAGTGTCAATACAGGCAGATCAATATTATTGTTGAATATTAAATTAAATGTTAAATTTAATGTCCCCAACTAAGCAAGCCAAGCCAGTGGCAACAAAGGTGGAAAAAGGCGACAGTGGCAAGGAACCAGAACTCCATCAGGTGGCAGAATGGAGAAAAAAAAACAGAAACCAGGCTCAGTCGGGGGGCAGTTCTCCTCTGGTCAACAGACGAACAGTGTATGATTATGATTCAGGCAGCATTATAGGTCAGAAGTCAGATTGGTTTGGAACAATCAGAATATTATCCAGTTCCATCTGGTTGAAGGCCTTGTCTGTGAAACCGGGGGTTTTGTATAGTAAAATTCATCAAATTAAATCTTCATTAACTGTTAAACTCATAGTATAAATTAAAGATTCTTCTGATACATTATCCCATGCTCATATTTCATATTTCACACTAGCACATATTATTACACTGTTCTCTGTAATACTTCAGATAAATTCTTGACTGAATTGTTCTTGATTATGGCTGGTCGCAGAGCTTGATGGTTTGACGTTGGAAAAATTACAAATGAAGACAGCCATAAATGTATTGTAATTTAATTTTTTTTTGTCACATATTCCCCCATTGCATTATACATTACATTCAACATTATAGATATAAAGTAGTTTAATGTACAGTAGTACTGACACTAAAACTCTTTTTTTTTTTTTCCTCACACACTGATTTTCATTTTGGGTGAACTATACTCAACACAGATTGTCACCATCCATGATTGTTGCATTTTTGTATTGCAATATATTGTGACATGATATATTGTTACACCCCTAAGAATTAATAATAATAATAATCAGGGGTGCAAACACATGTATGGTCAAAAAAGAGAGAGGTAATCGAAGCCCTCGTCCCGCGGCAAATATCCAGATACTACATTGTCACCATCCCCAACCCACCCCTATAGGCACATAGAGTCAAATGAAATTTAGAAAAACTATCTTGCACTTCTTCTTCTGCTTTACTGCTACTTCCTGAAAACAATTTCACCTGATGATTTGAATAGCTCTTTTTGTAAAGAATTAATAATTCTAGAATGATTGGGGTAATTGTGTAGGGTAGGCCTAGTGCATCTGCATAGAAACTAATAAACAAAATACAAATATAAATACAATAAAACACAAATACACGAGAAATAAAGCAGTGCTTTGTTTTTCAGGTAAATTAATTGTATTAAGTATTAACCCTCTGAGGTCTGAGCTGTTTTCTGGGCCCTGGAGGTGTTCTGACATGCTCTGACATTTCTGGTTATTTCTGTTACTTGTGACATTTTCATGGCTAAAGTCTAATTACACTGTATTCAGCACAAACTCTGCTACAATAATATATCAACAGCATGTATGTAAAAGTTTGTAGTTTTGAGATAATGACATTTATGCGTGGTTTTTGAAAATACAAAAAAAAAATTCTCACTGAAATAAGGCCATGAAACCCATACTGATTATTTCTTCACAAGACTTTTGAAATTTAAAATTTTTACGACGTGTTTTGTGTGAAAAAGCCTTATGCGAGAGCTCATTAATATGTAAGCTTTTCTCACCTGAGAAAGACAAAGAACCTCCCCTAACGGCCCTATTAGGAGCTATCAGGCCCCTATCATTCTGAGCAACCTTGCACAATACTGTAAATGAGGAGATTTAAAAAAGAATGGCTTTTAAATTGTTTGGATTTATTTACAACACAACATAATCCAAAGATACACAACAAATGCCAAAAAAGCACTTCAAAGACAGAGACCTTTGTGCCATTCCTAAAAACACTGTACATACCTTTCATTTCCAAGATTTTCACTTTACCATGTTCACGTACTGAGACTCATGTGAATGTTGAAGTCCTCAGTGGCATCTGGGACCTGAAAAAAAAAAGTGAACATACTGATATCAAGAGAAAGGCCTGCACGATTTTGGAAATAAATATTAGATTTTTCTGGTTAAAATTGCTTTTTAAAATTCCTTTTTAAAATTCACAGAATACACACACACGTTTCCAACGATATATAATATAATGAACACCAGGTTTGTTGTGCCTTGTAGGCATAAGGTATATGCGCAGTGCGGATAAAATAATAATAACAATAAATAACCTATAGCGGCCTATAAATCTTCCAAAAGATTTCAGTAACAACTAAGCTAGAGAAAAATATATTGATTATCATGTTACTTCAAATGTTTCCATCCGTTATGATGATATGAAATGAGATAATAATAAAAACATGAAGCCGTTTGGTGCGTTTTGCTTTCATCCAAAATATGATACATTCAAACGCGATCGCTTGCAAAATATGATACATTCAAACGCGATCACGCTCAAATATAAAACATTATGGTTACCATAAACATATCTATGTTTGAGCAGATATCCACAAACACAGTAAACACGGGTCTAAATATTATAATATTCCCCATATATCTAGCAACAGTTCAACTGCAACGTGACATTTATGCAACAATAACAAACTAGGCTATGTAAGAATTTCTTACCTTATCTTTCTTGTCTTCTAATCGCGTTCTTCTTCTTCTGAGGTAGCCTAAATCCAATGTAAGCTCAGGCACGTCTTTCAAACTCGACGAAAAGTGAAGTGAAGTGTTTTGTTGTTGAGGTAACGAGCGCGTTCGCGTTCCATGTGGAGATTTGCATGTGAATATCTTTTGCGCGAGTAGGCGTGGCCAAATTAACTGTAATGAGCAAGCGTTTGAGAAGCTGGACATCTTGTTGGTTTTATACAAATTACGTAAACAGAGAATATTTGTTTTCGTTTTGAATCCGATTATTTAAAAGTACACACTTAAATGTTTATAAAGGTATATGGCTCATAAATGTGTGACAAGTATTCGCTGAGTTTTGTTTCAGTTTATAGACGTGCTCAAGAAAAAAAAGTTCACCGCGACAGAGAGGCAGAACGCACACCCTGTTTATTTTCTTTATTTTACAAAAGCACAATGTTTTGATTTGATTGTAAGTGGACACATACAAAAGGAGAAATATCACAGATTCTTTTTTTATATTTCTTTTTTCTGTATGACCATAAATGATGGAGTAATTTAAGTTTATAGTGCTACAATGTGGAGAAAATCCGGCAAAACGCGCCCGCGCGTTTGCCGACCTCAGAGGGTTAATACAGTTTATCTTTTGACAAAACGTGATTTTTCACTTTCTCTTTTGTTGTTTGATTAACTTTGGTGACACAAACAGCTGCAGGTATATTGGGTGCTGTCCCTTTAAGACGAATGCACGTATCTAATACCGGTAATGACACGCATCCGTTTTATTTTGACTGCGTTTACGGGGAAACTCGTTGAGACGGACACTGGCTTATTTTTTCGTGCACATGTCTGTTCAAACACAAATAGATAAGAAAGAAAAGGGAATTCGGTGTTCACGAACTTCACGTGCTGTCTGCGACTGCGTGGCTCTGTGCGCCGACAGACCATCTACATTTGGATGTTAAACATAATATATATAGCCTGATACAGCAAAGACAACGTCGGCAGTATTGACGGCAAAATAGGCTACAGAATATTTCGAAAAATAGGCGTCGGTTGCGGTTCTATTTCTAGCACGCGGTTTCGGCGCGGCTCGAGAAGTGTGTGTGTCACGCAGGCATTGTGCTCTAACACAAGCTCTAACCAGTTAACATGAGAGCCGACATAAAAACGGACACTCCACGCCACGCAGAGAGAAATGTGATGCAGTGGCAGATCCAGAGTGAGACAGAAACAATAGTGGTTCACGCTTGCGCACATACTGCTTGTTTGGCGCGCAGTGTTCTGATTCGCTTATTTCCTACCTACTTGTTGGTGGACACAATCCAGAATTACTGTTGGTTAAATTATAATCAGACCCTCTCAAACCCCAAGTCACCCAAACTGACGTGAAAAAAGCGGGAGGCGCCGAAAAGCGCGCTGTTTGCACCCCTGAATAATAATAATAATAATAATAATAATAATAATAAACAATAATTATATTGTCATAAACATACACAATTTAAAATTGTAATTTATCAACAAAAACTATATAATTATCTCAAAACGGTGCAGCCCTTACTGAAATATTGTTGAGTTTATATTGTTGCCAAAACTATATTTCAACTTAAATATTTCATGTCCACATGAATAGTACACAGCTTTTGATCAAATACATTAGTGGTATAACTGTACATTGCCCCTTAAATGTTAAATTTTTGTCTCTTCATCTAAGCTCAAAGCCATTTCCTATTAGGTGTTTTCACGGAGGCTTTGAGTTCATTATAACTGAGCAAATATACATAAATAAATAATTAAACTCAAATCAATATTTTGTGTTCAATTAATTACTTGTGTGGAAAGCATCTGTGTAATAAGTGGAATAATGTACATTCAGCCTGTTGTTATCACAGACACACACACACACACACACACAATACCCTTCAGGGTGATACAATTCTCTGGGGTTTATTTTACGATAACATTCAGCTGGATGTACATTATCCCTAACTTAATTTATCCTTTTGTAATCTAATAAAATTGCAATTTTGTGCCAGTGGATGTATTAACAGAAGCGGGATCTAATTTGGGTTCCATTATAGCTAGTGATTTCATTAACTTGATTTACTTGCCTTTAAAGCAGTAGTACACTTGACCTTTTCTGTGGCAGCTTCACTTAAACATAATCATGCACTAACTATTTAATGTTGCCTATAAAAAGTATCTGCTATTGTGTTAAAATAGTGTGACTTTTATGCAGAACCTAATTTTGCACAAGTACAAAATGTTCCTTGATCAACATCTTTGTTGATCCAGGAACAACATTCCATTCAACTCATCCAATTTAAGGGACAAGTTTATATTTTATGTCAAGTTTAGGCTTACAACCAGGGTTAGGTGCTTCTACATCAGTGTAATTCACCTATCATTTCCCTCTGATTTAATGGATGAGTTAATAAAAACAACAACAACTTATGGGTAGGGTTAGGATTGGGCGTAGGGATATGGCTGGGACAACATTTTCGAAACTTTTAACTCTCTTTTCCAGCATTTTAGACACAGTTGCTCCGTTGCGCTTAAAGAAGATTAAAGAAAACAGTCCAACGCCGTGGTACAACGAGCACACTCGGGCCCTTAAGAGAGCAGCCAGAAAAATGGAGCACAACTGGAAGAAAACAAAACTAGAGGTATTTTGCTTTTCATGGAAGGAGAGCTCGATTGCATACAGAAAGGCATTAAAAGCTGCTAGATCTGCTTATTTTTCAACCCTATTAGAAGAAAATAAACAAAACCCTAGGTATTTATTTGAAACAGTGGCTAAACTAATGACAAATAAAGCTTCAAGCTCAGACGTTTCCAAGCAGCACAGCAGTAATGACTTTATGAACTTCTTCACTTATAAGATTGATAATATCAGGGAGAAAATTATAACTATGCAACCGTCTACTACAGTATCGCATCAGGCAGTGCACTGTAGTCTCCCTAAGGAACATTTTTATTCATTCATTGCTATAGAAGAGGAAGAATTCCTTAAACTCGTTAAATCATCTAAATCGACAAAATGCATGTTAGACCCTATACCGACTAAGCTACTGAAAGAGATGCTTCCAGAGGTCATAGATCCTCTTCTTAATATCATTAATTCATCTTTGTCATTAGGATACGTACCAAAAACTTTTAAGCTGGCTATGATTAAACCGCTTGTTAAAAAAAACACAACTTGATCCTACAGGCCGATCAATTACAGGCCGATCTCAAATCTACCTTTTCTGTCAAAGATACTAGAAAAGGTGGTATCCTCACAACTATGTTCCTTTTTAGAAAGAAATTATATCTGTGAGGATTTTCAGTCAGGATTTAGACCATGTCATAGTACTGAGACTGCTCTCATTAGAGTCACAAATTATTTGCTCTTATCATCCGATCGTGGTTGTATCTCTCTTTTAGTGTTACTCGATCTTAGTGCTGCATTTGATACTATTGACCACAACATTCTTTTAAATAGTCTCAAAAATTATGTTGGCATTAGTGGAATTGCATTAGCATGGTTTAAATCATACTTATCTGACCATTATCAGTTTGTAGCAGTAAATGAAGAGATGTCTTATCGATCACAAGTTCAGTATGGCGTACCACAAGGCTCAGTACCAGGACTGTTGCTGTTCACCCTGTACATGTTACCCTTGGGAGATATCATTAGGAAGCATGGAATTAGTTTTCACTGCCGATGATACTCAGCTCTATATTTCTTCACGCACTGACGAAACTTACCAATTCACAAAATTAACGGAATGCATAGGTGATATAACAAATTGGATGACTAGTTATGTCCTATTACTTAATTCTGAAAAAATAGAGATTCTAATTATTGGACAAAAAAACTTCCTCACGTAATAATCTAGAATACTGTCTAACACTTGATGGCTGCTCTGTCAAGTCTTTGTCGTCGGTTAGGAACCTGGGTGTGCTCTTTGATACCGATCTTTCATTTGAAAGTCACGTGTCTAGTATCTGTAAAACCGCATTTTTCCATCTTAAAAATATATCTAAATAACGTAATGTGCTCCCATTGACAAATGTGGAACAATTAGTCAATGCGTTCATAACATCAAGGCTAGATTATTGTAATGATATTATGGGTGGTTGCCCTGCATGCTTAATAAACAAATTACAGCTGGTCCAAAACGCAGCAGCTCGAGTTCTTACCAGAACCAGGAAGTATGACCATATTAGCCCCATTCTGTCAACACTGCACTGGCTTCCTATTAAACATCGTATACATTTTAAAACATTGCTGATTACTTACAAAGCACTAAATGGTTTAGCTCTGCAGTACTTGAGTGAGCTCTTAACGCATTATAGTCCTTCACGTCTATTGCGATCTCAAAATCCCGGCCAGTTGATAATACCTAGAATATCAAAATTGACTGCTGGCGGTAGATCCTTTTCCTATTTAGCACCAAAACTTTGGAACAGTCTTCCTAACATTGTCCAGGAAGCAGACACACTCTGTCAGTTCAAAGCTAGACTAAAAACACATCTCTTTGACCTAACATACACAACACATTATAGACTTCTATAACTCAATTTTAGGCTGCGTAGATTGCTGATTTTGTCAGCCAGAACCGGGAACACTTCCCATAAATCCTGATGTACTTGTTACATCATAAGAAGAATGGCATCTACGCTAATATTAGTCTCTCTGTTTATCCCGAGGTTTACTGCAGTCCGCCGGATCCAGGCCGTATCCAGATCTGATGAAGGACCTGCGCCTGGACGCGACGACAACGCAGTCCTGAAGTGTCAACTAGTCTCTCCCCTGTGAAGGCCTCCCTCCCCTCCCTTTACCTATCTACAAACAAAGCGTTGTCGGGATAATTCCGGAAGCGATACAAATTCTGTATTATAAATTTTAAGGCCAGACAAGTAGTATGTTGAGGGTTGATTTGTAGGGAAGGACCACACGCCTGCGCACATATATTCAAACGCGCATACCTATAGACTGAACTCATAATACGCATGTGCACGCCATCAGCGTTCTCACTGGTTCGTGTTTTTGAAGTTTGCGCAGAAAGAACTTAAGAGTTTTCTGTTAAAGCAGTGTCATGTTAGCGGCCCCTAAGTTAATAACTAATGATCGTTGTGACGGAAGGGAATCAATCAAAACTAACTTTAGCTGGACAATAACTTTATTTTAAAGCTGCTATAAAGCCAAAACAATCTCTGTTACTTTAATTTCCTATTATCAATGTAAAGCCGCTTTGGAACAATCTACATTGTTAAAAGCGCTATATAAATGAAGATGACTTGACTTGCAGGATCAACAAAATACGTTGACCCAGGAACGCATCTACTGTAGCTCAGCAAAATCAGGACGTGCAACTGTAATGCGTGACTCACAGCAAAAAGTTACAGAGATAATTATAGCAATTCAAGTGAATGAACACACATAAATAAAAGATGATTAGTCAGTATGTGAAGATGAAGATCCTTGGGTCTCTAAACTCTTTGCACAATTCTGTGTGAAGCATTTGAGCATGTTTGGAACTTTTCTCTGCGAGAAAATCCATTTTGGATCACTGATTATCTGGGCAATAATATAACAGTTTCTGTCTATGATTCATTTAAATAGGAACAGGAGCCTCGATGGTAAATGTTTTTGTTTTTCCATTAACTCTTAATCTCCCCTGCCATCCTTCATAATCTTTTAGAAAAATGTTTTTGATGCTGGAATAAATCTGTTTGCTGGAATAAATACATTTACTGACAAATATCCTCATTATTTTCTCATAAAACTCAGTTCCTGTACTGACACTGCACATTCTGATTTGGATGAATTAGAGCCAGCCAATGCATGATGATACAAAGAAAAAAATAACTCTTAGTTTTTACCCAAAGGTCAGCACCTCAAAACAAATTACCAGAGGGACCAAAATACTTCCTCCCAACAGACATACCAGGAGTAGTGTAGATTAAAGATCTGCTGCCGCAAAGATCAATATGAAGCCTGGCAAACTATTGGAACCTCTTTAATGCTTAATTAGCCTCTTTGATGAACAGCCATCTCTCCATCTCCCTCAGTGATCTATTAGCTACAGAGAATATTCATAAAGCTACTACATCTGCTTAGTTAAAATGACAGATGAAAAGGGTCGAAATATGGGATAGTGCTGCAAATATCAGGGAAGGTATTTCTCTAGTGGACTCTTTAGAATTGGTCAGCAAGCTTTCCATCAGATCTCAAGAGTCTGAATTATCCTGAAGCCTCGTTAATGTGGGTGATTTGTCATGTTTGTTCTACGCCTGGATTTTTTTTTTTTTTTTATCTTGTTAAAACTTAAAAAAAAAAAAAAAAAAAAATCATACACAGGGTTCCCACACCTTGATTAACTTCAAATTCAAGGACCTTTCAAGGACTTTCCAGGTCCAATACCCTCAAATTTAAGGACTTAATGTGGGGACAGATTTCAAGTGAGAGCAAGGTTACATCGTGTTACCTTTTAAGATACATTGTTACAGTTTTGCGCGCGTGAACGCCATGGCAACGTACAACACAAAGTACCTAAGGAAACACTTAACGTAATGCGTGAATGCGGGTAACTAAGGTAAATCAAGCAAGCTAATATGCATAGGCCACGAAGTGTTGACGAAATAACACATTAGCGGACTGGAGGGAATAATTTGGATTTTTTTTTCCAGAAAACTTCTTGCACAAAATAAATTCAAGCACTTTCAAGGACCTGTATCTATGCGCGTTTATTTTCAAAAACTTTCCAGGGCCTTGAATTTTTTGTCAGACTCACAAACTTTCAAGGATTTCAAGGACCCATGGGAACCCTGCATACAATCTGCTCTAAAATAAGTGCAATTATTATTCAAGAAATTTAATTTATAAGTGTTAATAAAATTAATTCTGTGAATCCTGTTGTACTTATGACTGTGACAAAGAATGTTTTTTTATTTATTTATTTTGTCTTGTAGCTACTTCAAGTTAAATCTTAAACAAAATATAAATATAATAATAATAATAATAATAAAATATATCTCAATCATACAATCTGCTCTAAAATAAGTGCAATTATTATTCAAGAAATTCCATTTATAAGTGTTAATAAAACAAGAAAACTAAAAACCTAGTCTACTAGAATAGGTTTTCATGGTTGAATGTTCAAAAAACAATTTTTTCTCATATTTGACATTGTTGCAGTATACCACTCTTCCCAGTCTGTCAGTAACACTGTTTAGTTCCTTACTCTATAAAGCCCCTCCTTCAGAAAAGCACAATGTGCTCTGATTGGTCAGCTGGGCCAGTGTGTTGTGACATTCAACCATTTCAAGTGTTTCGGAAATGTCATGACCCTTAACATAATCCCGAGTCTCAAAACGCTACTAATGCAACTTAACCAGGCATCACCCCTTTATGTTCATATGTGCCTTGGGCGGGAATTATTTAAATGAGGAATATTGCAATGTGTTTAGATTTTTTTTTTTTTTTAATACAATGGAGGCATTTCAGGGAGTGTAATAACTTACGTTAAAAACTACTTTTTGGATTAGAAAATATATTCAAAACCTTTTTGACAATAATTAATAAGATGTACTATACATTACATTAAAATATAATATTTTTTCTTGAAAAAAGTTTTTCAAAGCCATCATGAACACAAAGGGTAGATTTTTTTTTAATGAACTTCAAAATAAACTGACTTTTTAAAACTGAAACTGGAGAAGAAAGCAAAATCCCATTTGTTTGTAAATGGTTACTGTCATAAAATGCAGCTCAAATAAAAAGCTTTTCCTTGCGGCTCTTTAAACAACTCTACAGTTTCAAAGGTTTCTGAAAAAGAAGCTGTTTCTGCAAACATTGAAGACTCAGCAACATCTGTTTTATCTGCTCACTGCAATCTGAATGAGGGACTATTAGGGGACAGCAGTTCTTTAATGGGAGTCTGTTCATTTAACTGAAGCTATAACAGAACAATATTCTAGGAAAAAAAAGTCTCAGTCTTATTATACAAGCAATCACAGTGAACTATAGGCTATGTCACTCTTTCATAATAAAGGAGACGTTACAGTTATCCTAAAATTGCTCTTTGAAAGAGCTGAAAGGAAGAAGCCTAGACGAACAGTAAATTGTTTACTTCCTGTAATATGGGACTGTGGGGGCTTTGTTTTGCACTGCAGACTGCACCCATATCGTGTCTGAATGACATAAACTGACACTATACAGACTTGGATGACTATTGAGGGCAACTATGAGTAAATATTGGACACAACTCATTTAATTCCTGAGAGAGGTCTCAGTGTGCATGTGCTATTATGTAATTAGTGCTGCTTGCTCATTTGAACAGGCTTCTAACCCGGAGCAGAACAATTTTGTGAGTAACCCATCCTGTATCATTTGTGCTACAGACAAGAATGATCTCTCAAATTATGTAGCTTATTGAGAAAAAGTGTGCTATTATTTTCTACGTGATTTAATACAAATGCCACCTGGAAGATGATAAAATTGGCAAAATGTCAATCCTCTTACACCAGAGGAGAAACTTGAATTTCATAGAATTGGGGTTGGGCTCTTTAACTTTGGTCAGTAAGTATTAGGGGTGTAACAATTCACAAAATTCACGGTTCGGTTCGATACGACACAGAAATAAATAAATAAATAAAATAAATAAATAATAAAAAATAATTATATATATATATATATATAAGTGTGAGTTTTCCTACATCTTGAAACTTTTAGTTTTATAAATGGGGCTAATCTTTGAAGGATGAACAAATAATGTTTTGGTCATCACATTAAAAATAACATTAGGCTATATGATAATATTTGAGTTTTGAAGTGCTGGAAAAAGATTTGTGACGTAATTAAAAGCTTTGAACTATTCCTGCCAAACTTCCATGGTTACTGTTAGTGCTGTTACAGAAAATCCATGGTGAATGTTGCTGATCTCTGGACTTAAAGCCTATAACTAGTTCATTCATGACACAATGTTTATCCTGGTTTCCACGTCAGCGCTGTTTGATCTAATAGAGATCTACGGTTAATAATGGAGAAATTTGAATGCTTCTCACTAGATCTCACAGCGATGTTATTACTTCTGTAGGGAATTAAAATGCTTTCTTTACTGGATCTCTTAGCGCTGTGTAGTAACAGTGTCGCTTGATCAAGATCGGCTCGCGCTACACTGACATTGATGGTCCAAACTGATAAACGCTCCGTGAAGCACAAAATAATGAGTAGCGTAGTTTCATTCCGCTTTCATTACATTTGCCATTTGATATTGAGCAACGTTGTAGGGCTGTAATCAACCAAAGAAAAACTTGGTCGACTGAAGTCCTGAAATTTTCGACTAGAAATCAACTAAAAATGACTTCAGGAAAAAACGTCATTGCACTGTGCGCAGTACTTGGTAGCCTTGTTGTCCGCCTAAATGAATTATAAATAAACATAAAAAACTAGTAGGTTATTTGCAGTATATTAAATCGTTTTTGAACGTATTTTGCACTGAAATGAGTCTGACACACGAGTCTGTCGGCTCTGACAGCGTTGCATCACGTGCACCTGCGCTAGCCTATGATTTACGAAAATAGTGATATCATCACAAGCACTTTTGAGGAATATGCAACATAATTTAGACAATTGTTTTTGTCATATGTATTATAATAACTGACAGACACTAACGTTATCATTTCAGCCGCTCTGTGCAGCTCAGCTTCGCGGCTGAGACACGAATAGACTATTAACTTTTTAAAAAATGCTGCCACACTGCCAATGTCAATGTTGACATGGTAGAAGAGGACTGACTATGAATTAAACGCTCTCACAATTCAATAATATTCAGCAAACCTTCTAGTAGCCTACTTTCTTCAATCTGTCTCTCTTCTCCGGTGGGTCGGGCTAATCCAAAAGAAGTGAAATCAAGGGGGGTGTTCTGAAGACAGACTGTTACCTGGGAAACAGGGGTGCTCTGAAAACACCCCCATTAGCAATTAAGTGCTTTCCACCTGATGAAATGAACGCGTCAACGCGGCAAAACTGATGAAATGAACGCGGCAAAACTGATGAAATGAACGCGGCAAAAATCAACCAATCAGAATTTTGGTCGAGCCAGAACGTATCGACCAAATAATCGACTAATCGACTAGGAGATTACAGCCCTACCGAATTGTTTGGTTTGTAATGCATAGCGAAAGCCTTGTACCGAACAGTTCAATACGAATATGTATATTGTTACACCCCTAGTAATTATTTAACTTTGGTCAGAGCGGGATTCGAACCAGCATCTCCAGCATGGGAGGAAAGCAAGCTTATATACGTCAGTCGCTAGTACACTTCTTGAGGCCAGGGGAGTGAGGTTTACCTGCACAGCTCTTACTAGAATGCCTCCGTTACACTCACCCCCCAAAACCTCCCTCCCATCCAGGTCACGGCACCAACCTAGCAACCACACAGACCAGCCTTTTCATCAATAACCAAACCTTATGTCTGGTACATATTATATGATTTTGGGCTGTCCCAGACGAAAAGATGACCAATCTTGGCGATTTCAGTTGTCATGGCTCCTAAACGGTGGTCCTACGTCATACAGTGAGAGAGGTTAAAAGACGGACATTTTCACGGTCTTGCGACCAAAGATAGCCTGCGATCATTTTCTGACAGTGTCAGAAATTAAGCATGATCATCTCACAGTGTGTTTGCTGCTATGACCAACGTCTACTGACTAGCCAATGAAAATGCAACATGAAATGGCGTATTGATCAACACGACAGAAAATGTAAAAAAATCAAGTTATTTATATTTACTGGCAGACCACATGTTTAAAAGCAGGTTGCTCAGCAGTAAAATATAGCTGAAAAAAAAGTGCAGTTCAAGCTGCGAAGAGAAAATTATTACACCCCCACAATCAAAGGGGATGTTTAGCCTTATAGACCTGCGACCTACTATTAATAGAGCCTGTTGGGTGAGGAAAGTATGCAGGTGCCCTGAGGTAAGCTGTTTATTGATTGGTCAATTTAAATAGCTCAGGTTTTGCAAACTAGGCTCAGTGGAAAAACGCACCTCTACCTACATTTTTGCAAAACTCTATAAAACGTAGGTAACCTATACATACAATTCACTGCAGTTGGCAAAAACTTTCTTCTGTTCATGCAAATTAGGAATATGGAGGCAGACTATTGGTTAATAAAGACGTATTTGGAAATGGTTTCTTGCACAATACAATGTTCTATGATTTGTAAACTAACACATTTTGATGCTTGCATTTCCATGTGTATGCTTTCTCTGATGTAGTAAACTTGCTCGGTAGCTCACCTGGTACAAAACTACGCTCGCGATGTGAAGTGCTCGGGTATGAGTCCCATAAGACACAACACTCAATAAAAGAGCTCAAAGACTTGTATAAGCAAGCTAAAATGACATGGTTGCTTCAGTATGCTTTTGGCATCACTCACTGGACATTTCACTTTGAAAGTGTTGTGAAACGTGCAAGAAGCAACGTAATGTCATTTTGCAGATATGTCAACACATGCATGTTTTTGTTTTGTTTTTTATGTTTTTTTTTCTTAATGAGCCTGGGTTGAGGTTGTGTTAGATCACATGGTTAAAGACAAGAGGAAACAGGCAGTACCCTGCTATTTTTTTCCTCTTTGCTAGTTTTCGTTTTATTTCCACACAGTTAAGCATAGACAGATGCAGTGTTTGTGCCTCCTGAGGCGATGTGATGCGTTTTGTTTGAAGTCAGTTCTCAGTCTAATTACTGAGACATTCAAACATATCAAACATATTCTACAGCTGACAGGAGGTTGTTGACATTGGTCTTGCCTCCATTACCATCTATTTTCATTGATGACATCACCAACGATATCACCAGTGCACTGCATTGTGCCACGCGTCATATCCCAACCAACAGAAAACACCTACACCATAAACTGTTAAAGGAACAGTTCACTAAAAAATGAAAAATCTGTCATCATTTACTCACCTTCAAGTTGTTTCAAACCTGTATGAATTTCTTTCTTCTGCTGAACAAAAAGGAATTAGTTGGAAGAATGTAAGTAACCAGACCCCATTGACTTCCATAGTAGGAAAAAAAAACTACAGAAGTCAATGGGTCAATTCCTTTTAGTGCTTGCTTTCTATTTTCATTATATTTTTTGTGAGATGTCCTGCCCACAGTGAAATCCCATTAGCCAAAAAAACAACACCACCACTATCAAATCAAATCAAATCAAGTATATTTGTATAGCGCTTTTCACAATACAGATTGTATCAAAGCAGCTTCACAGTATTAAATTAAAATAAAATAATACAACAAGGTTTGTTTCTAGTGGAATTTATTGATTGATAAAATAAAATTAAATATCCCCAAAATATCCCCAACTGAGCAAGCCAAAGGCAACAGTGGCAAGGAACCGAAAAAACTCCATCAAGTGACCTAATGGTGTCCTAAAACTCCATCAGGTGACCTAATGGAGAAAAAAAAAAACCTTGGGAGAACCCAGGCTCAGTCGGGGCCAGTTCTCCTCTGGCATTTATGAACTAGAGGCCGGATTGTAATTTGAACTGTAAGATTAAAAATATTATATGAATGCCCGGCCGAAAAGATGCGTCTTTAATCTAGTTTTAAACTGGGAGAGCGAGTCCGAGCAACGAACAGTATCAGGAAGACTATTCCAGAGTTTCGGAGCCAAATGTGAAAATGCTCTCCCTCCTTTGGTTGATCTGGATATCCTAGGTATGACCAAAAGCCTCGAATTTATTGATCTTAAAGAGCGCGATGGATTATAGGGCGATAGAAGATCCGTTAAATAGACTGGAGCTAAGCCGTTTAGGGCTTTATAAGTCAGTAGCAATACCTTGTAATTAATACGGAACTTTATAGGTAACCAATGCAGTGATGATAAAATCGGTGTTATATGATCATATTTTCTTGATCTAGTAAGAACTCTAGCGGCTGCATTTTGGACTAACTGTAGCTTGTTTATTGAGGATGCAGGACAACCAGCTAATAAAGCATTACAGTAATATAGTCTCGAGGTCATGAATGCATGAACTAACTTTTCTGCATCAGAAACTGATAGCATATTACGTAGCTTAGCAATGTTTCTAAGGTGGAAAAAGGCTGTTTTTGTAACATATGAAATATGATTTTCAAAAGACAGGTTACAATCGAGTATAACACCCAGGTCTTTTACTGTAGAGGATAAAGTAACAGGACATCCTACGATGTCAAAGTTGTATTGTGAGAGGTTCTGTGGGCGGTTTTTTGAACCGATAAGTATTACCTCTGTCTTGTCTGGATTTAATAAAAGAAAATTACGCGTCATCCAATCTTTTATATCTTTAACACACTCTGTCAATTTGGATAATTTAGCGTTTTCATCCGGCCGTGATGAAATATATATTTGAGTGTCATCAGCAATGGAAACTAATTCCATGTTTCCTTATAATATTTCCAAGTGGCAGCATATATATTGAGAATAATAGAGGGCCCAACACAGATCCCTGCGGCACTCCATAGTTTACTGAAGTTATGATCGATTTTTCTCCATTCAAATAGACAAAATGGTAGCGGTCAGATAAGTATGATCTAAACCAGCTTAATGCTTGTCCTTGAACACCAGTATAATTTTGTAGTCGATCTAAGAGTATTGTGTGATCTATAGTATCGAACGCAGCACTTAGATCAAGTAAAACTAGTATTGAGATACAGCCTTGGTCAGAAGCTAAAAGTAAATCATTTGTGATTTTAACGAGCGCAGTTTCAGTGCTATGATGCGGCCTGAATCCTGACTGAAACTTTTCATATATGTCATTTTCTTGCAAGAAAGAGCCCAGTTGAGTGGACACAACTTTTTCTAGTATTTTAGACATAAATGGAAGATTTGAAATGGGTCTATAATTTGCTAGATTATTATGATCTAATTGTGGTTTCTTAATGAGAGGTTTTATAACTGCCAGTTTAAATGTTCTTGGAACATGACCTAAAGATAAAGATGAGTTAATAATATTGAGGAGAGGCTCTTCCACTACAGGTAACACTTCTTTCAGTAGTTTAGTTGGTATAGGATCTAATAAACATGTTGTTGTTTTAGATGAAGTGATAAGTTTATTTAACTCTTTTTGTTCTATAGTTGTAAAGCACTGTAATTGTTCTTGCGGGGGGATAATTGAGGCTGAATTATAAGACGCGATTGAGGATTGAACGTTTACAATTGTGGTTCTGATGTTTTCTATTTTTTCAGTGAAGAAGTTCATGAAGTCATTACTACTAAACTGTAACGGGATATTTTGTTCGGGTGACGTCTGTTTATTTGTTAGTATAAAACCTTGGATTGTTTTGGTTATTTTCTATTAGTTTGCGGAGGTGCTCAGCCCTGGCCGCTTTTAGGGCCTTTTTATAACGTGACATACTGTCTTTCCACGCGATTCTAAAGACCTCTAAATTAGTTTGTTTCCATTTACGCTCTAAATTACGGGTTTCTCTCTTTAGAACATGCGTAGTATTATTGTACCATGGTGCTTTAATTTTCTCTCTGACCTTTTTTAATTTAATGGGTGCAACAACATCCAATGTTCTAGAGAGAATGGTGCTCATAGTGCTAGTTAGTTCTTCTAGTTCATCTGTTTGTTTGGGTTCAGGCAGCAGCTGAGACAGATTAGATAAGCAATTTGAGAAATTATCTATGGTGGATGGAAGGATTGATCTGCCTGGTCGATAACGCGGCGCAGCATGACATATTACAGCAGTACGTAATATGCAAGTTACCAAGTAATGGTCAGTGACATCATCACTTTGTGGAATGATATCTATATCGGTTGGATCGGTTCCATATGATATAATTAAATCGAGTGTATGATTAAGACGATGAGTTGGTCCGGTGACGTTTTGCTTGACCCCAAAGGAATTTAATAAATCTATAAACGCAGCCCCTAACGCATCATTTGAATTATCTACGTGTATGTTAAAATCTCCAACAATTAATGCTTTATCGACATTGACCAATAGATCTGAGAGAAAATCTGCAAACTCTTTTAGGAAATCAGCGTAAGGCCCAGGCGGTCTATATATGGTAGCCAAGGCTAGAGATAATATGGATTTTTTTCTAACATCTAAGAGCGTAACATTTAGTACAAGTACTTCAAACGAAATAAACTTATAACCCGTTTTCTGAGTAACATTGAGAATATCTCTATGGATTGCTGCAACACCGCCGCCACGACCAATCAGACGGGGCTCATGCTTATAGGAGTATCCAGATGGAGTAGACTCATTTAGACCGAAATAATCATTTGGTTTAAGCCAGGTTTCAGTAAGGCAAAGTACATCGAAGCTAATATCTGTGACTATTTCATTTACAATAACTGCCTTAGGTGTGAGTGATCTAATGTTTAGAAGACCTAGCTTTAAAATTTGTTTTTGTTTACTAATAGCAACATTTTCTGTTTTAATAACAATTAGATTTTTCCTAGATCCTGCAGTAGAATTATTATTTGATCTCACTAAACGAGGAATAGACACAGTTTCTATGCAATGTTCTACACTAGTATTTATATCATTTAAATTGGTGCAGGAGAGACTATGATTTGGACCTTTGATTAGTAGTCATCTAATGGTATTTAACATTTTGGAGATGTTATCCGACAGAAGATCCACTCCGAATCTGCTTGGGTGTAAGCCATCGGCACGGAAAAACCTAGGACGCTCCCAAAACAGATTCCAATTATTTACAAAGAGCAGTTTCTGCTCATTGCACCATGACATTAACCATTCATTTAGCGCGAATAGTCTACTAAACTTTTCATGTCCTAGTCGGTACGTGGGAAGCGGTCCTGACACAATGATCGTTATTTCAGGCGATGTGCTGCGTACCGTATCGATCAGATTCCTGAAGTCTTTCTTCAGAAACTCCGTCTAGCGCAGCCTGATGTCGTTCACTCCCGCGTGCAGGACCACAGTTCCGACGCGCTCGTCACCGTTCAGAATCTCGGGAACGCGAGCAGCGATTTCAGAAACACGAGCACCAGGAAAGCAGTGACTGTGCACCTTACTTTTACCTAACGTAGCGTGTACGTGCCGAACGATGGAATCGCCGATGATCACAGCATCGCGTTCGGTTTCGCAAAGAGGGGAGAAGCGGTTTTGTGTGGATAACTCGAAAACCGGGAGGGTCGGAAAGAGTCTTGGTCTAGACCTGACTCGCGTCTTCCGCTGCGGAACCATCCAGGCTTCGTGGTGGCGTGTTGGAGCCGGAGTGAACGAGACCATGGCTGATCGCGACCTCGGCGCTCGGGACCGATGCTGAGTAACGCACGGAGTAGACGAAGTCGGAGTCAGCGGGTTAGTAACGTTAATCACTGATTTGTGTGCATCGGCGCATATACAATATAATTATGTATATAATAAACAGAAAATAAAGTGACCTAATATTGTTTTGATATTTACAGCACACTTAAAATGTATGCTTCATTACACATGATAAAATATCAAACCAACTCAGCAAGACCTGTCATGCTAGAAATTTTAATAATTTAACTTCACCATTTTTGCATTTACTTTTATCCAGTTGGTCTCAAGGGGATTTTTAAGACAGCTCTCCCCAAGTTCACACTGGTAGTGTGATGGATCTGGCATACGCATCACCATTTACTCTAAGGAAGACAGAATGAGGCGAGGGTGCAAAAATGGCAGGCTCTTATTAGAGCCTGCACATGCAAACAGACCTAATTTGAAAGTTCAGTAGGTCAGCATACTGTATGAGTGTTATGGAAAGACCTAAAATCTTATACAGACAAACAAAATAGTGAATAAGAAAAAAAAAAAAAATATATACAAATATTATTCTGCTTGTTGCCTCAATCAATCAATCAATCAATGAACATCATAATAGATGACTAACTTGTAAGACTATAGTCTAGTCAGTTTATGCAACCGGCCACATGTATACTTTATTGTCCGTGTTCCACTACATCTCCACACAGAGGAGTGCTCACGTCTAGTGATGGGTATTGATAAGATTTTATCAATATCAATGCCACTGACGATTCTGCTTATCGATCCAATTATTTAATGATTCTTTTATCGATTCCTGATAGCACTGTGCGGAAAAAAGTAGTCATATGCTTTTTCGGCAAAAAAACCCCAAGTGGTTTTATTTGTTTTAAAGCTTACAATTGAGTAAGCAAACTGATTAATAAATAAGATTTACAAAATAAATTAAAAAAATATTCTGTAAACAAGCATACAGGTCAGAAACTCTTCCTCCTAATATAGAATTAAAACTATTCTCTATAAAAATAGGGATGGAAGGAAGCCTAGATAACGGTGACGAAACTGTCTTGCGATGAAATATGTTTGAACCAAATGTGATACATTTAACAATTAACAATTCTTCTGAAGAAAAATAAGCATATCTGCTTTTTCTGGGAGAATCCTAGCTCTCTCTCGACTAATAGTGTCTCCAGCAGTGGAGAACACCCTCTCAGAAGGGGTAGAAGATGCCTGAACACACAGATATGTTCAGTGTCGCTCTTCTGCCACCACCAAAGAGTAGAGTCTGCTGATACAGAGATGGAAGGTATGCCTCTGTACATCTATATTTCTCGGTCCAGTCATTCAAAAAATGTCTGAGTCTGTTGTGGGGCTGTTTGTAAATCATGCTCCTCCTCAGCAAACAGCTTCTCCAAGGCTGTCTTCCTGGGGTGTTTTACATGTTTATTTCTTCATCTATGCCATGTTTACTATGATTAACAGGACTTACATAGTTTTCTACCTCCTCCTGTTGCGTCTCTTCCACCTCCTGAGATTGTCCTAGACTCTGTATGTTGTCTTCCTGCTGTGACTGCTTAAGATAAAAAAATAACATGTCAGCCCTTTGAACGGAACCAGAGTTGAGCATCACAACAGAAATGAGCCACAAACTGTGAGTCAAATACCTTTTCTGTCTCTCTGGGTGTGGCTGCTACAATTGCTGCAGACCTCAGCCAGTCCCAAATGGCATCACTGTCTATTTTCAATTTGAACCGTGGGTCCTTCACCGTTGCTTCTTCCAGGAAGTTCTGGACATTTTCATTCTTAATAAAAAATAAAGAAAAAAAGAAAAAAAGAAAGAACAATCCTGTTTAAAATTCTGGGAAAATGTGAATTATGAATCATTTACATGAAGGCTGGAAATTAATGCGTATCTGTCAAGGAACCTGGTAACGTGTTGAAAGATCAGTCCGGATTTTCTCCTTAATGTTTCTTGCAAATGCAGAGTCTTCAGCCTGGACTGCTGTGGCACTCCAACTTTTTTAAAATTGGAATGATTTGGCCACATGTAGGGCTTTTTTCTCTAGAAACACAGTGTCGACGTGTAGAGTTACAGGCATTAACTCCATTAACTCCTTTGCCTTCCTGAAGTCCTCCATTTGCAGTTTCTCAACCAGTCTATAAATATAGATGATAATTTTCCTTAAGCAAGGTAGCACAATAAGTGGTCATCACCCTATCCTGATTTAGTAGTAGTGGTAATCATCACAGCATCCATCACTTACTTTTCCATCTCAGATAGTTTTTTTTTATTTTATTTTTATCCACGGGTCCATTATTACTGCTTGAAAAGCAGGGAACTGCTCATAGAACCTCTCAATCATCAATCATCAGATAAAAAGAATTCCATCGTGTCTTCACATCAACAATTAGTGAGTGATGAGGGAGGTCTGTGAAAAAAATGCACATTTTTGTTAGCATAACATGTAACAAAACATTATATCATCATATTAAGTATTTTGTTAAAATCTGATTTTCTGATATATATGCATATATTTATATAATATATTTCAGAATATAACATTTTTACTGTAGAGTCTAATTAAAACAGAAATTCATGTGCACTTACTCAGTAATTGCTGCTTCTCCTTCAGAATTACCTTTGCCATGTAGGACCTCTTCATCAAAACAACTATAGCGCGTACTCTTGCAGACCAAATGCAAACGGTGCTGCATTTGTACATTTTTTTGTGCCGCGAGATTTAATGTGTGTGCAAAGCAGCTGATCTTCACAACCTGCATCATCTTCATAGCAACGTCCATATTCGCTGCATTGTCCACTGTTGCTGCAACAACCTTTTCTCCAACTCAAAATTCCTTCAGTATTGCTTCAACTTCTTCGGCCACAGCATCACCAGTCTGGGCTTCATATACTGCCTTAGTTTTGAGGACTTTCCCTATGGTGCCCTGTCTGGTGTAATGGAGTGTGACTGTGAGGTAATGGTCCTGGGACTGGCTAGTCCATCCATCTGCTGTGATGCCTGCCTTTGTGACATCATTGACAGGAGATAACAAGCTTTCTTTTTCAACTTGGTACCAGGCAGGGATCAAGCTGTTGCCAAGGTAGTCCCTTGAAGGTGGCTTATACCTGGGGTTTATTGTCCTGATCATCTCCCTACACATTATTCAGGTAAATGAAATAATGTGATAATTAACATGCAATTTTAAAGCTAGCTGTACTCTATAACATAAACCTATTAATTTGATTTGCCTCAATCAAGACTCGCCTAACTTGTTAACCCTCTGGGGTCTGAGCTGTTTTCTGGCCCTGGAGGTGTTCTGACATGCTCTGACATTTGTGCTTATTTCTGTTACTTGTGACATTTTCATGGCTAAAGTCTGATTACACTGTATTTAGCACAAACTCTGCTACAATAATATATAAGCAGCATGTATGTAAAGGTTTGCAGTTTTGAGATAATGACATTTATGTGTGGTTTGTGAAAATAAAATAAAAAATTGTCACTGAAATAAGGCCATGAAACCCATACTGATTATTTCTTCACAAGACTTTTGAAAATTGTATCACGTAGCCTAGAATATTTGCTCCAAAACTATGTGAAAATCATCCTGACTGCTCATTCAGATAAGACAATATATTGATTTAAAATTTGTAACACGTGTTTTGTGTAAGAAAGCTTTATGCGAAGAGGCGTGATCACATCATTAATATGTATGGATTTCACACCTGAGAAAGACAAAGACCCTCCCTAATGGCCCTATTAGGAGCTATCAGGCCCTGTCATTCTGAGCAACCTAGCACAAAGAATGAGGAGATTTAAAAAGGAATGGCTTTTTGATTGTTTGGATTTATTTACAACACAACATAATCCAAAGATACACAACAAATGACAAAAAAGCACACTATTGAAAACAGTGATCCAAAGACAGAGACCTTTCTGACATTCCTAAACATTGTACATACCTTTCATTTCCAAGGTGTATGATTTTCACTTTACCATGTTCATGTACAGAGACTCATGTGAATGTTGAAGTCAGCAGGACTCAGTGGCATCTGGTCCCTGTCCCATCTGGGTTTAAAAAAAAAAAAAAAAAAACCTTTGACCATGCTGCTATCAAGAGAAACTATAGGGCTGTACGGTTAAAATGTTTTGTTTTGTTTTTCTGGTTAAAATTGCTTTTTAAAATTCACAGAATACACACACACACACGTTTCCAACAATATATAACAGGGCTCCAGACTGCGACCAAATGGTCGCATTTTGCGACCAAAATTTGAGAGTGTGCGACTGAATTTTACATCCAGTCGCACATGTGCGACCAGTAATTTTTTTATGTTAAACGTGGAAGGGGCGCGTCAATGAATCCGGAATGTGTAGCAGGCCAATGATGACGAGTGTGAGAAGAATAGGGAATGGCCACTGTAACTGGCTAATGTGTGGAGGCCGGGGGAGGGTCCTAGAGATAATCGAGCGCGCGACCGCGCGTAAACGTCTGTTGGAAGGAAACAGACAACGGAGACAAATATCAATGTCACAGACACAGTCGGATGATGATTCAGAGTCAGAGGTTTGTGAGGTGATAAAGTCCCGAACCCACCATTTTCAGGAAGACTGGCTGAGAGAATTCATCTGGTTGAGGTACTGTAATGAGACGAACTTAATGAACTGCGAATGTTGCAGTCGATTCCCCAGAACTGCGGGGAACACGAAGTTTGCAGACAGTGCAGGCACTTCGCAGTTTAAACACAATACGCTAGTTAGACACAATCTCAGCCTCAAGCATAGAGTGACATGTTAATAAATGAAAACAAAATGAAAGCGGAAAAAACTGCGCTACTCATTTTTGCTTCACAGACCGTTTAATAGTTCGAACCAATAATAGACAGCGCAGAGCTTCTCTCGCCAGTCGCGGGCGGATCTCGATCACGCAAAACCGTTACATCGTTGAGATCCAGTGAAGAAATCCATTGAGTTCGCGACAGAATTAATAACATTGCTGCGAGATCCAGTGAGAAACATTCAGATTCGACGCAGAATTCTCTGTTATAAACTATATCAGATCAAACAGCACTGACGTGGAAACCAGGAGAAACATTGTGCCATGAACGAACAAGTTATAGAAGGCTTCCACAGATCAGCAACATTCACCATGGATTTAATGTAGTAACACTAACTGTAACTATGGTTATAACAGTAGCCTACACATATCTTTTTCCAGCACTTGAAAACTATAATATCATATTTAAATGTTATTTTTAATGTGTTGACCAAATCATTTTTTGTCCATCCTTTAAAGATTGTCCCTATTTATAAAACTAAAAGTTTCAAGAAGTAGGAAATCTCAAAATACAAAAAAAAAAAAAGATTAAATTACCATAGTAAACATAGAGGACGCTTATTGGCTATTTTCACTCCCTAATAGCTATTTTGTCACTCATTTTGCTTTTGAATTAATATTAAGACATTATGAATGGTAATAATTAAAGTTAACTTTATCTATACACCTCAAATTAAGCTCAATGCTTTATCATCCCACAGTGCTACCAAATACTTTCTGTAGAACTTAGTGCTTCTGCCCTCAAATGTTAGTCTGGAGCCCTGCGAACTTAAAATAAAACTGCACATTGTAATTTCTGTACGTTAAATCTATTTATTATCAAAGCATTTGTCAGTAATACAGTTATGTGGGGGGAAAATATGAATAATTGCATTGCAAGGTCATTTAAGGTGTGCCCCTAAATTTTCTGCTTGCGCTCCTAAAATTTTAAGTCAGGGGCTACAGCGCTCCTAATAAAAAAAGTTAGTCTGGAGCCCTGTATAATGAACACCAGGTTTGTTGTGCCTTGTAGGCATAGGCTACACGCAGTGCTACATAAAATAATAAGAATAATAACAATAACTGTTACATTCAAATGCTGAGCGCGCTCCAAAATATGATACATTCAAATGCAGAGGGCGCTCCAAAATATGTTACATTCAAACGCTGAGCGCGCTCCAAAATATGATACATTCAAACGCTGAGTGTGCTCCAAAATTATATGATACATTCAAACGCAGAGCGCTCCAAAATATGATACATTCAAACGCTGAGCGCGCTCCAAAATATGTTACATTCAAACGCACAGCGCGCTCCAAAATATGAAACATTATGGTTACTATATTATACATATCTACGTTTGAGCAGATATCCACAAACAGTATTTAACAGTAAACACGGGTCTAAATATTATAATATTCACCATATATCTAGCAACAATTCAACTGCAATGTGAAGTTTATGCAACAATAATATTCAACTAATATAATTAAGAATTTCTTACCTTATATCTTTCTTGTTTTCAAATCGCGTTCTTCTTCTTCTGATGTAAATCCAATGTAAGCTCACAGCGTGTCTTCCAAACTCGACGAAAAGCAGAGACTTGTGAAGTTTTTTGGTGCTTTGTTTTTGAGGTAAGGAGCGCGTTCGCGTTCCATGTGGAGATTTGCATGTGAATCTCTTTTGCGCGCGTGGGCGTGGTCGAATTAAAAATAATGAGCAAGTGTTTGAGAAGCTGGACATCTTGTTGGTTTTATACAAATTACTTAAACAGAGAATATTTGTTTTCAGTTTGAATCCGATGATTTAAAAGTACACACTTAAATGTTTATAAAGATATATGGCTCATAAATGTGTGACAAGTATTCGCTGAGTTTTGTTTCAGTTTATAGATCGTATCTTCCTCTCTACGATTCCCTCCTTTGCTCAAATCGCGTTGATGTCATGACGCACAGATGCTTAGGACGCCGTGCTATGGTGGCCGATAAAGGACAAAAGGGACAGTTGTGAGTTCACGGTCTGTATATATGGCTGGGACTCGGAGCAGGATCATCGATAAGAGGACTCGTTAACGTTGAGGGCATACAATATTGATGGTTCATAAAACTTAGAATCGGTTCTCGAGTGGAACCGTCCCGTTTTCAATTCAGTTTTCAATTCCCATCCCTACTCACGTCTTTCAAAGTAAACTCCATTGACTGAGCACGGATGGACATGCCCACTACATAGCTGACTCTTTTGTTTGAGTGTTCAATCATTTGCGCAAATCTGTGCTAACAAAAAAATAAATAAAAAATCATGCCTGCACAATATGGACAAGCAAAGTATACTTTGGCTGACTCAGGATTTATTGCAAATAAGGATTTTAAAACCACCCAGTTGTGATGGGCCTACATGTTCCACTGATGTCTGACAACGTGTTTTTACAAAGTGCCAAACACTTAATTTTAATATTGAAAATCAAGCTATTTTTGTGTGGTGCTTTCCTTCAAAAATGTGATAGAAAATGACATAGAAACCACTATTCGCATCACCAGACAATGTCATCCCAGCTAATATTAAGAAGTTCCAAGAACATTTTGCTAATGTTTTTAAGTTGTAAAAATATTATTTACTCTATTTTTTCCTTTCCGTTATGCAAACTTTAATGTAACATTCCAATTTTGTGAATTCGATACGATTATTTTTCTTCTTTAAACACTCTGAAACATATGGAGTTAGTTTCTGCCACATAACACACGTTAAAAGAGAAATGCCACTTTTTATCCGAGTTCTGAGAAAAAAAACTGTGAGATAAATAGTCGCAATTACACTTTTTATTTTTTATTCTGTGGAGGAAACAAGCTTCCATAGAAACAAGTAGTAACATGTAAAAAACATTAGACGAATGTCCAACTAAAATGTCTCAGAAAAAAAAGCTTTCATGAAAAATGTAAAATGTAAAATAATGTTTTTGAGCTTACATGTTTGAGAAAATTAGGCTATTAAAGATAAAGATGATTAAGAATGTTCCCTGTTAGCTGGGATAGTCCTGTTCATTGATTTCTACTCTATCTTCAACATGATTGTCCACTCTAAAATTCTCATAATAATTAAGGCCTGACTCTCAACATTTCGGATCTTGCATTTACTAACTAATAAACCACATACCAGAACAGGCAATCAACACCTCGCTAAAACTATTAACACCAAAGCAACAAAGAGCTGCATGCTGAGACCGCTCCTGTGTTCTTCCTTCACCTATGACTGCTCGCCGCCCACAGCTTGAACTCTATTATCAACTGCACAGATGATGCCACAGTGGATGGGCTAATTAACAGCGATGATGATTCAGCCAACACAGAAGAAGTGTGGAACATTGAGTCATGGTTCATTGAAAATGGAAGATAAACAGCTTGTGAAATGTATGCTTCATGAAGTCCAGTAGTAACAGGTAATATACCCCATTTACAAACGTTGATGACATTATACCGGCATTATATAAGGGTGAATGGTAAGTCCAAAATCATAGTAATTTATGTATAGAATTTTAACGGTACCCTGCAAAAAAGAATTGTAATTTTAACTGTAAAAGACTGTAAAAATAAGGAAAAGCTTTAATAGATACTGTTAAATCTACTGGTTTCGGAAGTAAAAAAGAACAAATCTTACAATGAAAACCAAACTGAAATGCTCAGAATTCTATGGAAGTTTGTTTCCGGCACGTAATAAAACAATTTAAAAGACAATTGCGACTTTTATCCCAAAATTCTGAAAAATTTTCCTCCCAATTGCGTGAATTGCGTGTTTAGGGGTACAAGGGGGAAAAGGCGCACCAGGGGGAAGGGCACATTTGACTTTATTTTCTTTTAAACCACTAGATGACACAAAATTTTGGCTTATCCTTGATGCAAACACGGACAGTAATGCGAAGTTGATTCTGCGCTAATTTGATCTAAAATTTCATGTTTTTTTATTTTATTTTTTAAGTTGTAGCCTAGTTTATGCAGCAAATGAGAATCGATCAAATTATTGACAATATTTTGAGACAAAGGTCTTGTTAATGCTTTTCAGTTTTGTTCGAGGTAAACAAAGGCTAAAGGCACGATAATTAACATGATAATAAATAGCTGGCTGACTTTTCCATTTGTTGACATGACATGGTTAGATTTAGATGGTAAATATCATTAAGTTGGGTGTCCAACTTAGACATAATCACCATATTTATAATGAAACCATCATATTTAAAAATGTGACATTAATCATGTCATATAATAAAACATAACATTTATTTGTTACTACTGTAAAGTTATATTAAATTATTATGGGATCTCATTCAATGTTTTCAGAATCTTTACTTTTACACACACACAAAAAAAAATCTGTTTCCGTAAAATGAACATATTTTAATGACAGTAAATATACATATAATAATATTGAACAAAAATTAATTATTATTTTATCGCAATAAACAGAAAATAGTGCAAAATTTGCTACAGAAATGTTTTGAACAAGTATTAACTTAGATATTATTAAAAACATTATTAAGCTAAATTATTTGAATCAATTCTTTGTGCCTTTTGCCCATGCTGGTTGGTGAGCCTTTTACCCCATGTGTGGGTACATTTATGTACAAGATTTCTAAACAAACAAACCACTTTTATGATTTATTTTTCACACAAAATCTTTTGCTCCATCAATGTTCAATAAAAACATAACTTTGTTCTGCAATCATAGGACACTATGGGAGTAGTGAAAAGCATTTTTTTCGAAGGGTATGGCTTTAGCCCCGTTGTATATCTAATTTTCTCAGAATTGTAAGATATAAACTCGCAATTACCTTTTTTATTTTGTATTTAGTGGAGGAAACAAGCTTCCATACACCCCAGACCGTAGACCATCTTACCTTTTTCATGCAGTTGATTGGTGACGAACATGAAGTAGGACAACTCACTGCGTGATGGAGCCTAGAATGCAGTTAGAATAGTCAATAATTCAAGATATCAGGGAAAAATGCCTCTGAATGAGTTTTTGTCTCATATATGATAGCCTAGTTCGTCAATATCACACGAGTAACGCGTGCAATATCACGTGAGTGCTGTTTTTGTCCCGATTAGCACCCGTGCAAATGTGATATCAATGTTATACTTTAACAGTTCAATAAATAAGTTAATATTGTGTTATATTTTAGAAACAAAATTGTATGCTTTTGCTCAATTTTCCCAACAAAAATATTACCTGTATAGCCATAGCAGAACTTTTGTTTGTCTCCGAACAACACACAACCGAGTTTAATTTCCGAATGAATCTTTTAAGCGAATCAATCGGGTGAACCAATGATTCAATGGCACATTCATAAAGAGAGTCATTCCTGAATGAGATTGAACGAATGACTCACTCATTAAGACATTTACCGCCACCTGCTGGCAGTTTTAGTTTCTTATTTAGAGTATCATTTATTTTATACAAATAATTTCCATCTTAATAAAAAAATTAAAAATAAAACATTAAAGGTATAGTTCACCCAAATATTTAAATTCTGTCAGATCATTTACTAACTCTCATGGCCGTTGAAGCCTAAAAGTGTATGTGTAATAAATTCTATGTTGAATCAAATAAATGATTTCTTTCTAAAGCTACTTTTTGTACTGTTTATCTGATGTCCATAAAAATGTCCATTTCAAGCTCTAACCTTTTAGTAGCTGTTCCGTGCACTTTTCACAGTTAGTAGTGTCACGCACAACACTGAGGGATGAGTACTATTTCACCCCGAACCCACATTTTCTAACAAGTCGGCACCAAGTTTTGCAGTAACAGGATGTTCCGGGCTTTCCTGCGTCAGTGAGATGATGCACACTCTCATTATGAATGAAAAGGTCAAGATATCTGATGCAATATAACAAGCAATCTTTATCTGTGCTTATGCCTAAGGAATCATTGTAACATTTTAATGTAATGTAGTGTTTAGTGTAAAACATTTAACGATAAATGTCTTTAGACAAAGTGTTAGTGTTTAGATTTTTATTTTTTAATCTAAAGTCACTGAATCATTATTGTTCAATTCTGTGCATTAAGTTAAACTATCCATCACTTTTTTCTCAGTTTGGCCCATTTGACATGTAGAATAGCATTCAAGTGTATAGCATGTCGTTAGTTGGATCTACTCAAAAATATGCAAATCTCCCTGAATGACTCACTGTTTTGAGTCTGAAGAAATTAGAGCGGCACTGGTAAGCCCCTACCTCCATAACTACACCAAAAAATTGCAGATATTTATTATATTATCATAGATGTTTTGCCAGTGACCAATATTTTGCTCTTAACAGTAATGGACTTTTCCCTGTCTGCTGCCTTTGACGTCATAGTCGTGAAGGGACCGTAAGCCATCTGCCAATAAGCGCTGTATTGATGTCACTTGTGAGGTTTATACTAAGAATAAGACTAAACACTGGCTATGAAAATTTGTTAAGCTAGAAAAATTAGCACATTTTAAAAGGATCGTTTACGTAATAAGTTTAAGGGCAGATTATTAATTAATAAAGACTCCATATGCTCGGTTTTACTAATGTAATAAGCTTGTTAGGTAGCTCTGCTGTACTTGCGATGCAGAGAACTCAGGTACAAATCCTGGTACATTTTAGCAATGAGCTTGGGCTGGATTTGTGTGTCCAGACATAAACAACCTATCTGCACAGGTAACCACGTAGTTGTACCCAACTATGTGTTGAGGCTTTCAAAACGGATGCAGAAAAAAATGGAGTTGCATCATCTTGCTTTCCAAATAAGCACCCTGTCAAGTCACGGTGCAGACCTTCTCCATCTCACAGCAAAATGGCAAAATCTTTGGACACACCATTTGAACACCATATGAATACTTCAGGCATTTCTGTCACCAGTTTTGTCATTACTGTTGTGTTTTGCATTACAGGGATAGTATAATAATTTCAAAAATGAAAATTACCCCATGATTTACTCACCCTCAAGCCATCCTAGGTGTACATGACATTCTTCTTTCAGACAGATACAATTGGAGTTACATTAAAAAATGTCTGGACGTCTGCTGGAAGCTAGTTATTTTAGTCGATAAAGTTTTAAATATGGATATTTTTCATACACGAACACATCGCTTCACTTCAGAAGGCCTTTATTAACCCTTTATATTTTTTTTTTTATACAACTCCATTTGCTCGATGGTGTTTTAAGCCCCCAATGGCTCCTTAGAGGCAGCTAACCCTACCCTCAACCTTAAACCTACCCATCCCCTCGCTGCCTGGAAGGCGCCGTTGGGGGCATAAAACACCAAACACCACTCCGCTCGTATGTAATGTAATTTTCAACTTTGGGTGAACTATCCCTTTAAGAGTGACGCAAAACACAGTTTGAAATCCAATTTGAGCAGCCAGAGTGATCAGACACATCTGTAAAAATCTTATTGGAATCACATTTCAAACTACAGATTTCATGTTTGTTTGTTTTTTTGCTGTCCAGACTTTCAACAACACATCTAAAATCTCGATATATGAAAAATCCGATTTTTGCTGGCAGTCTGAACATTGCCTTAGGACAGGGATGGGCAACTTCGGTCCTGGAGGGCCACTGTCCTACAGAGTTTAGCTTCAACCCTAATCAAACACACCTGAACAAGCTAATCAAGGTCCTCAGGATCATAGATATCATATATAAACGCTAGATGTCTTATGGCGCAGTCACTTCCGGCATCACCGTTCGGCCATCTTATGTCAGTGCTCTGTGCATTAAGGTGAGTGATCAGCATGCACACAAATCCTCATATCTCGCTGAAATATTGACGGATTTACAAACGGTTTGGTTTCTTACAAACGTTATTAACGTGGCTATAATTCCGAATGCTTGAACATGTATGTTATAATTTTTCATATGTATGCAGTGTATGTATGTAGTGTCATAACTACATCTCTGACGTTTATAACAAACCAAACCGTTTGAAAATCGGTAGAAAATTGGGCAAGTTATGGTTATTTAAAAGTATTTGCACCATTAAACGAGTGAGCGAGCGCACTGCCGCAAGATGGCCGCCACGTGCGGACGTCGACCTCCATTGGCCAGCAGCGCGCACGAGACATCTAGCCTTTATATATGATATCTATGCTCAGGATTACTAGAAAATTACAGGCAGGTGATTTTTTCAGGGTTGGAGCTAAACTCTGTAGGACAGTGGCCCTCCAGGACCAAAGTTGCTAAGGCAGGGTTAGGATGAAGTTTTTCCTTTGAGTTTTCTGCATACAGACGACACTATTGTCAAAAGGATCCCCATTCACACGGTTCCGCGAAAACGGAAAAAACCCCCGCTGTATTCTGCTGCCAGGCCATTAGATGGCGATGAAACACTATAGATTGAACACGTGATATGCATTGTCTTCAGAGGTTTGCATTTTTGTTGTTTACACGGAGACCATTTCAAAAACGTGCACTTTGAAATCAGTTTTCAAAACTTGTAAACGAACGGCCAAAACACTTGTCGAAAACAACGTTGTGTAAACAGCCCCAGAGTCTCTCCTCTGATTTTATGCTGCTCCACTCCTGGTTGGTAAGCAGGCGCAGCTGGGGACAATCATCTACCTGCCAGAGAGAATGAGTGGGAGGAGCCGAAGAAGAGAAGAGGGAACAAAAGGGAAAACACACCACAGCACATCACACAGTTATCACAAAGAATGTGTCTCTGGACATACAGTAACAATCCTTTTCATAGTATAACAATAATTGTTTCTTTAATGAATGAACACAGGGGCAAGCAGGGTGAGGTGGAGCGAGTGCTAATGATCTCGATTCCCATAAAAAGGGATGAAAGTGAAGGACAAGAGAGGACCTGGGGCCCGTTCTTCGTACGTTGCTTATTACATCCGAGATCAAATGACACATCCAAGATGATATCATCGTGCGAATCATGATCTGGCTAACTCGGTTCTTCGAACACACTTGCTGGATATGATTAGTATCGCTGGATTGAGTTATCTGAGATAATTGCGCGTTCATGCGCTGGTTGAAAAGGGGATATGTATCGATAGTAGAAACATTGATCAGCAACACTGCTATTGGCTGTTCAGCGTGGCCAAAGAGCGCGCACAGTTTTTCTCCTCAGCAGAGCAAGAACTAATAGTTTATTCGGAATTTTAATGTTTAATCAAAACGCCAGGGAACACCTCAAAGTCTGCAAAAGCCAGGAGAGAGGGCTGGCAAAAAGTAGCAGACAATTTAAATCCGTTAGAAGTGGCCATATTAGATGTTTTTATCACTTAATAGCCATATATTTGTATTTTAATAATTGCATAATTACTTTGTTCATTGTAATGTCAGAGTCACCACACTAGAACATGGGAACAAATAAAAGTGAAGTACAAAAATATTCTACATAATGGTAATTTTTAGTTATATTATAGTCTCTTTTATAAAAGGCACTGTTAAATAAATGGTGTTCTGTTTATAAAAGCAATCAAGAAAAAGGCTGAAAAAAAAGTAAAGATCTTAGTAGCCTACACTGTAAAATATTTTTTGCTGCATTAAATTAAGGCCGTATAGTCATTTCAACTGTTAAATCTTGAGTAATGATGAATTGCTTTGACTTGTGAAAGTGATAAACTTATGTTAATGTAAAAATATTTTGCCACGAGTTATTGATCACATTTTTCCCCAGTGCAGTTCATTGTAATGCCATTGTCTTTTCCTCTTTTGTGCACTTTTACATAATACACCAACACTTGAATCTGTTCCCAAGAAAGTGGTGGCTGAAATATGTGCAGTAAGTGGACATTTTCTAACTTTCCAAAGGAAAGAAAGTATAAGACTTTGTAATGTCCATTTGTTTCCATTGCACTGGACAGTGAATAAACCCTCTCAGATAACTGTCATATGGAGGAACTAGCCTACCTGCAAGTGCATAAATAACTTTACTTAATTTATACTAGTATGCTTTATGGCTGCAATATAAGTTGCAGGATTCCACATCTACAGAAAGGCCTACAGAAGAGTCTGCACAGACATAGGCCTACAGGTGGGCAGTGTATAGCCAACTTTTCCTTTTTATTTGTTGCATGAGGCATGTGTCTAATATCTCTTGTTGCAGGCACTTGACCACTGGCTTTTCTTTACAAAGAACAATTGAAATAAAACTCAAGGAACTAAGCATATTTGTCTTTTATTAAACATTTAATGAAAAGTGTTTTTTTTTTTTTTTTTGCAATGTTGTGTAATATGGCACATGCAACAATGTCACAGGCCCTGTCAGGTGTGCAGCCCTCAGACTTTTCAGACACTGAAATCTTCCCTTTAGTTAGCCAAAGTTCATTTCGTTGTGTGCCCTTGTCCTGGCTAGAGCTGCATTGTAACTGGTTAGGTTCAGGGAATGGGGTCATAAAACACCTGTCTGCAGGCAGGAATATGTCATAATCACCTATGAAAAAATGCAGTTCTGTTAGGATCAGCATAAGTGTACGTAATACAGTGAGCTTGATATTTAATTGTGGAACTTTCCTTACCACTTTCAAATAATGTGCATAAATGTGAATCTCTGAAAATTCTTAAGTCATGTACAGATCCTGGCCATTTTGCTTTCACATTTGTGATATGGAAGATTTTAGTCAACTGCCTTTTTTTTATTTGATATAATATTATTAATCTGGAATATTAAGAATCACAATAGTAACTGGGCTGCACATTTACATTGTGAACCCCCTTTCTGTTCACATAATCCCCTTCATTGAGGCCTTGATGGCAGTCTATGGTAGTCTATGGTACCAATCACGTTAGTGAAGCCTGAGTGACATATACTGTAATCGTCATGGTCATGCATGATCTTCATAAAAAATTATGATAGCCTAAAAAAAAAAAAAACTGCTTTAAAAAAAAACTGCTTTGCAACATTGGGTCTTAAGTGGCTTGGAAATGCCATAAAAAAACCTAAAACTGTTTTTTAAACCTAAAAGCGCCAGGTAAACTCCGAATGACACGACAGACAGCACTTTCCATCAAGTTCTCCGCATCTCCAATAGTGGAAAAGAGCCACTCGCAAATAATCTTAGGGCAATGCAAACAGTTTGTGCTGTAGTTAAAGCCAGACTCCGACAAGTTGAAAATAAATGTGCTTTTCCAACAAATTAATAATGTAAACGACAATCTCACGAGTCACAAGAAAAAATATATATCTCAGAAAGTGCACTATCGCTCTGCGCTGGACTTCCCGTAGCCTATCAGCTCCGCTTATGAAGCCGCAGTCTAATCCTGTTAACATGAAATAAGCCTGCTCCCGAGCAGGTTTAAGATTGCGCACCTGTTGCTATGACAGCAAGTCCAGGATGAGCGTCGAAGAACCAAACAATCCAAGATCATGCCAAATCGCCAACAATCAAATCCAGCTAAGTGAGTTAGCGACGTACGAAGAACTGACCCCAGGCCTGGAACATTTATGTTGTTGTTTTGTTTTAGTTTATGCGGCAGTCGTCGGTTAGGGGCTGCCAGATTACTTTCGTTTTGTTGTTTGTTTATTGTGTCATTAAAAGTTGCGTTTAACGTTCGCCAGGTTCCTGCCTACTTCCACCCTTACCAACAAACTTCCTTACTGTTTAAGGAAGTACTGTCTTACTGTCTTTAGTTTGCAGCCTTTATGCTGCCTCACTGATCACCTACTGTTACCCCGGATTTCCACCAACTGCAGAACGGCTGCGGATCGGCTCCGTGCTCCGCCGTCCTTCAATACCAACCATGTCCGGATTTGTAGCGGAACGGCTGCGGCCATGACTGACAGCTGAAGTCACGAGGACCCACGAGATCTCGCAAATTCAATGATTGCGCGATATAAGTGCTGAATTGCTGTGGAGCTCTCTGCGTATCTGCTCCGGAGGGCTGCGGATCGCCGGAGTCGGAATGCAGCCGTTCCGCAGTTAGCGAAGATACACACATTGACTTTAATGGAAACCTATTGACTCTGCCGCCGTTCCGCAGCGGATCTGCAGCCGTTCCACAGTTGGTGGAAATTAGGGGTTAGAATGCTATAACCTAAAGCGTTACTTTTAAGAAAATGAACTACTTAAAAAGCCATTGTTGTCTCAGAAAAATGTCAAAGGCACAATTAAGTTTTTGGCAGAATAAGGGAAGTTGTGTGTGGAGTGATGAATTAATGCTCCAGGGTGGTGTCTTTGAAATTCTGGTGAGAAATATAATAATAAATGTATCTCCACCACAGTGAAGCATGGAGGAAGAGTGTCATTGTGTGGGGAGCCTTTTTAGCTGCTGGTATTTGTGAGCTACTTCACTGTGAAGTACAGGAGGATATTGCAAAATGGCTTGCTTCCTACAAATGAAAAGTTGTTATCTAAAGGGGAATGATCAGATGTTATTAGGCTCATGGGTACTATACGGTTATCCGGACCACATGTGATGACCTACCCCAACCCCGCCCCTAAACCTACCCGTCACTGGGGTTACGACCAACCAAGAGCGGTTGTGGTCAGGTGTGGTCAGGTGTGGTCCGGATAACCGTATAGAACCGGCTCATGTTTTGAGTCCATATTTGAACCCTTGAGTGATTTTTCTTTTTTCTTTTCTTTTTTGGTCTCGCCTTAAACTTAAATGAACCATGGTGTATATTTTTCAACTACTCATGAACTGTTTAGAGCCATTAACATTGAGTAGAACAACACGGACTCTTCCTCCTGTAAAAAGCTGTATATTCCGTTCTAAGTCTACAGTATGTGTGCAATTCTTAAATTCTGTTGCTAAATGAATCAGTGAACAAATATGAGTGAATCTTTTTGGTAAACAGGTTCAAAACTCTTGATTCACAAAGAAAGGTCCAGAATTATGTTTTATTACTAAAATAAGTCTATATTTGTTGTGTTATATTATGTTTGTTTGCTGTTTGTCATATACATTTCCCTGCTATTTACATATGCATTCTTTAACATCATAATCCAAGCTAAATGTGTACCTTCATTCAGGATCAGCATGAGTAATGTATGCTAACATGAATTAAAAAACTCCATATTCAAACCTTTTGGAGAAAGAGTTCACTAAATTAGTTCACTAATGAGGTCAGGTGTGATGGTTCACACTGTGAACTGAGGTAAATTGTCCCTTTCTATGATTGTTGCTTGCCTGACGAAGACCCTTTGGGTCGAAACGTTGTTCTTTTTAATAAATTATTGGGAGCAGAAGTGGCAGTGTGCTGATTTTTGTTTATTTTGTGTTTAATGTATTCTGACTGCCAGAAAGGCCTGCATTTGGCCTTTACACACTGTCTGTTTTTACAATCTAAGTACATTTGTCTCAAATTGTATGCAGCTGGCGATCATTTTGTTTGGGTTGGAGCTCCTAAAATAAACAGAGCTGCCTGACCCAGCTCGCTCCACCTGTGCAGCTGTATGCTCTGTCAGCTGTGAGCATGAATCAGGCTGTTTTCAGAGTCTGCCAGACTCCTGCTGAACATATTCAGGTCAGACAGTTCTCATTTGCCCAGGTTGTCTCATCACTCAAGCCTGAACGTGGGACTAGACATGCCAAGATTACATAACAGACATGAATAAGCCTGATTGTATCTTTGATATATTCAGTAGGTAAAAAAAAAAAAAAAAAAAAAATGTTTCCTATCTGTTTGGTTAATACAGTTGAGTCATACCTTGTTGATTTTTTTTTTTTTAATCTTTTTTTTTATCATTTACACCTCCAAATCCAAACTTTTCTGTGGAGCACAAAATGTCAAAGTTGATCTTTTCCATATTACTAAAATGCATATGCTGACTGATGAAACATGCCGAGTGGAAAGCGCTGCATGGTTGATGCATTTTTCTATCAGATAAAATAATAAATTGTTGGATTTTCTGATTGAAAAATAAAAATTCAGAACTGATTTTTCACTTCGTCAGCCAGATGAATAAAATATGCTTGTTTTCACTGCAGTCATCTTTTCAGAAATCCAACAACAAGATGCTGAGAGACGCTTGTGCACATACGGACATGTGCACCAGACTTAACGTAGAATATTTTATTGCAGATAAATTAAATAAGTCTGTAAATAATAAATTAAATAAAAGTAAATGTCATGCAATTATTTAATATAACTGCAATAATGTACAACAAAGGGTTACAATTCATTTTGATGGTCCACCAGACATTCTAATTAACTTCGCAACAATATGTCAACTAACTCTCATTAGAGTATTTGTAAACTGTAGTAGACTGTAAGTAGACTTCTAGGTTTGGTTTAGGTTTTAGTGTTTGGCTTAGTAGAATAAGATTCGTATGTACTTGCAAAAGTGATAGTCAGTAGAATGTCTGTTGGTGACCATCAGAATAAAGTGTTGGAGACATTAAGCAGACACTCTACTAATACTCTAATGAGAGTTAGTTGACATTTAGTTGCAAAGTTACTAGTAGAATATCTAAAGTGGACCATCGAGAAAAAAAAAAGTGTTATCCAACAAAACACTGCAAGTTTTTGGTATAGGTATTGTGTATTGTGCTCATGGGTCATCATCATGAAGAGCTTTTTGGGGTTAGTGAGATTTATGCTGTATAAACACACATGAAAAAAAAACAACAACAACTAAATACTAAGCTTTTAATTGTCTTAACCACAAATTACTGGTCAGGGAATTAGCTAATGCACTACTTAAAAAGCCATTGTTGTCTCAGAAAAAGAAAATCAGCATATTAGAATGATTTCTGAAGGATCATGTGACACTGAAGACTTGAGTAATCAGCGTTAAATCACAGGAATAAATTACATATTCAAATATATTAAAATAGTAGCCAAACTTGTAATATTATTTCAAAATTATTCTGATTTTACTGTTTTCAATTCAAGAAATAAAGCCATGGTGAGCATAATTAACCAAAACATTAATTCTTACTGACCCCAAACTTTTGAAAGATAGAGCTTTCAGTTTAGTCTAATTATTGACTTCCTAACTTATCACTTAAAGTCCCCCTGTAGACAAATCATCTTTGATCACCAAAATGACATATTTTAACGTCTTTCCTTGAATTTAAGGGCCCGTCCACACGGAGACGCGTTTCGCTGTATACGTATACATTTTTTATCGTATTGGCGTTTCGTCCATACGGATCCGGCGTTTTCGGAGACTGAAACCGCTATTTTTTGAAACCGGGTCCCAAGGTGGATAAATCTGAAAACGCCGCCCTTGCGTTTTCGTGTGTACGGCCAATCCGTACATTTTGTGAAACGATGATGTCATCACCCCACGTGTCGACTAGTCAGACACCGCACGTAACAGCAACAACTGCCGACAATATTCTTGTATAAAAATATACTATAATGCTGCAGAAGAAGCTATAGCCTACTGAGCCTATTTTATTCTTTTATTTATTTACATATAGCTATTCTTATTTTACTTATTTATTTCTATTTTCTTCATTATATGGTGCTGGTCTGTTGTCTGATTAAGACGATCGCTGGGAATTATTCAAAAAACGCACTAACCAGCAAAACATTCCACTCCGACATTAAATTTATCTGTAGGCCTATTTGTAGCCATTAAAGAAAATGTATTTAGTTTCATATTTATGCTTAAATAATGTTATTTTTTAATTTCATCAATGTTGAAAAGTGAACGAGTAATCATAAGATATATCGGGAGACATAGGCCTAATTTTGACCCCATTAAGTTTCGTTTTGTATAAAGCCTTTCTTTAAAGTGAATTTCGTTTTGTATAAATTGTATCTTAATTTTAATCCATGTTTCATCAACGAATTGCCTGGATTTAATAGCAAATAGCAGACAATCAAGACATGGACGTGCTGGCGCCATATGTCTTGCATTGCTCGTGAACTGGACTTGCTGTATAAATGAACCGAAACTCAGAAATATATTATATATATATTTCTGAGTTTCGGTTCATTTATACAGCAAGTCCATATATATATATAGCCTATTAGGGATGCAACGGTACACGGTAAAATCCCGGACCGTTCGGTCAGCCCTGCACGGGACAATCTACCCTCGTGTCCTGCGGGACTTCGGTTTTGCCACTGAGTTCGCGCTGATCCTTTTAGTTTTTGCTTTAGGCGCCGTTCACATATCGCGCCTAAAAACGCGTAGAAAACGCTAGAACGCGCCGCGTTCTCCTTTTCCCAAAGCGCTAGGGCGGTTGCGCAACTTGCGCTCCGGAGGCGTCTGTCGTTGCTAAAGCAACCATCAGCTGCGCTCTGGTTGGTTCTTGTCACGTGACCTACGGTGCGCTTGCGGCATTCTGAAAAGTTGAGAATTTTCTCCACTGCTGGGGACATCGTTAGTGCCAACCGGTCTCGCCTTGCACCCGACAGTGTTGATAGACTCATCTTTTTGCACAAGAATCTCTCAATAGTGGATGAGTAAATAACATTGCACTTTGTATCCTGAATGCAGTATTTTTTTTTATTATATTATTTTGCTCTGCTTTTTTTTATCCAAAGCACAAGCTAATTTATGTTTGTTAAAGGTAAAAGTGCACTTTTTCTTTCACATTGATCACTTCATATACCAGTTATCAAGGTTTGGAATTGGGATCCACTTGAATATTTTGAAGTGTGTTTGTTTACATTTTGTATTTCATATAAGTGATAGTTGAAGAGGTTGTATTACTTAGTGTTGTTCAGTACAGGAGTGTTAATTTATTCCATACATTGATGTTCTTCCTACTGTGACATTCTGTTTATGCTCATAAGAAAAATAAAACATATTTTTGGGATGAAATAGCAGTCTCTTTCTGCACAAAACATGTACCGAAACCGAACCGAGACCGTGGCCCAAAAACCGAGGTACGGACCGTACCGTGGGCTATCTGTACCGTTGCACCCCTAATATATATATATATATATATATATATATATATATATATATATATATATATATATATATATATATATATATATATATATATATATATATATATATATATATATATATATAGGCCTATTTAGAAAGCTTGAAATCCCTTTTAAACAACATAGAACAAAAATTCAAAATGAAAAGAAAGTTAAGAAACATATAGCTATGTAGGCTAATCCGTATCAAGTGTGCATTTCTCTAAATGTCACGATCTTAATACTGCGAAGGTGGCGAGTCAGCATCGTCAACTTCATCTTTGCAGCCACACAGAAAACACTAGTTTATTAATAAACAATTAAAATATCTCCTTGCTATTTTTGACACATTCATATTTGATTACTTTTGCCGGTTCTTTGTGCAAGCTTTATGCGTCCGCTATATGTCATATTGCGTCCGTTCATATTGTTCAATATTTTCAATATAAGTTATAGGTAAAAAAAAGACCTATAAAAGAAAAGAAGCAGCTACTGTGCCTAATATTATTGTATACAGTGCGCACGGTTTATCCATAGGGTTTATGCCATTGAAAGTAGGCTATAAGAAAGATTTATGCCTTATCTGCGTGCTTCTTCTCCGCGTTTTTTGCCATCTCTGTGGCAGAATTAAAGCGCCACATACTGGACTGGCATGTATAGTACATCGTTTTGAGTCGGTTTCAGTGGTTTCGTGTGTACGCAGATATTTCTTGAGACAACACCGTGTTTACGGATTTTTTTTTTTTTGAACGAGGAAAAAAAAACATCGGATAGGGAAAGCTCTGGCTTCGTGTGGATGTGGCCTAAGTTATATACTTGGGTTTGGTTTGCTTTGCCCTACAACTGCAGTTATTTCTCCAACTCTTGCACTAGACTAACACAACAGTTTAATTACAAAGTTGAAAAGTTGAGTGAAAAGTTGTGTTTCTGTATAGCTTGGACAACAGAACAGGGCTTTAAAAATATCAAAGTCATAGCATCGGCTAAATTCATAGATTATTATATATTTTTTTTATTATTATTAAAGTGGCCCCTGGATCAACACAACTGCATTCTACTGATTTTAAACCACATTCTTGCGTGAGACCACTTTATCACTGCCAGCATAATCGAATAATATAGTTTTTGAAAGCACATTTTGCACCAGCATAAGTACAGTTATTTTTAGACCGGCAGAACAGATCATCTCCATTTGTGCAGCTCAATTTATTTGGTCCATATAACATATATATACTTCAGTTTGGCTAAAAGTTGGCTGTAATTACCAGGACAGAATCTAATTAGCGGTTAATGTCACAGTGAATCCCACGAGAGGGCTGAAGTTTGGCCAATTTCCAGCTGGGTTCCCAAGCTGATATGCATTAGCCCCACTTAAAGAGCAAGTGAATCGGCACAACAAAATCAACAAGTGGGTGACAACAGCTAACAGACACATCTGAAAAGCTAATCCCAGTCTGAAAGCAAGAGCGGTGGGAGGAACATTACTCTGCAAGGCATACGGCCAAAGACGAGTCAATCAAGCTCTTACTGGGTGAATAATTTAAATTTAGTGTTCAACATGCTGGGCGCACTAGGTCGTGAAAGTCACTTGTGTCACAATAATTGGTTGCAACGAGCGTAGCATGCCGATAAGCCTGGCAGAAGACAGCAGGGCGATCTGAGCCGCAGCCAAATGTCACTGTAGGTTCAGGTGGACGAAGCCGCTTGGAAAACAATGATGGGCATGTGATGACATTTGTACGACCAGAGAGACTGTCCTCTATCAGTATATCTCGTGTCAGTTCAGAAAGGAACCTGACCTCTGTGAAAAAAAGGGGGGGCTATTACTTTTGCCAATTTTCACAGAGAGCAAAATCATCTCATTTCATTTTGGCTTTTCTGCCACTTTTATTGATAAGGATGGTAGGAGATAGACAGGAAAGGATGGACAGATGGGGGTGGGTAGTGAGATCATGACACAAACCATACGTGCGTCAAACAAACACATTAGTACTTGACATCATGACGTGTCAAAGCGCATTATTGAGAGTTTCTTTCAACTTGACTGTGACAGATGTTGCAAATCTGCAATGTACCTTGTAGCACTGATTCATAATGTTAGGTGATGTTCAATCATTCATAAGAAACATTAAATGTCAATTACCAACTATCCTCAAGATGTTAGAGGGTCATTTCAACAGTGTTTCTTGTTGTAAATATATGGGAATTATGTCAAAAATCTGCTAAACGTTTTGGTCATTGATTGTGTATGTGCACCTGAGGTGTAATAACTTGCATTAAATTGCATCACTTTGACAATACTATGGAAAATGATACTGTAATAATCTAAAAGTTACGTGTTTAGTGTGTCTCTCGATGGAGGTTTATGAATAAAACATTTCTTGAGTTCTATTCATCAAAGAATCCTGAAAAAAAAAACACGGTTTCCACAAAAATATTAAGCAGCACAACTGTTTTCAACATTGATGATAAGAAATGTTTTGTGAGCAGCAAATCAAATCAGCATATCAGAATGATTTCTGAAGGATCATGTGACACTGAAGACTGAAAAATTCAGCTTTGCCACCACAGGAATAAATTACAGTTAAAAAATATATTAGAATAGGAAATTATAATTTTCAATTGTAATAGTATTTTATAATATTGCTGCTTTTACTGTATTTTAATCAATAATAAATGCAGACTTGGTGAAGATGCTTTCAAAAGAATTAAAAAATATTGCCAAACCCAATCTTTATAATGGTAGTGTATAGGCTACTGTGTGTTACAATAATCAAACTTCCTAGATACATTTCTCATTGTACATTTTCCAATAAAGATAAAAGCTGATGGAAGACATCCAATGCGATTTAATATTAGAATCACACCCCATCTGTCATAATTCGACACTTGAACTAGCAACATCACCTTGAACTTTTCACAATGTTCCCTGGTTGCCCTTCAGTAAATAATCATATCCAATCCTTAAATCCTCTTCGTATTCACTCAGTGGCTTGGCCATTTGTTATGCAGCTATGTGTTCAAGGTGGCTGTAAAGGGAGCATGAAGTAAGTGGGTTTTGCAGTAAACAGGGATACATCTAATCCTTCTTCCTAGCTGTCTCGCTTCAAAGGCAGCAGTTGGACAAATGATTCTCTTTACCTGACAAATGGCATCAATCCACAAGGCTGTACTTTCACTGCTCCCGCTGTATCATATGCATGCAGATGTATGGATTTCTGGCAATGCTTATAAGTTTCACAGAACGGTTGGGTTTTGTTGTGGTCTATCACCAAGTACACTTCACCTGTGTGCTATATTACTGAGCAGTGTCGGAGAAGGAAGTTTGAGTTAATGAAAAAGCTACAGTACATTATAGATAGATAGACAGACAGACAGACAGACAGACAGATAGACAGATAGAAAAGAAGTTGCAAAATGTACAGGGATGAATCAGCCATTTTCTTTTCTTTCTTTTTTTTTCTTCTATTTTTTGGACATGTTTATTTCGAAGAATGAACTGATTAAATTCATTTGGACTTCCCAATGTATCAAATGAGAGTGTGAACAGTTTAGGAGAGCTGTTTGAATTTTGCTTTGGGGGTAAAGCTTCATGTTCAAAAGAACATTGGCATTGTGGGTGTAAATGTAATGTTAATTTAATGTGATTAATTGTAGAAAAAATACACACTAATGAATTAATTAATCTATTTAAAGGGATGGTTCAGAGCACTAATGGATCCTAGGTTGTATCTCGTAAATTACCCCACTAATAACGCCCAGAATGGTGCCAAACTTCTACAATAGCACAAATAGGTTATGCTAAGTATACTACATTTACAGTATGTACTTCATTTAAATATCCTGCAATTGTACTTTTATTATACTAAATTGATATACTTAAAGTCTAAGTAAGGCATTGGAAAGTTTGTAAGTACATCAGGAGTTTATTTAAATAACACTTGCCTGATGGCTCATGCTACTGCTAACCCGGACGTCGACGTCACTTCAGTGATTTGGGAAAAGCACGTAAAAGTCCTGGCAGAAAGCCAGTATATCCAACATTTTTTTATTATTTTTTTCCAAAGTGTTGACAACTTAGTGTTAACTAATAATTGTTGCAAACTGGTACTACCAACAAAATATTAGTGCATTCCTGGAACTGGGCGTCGTTACACTACATCCTTATGCATCGCTTATGTGCTTTTCCCAAATCACTGAAGTGACCTCGACGTGTGCGTTAGCAGTAGCATGAGCCATCAGGCAAGTGTTATTTAAATAAACTCCTGATGTACTTACAAACTTTCCAATGCTTTGTTTTATGAGTACAGAACCTATTTGTGCTACTGTAGAAGATTGGTACCATTCTGGGCATTATTAGAGGGGTAATTTACGAGATACATCATAGGATCCTTTAGCGCCTGCACTAAGCCATCTGGCTGATATCTCTAAATAAGCTCTAACTTTAATAATGTTCAACCAAGGGGAAAAAGGCTTCTGGGGGTGGGGGGGTGTTGGCTCGAGGTCATGGTGCAAAGGACCCTAGGTTGATTTTACTCCGAACATCCCTTTAATCATGCCCCCGACCTGTGTGTAAATATAAGTGATTTAACACATTCAGTACCCACCTTCATGTTTTTTTGTGCCGCTGCTACGGGCAAAAATTACAACATTACCTAATATTACCAAAAATAGCAACATAAGCACAATTCTATATCGCTACTCATTAGAAAAAGATAAATAAGCTTGTTTGAAGAAAAGCTACTCTACTGTACTGAGCAACATTCAAGCTGCTGAAAATGTAGCTTAGTTAGGAGTGTTGCAACTTTCACCTCAAGACAAGAAGTAATGTGTTCAAAATTCAGTTAATTTTCCACACATGTACAGATGTCCTATATGTGCATCAAAGTATGAAATGAGCATGTGGTACAAGACAAACGACTGCTGATGCCAAATATATCTTATGAAAGAGCCAACACCAACCATCGCATCACTTCAGAATGGGAATTGATGTCATCCCTCAACCGTTCACTGGCTTGGCTGGCTGCAATAAAACAGTCTCGCATTGAAAACACATTAGCTCATGATTTACCATTTAGGGAAAATGACAGTCTAGTCTTTATTTGACTGGCCCTAAATAGACAAATGACTGTGTCCATGATGGGGAGAGAAAGCGAGCGAGAGAGATATGAAAGAACAAAAGGCAGTCTTGCTCATCTTGTGTTTTTTTTTTTTTTTAGAAGGACTGATGGAATGGAAAGCGAGTTTCGGAGGGGCTGGCGGGTCCAATGTGTCCTCCAGGGCACCCTGGTCAGCTGCACCCCACTGACTAGCGTTCAGACACGGACGTGTCTCCTGCTAACACTGCCTGGGTCCACATTGATCCTCATGAAATCAGGAACCATCATCTGTGACTGCTGTGCTGTGGGGGAGAAGGGCTGATGGATGGACTGATGTCAACAGGTTTTCTCTGTTGGCCTACATGGAGACTAGCAGACGGCCTGAAATAAATATCCCCTGAAGTGATGGAAAGTGTATGACTGTGCATATCAAGACTGGACAGAAATATAGAGCAAATGCTTTTAACGAGCATTTCACTCTTTAGGCCAGTTCACACTGCACTGACAGACGGCGACTAGACACTTTTTCGGGGTTTGTAGGATCAGTGCGTCACGCCTGTCGGTGTATCTCGCCTCGCGGTTTCGCAGATTGAACATGATGAGTCGGCATTGTCTGAGAATTTCTGGGAAGTGACGTACTGGAATCTGGCGGTTCTCCGCATCGGTTGTGCAGTGTGAATTGTTTTTTGTTGTTTTTTATAAAAAGTTCTTTATAGAAACTTAAAAGAATCTGTCAGGTGTCCCCATAATGGGATCATTTAGTCTAATTTAATTCTATGAATCATTTTTTTTTTTTTTTTTTTTTTTAACATTTTTGCGAATTAAGCAGCTCGTAAATATATTTCATCACTATATATATATATTTTTTTATATACTATATATATATATATATATATATATATATATATATATAACTCATTAATCATAAAAAAAAAACACATTATGCAATCATTTAATACATTTCTCCTCACCCTAGTGAAAAAACTTATACGAAAATGTATTTAAAATATATTTATTTCATACTAAGTATACTACAAATCGATTAACATACACTATATTGCCAAAGGTTTTGGGACATCTGCCTTTACATGCACATGAACTTTAATGACATCCCATTCTTAATCCGTACACTGTAAAAAAAATCTGTAAAAATTACTTGCAGCTGCTTGCCAGTAGCTTACTGTAGATTTAAATTGATGTTATTTACTGGCAACAGTTTGTTCAAAGTTAAATGAACATTAAACATTAACAAGTCTTTATCTTTACAGAATAAAACTAAAATAACAGCCTCATGCAAAGCATTCTGGGAACCAAAATCTGAATGAAAAAAAACAGAAAAAGGTTGATGAAGATTTCTGGTTCCCAGAATGCTTTGCATTGGGTTGTTATTTTATAGTTTTATTCTGTAAAGACAAAGACTAGTTAATGTTTAATGTTCATTTAACTTTGAACAAACTGTTGCCAGTAAATAACATCAATTTAAATCTACAGTAAGTTACTGGCAAATAGCTGCATAACTACAGCAAATTTTTTACAGTGTAGGGTTTAAAATGGAGTTGGCCCACTCTTTGCTGCTAAAACAGCTTCAACTCTTCTGGGAAGGCTTTCCTTTATCGGGGTGAGGTCAGGCCAGTTGTGAAAATAGGTAAAAGCATGATGCTAATATACTTTTAATATATTTAAAGATAGTACATTTTTTGTTAGTATATTTGCAATGTACTATTGAAAAAGGGAATATATTTCAAATACAATAAAGTATACTTTTTTTCACTAGGGTACACACTGTTCTTGAGCTAATCTGAAGGCCACACAAAGTTTGGAGGTCTGTAGGTATTGACTCTGCAGAAAGTTGGCGACTTTTGCGCACTGTACGCCTCAACATGCGCTGACCCTGCTCTGTGATTTTACATGGCCTACCACTTCCCAATTGCTTCCACTTTGTTATAATACCATGCATAATTTGTGAAATTGCCTCACTACTAAATATTCCACAGTGAACTTTTATTGAAAAGTTCACCGTGGAATATTTAGTAGTGAGGAAATGTCACAAATGGACTTATTGCACAGGTGGCAACCTATCATCACAGTACCACACTTGAATTCACTGAGCTCCTGAGAGTAACCCATTCTTTCACAAATGTTTGCAGAAGCAGTCTTCATGCCTACAGTAGGTGCTTGATTTTATACAACTGTGGCCATGGAAGTGAATGGAACACCTGAATTCAATAATCTGGAGAGGTGACCCAATTCTTTTGGAAATATAGTGTATTTACTGACATATAGTTTGACACTTACTGATATAAATGTTGTAATTAAACTTTATTTGGTACTTCTTTATTGCACAATGCACATTTCCTGATATTAAAGGCACACTGTGAAACTTTTCAACCTTCATAATATATTTCCAAGACCCTTGTGATGGTACATCGACTTACAATAGGTTGAATGACACGTCTGCCATAGCCTGACGGGGTCTGTATCGCTTTTACTGGCACTATGTAACTTCGGGGTTCGGGTAGTAACCAGAGCACAAAAAGAACTACAAAATTCGACTGCTTTACGGCATACGTCACTTCCCCCACCACTTCGTCAAATTTGGACGTGAGAAGCCAACCAGCGTTTGTTTTCGGCTTTCGTGCGTATGTTTTTGTCATGGGGCTGTTTACACCTGGCCACTTCATGCGTTTTCTCAGATGGGATAGCTATCCAAACGTGAAAAGACCAGGTGTAAATGCCCTCCGAAACGCATTCGAGACGGATTTGAATCCGATCGCTCAAACCACTTCAGGAGGAGGTCTGTGCAGCATTCCAGACGAAACTGGACAAGTGTAAATGCATCATGTAACTTGTACTCCTCTCAAAAATGCTAAAAATAAAAACGTGTGAGAGCGTGTTATAGGCTATATGTTATAGACAGATATGACGACGCTACTGGAACACGCATGTCCGCAGATGAGCAACTGAGCATAGGCTATTCATCAAGACAACGTGCAAACTATCGCAAATCAAAGTGAAAGTAAGTCGCAGACGCTTAACACACAATCATCATCATTAAAAGTAAAGAAATGAAATGATCTTACCAGGGCTGTTACTGCTCTCTCTTATTGCGGTCTTTGATTTAGAATTTTTAGCTGATGATCAATAAAATGCTGTTCATATCTGTTGCTTTCGGTGACGTGCACTCCATTAAATCTGCATACAGCGCGGGAATTGAAGATCGGATTTAAATCCGTTTCGCAAAAACACATTTATGTGACCAGGTGTAAATTGAATTGTTTTGATAAATCAGATAGCTATCCGATCTGAGAAAACGCATGAAGTGGCCAGTAAATAAATCTCTTATTTGTAAACTTGTTTGCATTCTGTTGTATGTTGTTGCGCTTGCTTGTAGTATGTTTTTTTTTAATATGCTGTTCATTCATTTATTGCTGATAATTAGACCAGTCCAATAATTTCCACATATGTCTAGCTAGCTTTCGATTATCAGAGCTGTTAACAGACTTGCTAAAAAAACACTCGTTTCTCTTACGTGTTTTTTTGCGTTATGTTTTATAGCTTTCCTCACGAACTAGTTTGCCAGCTGAACTCAGGTGTTGTGAGGTGTATTTATCACGTAGTCCTGAGGGATATCAGACGACGCTGTTGACGTTGATTCTTGCGATTATCATGAGAACAGTTTTTAATATCTCACATAATTATCAGGACATAAATAAGCCTAACGTAGAGGTTGTAAATAGTGTAAACAAGTACAATTTGCAAACTATTATGATAAATTGCAATAATCATGTCTTCGGAGTCTATCTGTGCCTATTCCATGCCCGATGCAGGTACTGGTGTACAGGGTGGGAGGTGGGGGGGTGGAGGGGTATTTACGACAGTGCAAGTATTCCATAGCGACTCTAGGGGTCGCTGTTTGACAAAAACACAATTCCTTCACAGTGTGCCTTTAAGCCTAAAATGTGTTTTAATATCACTATTATTAAGGATAGTATAATCTATAATATAATTATTTAAATGGAATATATTTACTTAAAGTATACTTGCAATAGTTCCATTTTAGCACAATCAGATATACTTATAAGTACATCTTTAGTTGGACCTCAGCACTATTTCTGGATAACTAAAATGCAGTAAGTACAAAATTAGTTGTTCCAATTTAGCAGACTTTAAGTATATCAATTTAGTATAATAAAAGTACAATTGCAGGATATTTAAATGAAGTACATACTGTAGATGTAGTATACTTAGCATAAAATAAATGTATTTCAAATAGATTTTAGTATATTTATTTTTCACTAGGGTTAGGGTTAGGGTTAGGGTTAGGCTTATGGTTAGGGTTAGGGTTAGGGTTAGGGTTAGGTTAGGTTAATAGTGCTAACCTTTTTTTGCATGAAGGGTTCCTTAAAATTCAGTCAGGTACTATAAAGCCTCCTGAGACCCAGAAAAAAAAATAATAAAAAAAAAATAATAATAATTGATTTAATATTTTTCATGTCATTACATTGGTTAGACTAGAGCATAAGAGACAAATCCTCAGGACACTGGCTCCCAGTTACATTTAGGACTGATTTTAAAGTATTATTACTGGTATATTAGTATTATCACTGGTATATAAAACAGATTTAAACAATAACTACAAAATATTATCATATTTCCATATGAGTGATACATTTGATCACTAAATTAATGTCATTCATGTTTAAAGACCGAGGAGAAGTTATTGTCATGGTGAAACCTCCAAACATTTAGTATCTCTGAAAAGCTCTTCAAAGGACATCCAGACTTAAAACTGTGACAATTCACTAAAATATAATATAACTACAGAGGACAAAAGTCTATTCCTGGCTCCCATGAGGATAGAACCCAAATATTATTATTATTATTATATATATATTTTTTCTTCTAAATGTGGCTTTTGTCCTTACAGTCTATATGAAGTCAAAATTGACCTGTGTTTTTAATTTTTTTTTTAATTTTTTTTTTTTTCTCACACATTTGTTGCTCAGATATTACTGGTGCTCAATTATTAACAATGGTTCTTATTATCATCAATGTTGAAATCAATGTTTTCAATGAATTATCATCAATGTTTTTGCTGCTTAATACTTTTTTTTTGGAAACCACGTTATTAACAGAAATATTTGATGAATAGAAAGTTCAAATGAACACCACTTATTTGAAATGTAAATCTTTTGTAACATTATAAAACTATTTAATGTTACCTTTGCTTAATTTCATTTGTCCTTGCTGAATAAAAGTATAAATTTCTGACTTACTGCAAACATTTGAGCTTCACAGTTTCTACAAAAAATAAATAAATAAATCTTAAGCAGCACAGCTATTTTCAACATTGATAATCATCAGTATTACTGTGCCACTGTGTTTAAATTATATATATATATATATATATATATATATATATATATATATATGGACTAACCGTTATATATATTTTATTTATACACACAGACACAGACACAGTACAATCCACATGGGAAAATCTCAGAGTAAAACTGGGAGTTGTGAAAAATATGATACACCTGTGTTTTGCCAGATGAGAAGTTTATCTTTTACTCTTTTAATTCCTTTTATAACTGTATCATATCTCTTTCAATTCCTTTTATAACTGCTTTAACTAACTGTTACCGTCCCGTTTGCCCTTTTATATTTAAAACAATAATATCTTAGCATAAACCTAAATTAATATTGACAAACTATATATCATTTGAAAGCTTACAATCTCTAGTTTTCATATTCGGTGGCTGTTTTTAAAAGAAATAAATTACAGAGGAGCAGTAATTTATCAATTTGCAATAAGAATGTTTTATACTCATAGGCGTGTTCAGGCCTTTATTTTGAAATAAACATGAAAAATCATGAAAGATTGGTAGAAACCTCAGTTTGTTTTCATGCCAAGAGTTCAAAAGATAACGCCAATTCAATTTTATGAGAAAAAAAGGTCTGAAAATGTTTTAAATATAAGAAAAAAAAAAATGGATTCTCGTTTTTTTGTGATGCAGCTGCGAGCTATAACGCACGCACGTGCTCTTTTTATGTGTTTATTAGAGGTTGAATTCAAATCAAATACTGCCAAACCACCCATACTACTTCTGAATAGGATGTCTACTTCATAAATTGTATGAAAATTATGGAAATACATGGTTCAGATCACTGAAAATGGAGGCGCCCTTATATGGTCAGTAAGGAAGCTTGGCTGTCCACCTAGTGAAAAAGTTTGGTACTGCACAAACAAACTCTTACTGAAGACTCATTTTTTGAGATATCAACCAAAAATTTGGAACACAACTTGTCTTGCAGTTTTAGAGTAAAATATACTTTGTAATATATATATATTTTTCATAAAATGTAAATAATTATATTTTTACATTGTACATTTTCATAAACTCAAACTTCTATAACTTTTTTTCTTTTTCACTTTCATGACATGACATGACATTCCATAGGTCTATATTCCAAAGCATTCTTGAATTACAACCATTTAAGTTTGTGAAAAAAAGTGGGTTGACAGCTAAGTGGTTTATTTTCCATGCTTTTATTTTGTGATTATTTTAATTCCTTTCTGTGTAAAGCACTTTGAATTGCCATAGTGTATGACATGTGCTATATAAATAAACTTGCCTTGCCTGTTTTTAATATATTTTAAAATAAAGCAATACAGCCCAAGAAGCCATGGTTTACAGTGAACCAGGGGGTTTTAGAAAACCGCCGAGAGGGTTTTATTTGAAAATATATTAGAATAGAACAGTTATTTTCAACAATAATAATATTTTACAGCATTGCTGTTTTTACTGTATTTTCAATCAATTTTAAGAGACATTTAAAAACATTATTTTGGATTCTTTTGTGTTTACATGTTGTCAGAATTCACAGCTTGTTTTCAATGGCCATCAATAGAGAAAGATGATTTGCAGGGTCCAAACAGCATCTACCAACTAACCAGTCAAACCTTGACCTGTAACATCCACATATTTATAGCCACATTTGATACAATCCATTCTAAAAGTCCCATCAGGTTATAAATGTAAAATTGTTTGAGAATAGCATTTCTTGTTGACTGAACACAACACAACGCTTGCTCAGTGAATTCAGTAGTTAAAAGGTGTGAATGAATGCCTGTGACCTTTCCATGATTTCCCACTTATTCTTGATTACTGAATTGTTTGTTTTTTGTTTTTGTATTCCATAAGAACCTTTTCAGCCCCCCAACATTCAAATATGAATTATACCTTAGGGCCATGCAAAGCTATTACAAAGCAGCTCCTCAAACATCTAATTGACAAAGTATTAATGCATTTTCCACCATGGGCAGCTGTCAACACATCAACATTGGCTACTTTCAGCAAACCACAGATTATTTAAAAAAAAATAATACATATTTTCCCTCAACGTCAAGGTATACAGAATCGAAATCCTTTGTACAGCTGTTACAATTTGGGCTGTGAAAAGCACTCGTTTTTTTATAAAGCAGCTGCACTTCAAATGACTTATTCACTGCCAGAAATGGGGATTTTTCGCCAAGCTTCCTGCAGGCAACTGCATTTTCCACGCTTTCAAAACTTTTTTTTTTTTAAACGTCAGCATCGCTTTTCTTTTATTCAGCATAGATCTGTGTCAACATTTAGCTGACACGGAGGACTCAGATTTTCCTCTGACAGCATTAGAGAGCTAAACCCAAAATGTATAAAGCATGTACAATCGTTCTTTTCCAGTGCTGATGGATGTCGGTTTTGTGAGTCACAACAGAGGTGATATACCAGATTCAATGCAACAGCTTTGATCTTTATAAAACCATCACCTGTTGTTTCAGACATGTATACTCTTCTTGTTGTAATGATTTCCTTTTTGTTTTCACAGAGCCGCTAGATCACTCCATGTCAAAACGCTTATGGCTACAAATAATGACCATTACCCCCGAGGAAATCAATGAACATGTGTTTAATGTTGAGTTAAAAGCCAATCGCTTGAATACACTATTAAGCCAGTTATGCATGAAGAGACCTAGTTCTTCACTCAAAAGAAATTGAGTTTCTTTCATATTGTCGTGCATATTACATTCCATAGAGTTAAAATAAGGTATTTTCCATGCTGTGCTCTTTCTTCACATTGGTTTCCAACTCCTTCCAAAAAAAAAAAAAAAAAAAAATGCAGACAGCAGCAATGAATGCACCATTGTGCTTCAGTTCATATGTTCAGATCATAACCCCAAGAAAAAGGCCTGCTTGCTATTGCCATTTTACACAGGCTACTAGTAAATGCATTTCTTTTATTTGGGTCGATGATGGTTCTTCAAATCATAAGTAGAAAATAATGATTTCCGTGATCAAAGTTTATGGTTATAATTTAAGTGGAGCACTTCAATAACAGTTAAAGGCAGAAGCCATCACACTGACCATCTTTATCCCTGGACATTGAGGTCATTTCTTATGTCTGAGGTACATTCACATCATTTTCTCATCTCCATTACTGCCTGCACTCTCCGTGAACTTGACTTTTAGTGTAACTGCAAGCCGACCGCATCAATTTCACGTTGTTCCATTCATCACTCACTTTCTCCCCTCATTGTTTCCTTTTTTTCCTGGAAAAAGTCTCTATGCTCTGTGCTTAAATGACTCAAGGTCAGATCTTACGGAAGCTAACATTTCAAAGGTTGGCTGTCTTTTCCATAGACAGTGTGAAAAGAGATGTGTTTGTGTAGGTTTATCTACTCTTGCGTCAGGTTGTATATATCATGGATTCTATAACACACATTTGTTCAGTAGCACAGTTTTCTTTCATTACCAAAAAGATACAAGGTTAAAGGGACAGTTCACCCTAAAATGAAAATTCTGGCATAATTTATTCATCCTCAAGTTGTTCCAAACCTGTACGAGTTTCTTTCTTCTGCTGAACACACACACACACACACACACACACACAAAGATATTTTGAAGAATGTTGGTAATCAAACAGTTTCTGCATGGTCCCCATTGACTTTCATAGTTTTTTGGGGTTTTTTTTCGTACTATGGAAGTCAATGGCGTCAACTCTCTGGTTACCGACATTCTTCAGAATATTTTATTTTATGTTCAGCTCAAGAAAGAAACTCATACAGGTTTGAAACAACATGAGGGATGAGTAAATGATGACAGAATATTCCATTTTGGGTGAGCTATCCCTTTAAATACACAGGTGAACAATGATTCAGTATGATTTATAACAGTTCTGCATGGAGGTGAAAATTTATATAAATTTCATCCATTTAAAAGAATTATGGCTGTGCCTTTTTGCAGATGTCGCTGCGCACACTCGCAGATATATGGGGACACTGCACTTGTTTCCAGAGAAACGCCTTGGCAGTCGTCAGGACATTGACGACTAATTCCTATGAGGCAGTTTGTCCTGTGACAGTTGTGCGAAACATCCTGTCAGCTTCCAACACGGCTCATCATTAATGCCTAAATGATTACGCGGCCATGAAACAAATACATTATTCATCAAAAAGACACTGCGGAAGAAAGACTACACACAAAGATCTCGCCCCTAAATCTGACTCCAGACAATCACACACACACTCCTGCTGTTCTCAACACATGATTTACATCACGCCGAAAGCTTGTTTGTTCTACGGGCGCTGGGCTTGGTGTTAATGTCATTTCCAGCCTTTGGATATTTCTGTTTGCCTTGTCATTTTCTGGATTCCCGTGAGATGCGCACTAGTGCGTTTTACAATAGGAATATTTTGTTCTAAGTGTTGTTTTCATGCATTTAATTTGAATAACAACGGTAAGCTTGCAAAAATTCCTGCATAAACAAAAAAACTAATTACTTGCAGTGTTATTTTTATTTTTAGGTTTGAAATTGTATTGAATATATATATATATATATATTTTTTTTTCTTTTCTTTTTTTTTTCTTTTTTTTTTTCTGGAAGACAAAATCAACCACGGTTCTGATTTAGAGGAGACTAAGAGCAAATTAAACATTTATTTGTGCCAAAAGAAAATGCCATACATAGAGTTAACATAAGAAAGATTAGATCATAATAACAATTTTAAAAGAATTATTCTTTTAGTCGGAATTATTATAACAATAGCCCTATTAAGAAATTAGGAATCATGTGTGTTTAAAAGAAAAGTCTAAGTGAGCTGTACATTATAATTATCTAAAAATAAATGCAATCTGTTTAGGTAAAATATATTCAGAGAAGCTGATGATTAAAACTAATTTCAGTATATATTATTTTGGTATCATTTTACAACATCGTACACAATTTGTTACACTTTACAATTTATTTATCTTTACATTAGTTAATGCATTAACTGACAGGAACTAATAATGAACAATATGCAGCATTTATTAATGTGTTCGTTCATGTCAGTTCACTAATGTTAAAAGATACAACTTTTGATCTTAAAAGGCATTAGTAAATGATAGATAGATAGATAGATAGATAGATAGATAGATAGATAGATAGATAGATAGATAGATAGATAGATAGATAGATAGATAGATAGATAGACTGTATAGTATTGCTCATTGTTAGTTTGTGCATTAACTTACTGATGGTACTATTGTAAAATGTTTATGGTAGCTACCAAAGAAAGTTAGCATCTCCCTTTCATGTAAACTTTGAACCAACAACCTTGAGAATAAAAGAGATATAAATCTGAATTCATCCAAACATCAGATAATAATTAATACTTAATTTGTATTTAAAAAAAAAATCTGCAATGCAGTGAAACAATTGCACCCGTTTTTCTCAGGCAGAGAGAAAAAGCTACGTGCTGAAAAAGCGTCATAACTCTAGCTTTTTACTCTTAACAATTTGCAGCCTCCCCTCCTCTCTAATATCATTGCATGCTCTTCTATCACTTTGTCTGATTGCAGCTCTCAAGGCGTCTACAAGTGGGCTTGAGTGGCCCCTTGATGGCTATTCTCACGCCGTTTTCCTCGCCGAATGTACTAAAGCATATGATTTTAATTATAGATCCAGAAGCTGAAACACTGATGGGTCCATTTACATTCTCATTGTATCCTATGCATGCTTCATTTACCTTCTACAAGAATGGAGAAGTTGTACAGGAGCTACCTCTTAATATCTAATCATTTAATTATGCATAATATGATAATAAAAGCATATGGCCTCTCAGGTACATGAGTTTTTAGGTAAGTTAGACATATTAAATACGCTTGGTTAGCCAAGATATTAAACAAATACCTTTAAAAAAAAAAAAAAAAAAAAAAAAAACTATTTAACAATGCTATTTAATATACTTAACATGTAATTAACGTGTATTTTTAAAGAATGAACAGTGTTGCCCTTCAGTGTTACACAATGCACCTAATAATGAGAGCAACTCAATCAAAAAAGCATATCTTTGGAAATTTGCTGGAATATTCCAACGCTATCTCATGAACAATCCGTACGAATTCGTACGAGTGAGTAAAATGTGGCTAATTTGTACGATCTCACTCGTACGAATTTGTACGATTTGTCTAAACCCCAGTGATGGGTAGGTTTAGGTGCGGGGTCAGGGGTAGGTCATTCGTACGGATTCATACGAATTGGACAACTCGTAAAATAAGTACGATTTAGCAAATATCTTAAAAATTCGGACGAGTGAGGTCGTATGAATTTGTACGAATTAGCCACCTCGTAAAATTCGAATTGCCGTGAGGTCAGGTTAAATATTCCAGTCACAGCCTTTCAAGAAAATGAATGTGCCTGCGGGCTGAGCAGTTACTCAAGAGATCTGGATACTGACTCAAAGCTCCATCAAGAATATATCATTACAGTTAAAAAAATAAAAACTTTTCTGAAAATCACCTATCCATAAACCAAAGGTGCAATGAGGGAAGAGGAGATTCATGTAGGAGAATTTGGAAGCTGCCTGAAAGCATAGCTAAGAACGGCTTGAGGACAAGCCCACAGCAGCCAACACCTAGCATCATTCCCATCGATTTGAATCTGGAGCCAAGTACCTTCAAACTGCTTGACATAATTCACTGCCAATGGCATCAAAGTACTGCAGCACTGCCGAGGCTCTCGGGCTTCAAAACTTTCTCTTCAATCAGTCAGTAGTCCTTTATCCCAACCTCCACACAGCAATAAGAAAGTTATCATAATGCTCTGGAAATATATATCTGTAATGTATTCTCGCAGATCAAATTGCATGCAAAAGAATTATTGCACACTTCACAGACTTATGAATTTCAAATGCATAGGCAAAACTGCATGCACACAATTAAAAAAAAAAAAAAAAGCACATAAAGTATACTGGGACCAGCTGTATATGTAATGAACTCAATACATCAGCATCAATGAAACAGCCTCGCTCCCTCTCATTCTGCGTAAACCGATTACAGCTCACAATTTATTTCGAATCAAAGCATGACGTCTCCATCTAGAGCAGCAAGTGTTCTGCTGGTCAGGCCCCTCATTGATGTGCAGGGCATGTGTGGCTTTGCCCATTCTCGGCCACACCAGGAAACAGCCACACAGAGGCTCATTGTACCGCGCACTCCATTTGAAAGTGGATGAAAAACATTCTGTCACATCAAGCACTGTAGCAAGCGCACTCCTTTTTTTCTTTTTTTTTCCATGGGGGAAAACATTTGCCTCACTTTGAAATCAAAATGCTCAGATAGGTTGCAAACATTTTTAAAAAGGTAATGAATTACGAATGAAATGTATATACGTGATGTACACGGAATTTATGAATACAGCAATCATATAGAGCCTTCTTTACATTTATGTAAACAAGCAAACACACAAATTCAAAATAAATCAAGAAATGCATAAACCCTATTTCTGTGCTGATAGGAAACAATACAAACTCGTCTGATTTGTGCTGCAGTAAACTGCTGCATCATTTTTCAAGGATTTAACTTGTCTACAATAAGGCATATTTAGAAATTCAGCACTAAGACAACAGTATATCTAGAACAGCCAATCCAAACTCATTTTAGCACCTTGGACAGCAACCATTATGTCCACAGTCGGAGACGATCTGATTTCAATTTAGAAATTAATGAGCGAATGCGCAAGGAATAAAAGATCAGATACTACAGCAAGCAAGTCGGTGTGCCACGATATGTAAAGAAAAAATTATCAAATAATTTTCTGCACCATTTGTTCTTCACTGACAATGCTTCATGGCACAGAAACTAGGCAAATGCAAGTACCATATATGCTGAGCCTACACACACACACACATACACATACACGCACACACTGCCGTTAAAAGAGATCAGCCTTGCTGCAGAATACTGCACAATCCACATCCATCACAGAATGCATAGGTAACTTAATTCAATTTAAGCTGAAATCACCTGATTTTAGAGATGCAAAACATAAGAAACAATATTCTCCCAACACTAGAGTACCATTTTACTTTTTTACTTTTAATGCAATGGACAAATAATTCTATTTTACATAAAGAGTCTTAAAATACAGCACTTATAAAAATTTTGATTAGCAGAAAGCAGAGATAAAATTCTTCAAGTGCAAAGGCACTTCTGGAACCAGGAATTTGTGTTGCACTCACCATCCAACATGTTCTACAGGAATGTCATTTCAACAACCCTGTCGTCTGAGAGAAAATATATTTCATATTACAAAAAAGCATGGAGCTGTAAGCTATACATATTCTTGCGACAACTGCTACAGTCTTTATGTTTCAAGTAGAAGAAATAATTTAAACCTTAGAGAAAATAATATATCATCTTTAAATTGCGGGTATGTATACAGCCTCTAAAAAGAAGATGGAAGGCTTAGGTCTGTGGTGGTGTTATTATTGTCTCTTGTGGTTGAATACACAGATGATACAGGTTTTACAGGAACTCAATCTTACAACTGACTCATCGCAGTGTGTTTCTCCAGAACTTCGAGGTAGTCTGGCTCGGTTTTAAGCTTGTTGGATAGCAAAGGATGCTCGTTTTTGGACTGTGCAGCATATTTTCTGGGGGTCCCGTAGAGAACAGTTTTGTTTAATCGATCCTGGTTGTGTCGCCGGGTGGTTTCGTAGGGTGGGATGAAGGACTTTTTGGGTAAAGTGCAAAAGTTATAGCTGAGTGGCCCGGATTGGGGCAGATCTTTTGCTCTCTCAACAATGTTCTGATAAAGCAGTTCCGGTTCACGGTTGGCACACGGTTGCTTATCAATGAACTCCACTGTGCTTATGGTGAAAGCTGGGCTTCGATCAAGCTCGTCCTTCTTGGGGTCAAGAGCGCCGAAGCTCAGCCCCTTCAGGTTCCGATAATAGGCCACCTGCTCGCTCTCCTTCTGCATGTAGATGGGGTTCTGACACATCTGGCCCACGGGCGGAGGGATGTAGTTATATACATGGTTGTCGCTTTTATCCGCATTGGCATCTGCATTGTAAGAGCCATATTGTACTTGGAAGGAGTTCAAGTCCAAATGGTTATTGGTGCCTGAGGGAACGTTCTCCACTCCCTTACGACGTTTGAGGACAAACACGAACAATCCTGCCCCGAAGCACACAGACAGAATGAACACGACGAGCAGGCCCAAGATGAGAACGGACAAGGGCACCTCTGGAGGCATCTCGGGCATTCTGTCCGTAGGGGTCACGGAAGAAGAAGGGGTCGCCTCGGTGCTCGAGCTCACAGCAGTCGGGGGTTTAGTCACAGGAACCTCATCAGTCTCGGGGCAGATGGCATCATTTCGGAGGGAGCGCAAGAGCCGGCCTGCGTGTTTGGATGGCGAGTCACACGTGATCTCATTCACCACTACGCTGGTGCTGGACAGCTCCATCCAGTTCTTAAGCTCCACAATGTCGCAGCTGCAGTCCCACGGATTCTCCTGGAGGTCGATCTGAATGAAGGCAGAGAGCTGGTCCAGCACGCCGCGCACTGGGAGATGGGAAAAATGATTGTTTCTGAGATTAAGCCTTGTCAGCATGGTACCACCAAACACATTGTCGGGAAGGGATCTCAGCAGGTTGTTATTAAGGAACAATAGCTGCAGATTGTTCAGCGAGTTGAAGGTGTGGGGTAAAATCTCTTTAATGATGTTGTATTCCAGGTAGAGGTATTGCAAGCTCTGCAGCCCAACGAATAAAGACTGGGACAGGATCTCAATGTAGTTGCCGTTCAGATAGAGCCTCCGTAAACTGGTGAGATTCTCAAAGGCTCCGTCCTGAATGATTGCTATTCTGTTATTCCCTAAGTGCAGGAGCTCGAGGGAGCTGTACTCTGTCAGATCCGTTCTGTATATGGTCTGCAAATAGTTACCGGTTAAATGCAGTTTCTTTGGATACGACGGTTTGGGTTGAAGTTCAGAGATGTTCTGAAGTTTGCGCTCCTGACAATTGATGTTTAATCCACTTTCGGGATTTTGCGACGTGCACACGCATATTCCCGGGCATGTCATCGGGACAGGTGAGCGCGTCTGGTACACCATGATAGGCCCGAATACATGTTTATCTCTGCTGGACGTGACACGAGGAGTGGGGCGGTATCTCATTTTGGGGGGGCGGGAGGCCTTGGGGGCTCTTGTCGGTGTGACTCGAGGCCGCAGGGTTGGAGACAGACCCTGATATTGTGAATCAGATGGAGGTTGCATCGCACGATGACTTGTGTCTCCAGGATTGCGCCTGGGGCAAAGGTCTTGCTTGATCAGCTGCGTGACGTCTTTGCCGTGCAGTCTGAACGGTGTCTCACACACGATATCCCCCACAAAGACTGAAATTGTATCCAGCCAGGCTTTCAGGGGTATCAAATCACAAGTGCAATTCCACGGGTTCTCTTCCAGCTGAATCTCCATTATTCCACCTATATGCTCTAGAACACCAGCAAACGGCAGCATCTTCAGTCGGTTTCCCCTTAAATCCAAATGCGTCAACATGACAAAGCGGAATATGTTGTTAGGTAGAGAGAGCAAAAGGTTGTCGTTGAGTATCAGGACTTTGAGTTTATTCAGTTTGTTGAAAGCCCCTGCCTCTATGGCACTAATGTAATTATAATCAGCTTGCAAATACTCCAAACTCTCCAAACCAGAAAAAGTGTCCTCTCGTATGATTTCCAAATTATTATTATTGAGATGAAGGCGCTTCAAGTTTTTTAACCCATTGAATGCCCCTGTTTTGATCTCCTGCAAGCCATTATTACCCAAATGAAGAGATGTTACATTACCATAATTGAAGAATTCATTCGGGCTTATCTTGGTGAGAAAGTTTCCATTCAGAAAGAGCTGGCTGATTTTGTTTTGCGGAGGCTGGAACAGACTGACTGTTGTAAAACCCTTGTTTTCACAATTGATATTCAGTGCGTTCTCCTTCTCCTCGCAGGAGCACCGGTTCTTGCAAATGTCTTTGGAAGTTTTGCGGCTGTCTGTCTTTGAAGGGAAACTGGTGACTGTTAAAACGCTCAGCAAGAGAATGTTGTTCAGCATTTTTACAGCAATAATGCCGAAAGCCCCAGCATTAATGTGCAAATCTCAAAACAGGCATGCTCAGCCCCAAAGAAGATTTCAAAAGGCGCACAGAAGCGCACAGCTCTCCATTGACCCTCCTTAAATCCCAAAAGGCGGAATAGAGAAGGCATCCATCACCGAGCGCACTGTGAACGCTGCCGGACCGAACACATCGTCGTCCCTCGCAGTGACAGTGAAATACCGGGCTAATGAACAAGCATTCATGCAGCAGTCTGAAGCGCATCCGAGGCACCACCGTTCCGAGTCTCGGAGCTTAAACTGTCCTTTTCACCTGCGGCGCGAGAGATATTCACACGAAAGCAACTTTACGCCTGTGATCCTGCATGGCGACAGTCAACTTGACGGTGCGTGATGCGCGGGATAACTGAGCGCTATGCGAGCGAGCTTCAGAGTGAGAGAGATGGACTCCGCGCTTGCTCACTCACTCCCACCAGGAGCGCGCGCCTATGCCTGTGTGTGTGTGTTTGTGTGTGTGTGTGTGTGTCTGCTGGAGGAGAGTGAACGAGCTCTGTGTGGAATTCCGACGTCACCAGACATGAGTGAGTAGATGTGTTCCTTTCCTAGTCAAAGACATTATTTTTATGACAACAATAACATTTTATTGTTATTTACAGACGTGCACTGCTCGATAAAAGCCGTTTTAAGATGGGATTTGTGTGGCCTTTTTGTTGCCTTTTGTATTTATTTTTGATATTGAATGGCATTTTATGTTTTATTTATTTTAATTAATTATTGCTTTTATCTGTTAATGAACTATTGCTGTGGGTGTTCTAACGCGACTTGAACACTTACGTTTGTTTTAAAACAGTTTTTAAGATATGCCTTCTTGGTTTATTTTCTTACTTGGTTTATTTTCTTATTATAAACCAATATTGCATAGCCTTTTATCGTATATAATACTACTACTAATACAAATAAGAAAATAATCTGTTAAATTGTAGCACAAAAAGGTTAAATGAGAAATAAATAAACAGAATAAAATCAGATTTCTGTGCAGTTTCTGTAAGTAAAGTTTCTGGTTTTATAACAAAAGCAGCTGTTCTAATCATAATCGGCCACTAGGAGGCGCAAGTAGCTCCAAATATATATAAAACATACATTTGCAGGGGTAAAGACAGCGTCAATAGGGATCTTCAAATAAGAAAAACTTTTATTTTCCCCATATTGCTTTGGTGTTTATTTTGCTTATCCATTCCTCTTGTTTATTTATTGACTGCTGTAACTAAATTTGAAACTTAATTCATGAGTCATATTAAGAACCAGCTTAAATTTCAAAACAAAACACCAGCTTCAGGCATAAAATAATCTGTCATAAATTATTGATTTGCATGCTGCACACTGGCAATATCAATCATGATAGATAGCCAAGAAAAGGAGGACGATATGCCCATAGGCCAAACTCAGCCAATACTGGATACTGGAGAGCATTAACACCAGGGTTTTCAACCCATTAGAAATTATAAGAAATAATAGCAGCAGTTAATATATATTTCAGTATTCTTATATTTATTTAATATATTAATTCTAATAAATCATAATGAATTATAATACAATTATTATATCACATTTGAGTAATCAAATAAATAAGATATATATATATTATATATATATATATATATATATATATATATATATATATATATATATATATATAATTTGTCTTGTGATGGGTTCTCGTTTCATTTTATATTATGACACCTATAAATGCAACTATTTATTTATGTTACTTGTTTCCAGTTTTATTGTTGATTGTTTGCTATTAGTGTAGTGTAGTATTTTTCTACTTTATTTTGTAGCTGATAAATATGGGAATATTACATCTAAGATTAAGAAACATAAGTAAAAAAAAAAACAATAAAAAAAAACAAACAAAATGTATTGCAATCCTCGAATGATTGAATGGATATGATTATGTCAATCATCTGTCAGGAAGACACAAGAGCAAAATGTAAAATCATAACTCATGTTACCTTTCATTCATCTATCTTTTTGTCACAGTTATTCCACTAATTAGTGATCATCAATCAGATATTTAACCTGTAAAGGCATAGCCTGTTCACATATGTTCATAATAACTTGTTAAAACCCTTATTATTAATAATGTCATCAAAGATGAGGTGAAGGCCAGATCAGATGGAGAATGTGCGAAGTGATTTTAAATAATCTCAAAGACAGAGAGCATCTGCACACTAAAGCCAGAACTTTTTTCTGTGTTTATGCATTTATTGTAAACATCAGAAGCTGATTGACTCATTTGTTTTAAGTCATCTAAATCTGTTTTCGTATCTTCTGACTGCATTGCAATGTTTGACATTCGTCGCAAAACATTGTGCATATCAGCAAATGACGAAACACTGAAAATAGATGTGTTTGTCTTATTCTGTCAATATAAGCACTTTAACATTACAGATATGTAATTATTCTATAACAATCTGCCCACTTTGTGCCATTTATACTATTGTGATAGAGAGCATTTAATTTGAGTCATATATAATTATCACTTCACGCTAATATGTTATGCAAGAGCTATGAAACAATGTGCATGAAAAATAAATGCATCTTGCAATAGTGTGTTAAGAGGAAATGTAGGAACTGATGCTATGCAGTATATATATATATATATATATATATATATATATATATATATATATATATATATATATATAAACATTCACAAAGCATTGACAAGGCAGGACACATTGAACAGAAACAGAGATAACTTAACCCTTTCATGCATGAATTATGATAACCTCAGTCAGGATTTTTTTTTTTTTCCTATGTGTTTTTATTGCTCTTAGGGCATGAGAAGCAAGATTTTTTTGTTTTTTTTTAACACATTTTTCAAAGAGATTTTCAGATGTGTTTATGGTTTAAACTGAAGAGATACTGTATTAAACATAATACAATAATCAAACAGATATAGTATGTGTATTTAAACTAATCAATACAATTATATCAAATCATGTGAAAACTATAATATATATATATATATATATATATATATATATATATATATATATATATATATATATAAACCTTCATACAAGTTGTACTTCGCGTATCTTTGATATCAGAATATGAGGACGAGGACAAGTAATGTGCATTACATAATTAGATTACTTTTTGATCTAACAAGTAAAGTAATGCATTACAAGTCACATACATTATGTAATCACATTACTTTTTTGATGTCAATGAAAATTACATTCTAATAATACAAATGCATTTATTTACAGTCAAAAAAGTCACTGCAGAATAAGTATTTTCAAAAACAATATTCACAGTATAAGTATGAATTTATAGCTGAAATATAGCCATTGATGCATGAGGTCCACTATAGACAGATGATTAATCAGATTTTTCTCCCAATCTAAAATCATTATTGTTAAATCATTATTATTGTTTGATGCTGCAATATTTTATTGTATTTTTTTTTTTTTTACCTACAAGAGTCTCCCAGGATAGAAGGAATGGGTGGATATTCCGGATCGTTCATGGGAAATACCCTAGGTTTAAATAAACCACAATTATCAATATACAACATACCCTCTAATACTCACAGGTTGATTTATTGCTGCAAATAACTATATCAGTGACTTTTTGATTGAACTTTGCTCACTGTAAGTTGTGTTGGGCTTCTTCTAATCTCATGTTCAATGTAACTCATAGTGCTGTATAGTGACGACAGACAAGAGGATAAAAATGGACGCTCATGTCTAGCTTGATGAGGATTTAGTCAAAGCTTTGAAAGGTAATCTGAGAAGTCAACAGAATTCTAATGCATTTCTATGCAAATTATTATACATATATTCAAACATGGATACAAAAATGTTAATCATTGGTTAATTTTATATAAATTCTTCTTCCCTTTCACAGATCCTGTGATAAAGCAGTCTTCAAATACTACAGTGTCTGAACCACAAGCCCTCAGTTGCAGAAAATGAGTCTTACTCAAAGAAGTGATCGTCCACTTGAAGATGAAGATGTGACATTCAAACTCTGTTTCTTTGGTTCAGACATTTGTAGGCCTAAGTTTGTAAATAATGCATTATTCACTTATGCACATTTTTTTCATAACTTTTATTTTTTTCAGAAAATTGCATTGTGATGCTTATTTATTTAGTGATGTAATATTAGTGTACTTTTCAGTAATGTATAACTGAAATGTTCTACAAAAATATATATAAATATAGCTCTGCCATAGCATTTCACTGATCTTTGTTATAATGTCTTTTGTTCAAGAGATTATATATGCTGCTGTACTTTTTTAATGTACTCATGTATTTATTTTGCACAACAAGATACTATATTAAAGTTTTCTTGATTTCAAAGTCTGTGTATGTCTTAACATTTATATTAAATTATTTTTGCACTTTTAATATACCATTTTGAATACTGAATAAAACCGCTTTATAATATGCTATTAGTGTAATGCTAATACATTTTTAATGAGCTGAAATGCTAATTAAATGTTCTTGAAGTACATTAAAATGAAGCTTCGAATATATTATAACTGTAGTTTAAGACATATAAAAGTATATTTTAAATTAATTGTAAAAAAAAATACACTTAAATGTACTTGAAGTGGTTACATTTTTCACAATTTAATATATTAAATTGTAGTGCAAATAGCTTAAAATTGATCTTAAGCGTATCTTGAAATACACTTAATATAATTGAATTTGTTTCAAAATAATACATTTAATACGCACTTAGTATAGTACAATTATATACTATATATTGCTTGTATGTTTTGAAGACACTCATAATGAATTTGTAATGTACTTGTAACACAAATAAAGTACACTTTAATATCACTAATCAAGCATGTAATTAGTCCCTACACAGGCATATACTTAAATTATACTAAGTATACTTAAAGTTGTTCCAATTTAGTACACAAAAGTACACTAAATACACTTAAAGTTATGCTTTACTACAATTTAATTACTACTAAAATATACTTGGTACAAAATTAGTTGTTTCAAAATAGCACACTTCAAGTTAACTAATCATTAACACACTTGAAGTATACTGATAATTAGTCTGGCTGCAAGTATACTTAGCAATTTATTTATTTATTTATTTTTTCACCAGGGGAGGTACACACAGCTGAACTAAGTGTACGACAACGATATGCTTAAAGTTTTCCGCGTACAGACGACATCATTGTCAACACGATCCCCGTTAACAAGGATCCGTGAAAACGCCTAAAAACGCTGTATTCTGCTGCCAGGCCATTAGATGGCGATGAAACACTATAGACTGAAAATGTAATGTGCATGACATCATCGTCTTCAGAGATTTGCGTTTTGTTGTTTACACAGAGACCTTTTTCAAAAACGTGCACTTTGAAACCAGTTTTCAAAACTTTGCGTTTTCAGACATCCAAAACACCATTGTTGTGTAAACGAACGGCCAAAACGCATAAAAATTTGTATATTTATAGTTGAAAACGGTGTTATGTAAAAAGCCCCTTAATGAAAAATCAATAAACAACTATGACAACAAACTAAGGGTAAATGTGCAAACTGAAAACAAGCTCAAAATAGTGTGAGTGACAGTTCGCCCCCTCCCGGAAGGCGCAACCTCGCGATGGTAGATGGATGGAGGAGGCATAGGTGGAAGACGGGAACGGGAGAGGGCTCAACAGAAAAGCCCAGGGTGGAGTAGATGGAGGAATGATCCAGGGGATGGCCTTGAGCAGGAATATCCAGGTGGTGATCCAGGCCACAGCCAGGACTGCGGCCCATGGCGGCGTTTCTGGAGGGAGAGGCCAGGGTGAAGGTAGTCTCAACACCGCCATGTGGACGAGCACAGGTGATAGCGATGATGCAGGACCCCATGGTGCAGACAAAGAGGCGATGGAGTGGAATGATGCCGATGGTGTAGGCCGACATGACGGAGCCGCAGTGATGATCCCCTGAGATGAAAGTGTAGATCCGGAAGGCTGAGGTGGAGCTGGAGCGACCCAGGGCGGAGGCGAAGGTTGAGAGAAGGCAGAGCTAGCCGAAGCCGTAGGGGCGGAGGGCCTAGGAGCAGTGGATGGCCCGTAGGCCCGTGGTGGAGGCAATGCGATGACTGACCCAGCTGGAGCCGACGTTCTGAGGGAGCCGAATGCCCGAATGCCCGAATTCAGCGATGCCGAATGCCCGAAGGTCTCTACTGGAGTCGAGGGAGGAAGGAGCACAGGTGCAGGAGCTAGGGCGAGGGACTGAGGTATAATGGAGGGATCAAAGGCTGGAGGTGGAGCCTCAGGATCCCTATGTCCAGGATGAGGTGTCTCACAGCAGGGCCTCTGTGTAACCACGCCACTGAGAGGAGGTAAGCACTGAGGGACTGGTGGGAGACAGTGAGGACTGGGCACCAGGTGTGGCTGAAGGCTGGATCACTGACTGGAGAGGGGCAAAAAAACTAGGAAGACTTAAACTCACAGGAGAGCATTGAAGAGGTGGTGGGAGAGGGAGGTTGGGCGGGACCAGCAAGTCCTAAGCATTGTAGGGGTTACATGAAAATTATCCAAGTCCAGCAACGTCAGTGACGGGCAGGTGGGCGGGTCTCCAGTCTAAACCCTCGAACTCCGCGCACCCACTCCACAAATTCGACAAGACTCCATCGAAGACCCTCCCCGGACAACTGAGCCTTTGTGGCGGTGTTCAGGCCAGTGTACAGGACATATAACTTAACTTAATAAAAAAAGACTAAAAACATAGAACGTACAATAAATAAAACTGTATTTAACAAATATTGTAACATTTTGAATTGTATTTATTATTTTTAATTGCACAAACTGTGACCAAAAGCTTTATAGTAATTAGGCCACAACTTTTCAAAAGTTTTATTTTTATTTTTTTGTGTGTGTTTTCGAAATCTTTACTTTATCTCTTAATTAAGCTTATTATTTTGCATTTAGACTCATTTTGAGCAAAAAGTATGTGCTGTCTGAAAATGTATTTGTTGAATGTGTAATTGTTTAGAGGATTTTTCATATTGGCGTGCGTGGAAATTATTGCATTATGACAGCGGAACTTCCGGGAACATTTAAAATTGTGTTCAAAACAATCTGCTGCCCTGTTCAGACCTTGTCATACAGTACATACAAACTGAATTATTTTAATAGTTAGTATGTAACTAACGAATAATTGTGTCTCTTTTGTATAAATCATGCCAAGTCACCTTTATTTATATAGCACTTTATGCAGATTGTTTCAAATCATCTTTACAGTGATAAGAGGAAAATGATGCATGCATTTCACTGTTGTTCAGATGAAGTCAGTTCAGTGTTGAATCAGTTCCGTTGTAAAGATCATCAATATTAAATTAGCTCATTTCATCTACAAAGTACTTCTGCAAAAATGATCTCATCGTCCAGCTCAAGTTCAGTTCTCATACAGCAGTGCCTGTACAGTCAGATCAATAATATTGTTGAATATTAAGTGTCCCCAAACTCTATCAGGTGACAGAATGGAGAAAAACATTTTGGGAGAAAACATGGCTCAGTCGGGGGGCAGTTCTCCTCTGGCCAATGAACGGACACAGTGTCATTATGATTCAGGCTGCATCACAAGTCAAAATTCAGACCGGGATTGGTAGTATTCAAATATTCATCCAGTTCCTTTTGCTTGAAGTTTGATTCGTCATACCAGTATGGAGCCAAAGCTGGCCACAGGGTCTGTGCGGAGGACCTGTCTGGTTTTGTGGTCTTAAATGATGATAATATTGCTCTGCTCTCATCCAGGTTCAGTTCTTCATGGCTAAAGTAGGTGTAAAATGGGAACATTTCCAAGGACAGCTCCAATTTGAGGACAGGACACCAAATTTGGCCCTGTCCTCAGAAAACAGGGATGTCTGGTCACCCTAAGCCATAAACAGAACAGAGCGTTTTACTGGTATTATTTTAGTTATTAACTTGTAGCAGCTAATGAATCAGAAGTCTCACACATTGACAGTGAATAACTTACTTTCACATTGAAAAATAAGGTGGATAAAAGTCCGTATCTGAGTGAAAATGTAGGGTGGGGCTTTATTGGGAATTGATTGGATTGTTTATGGTATGCTATTAGTGGATATCACATTAGTGACAGGTTGTCCTGCCCTCGCGCCAGAAAACACGTCATCAGAGAAGAGATGTTGCTGCAAGAGGGAGGGGCATTTTTATTAAAGATTACAATGGCACATTAATACAAATAAATAAATAATATGCACACAGATAAACAATTTATAATAAATACTGCAATATTCCATGAACAAGAAGAATTGTCAATTTTGATTTCATGGTGTATAATCAACATCTGTTCCCCACAAACTCATTTTATGAGTAAAATATATCTGTGGTTCTGTTTACACAGATAAAGAGCATAACTCCTGAGCTTGGTCGAGGACAGCTCATTCTCTGCTTTTATGAACACATCACAGAGGAACACCTACATTTTAGTGCTAGATACTGATTCTCCCCTCTCATGCTGAAACAATGCCGTGCTGACCTATAACTTGTGGGTCCCTCCACTTGATGAATTGTGTCATCCCGGTCCACAGAAGTGCTGACCCGAACGCAAGTTGCTCGCAATGATTTCCTGTAGTTGGCAGAACACAGTGAGTGATGAATGAACATCTCTGATCCATCAATCCCAGTGCCTGGAGTCAGGTGCCCCCGGTCTTTTCGAAGAAGTATAATTCCACTTCCCTCATCTCTGTCTTTGGCCGGGTCCCCGCGAGCCGCTTGGCTTTGTCATTAAACAAGGTAGAAAGTAAAGGATTTGATCTCCTAAAGGATTTTATGCACTAACCATTTTCAAGCTTTAAACTTGAAGAATAGAATGGGGATGTAAAAGCTGGTTTTAATGCTTGTGCAACTCTTAACAACTCTTCTCTACTTGCTCTAATTGCTTTGATAAAACATTTTATGAGGCCTATTCAGAATAGACATTTTCAGTGATTTGCATAAAAAACAAAGAAAATGTTGATGCCAATTCCTTTGTGAGATTTCCGTTGTAATCCAGTAATGAAAACCTTCTCAGGGCTCTTTCATATAACTCATGTCACAGGCCGCATTGAAGAAAACAGCGAAAACATGCATTTGAGCAAATGTTCACATCTTCCTGGAAAGTTCCATCATACCAGGGGCGGAGCTATGTATATCACAAAATAATACACAAATTGAAAGGCCAGAAGTCTATATATATATATATATTATCTTTAACTGAATGCACAATAAATGTGAGCATTTGTACTAGAAAATTGGCACCAATTTTAAATTAGTTGGCAAAGGACCAAAGAAAATGTATTACATTTAAGTTTGCATAAAATAACTAATTTATATTCTGACATTTATGTACTGCCTGCTTCCGCCCTAGCCATTTTCACATTCTTGCAAAAGGAGATTCAAATTATAACTTTTTTTAAAGTTAAGTTTATGTATGATAGAACTGCTGTGATTCATTTATTTTGACAACTAACAGAAACATTCTACGTTTACTTTTTCAGATGCAAGTTTTTGAAACAGGACGGTGGACAGAGATAGAGACCCAGGTGGAGATGGTGAGCCAAAGAGCCCACGAGACATCGATGGGACTGGAGAATGGGGTCAAGCCACGGCAACGAGCGTCTGAGAAGGAGCCTGGGAACCAGAGGACTGAGGCGAGCCAGTGGGACTGAGGACGACGGCGGACCCGAAGGAAAAGCGCAACCAGACAGAGCCAAAGGTGCATGCAGGACGACGTCCGACCAGGGTGCAACCGGAAGGACGAGGGAGCCTGGTGAAGCTGCAGGGAGATGGTTTCTGGTGGAGCCGAGGGAGGAAGGAGCCAACACAGAGCCAATAGGTCGACAGGCCGAGGTGGAGCGATGGGTTCTGAGGCTGGAGGCGGAGCCAGGGGATCTTCTGGACTAGGCGGAGCTGGTGAACTGAAGATCTGAGGCTGATCCTCACCGAGATGTGTCGGAGATGCAGAGCGACTGAAGGGAACCAGTGGAGGCAGGGCTGAGGAACTGGCTGATTTGGGAAGAGGAGGTGGGAGAGGAAGGTTGGGCAGGGACTCAGGAAGCAGGTAACTCTGGAGATGCAAGAAAGTCTGGAAATACTGGAAACTTAAAACTGGGCGGGACCAGCTGAAACAGGGGATTCAAGGGATTTTTACCTCCTCAAATATATTCAAATAATTTCCAGAGTCCATGCAAAACTCATCCATTGTGACGGGGTGGTGGGCAGGACGCAGGATGTCTGGCGCAGTATCCTTCTCTAGCTCGTTCATCGCGGCAGGCCGATCTCCACAACTTGGGGTGGGCTCTAGCGATTTGTCTGTGTAGCTCGTGGGCCGAGAATGGCTGGTCTCTGGATCAGTGTTTGGAGCGGGGCTGATGATGTCCTCCTCAGCAATGCCGAATCGCAGTTCACCAGAAACCCACAAACTTCCCCGAGGACTTCCCCTTTGTGCGCTCATTAAAGCTGTCGTACAAGAAGGCACACAAGGAGTGATCTGGAAAGTTTGTTAAGCCCGACAGATTGAGAAATCTGCTCCTCCTCCAAGCAAAGCAGCTGGATTGCCGGTAAATCCATCTTTTTATAAAACTCAGTCTTGAGGGTCCGTTCTTCTGTAATGCTGAATGTTTTAATGTTTTGTTATAACTTTTTTGTCATAATTTGAGCATTGTCAAGCTTGGTGAACAGCTTTAATCAGATAATTTGATGTGTCCCCATTTAAAGAGAAAGGAGCTGTACTTTTATTACTGAAAAAGCTGCCTGAAAGGCGTTTCAAAGATGGCTGCCAAGTGAAATGACTTGCCTTAAAGGGACTTTGGTAAACTTCTATTGCGGTGAATGGGAGACGACAGCAAATATACGTGTTTTGTATTCCAATTTGTTCCAACAGCAAAAGAGAGAAAAAAAATAAATAATAATCTATGATAGCGTTTCCTTTCCAAAAGAAGGTAACAAATAGAGATATTAATTACAGCAGTCAGAGAGAATGACATGACATCTGCCTTCAATCTCTCAGCCATTTCATTAGAAACACAACTCATCCTCTAAACAGAAAGTCTGTAAATGCTAACAGATAGCTCTCTCCAAGAATTTTAGGGCTTCCTTGCACTTGGCTGGCGCACTGTGGTGTATAATTGACGCTTTGCTCCATATATTTCAATGCATTTGCCAACATTTATGTGAATCATTAGCTTAGAAATCTAGACGACACTCGTCTAGAAACTCTCCGTTGGCTTGCGAGCTGGAAAAAACAAACTCTAGTCAGGCCAATCACATCGTGTATAGAGTCAGTGGGCGGGCTTAACATAATGACGGCAGAGTTGTGATGGTTCCGCGTGAATTCCCTGCTACTTGAAAACAAAGAAGATGGCTGCTGCTGCTGGCTAACAGCGGTCTTTCGAATCGGCTTTGGCCGCGACTCTGGAAGACTTGGAGTTAAGCTTTTCTTTGAGAAAAGAACAAAGAACGTCACGGAAGTCATTCTTAAAAAAGGAAGATGTGTTCTGAGTTTTGCCGACCGGATACAGCAAAAGTTTAATCTATCAACTAGCTCCGCTGTTGGGAAAACGCTCTGGTTGGTTGTAGCGCTATCCTATTGAGTGCAGAGGGAATTTGAAAGACAACCGTTTATCCCGCCCCTCGGATTGACCCCTGCCAATGGTGTGTTCCCAGACCCAACATCTTGATGTGGGTCTGGCTTATCAGGCTAGTGAATCATGGTAAATACCCTCAACCACTGCTCTCATTTCAATTAATAAAGCAATAAAGTGGGAATCTTTCTACTTTGTATCCCTTTTTAGAATAGCGTTTCAGTAAAACAACCAGAGCCTGTGGATGAATTAGATGGATTAGATGTCTGCGTGATTGAGAAGGTTGTTAAGCGCTTATAATATCCTCTCAATCGCATGGGCCACCAGAGCTGCCTTATTCTCAAATGATCTTGTTTTTTCGATCTCTTATCATTTACATGCAGAATAAAGCGGCAAATAAAGGGTAGTGAGCTTCAACCTATTTTACACAACTCTGCTCTAGGTAACTGGAAATGTAACAAAGACAGCTGCATTCGTTATCTACACAAGAAATGCAAATGAAAACAGAAAAAAAAAAGCAGCGTGCTTGTTAGAGCCATGCTTTATGGAATGTGAAATTACAGCACAGAGCAGTATATAGTGTACTTTACCGAGATGTCTAATTGAGGAACAACTAACGGGACTATATAAATGCAAGAGTCCTTTTTTATTAGAGGCCGTTCTCCTCCACGGGTAATGGGAGTGAGATATCATTGCCTCTTTCACAGCCGTTCCCTTTCAAAATGCTAACTATTTCATCCACTTAATCAGCCAATATTCTTTCTCAGCTTTGTGGCCAGATGAAGACTGAATCATCAGCTCTGTGCGCTGCCTTTACAGCGGGTTTATGAGGGGGTCTGAGAATGGTAAATCTCGAAACTTTCTGCGTCTTTGGGTAATTGATTGTTGGAAAGGGCTGAGTGCCACTTTTATTACCTCTGAGATTGAAAGAGTTCTCTGAAACTATGGGCGAGTGCAGAACAGCAAACGGTGTGATAAAATACCCTGCTGGACAGACAATTAACTAGTCGGCCAAGGGGGGGCTGTATCTATCCCCTTCCAAAACTGTAAATACAAATATCTTGACTGAGAAAAAAAACTAGTATAGAACACACGTTAATCTAGTCGGCTGTGCAGGATTACTTGAAGAATTGCTTGTTGCAGTTTGGAAGGAGACATCTGAATTGTGAATTAAAATTTCTCAGCAATATTAAATCTAGTCACCTACTGGTTTGGACAGTATATAGATAGTAAGATAGTCTGGGTAGTATAGGCTTACATTTCTCTTACTTGTTCTAAAGGGAAAGTGAAGGCTGGATAGAGCTTGTCCTTCAGATCACCAAATGAAATTTATACTTCGATGTGTCATTTGGATGTTTTTTTTCTTTTTTTTTTTCTTTTTTTTTTCTTGTGTTGGCAAAGGTTAACTGTAAAGAAGAGATTCTGACAGCCCACATCTTGAGATCTGGCAGATGGTTGTCTCACAGGAAATCTGCCTCAAGGTCTGTATCTCAAGGTTTAACATTTCAAGTTTGTTTTTCACTGTTTAAACTTAAGCCACTTTTAAACACTGTTTAAGCTGAAGAGCCTCTAATATAATGTTTAATGGTATAATCTATTGTGTCATCTTAGCAACATGCCCTGCATATTGGTGCAATAAGGTGGACATTTTAATAGTCGTTGTGTAGTAAAATCTTTAAGGTACTGAATGTTCCTACTTTCAAAAATAAAGCTAGACTGAAATATTTTTTGGGGATTTGCCCTAAACCAAGATTTATCGTTTGCATGTGTTCATTTGCTTGGCAGCTTTATCCAAAGTAATTTACAATGCATTTGGGATATTAATTTGATCTGTCCATGCATTTCCTGGAAACTGAACACATGACTCTATTGTTACTAGCACCATAATTTAGCCAATATAAGGTACAAGGAAATTCTAGTCAATTTGATAAAGTTTGTGCTTTCACATTGCTATTTCGAAACAATTAATTTTGTACTAAGTATATTTTAGTTGTAATTAAATTGTAGTAAAACATAACTTTAAGTGTATTTAGTGTACTTTTGTGTACTAAATTGGAACAACTTCAATTATACTTAGTATACTTTAAGTATATGCCTGTGTAGGGACTAATTACATGCTTGATTATTTTCATTTTCATTTTATTATTTATTTGAACAGGGACAATGTAAAATATACATTAACCTTAAAAAGGAGAGATGCATTTTACCAGGTTGTAGCACATGTGCTAATTTCCACCTGTAGTCCCTGGGCAGGCTGATGTCAACATATAAAGTTAATAATACATCTATCTCAAAATAGCATTAAAAAGATCACACCCTTCATTCATTCCTCAGCATTCATTTACAAGTACACTCTCACATTCACATCAATTACAATACATTATGTGAACATGTTTGTTTTAAAAGAAGCCATTTTTTGGCCCGATGTGAAAAGGTGTTAAAATTTACACATGTGGTCAGCTCTGTTGGCAATTTATTCCATTGTCTGATGGCCACACTCGAGAAAGCTGAGCTGCCGAATGCTGTTTTACACTGAGGAATCCTACACTCACCCCGAACAGTTGACCTGACCTTCAATTATGATTTTTGGTTCAGTTTTACATAGCGAGAACTTATGGCGGTTAGTGATATTAAAGTGATATTAAAGGTTAGTGATATTAAAGTGTACTTTATTTGTGCTACAAGTACATTACAACATCGTTACGAGTGTCTTCGAAACATTCAAACAATATACCATAAGTGTATTTTTTATATTTTTTTATATTTATATTTATTATTGGCGTTTTTGCCTTTTTTTAGGATAGGACAGTTGCTAGACAGGAAGTGAGGTGGGGGAGAGAGAGGGGGATGGGATCGGGAAAGGTCCACGAGCCGGGTCTCGAACTCGGGTCTCTCGAATCACAACGGATACATGCTACATGTCCTTCTTGCCCACGAGGGTATCAGAGCTACATGTCCTTCTTGCCCACGAGGGTATCAGAGCCGACCATAAGTTGACCATACTACAAATTGCACACTTTTTCTGCACTTAATGCACATTAATAGACAAATAATACTTAGCTATACTTTGTACAAAATACTAGTGTATACTATAATGTATTTGGAAAGTGCATTTTTACAATGATCATTTCCAGCACACAGTTAAAATATACCTAAAATATATTTTTTTACTTATACATATATATTACTTTTAAATAATAATTTTCTCTTCAAGTATATTTTTCTAAAATATATATTTTTCTAAAATATACTAAAGTACAATTATGTGTGTGTTAAAAGTTGTATAGTGAAAATAGGTAAAAGCATGATGCTAATATACTTTTAATTTATTTGAAGATAGTACAATTTTTGTTAGTATATTTGCAATGTACTATTGAAAAAGGGAATATATTTCAAATACAATGAAGTATACTTTTTTTCACTAGGGTATCTTTGAACACATCTGTAAATATTTGAAACAATGGTTCCTTGTTTTACATGCAGGCCAGAAGGTTTCTTCCGGTCTACGTGAGAGGTTATTGGCCAAAATAATCTGCAGAGGACCAGACTTTCTGTCGATAGTCAAAAGTGAGACTACACACCTACATCAGTCAAGTCCAACAGACAGGCACCACAGTTGAGACAGTAATCTAATGTGCCTCAAGAACACTTGCTTTAGAGCTCCATAACTGCTTAAAACCACTGACCAGACTCCTTCCTCTTAAGTGGAATTCAATTGCAGCGCTTATGTAAGTGCTGCTATAACTCCATAACTCTCTAATAGGCCCCTGTGCATTAACTATTGAAAACCGGAAAATATCATCACTAATGCTGCTTAGAGCTCATAAACAAATTACATTTCTTTCAGTATTTGATGCATTCAAACATATTAATTCCAGATGGATTCAGTACATGGCACATCTCAGCAAGCAACTGTGCATTTAAAAGAAGTCTAATAGCCGTCAAAACACAGCCCTGACGTAAAACAAGGCAAAATTTGGGCTGTCGGTGAACATTTAATAGACATCTAACCATAGCCCACTACTAGACTATTCATCAATGCACAGGCTATGCATAGAACATGTCAAATAAATGAAACCAAACATCTTGTAATCACTGTTGACTTTGCTTACATGATGGAATATCATACATCTCTCAAGCTTTTTGGCAAAAACGACATGTAATCCAATTCAGGGTTATTTTGGCTATAAGTGGGTTACTCATAGCCAGACTATATTGGATCTGTAAACCTAGACAGTGAAATGACGGCTATTGCTTGCTGGGATACTGTCCATCAAGTCCAGTGACATTTTAAATAACTAGCATCTACATAATATACTGCTAATACATAATCACTCTTATGATTGAATTCACAAGCAAGTAAAAGCATGAATATGATTTCAGTAGTTCAATATCTTCTTATATTGAAAAGCAGTCTTTTATTTCATACCTAATTTTTTATCTAGGAAATCACATTCACACCGGAGGTCTGTAAGATCACCAGAGTGATCATATTCTTCATTACAAATGAAAAGCATAATTTATTCCAGGCTTTATTTGAAGGACAGCAAAGTGTGCAAGAAATTGAAAATGAGGGATATGTGTTCAATGTCAACGTCTGCTCACCGAGAGAAATTAATATCTGTGGAATTGACTGTAGACTTAAGGGCAATATATACCAGATTTTGGAGAGTGTTTGTTTGCGGATGTCAAGAGATTCTTGTGTGTGCACACCTGAAAATATATACTCAAAGGTTTTTGGTTGTTCCTGCATGATTGCACCTGTACTCGCTCATTGGTTGGCCTTGAAATAGTATGCAATTAGAGGGGAAAACCTCCTCATTCGTTGTCCCTTGACAGGAGCTAAAGCTTGTGTTTACCCGCACTCTGAGGTCTTCTGAGAGAGGAAGAGGTGGATATCTGAGACTGTTGGGTAGCTATGAAAAAATCGAAATTCCATTGCACAGCTGTGACCGAAAACTCTTAGCGGTTCCCAAACAAACACTAAAACCATTTCTGAGTCCCAATACAACATACATGTTCGAATTTACAAGACTACTTTAAAGTCAGCCTTCAGAGCTCCTACTGAGTTCTGGGGATAGACTAAGTGCAAAGTAGATGGATCTAGATTATAAATTGTGCCTGTCTATTGAACATTATACAGTCTAAAAGTCTAGGTGTCTCTCAAAAATATTTCATTTATATCATTTGCTTTAGTGCGCCAATTGGAAATATCAATTAAACAAGCTGTTTATTCATAAGATTGATATACTGCTGGGCATGTGATGATTTATAAATTTTTTTATGAACAGCAATCTGTATTGATTCTCACATGTCTCATGACCAATTGTTACGTTCCAGTTTGAATATGAGTGCAAGGTTTTCCTTACCTGATCTCACGATCCAACTTGATCTAACTCGTAACAATTTTACAAGGTGGGGATTTCATATGAATTCATACAAAAAAAATTAAGCTTGAAGGTTAACCCCGAAACATGGGCATAAAAAGATTGTACGAATTCATACAAATTGCCATGAAATTGTGTTGGGTTTTCAATGAATACTGATAAAATTGAAATAGTACTTTTTCAGAATCTACCCTATAAAAACTAGTGCTGTCAATCGATTAAAAAAAAATAAATAATAATTAATCACATTTTATTTCTGTAATTAATTGTGATTAATCACACCTAACAATAAAGCTTACATATATATATATATATATATATATATATATATATATATATATATATATATATATATATATTATATTATATTGTAATACTTCCACATTGAATCTCCAAAATAATGTAGAAACAACATAAAGACAGTATATTTTAAATATTTGTTTAATGACATATTTTTACTAAGCACTATGAAGGCCAGTACGCTGATTCCAGTGCTGATGCTGATGTCTCTATTACATGGATTTGTTTTTCGCAATCTAGGCCATTAATTATAGCCATTCAGCATTACAGTATAATTGAAAGCTATACATTTTAACATTTAATAGGCTGTAAAAATATAACAACTTTTAATTCAAGTGAACTTAAAACGATCTTCACATAAACCCATTGTGATAAATGTCACATTTAGCTGTGCCTTTAATATATATATATATATATTTGATACACTGCCGATTTCGCAGGTTTCCCACTTACAAAGCATGTAGAAGTCTGTAATTTTTACAGTGACGGAATCTAAAACAAAAAAACAGAAAATCACATTGTATGATTTTTAAGTAATTAATTTGCATTTTATTGCATGACATTTGATACATATATTTGATACATCAGAAAAGCAGAACTTGATATTTGGTACAGAAACCTTTGTTTGCAATTACAGAGATCATACGTTTCCTGTAGCTCTTGACCAGGTTTGCACACACTGCAGGAGGGATTTTGGCCCACTCCTCCATACAGACCTTCTCCAGATCCTTCAGGTTTCGGGGCTGTCGCTGGGCAATACGGACTTTCAGCTCCCTCCAAAGATTTTCTATTGGGTTCAGGTCTGGAGACTGGCTAGGCCACTCCAGGACCTTGAGATGCTTCTTACGGAGCCACTCCTTAGTTGCCCTGGCTGTGTGTTTCGGGTCGTTGTCATGCTGGAAGACCCAGCCACGACCCATCTTCAATGCTCTTACTGAGGGAAGGAGGTCGTTGGCCAAGATATTGTGATACATGACCCCATCCATCCTCCCCTCAATACGGTGCAGTCGTCCTGTCCCTTTTGCAGAAAAGCATCCCCAAAGAATGATGTTTCCACCTCCATGCTTCACGGTTGGGATGGTGTTCTACAAACACGGCGAGTGGAGTTTAGACCAAAAAGCTCTATTTTTGTCTCATCAGACCACATGACCTTCTCCCATTCCTCCTCTGGATCATCCAGATAGTCATTGGCAAACTTCAGACGGGCCTGGACATGCGCTGGCTTGAGCAGGGGGACCTTGCGTGCGCTGCAGGATTTTAATCCATGACGGCGTAGTGTGTTACTAATGGTTTTCTTTGAGACTGTGGTCCCAGCTCTCTTCAGGTCATTGACCAGGTCCTTCCGTGTAGTTCTGGGCTGATCCCTCAACTTTCTCATGATCACTGATGCCCCACGAGGTGAGATCTTGCATGGTGCCCCAGACCGAGGGAGATTGACCGTCATCTTGAACTTCTTCCATTTTCTAATAATTGCGCCAACAGTTGTTGCCTTCTCACCAAGCTGCTTGCCTATTGTCCTGTAGCCCATCCCAGCCTTGTGCAGGTCTACAATTTTATCCCTGATGTCCTTACACAGCTCTCTGGTCTTGGCCATTGTGGAGAGGTTGGAGTCTGTTTGATTGAGTGTGTGGACAGATGTCTTTTATACTGGTAACGAGTTCAAACAGGTGCAGTTAATACAGGTAATGAGTGGAGAACAGGAGGGCTTCTTAAAGAAAAACTAACAGGTTTGTGAGAGCCGGAATTCTTACTGGTTGGTAGGTGATCAAATACTTATGTCATGCAATAAAATGCTAATTAATTACTTAAAAATCATACAATGTTATTTTCTGGATTTTTATTTTAGATTCCGTCACTCACAGTTGAAGATTACCTATGATATAAATTACAGACTTCTCCATGCTTTGTAAGTGGGAAAACCTGCAAAATCGGCAGTGTATCAAATACTTGTTCTCCCCACTGTATATATATATATATATATATATATATATATATATATATATATATATAAATTACAGGAACGTAATTTCCTGTACTTTCCCCTCTCACAGTGCAAGGCCAGAGACAGAGAGGGTCGAAGAAAGCAGCGGAGCTTAAGTAGGGTTTTCTCTGAGTTCACTGTGTAGCCTGCTCCCTGAATCATTGTGCTTATTCATTTGTGGATGTTAACTGAATCTGTAAGTCAGCTACACTGTTTACTTCTGAATATTAAATTGTATTCTGGTGCACTTAACGTTATCGCTACTGTGTAATAGTAGCCTATGCTATTCACCAACTAAACATATCCTATTCAATGCGTTCACAGTCTCTTTCACGACCATCATTTGTAGTAGCCTATTCACAAACTATTTGCTCAAGCATAGCCTGGTCTCAATGCTAAGTTATTATTGTGTCATGCATGCTGAAGTTAGCCTGTAACTATGTGATGTTGAATATGCTATGTTAAATAGTTGCCCTGCCTATTCAACATGATAGCTCATGTAGGCTATGCAGGCTTAAACAAGGTTAACTCTCCTTTTACAGATTGTGACGGCAAATCCCCATATCCATACTGTACACCATACCGTGCACCACTTCATTAACTGTATACTGCTGTCTACACTGCACTATATGTCATATACTGTTTATAGTGCACTACCTGTATATAATGTTCACATTGCACTTTCCTGCATTTTTGCACTTCTGGTTAGAAGCTAACTGCCTTTCATTGTCTCTATAATTGTAATCTGCACAATGACAACAAAGTTGAAACTAATGTAAATCTAATCTAATCTAATCTAAACTCCTGCTACCTGTTCACAGATACCCAAATATATGTCACCTAATATCACCATTATAAATTGTTTTGCAACCATGTAGTTCAATTTTCCATATTTATTGTATGTCATTATGTCAGTATCAGTATTTTCTTTCTACCATGCACAAATAAAAATGTCACTGAACTTTTGCTGTGTAATTGTAACAATGAGCACTCAAACACACCAAACCAACAATTACTAAAAACACACACAAAAACGGATTTTCCATGCGCACTGCACTGCACTAGTATAAATAAAACACTGACAATCTTAAAGCACTGTTTACAAGGTTACATGGGTCAAAAACAACTCGTTCTCTTACGAGAGGTCTCTCGTACTGCGTTGAAAACGCTAGGGGAAAAACTCTTTTTCAAGAAATACTGAAGCAAAAAATTATCCTTTAATTTTTGAAATAATGTAAAGCGCATTGCAGCAGCACGCAGCCATGGGCGAGACGGCTCGCTCGCTCATTGGCTGCTCTGCGGCAACTGCATAAGCCTATCGAGCGAGGCCTGTGGTGACGTCAGGCCAATGACTTCCCGCCGAAACGGGCGTGGCTTAGTCCTATAAAAGGAGCTCGAAAAGGCTGATTTTTCTGATTCACTGATTTTTCATCTCTTCAGCGAAGCTCACGCATCGTTGGATCACGAGAAGAAGCAACGCGTCGTCTGAGAAGCACTTCAGCGGGACGAGTCACTTACGGAAGCTGCTGGCCCACGCCGCATTCGACTGCCGTTCCTGCTGCGCTTTCCGGCGCCCATATCCTTTTTCTGTATATTCTCTGTGTGTGTGTGTGTTCGCCCTGCGACACACACTCGTAAAAGAGCTTGCGTCTTTTTCAAGATGCCTTCTAAATGCGGCTCGTGCCGAGCCCCACTCAGCGAGGGAGACCGTCATGTCATCTGTGTCTCCTGCCTGGATGAAGACCATGCAGCGCTCGCGCTCGCTGACGGCGGCTGCCCTCACTGCGAGCTTATGCCTATGGTGACTCTGAGGACTCGCCTGGCAGTATTCTCCGAGCCTGCATCTCCCGCTGCACTGCCGCGCCGTAAGAAGCGCCGCTCTCAGCGGGTCCCGGAGCCTTCTCCAGCCCGACTAAGCTCGCCGGTTCGCCCGCCTGCTTCACCGGTTTCGCCTGGATCACTTCCTGATGCTCAGCGACCGCTGTCTGCCGCCGCCTCAGCAGAGGAAGCTGATTCTAAAGCCGCGTCGGGGGATGATGACTCGTGCTCTCTGTTAGCCTCGGGCAGTGAAGACTGGGCGAGCTCTGCGGATCTCGCGCTTCCTGCCCGTACACCTAACAGAAGAGCTAACATCGAGAGGGAGCTGATGCGCGTACTCTCGCTGGCCGCGGCGAGCCTCGGCCTTGAGTGGTCCGCTCCGGAGCCCCCTTCTCGGACTCGACTGGATGGTAGCTTTCTCCCTGGTGAGCGCACTTCTCCGGAATCCAAGCCTGCCCCCTTTCTTCCTGAGCTTCATGAAGAAGTTGCGAAGGCTTGGAGCGCTCCCTTTTCAGCCCGAACACGTTCGTCTGTCTCACCAGCATTCGCTACACTAGACGATGCTAAAAACAGAGGCTACCATTCGCTTCCGCCGGTGGAACAGGCGATAGCGACCCATCTTTGCCCGCCCTCTGCTGGACGGCGGACGAAACCGGTGTTGCCATCCAAAGCCTGCCGCATGACGTTGACGCTGCTCGCGCGAATCTTTTCCGCCGCCGGGCAGGCTGCGTCTGCGCTACACACCATGGCTACACTGCAGATCTTTCAGGGAGATCTCCTCCGTAAGCTGGACGAGATGGGACCTGATGCGATCTGCCTCTCGGACTTAAGAAGCGCTTCGGATCTCTCTCTCCGCGCTACTAAGTCCGCTGCACAGGCCATGGGACGGTGTATGGCTTCCGCCACTGTAGCTGAGAGACACCTGTGGCTAACGCTCTCGGATATGGCTGAGTCTGAGCGCACCGCGTTCCTCGACGCCCCACTATCTTCTGCTGGCCTCTTCGGATCCTCTGTCAACGAGTTCGTAGAGAGATTCGCCGAGGTCCAGAAAGCGTCTCAAGCCTTTAAGCACTTCCTTCCGAAGCGCTCTAGCTCTTCAGCGAGTCGTGCTAAACCGGCCCCACGGAGCTCTCAGCCACAGCCTCCCCCTCCTGCTGCTTCATCGCAACACCGACAGCAACGCAGCTCGAGGCCCCGCTCTCGCTCTGCCAACCGTCGCCCCGCTCCGCGTGGGCCGCGGCCGAGGATTGCGGTGAAACCGGAAGCCCCGAAAACATCCTAGCATGCCTAGGAAAGCGCCGGTGTGTGAGTCCCGCTGCGGCCGGACTCTCACCCAAGCGCGCCGCTGTTTCAGTTCCAGGAATTGCGACTGTCTCAGCGTCTTCTGCAACGCGCAAGCCCGTACAGTTGCCCGCTTGCCTGCACACAAAAGCCGTTTTTACGGCTACCTAGATAAATCCTGTAAAGAGTGTATTTTCTGGTATCCCGGCCACGGCCGATGGTGCAATAAATGTAGTGCTGATGCCCACTGCTCTGTGCCCATCCCTACACACAAGCACAGCCCTTCACACAGGGCGCGCGCCCATAAAATCGACTCAGGTCGATCGCGCAAACAACATAGTAAACGTGCCCACTTCCCAGTGGCCACAAACACTATGTCACACATGTCACAGGGTTTCTGTAAAAACGAAACCTGTGCGCGCTCACTCTGCCCAGGCAGACAGCGCGTCCAAAGCAGTAAATGTGCCCGCTTCCCCGCGCCCACACTTACTCACAGACACCATGAGTCCTTTGGGACCCGCTCAGCCCTCCCTCACGCGGTTAAGCACCGTAGTCGGGTTGAGGACGAGCGTTCTGCCCGCTGTGATCAGCGCGCCCCCCGCCTCGAATGTCACAGGCATCTCGCCTATGTTGCAGCACACCGAAGCACCTCTGTCGCCCGACGAACAGAGCGTGCTTCGCATCCAGCCCTTAGCCATCCATGCGGACGCATGGGCAGCGCTTCCAGGGGTTTCGGAATGGGTGCTAGGCATTATAAAGAGAGGCTACTCGCTACAGTTTTATCGACGTCTTCGCCGCTTCACAGCGCGCGTCGAGACTACGGTGAATTCAGAAGTAGCACACCTACTTCGCGCCGAAATATCAAAACTGATGAGCAAAGGGGCTATAGAGCCTGTGTCTCAAGCTCAAAGCGAAGAGGGGCTGTACAGCAGATATTTTCTGGTTCCCAAGAAAGACGGGGGTTTCAGACCCATACTGGATCTAAGACAGCTGAACAAAGCATTAATGAAACGCAGTTTCAGAATGCTCACGACCAGGAAAATCCTCGCGCAAATTCGCAGAGGAGACTGGTTCATGTCGATAGATCTGAAGGACGCGTATTTTCAAATACAGATAGCGTCACGTCACAGGCGATACTTGAGGTTCGCCTTCGAGGGCCAGGCATACCAGTATACAGTCCTGCCGTTCGGCTTATCCCTGGCACCTCGTACATTTACGAAGTGCATGGACGCAGCGCTCGCACCTCTCAGACTCAGAGGCATGCGAGTGCTGAACTATTTGGACGACTGGCTGATTCTAGCTCAATCGCGATCAGAGCTCGTGGAGCACAGGGCCATTTTACTCGATCACCTCGAGAATCTTGGTCTCAGAGTCAACTGGACGAAGAGTTCGCTGAACCCCAGTCAAACGACTTCGTTTCTGGGCACAGTTCTGGACTCACAGTCTATGATAGCGCGGCTGTCACCACAGCGCGTGCTAGACATTCAGCGCACGGCGAAACTTTTTCGCTGCGGCGCGACCGTCACGCTCAGGAAATTTCAGAGGATGCTAGGTCTTATGGCCTCAGCATCATCAGTTCTCCAGCTGGGCTTGCTCCGCATGCACCCTCTGCAGTTCTGGTTGAAAGAGCGGGTACCGCACAGTAGAGGTCTGCATTCCCGCGGCTGTCCCGCGGGACCCGCGGGACCCGACCAGATATTTTGCGCCGCAGGATTAAATTTCCGACTAAAAAACGGTAGCGGTCGGTAACACTGGTGTAATTTGAACGGGAGCGGCCGGTCATTCAATATCACGTTCCCGACGCCGACGTTCTTTCAGAACAGCATATCTTCGCTTTACCTAATCTTAATCTTAACGACCACCCGGTATAGGCTACAGTCTGCCCTGTACTCAGGACCGTTATGCACGCGCTGCACGCTGGTCCAGTAACGGTTCTTTCTCATTGTTTGTATTTGCTGGATCATTTATGACATTCTTTTCTTGCATGGATATTTAAAATAGTCTGGAAAAAGCTGATTTTTCCAAGTAAGTAAACGGCTTTCGTTCATTTCATATTGCCTACAATTTTGAGATGTTAATTTATTATTAGTTATTGTTGAATTTAATTTATGTTTTGTTTGTAGGAGAGACTTGAAACCGATGTCGGCACATTCCCAGGGATGTTAAATTGTTTTAAAGTGGTTTAATTTCGCGATGGAAGGCCTACAATTTTGAGTTGTTAATTTATTATTAGTTATTGTTGAATTTATTTCGTTTGTAGGGGAGACGTTGAAATCGATGTCGGCATATTCTTTTCTTAAATTGTTTGGTTAAAAAGTGATTTAATTTCGCGATGGAAGGCCTACATATTTTGCCTACAATTTTGAGTTGTTAATATTTTTTTTAGTTATTGTTGAATTTATATATTTTGTTGGAGAGACGTACGTCAGCACATTCTTCTCAGGGATGAGAAGGTTAAGGCCTACATATTGTTCGGTTAAGGCCTACATATTTTGCTTAATGACATGTCATATTTTCTTTCTTTCTCTGACACTTTTCCTGTGTTGACAGCAAAATGTTACTAATTTTGATAATACGAATAAAAATAATAGCCTACACTTCATTTTTTTTTTCGCTGCGACATTTTTTCCCCTACTGTCTGCAGCAAAATGTTAAATTTTGTATATTGACAAGGCGAATAAAATAATAATAAAAAATGTTTGTGCAGACTACATTTTTATTTTCTCTGTGAAAATGTACATGTGAAATTCTGGGAGATCTATATTAAGCGGGATGGTCGGGTCGGGAAGAAAATTATTCTAAGCAGACAGCGGGTGAACAAATAGGGCCCTATCTTGCACCCAGCGCAATTGACTTTGTACACCGACGCATGTATCATTCCTATTTTGCACCCGCGCAAAGCGCGCTTTTCCCTCCACAAAAGCACGTCGCTAAACTAGGGAATGAACTTGCGCTCCCTGGGCGGTTCAGCGCAAAAAAGGAGGCGTGTTGCGGCGCAAACGTTCCTTCATGCTATTTTGCAGGTTTAGAAAACAATTGCGCCACTAACCAGGAAAAAATAGTTTAAAGTCAGTGGCGCGTTGCGCATGTTATTCATATGCTATTTTAAGGGCGCATGCTTGGCCATAATCAATGTAGCGTGTGCACAACGCGCATACACTTTGATTCTCTCATCTACACAGAAGCAGCAGTTTTCATTTTTGCAAATCATATATTATTACGATAGATAGATAGATAGATAGATAGATAATTTATTATAAAAGCATACATCTAGCTTACACATTTACCCAAATTATCATACGCCTTTTTAACCGAAGTTAATTTGGGTGGGTTTCTCCATCCCCAACGTCCCTGACGAGAGTGTTGCTCTCCTTGGCTGTGAACCGCTCCTGGCGCGCGCCTGGCAAATCCGCCGTTATAATAGGAATCCGCTTTAGAACAAAGCGCGCCTGCTCTTAAAGGGAATGTGAGATGTCGCTCTGACTGGTTTATTTCACGATACGCCCAAACCACACCTATGAATAATGAAGCTACCTCAGACCAACCCATTTTAGATTTGCGCCTGGCGCAAGAGTCATTTATCCCGCTGGGAAAATAGCAACAGCGCCAAGACCCGCCCACAAAGTTACTTGCGCTTTGCGCTTTGACACTTGCGTTTCAGATCGTTAAAATAGGGCCCATAGTGTATATATAGCGGGAACGGGTGGGTGCGGGATATAACCCCAGCGGGAGCAGGCGGGAGCGGGACTTAAAAAACAGTCCCGCGCAGACCTCTACCGCGCAGAGCGTGGGCATCCGGTTGGCTGCGTCTCAGGGTCAATCAGAGCTGTGTGGAAGCTCTAAAACCTTGGAAGACGAGCGACTGGTACCAATCAGGTGTAAGCCTGGGGACTTCCTCGAGAGTGATAGTGGTGTCGACAGACGCCTCCACATCGGGATGGGGAGCGCTGCTCGAGGGCAGAGCGTTTTTCGGCCTGTGCTCAGAACGCGCAAAGCTCCAACATATCAACTGCCTGGAAATGATGGCAGTGGACAACGCGCTGACGCGTTTTCGTCCCCAAATCAAGGACCAACACGTCTTAGTCCGTTCGGACAACATGTCTGTGGTGTCCTATATAAATCGCCAGGGCGGTCTCACATCCTTAAACCTGTACAGGCTGGCGGAACGCCTCCTGTTATGGGCTCAGCGCAACTTGCGCTCGCTGAGAGCAGTGCATGTGCCAGGGATCCAGAATCTGGGTCCAGACAGACTGTCCAGGAACAACGTTCCTATGAGCGAATGGTCTCTACACCCGCAAACAGTCCAGCTATTGTGGGAGAGATTCGGCAGAGCGGAGGTGGACCTGTTCGCGTCCCACGAAAACGCTCACTGCCCCGCGTTCTTTTCCAAGAGCGAGAGCGCGCTGTCCCGAACGTGGCCGCGCTGTCCGCTCTACGCTTTTCCCCCCGTCTCCCTCCTGCCTCAGGTGTTAGAACGGATCAGGGAAACGAAATGCTCAGTGCTGCTCTTAGCGCCGCTCTGGATGAACCAGCCGTGGTTCCCAGTCCTGATGCAGCTAGCAGACACTGCCCCGTGGCCAGTGCCATTGAGGAGGGACCTCCTCTCGCAGGCCAGGGGTTCGATTTGGCATCCTCACCCAGAATTGTGGTCCCTCCACGTGTGGGCGCTCAACGGGTACCCGCTGATCTCTCAGTGGGGGTGCTAAACACTATCACTCAGGCTAGAGCACCGTCAACTAGATGGCTTTACGCCTCAAAGTGGTCAGTATTCTCCAGCTGGTGCACAGCTCGGGGTCTTTCACCCCTCGATTGTGAGGTGACAGAGGTTCTCTCCTTCCTACAGGAGCTGTTGGATAAGGGCAGAGCCCCTTCCACGCTCAAAGTCTATGTGGCGGCTATCACAGCGTTTTCTGAAACAACGCTCGGTCAGTCATTAGGGAGGAACGATCTAGTCATCCGCTTCCTCAGGGGAGCTAGGAGGCTGAATCCTCCCAGACCTCCTTCAGTCCCTATGTGGGACCTCTCTACAGTTTTGGAGGCCATGAAAGGTCCCCCTTTCGAGCCCATCCAAACGACTAGCCTCAAACATCTGTCATTCAAAACAGTGTTTCTGTTGGCTCTCGCTTCAGTTAAGCACGTAGGTGACCTGCACGTGCTCTCGGTGAGCGCAGCGTGCTTAGAGTTTGGGCCAGGTGACTCGAGAGTCATACTCAAACCTAGGCATGGTTATGTGCCAAAATCCCTCAACACACCGTTTCGGGCTCAGGTTATCTCCCTGTCTGCCCTGCCGGTGTCAGACGAGGAAGGGGACTCAAGTTTTCTCTGCCCTGTAAGGACCCTGAGAGCTTATGTGTCTCGCTCTTCTGTCTTTAGACAGACTGAGCAGCTATTTGTCTCGTTCAGTGGACGTTCCAAGGGAATGGCTGTTTCGAAACAAAGCCTGTCCAGATGGATAGTCGATGCTATAGCGCTAGCTTACACTGCCAAGGGTCTTCAGTGCCCGTTGGGTGTCAGAGCGCATTCCACGAGAGGCGTTGCCTCATCGTGGGCTTGGTCTAGTGGGATTTCCTTACAAGACATATGTATGGCGGCAGGCTGGGCCTCGCCGTCTACATTTATTAGGTTTTATAACCTAGAGGTTCCCGCTCTACAGGCTAAGCTATTGTCGGTATAATCAAATCAGTGGTCTGATTAGGACTCTGAGGCCGCGAGCGCAGTGCGCTGCCGGCTATCATATGGGCAGTATTGCCTAAGACCCACAAATTCCCACATTAGTTCAGGCTCCCCGCCTTGTCTATGTGATGTCATGTTACCGCGTCAGTGGACGTCACCATATAGGGGCAGAAGGGTTCCCTTCCTGTTCCAGGACTCTCTGTGAGTCCCTCTAGTGATTTATGCTTGATAAATCCTGGGTTTCCAGGTTTATGGGTGATTAATCACAGTACGCACGGCGTTTTGCACTGGTTCCCCTAGCGTTTTCAACGCAGTACGAGAGACCTCTCGTAAGAGAACGTACTCGGTTACTAACGTAACCTCGGTTCTCTCTAGAAGAGGGAACGAGTACTGCGTTTTCTGGCCGTGCGTACGGTTCACTCTGGTTCGCTTCGGCGATGAATAAAATCAGTGAATCAGCCTTTTCGAGCTCCTTTTATAGGACTAAGCCACGCCCGTTTCGGCGGGAAGTGGCAAGGAGGGCGCGAAGCGCCCTCATTGGCCTGACGTCACCACAGGCCTCGCTCGATAGGCTTATGCAGTTGCCGCAGAGCAGCCAATGAGCGAGCGAGCCGTCTCGCCCATGGCTGCGTGCTGCTGCAATGCGCTTTACACAGTGTTGTATAAAGTACTAGAAAGCAATACTTGAGTAAAAGTACAAGTATCATACTAGAAAAAGACTTTGGTAGAAGTGAAAGTTACCTTTTAGAATATTACTTAAGTAAAAGTCTTAAAGTATCTGATATATACTGTACTTAAGTATCAAAAGTAATTTTCTGATATTTAATGTACTTAAGTAATTGAAGTAAAAGTTTTTTTTTTTTTAAAGCAAGCGGTTAGAACTTTGTGAACTTTATTGTGGCTTTATTGTGGGGGGGTGGGGGGGTGTTGGGATGTAAAAAAAAAAATCTTGCATCACAATATGCAATATTGACTCATTTGGATAAATATTAGGTACACAAGATAGGCATTAATTTTTCTCAAGAAAAAAAATCTCACCTAATGCTGTAAACATACAGAGAGCCCTGTCAGCTGGTAGTATTACCATAAATATAAATATAATGCGTTTTTTATCATAATAACAACTTTATTTAATGATATAAGTAAAAATATAATAAATATGTATAGTAGGCCTACACATATTTAGCTAAATACTCTCTATAGCTGTTTTTTTTTTTCTAGCCAACTAACGTGCTATAGCCTGTATATTATGGTCATCAAATGTCTTTCCTGAGGTAAATGTTATGTGACATAATTGTTCTCCAGCTGTTTTACTGACCCTTTCCGCGGTTGAAGAACACTGATTGATCGATATTATGTATGATGAATATACATTTCGGTAAGTTGTACTGTTTCTTTTCATTCGTGTTTATTTACTATTAGCTAGTAGAGATGATCGGTTCACGTGCCGCTAGGGATCTGTCACGTCACATTTACAAGCGCCAAAACGGTTTTTCTTGTTTGAATTTCGTAATAAAATTGACAGAATCAGAGGGCTGAGACTTTTTAATATCATAACTAACCTGCTTTGTCTAGTCTGTCGGTCCCTGTGTCCTCTTTGCTTCGCGATTTTTCTGTGCGTGAGAAAATGAATGTGCGGCGTGAGAGCTTGTGAAAAGTGTCAATTGCGTGTGTCTCACGGTGAATGCGTGAGAGTTGGCAGCTCTACGATAACGGGAGGTCCTCCAGTAGGTGCTCGTGCTTCCATGGCGGTTTCAGTTGTGCTTCCTCCTCCTTTGGCATGGCAAGAAACAACCATTACGCTGAAATAGAGCGCGCACCGTGCGGAGCGTGCATAATGCAATCTATGAGCAGTGATTCGCCAAACCTCCCTTATTGCAGTCGCACACATTTCTTCTGATTTTATTTTGTAGTAACGAGTAACGAAGATGCTTAGTTGAAATATATCGGAGTAAAAGTATACATTTTATCTAGGAAATGTAGTGGGGTAAAAGTGAAAGTTGAAATAAATTTAAATAGCGAAGTAAAGTACAGATACGTGAAATTTCTACTTAAGTACAGTAACAAAGTATTTGTACTCCGTTACATTACAACACTGGCTTTACATTATTTCAAAAATTAAAGGATAATTTTTTGCTTCAGTATTTCGTGAAAAAGAGTTTTTCCCCTAGCGTTTTCAATGCAGTACTCGTTCCCTCTTCTAGAGAGAACCGAGGTTACGTTAGTAACCGAGTACGTTTTCATTGTTTTTGCCCCATGTTACCTTGTAAACAGTGCTTTAAGGTTTTAAGGTAAGTTTAACAGGTAAATATACATAAACTGAAAAATCAAACACTGCACAGTCTTCCCTGCATAAATTATAAACTGAATATTGATCAATCCTTATTAAAGCTACAAAAGTTAATCAGTCAAGAGCAGTGAGCAATTTTCTCTTTGTCTTTTGCTTTTTGATAAAAATTAATGGCACAGGCAGCAGCGGGTTTATTAGGCTGCTGTCACTTTAAGATCCACACATGACGCGGATCTGAAACACATCCTTTATTTTAACTCTTTACGTTAATTTAACACTTTTTTTGGTGCATTTGTGTGTGTGTGTGTGTGTGTGTGTGTGAACTATCCCTTCAGCATCACAGGTTATTCACAGAGCACAATTCAATGGGCACATGAAGACAGCATTCATAAATGGCAATGCAGCAGTAAGTGGCTCATGTTGTTTTGTTGTATCGATAATAATTTAACCTCTCAAAAAGGTACCTGTCCTGGAGCACATATTGATTTTCATCTCTGAGACCTTGCATTCTGCATACTCTTGTGGTGAAACTAACATTCTCCTGCAAGGAAACAGTATGAGGTTTGCTTTCTTTGTTTCTTGGACCCGAGAGAGTGTGAAACCAATTCATTATACCGCAAGACAACAAGCTGGTCAGAGAAACATTTATTTGCAGTTATTGATGTACTGCACATCTCTTTAAAAGATGAACAAAGAACCCACAAAACTTACACTTACACAAGATTTGTGAAATCTTAATTACAAATCTAAAATTCATCAAAAATGGAGCAAATTTATGCAAAGTTTCAAAGACTAGACTCCTTACTGATTTAAATGTCACTGGTGATGCAGATAAAAACAAGTAGCAAATGAGGTAGAAATTAAACTCTTTATTTTGATCTTTTGTGATAGGCTACTTTTGAAAACCCAGTATAACATTGCAGCAGAGATATACAATTTCTAACAGACTACAGTCCTAAAAAATGGAGCATTGTAATGAAATTAGAGAGATATTACTTAGTTGGTATGCAGACATAGTTTCATAATGAGACCAATGTATGTTGTCTGTTTTTCTACTCTAGGGCTTTTGCTATACACTGCACTGTTTTTTTTTGTTTTTTTTTCTGTTACCTTTGGCTCTGTTGAGGGAGGGTTGTGATATGGGATCTTCACAAAGCAGCCTGGGACACTGTGGTTTGCTTTAATTGACCACAGTGGCACTGGGCTATGACTGAAACTACTGTTTATACCTCAATACCTTCCCTGCTTTCTCCATGCTGCCCTAAGAGCTCAGGGACTGGATTATTTCATTTGGATTACACCAGAAAACATTTCCCAATGAATAGGAGAAGCCTTTGTGTTGATTTGTTTGGAACTGTTGACATGACTGCTTTTACAAGTTTTACTCAAATATCTCTATTGATGTGCAGCCTATAAAAAAAAACTAACTAAAAGAAAATAGAAAACTCCAGTCACAGAAAAACTCAATGTAAAAAAAAAAAAAAAAAGTAGGGTGGGGACTTGGTTCTATTCATCGGGTGTCGATTGGATTTTGGGATGTGGGCGTCTCAAAAATGAATGCGAGCCTGCAGTCGATTGTGGAGAAACAGGGTAAAAGTGGATTCAATTGGAGTATTCCATACATCAACAGAGAGAAGTCTGTCATTGTACCTAGAAGATTGAGTTATGATTTTTTATTCAAAATGAGTCAAAAAATAAAAAAATAAAAAAATAAAATATCACCATACTTCCCTAGTTGATTCATTACAATATAATTACACTTTTTTTGTGTGTATTACAATTTTTTTGAAATGTCATCCAAATGCATTATCTAATTAAATCATCAGACAAATGATATATGAACAAACCCCTCAGTAAACACTTTCAGAACAGAAATAATAGGAATAATCAAAATATCAAAACTGACCAGTGCATGAGAGCAAAACTTGCAAAGGGATAGTTCACCAAAGAAAAAAGAAAAAGAAAAAAAGATTTGTAAGCAGACAGTTGACGGTAGCCATTCATTTCTATAGGATATTATTTCCCCCCACTATGGAAGTCAATGGCTACCGTCAACTGTTTGGTTACCAATACTTTTTTAAATATCTCATTTTGTTTTCAACAGAAGAAAGAAACTCATACAGGTTTGGAACAACTTGAGGGTGAGTAAATGATGACAACATTTTAATTATTGGGTGAACTATCCCTTTAAGGGTATAACAGTTGGGACAAGATTTTATATAATCCAAGATAAATAAAAAAGGGTATTTCATATATCTGAAGAGAATATTAGTTATATTAGAGATATATTAGCACATTAACGCCAGGAATTTTACTGAGGACTTATTTTGGCATATAAATTGTCTAGGTCCTTTGTTCATTGAGGACAGTCCATCTTACAGGCCACTGATATAATCTAACAGACAGAATACATTTTCCTTTCAGATGAGGCCACACTTCTTCCATTTCCCAGGTAACAAAGGGGATAAAGGACAACATCATTTATAGACTGTGAGAATTCACACTGAAATTGTCAGTTGAGAGATTTCAAGCCAGGAGAGGGAGTCTCGTTTCTAACACCGCCCAAAAGTGAATCAATCCATCAAGCTGACAAGGTCTGCATTTCAGATTGTTCTCAGTACACAAGGGATCCAGAGAGATAGTTGAATACAATTACAAAAAGCCGTTAAAGGAACAGACTTTATTGCTCTGACGAGAAAAAGGACTGTTGGAAGACCATCAGTCTGAAAGTGCATGGCAAAATATTTACATGACAAGCAAATGGAAGAGTGTGATGCATTAAATGATGATAAAATGGCAGATACCCCTCCTGAAAAATCCAGCATAAACCAGGGTTGTGCTTTATAGTGCTGGTCCAAGCTGGTTTATGCTGGTATAGTGCTGGTCTAGCTGGTGGACCAGCATATTCATGCTGTTCTCAAGCAAAACAGAGCTGGTGAAGCTGGTTTACCAGCATGGTCTTGTGGGGTTGAGTGTGAGTGGGCCATCTGTGTGTATGCAAGCAGTGTTTTGGGGACAAGCATTGTTTTTGCTTGCATATTTCTACATTTAACACATTGATGTACATTTAAATTTACATTTATTCATTAAGCAGACGCTTTTATCCAAAGCGACTTACAAATGAGAAGCAGTTAAATTAACAGTAGGACAACAATATGCAAGTGCTATGACCCTTCTCAGTTTAATCTAACGCAGTACATGTAATTTTTATTTATTTTTTTATAATAAAAAATAGAATAGAAGAGAGTGTTAATATTACTGGATCAAGTGCTGCCGAAAAAGATGCGTCTTCAGCCGTTTCTTGAAAATGGCTACGGACTCAGCAGCTCTGGTTGAGTTAGGCAGATCATTCCACCAGCAGGGAACAGTCAAGGTACTGTAAAAGTCAGAGAAAGAGATTTTGTGCCTCTTTGAGATGGCACCACAAGACGTCGTTCGCTTGCAGAGCGCAAGTTTCTGGATGGCACATAAGTCTGAAGTAATGAGATAGGTAAAAGGGAGCAGAGCCAGTGGTTGTTCTGTAGGCAAACGTCAGTGACTTGAATTTGATGCGAGCGGCAACTGGCAACCAGTGCAATTTTGTGAGGAGAGGAGTGACGTGCTCTCTTCGGCTTGTTAAAGACCACTCTGGCTGCAGCATTCTGGATCAGTTGCAGAGGTTTGACAAAGCAAGCTGGAAGACCAGCCAGGAGAGCATTACAGTAGTCCAGTCTGGATAGAATAAGCGCTTGGACAAGGAGTTGTATAGCATGCTCTGTGAGGAAGGGCCTGATCCTCCTAATGTTGTACAAGGCAAATCTACACGACAGGGCAGTTCTAGCAATGTGGACTGTGAAATTCAATTGATCATCAATTACAACTCCAAGGTTCGTGGCTGACCATGATGGAGTTATGGATGACGAAACCTAGCTGAATGGTGAAGTTGTGATGAAGTGTTGGTTTGGCCGGGAACACAAGCAGATCTTTCTTCGCAAGGTTTAGTTGAAGGTGGTGGTCCTTCATCCAGCCAGAACTGTCTGTCAGGCAGGCTGAGATACGATCAGCTACCATCGGATCATCAGGCTGGAATGAGAGGTAGAGTTGTGTGTCATCAGCATAGCAGTGATAGAAAAAAAACATCACAGATCCTAGTGATGCCATGTAGATGGAGAAGAGAAGTGGTCCAAGCACTGAGCCCTGAGGCACTCCAGTAGCTAGATGCTGGGTCTTAGACACCACACCCCTCCACGACACCCTAAAGGACCTACCTGAGAGGTAAGACTTGAACCACTGGAGTGCGGTTCCCGAGATGCCCTTCATCTTTAGGATTGACAGGAGGATCAGTCTCAGTTGAGTGTCCGCTTTTAAAACCAGACTGATTGTTGTCTAAGAGGTTGGTCTGTGTAAGGAAGGAAGAGGTCTGGTTGAAAACAACTCGTTCAAGTGTTTTCACGACGAATGGAAGAAGAGATACTGTAATCATGGTCTGTAATTTTCCAGATGTGCTGGATTTAGAGTGGGTTTCTTAAGCAGTGGGGTTACCCAAGCCTGCTTAAATGCTGTGGGAAATCTACCAGTGTGAAGAGAGGGGTTTATGATGTGCTTGAGTGCGGGTACAACTGAGGATGAAATGGCTTGAAGTAGGTTTAGTCCAGTTATTTTAAGCCAAAATGGGGGGTTCAACCTTGAACAAATTGCAATAGAAGGAAACTCAACTGATTTTGTATCCTCAATATGTCCTGAGTAAGAGAAAAAAAAAAAAAAAAAAAAACCCAGAAGAATCCCATTAGGGGAAAGTTTAGAAAAAGACCCAAATATAGCCTATTCATACACCTATTCATTCTTTTTCTTACGTGAATAGGGTTAAAATTTTAACCTTTAGATATCACCATGAAAATTATGAGTTGATTCCTTACATCAAGACAAAAAAATAAAAAATGTATTACACGTTTTTTTGAAATTGTTTGTTAATGTGGCGATATTATAATCAAGGAGTTTAGGATCACACTTAAATTCGTACCAGACTACGCCACCCTGGTGGAGGGCCAGGAAAATACTCCAAAAGAGGACACACAGGTAAGTAGTACCCACTGAGGGCAAAGATATAACCCAGTGAGATAGGGGTCACAATACAAAATATACTATTTTAATAAAACATCACAATCATCCTTAAAAGCTCACACCACAGAGAAATACTCCTCCAGGGCCAGGCTTCACAGGAACAAGGCAGGCCGGGCACACGTAAGAGGTCGTCCAACCCTACTTAAATTCACCCCAAAATCAGACTGCAAAGCACTGCAAGACAATTGTGCCAATACACATCATACACTAAAGTACACGCCTCTAGGTCAAGGCAACCGGCCTCCCCCGTTCCACATCGAATCCTACTGGCTCCTGGAGACACACAAAAGACTGTTTAGTTAGCTACTAATTAAATGAGACAATTATACTACAACCACTCAATAAAACATACAAACACAAAAATGGCACATCAAGGACGCTCCTGCCTCCTGACTGGATAGGGCTACGCAGAGGGTAGTGCCTGATTGGTCACCTACACAATCCAGCTCAAAACGGTCACAATAAATTACACAAAGAAAACCATAGCTGAATATGAAATAATGTTGAGGAAAATAACCCCAAAAAAACAAAACGAAATTACTACTAATAATAGCCAACATACAGATGTTGCAAATAAACCCCACACGACAAAACAAAAGAGTAAGCTGGAATTCCAAAACCAAAGAAAACAAAATAAAATCAAAATAATAAACCCAATAAGCAAAACAACAGCGGCATCTCTTTATAACGTCCTCCCACTAGATAGGATTTCAGATGGGGGAAGTTCCCGTTCCCTTTAACAATAAAAACACTAAACGTTAAACTAAATCTATAAGATCCAAAGTGAAAAAGGGATGAGATACTTACGATTTTAGATGAACACCACCCAAGCGCCCAGTGTACGGTTACTCACAATGCGCCGCAGCCAGCACTCACACACACGCAATTTTGACTGTTAGCACGAACAGTACATCTTTCCCTTTAACAAAACACAGAACATTAAACTAAATCTATAAAATCCCCAGTGAAAAAGGAAACGAGATACTTACGATTTTTAGAGGAACAGATGAACACCTCCCAAACGCCCGGCGTATAGTTAGTCAGTGCGCCGCAGCTCGATCCGCCAGCCAGCCAGCACTCACACACCCACTATGTTAACTGAGATCGCATACAGCCACCATCCCTCACAATGCCTATGCCACCAGTAATGCTATAAATCAAACTATAAATAGTACAGATTACAAGAGAGCAGTCCACCTCATTACAAAATACTGCTAGCCTTAACATACCTGAGGATACCAGGAACGGGAAAAGAAATGCCAGGGGGGAAAGCCCAGAATCAGCAAGCCACATAAACAGACGCCAAAATAAAGGTCTTTAAATACTACAGGTGCTCCCACCTCATTGGTCTTCTACCCACCCTCCAATAAACCAATAAACGAGCTCCTTTACCCTGCCACATTCACATGGACAAATGGTGCATAATCTAATTACGTATGTGCTAATTTGCATAAATACCACAACAGGTCTAAACATTGGGTATAGCCAGGTGAAAATGTCTTGTTGAATCTTGTTGACACATAACAGTAAAATACTTAATGTTAAGGTCTGAATGGAACCCATTTAGGCTACCCATGAGCATTAATGGGTTCCATTCAGACCTTAACATTAAGTATTTTATTGTTATGTGTCAACAAGATTCAACAAGACATTTTCACCTGGCTATACCCAATGTTTAGACCTGTTGTGGTATTTATGCAAATTAGCACATACGTAATTAGATTATGCACCGTTTGTCCATGTTAACAATTTCAAAAATACATTTTTTTGTTTGTCTTGATGTAAGTAATCAACTCAGTAATTTTCATGGTGATATCTAAAGGTTAAAATGTTTACCCTATTCATGTAAGAAAAATACTGAATAGGTGTATGAATAGGCTATATTTGGGTATTTTTCTTCTGGGCTTTTTTTCCCTTACTCAGGACATATTGAGGATACAAAATCAGTTGAGTTTGCTTCTGTTGCAATTTGTTCAACCTTTTTTCATAAAATGACTGGACTAGTTCATTGTGGGAATAGGATCAAGCGGACAGAAAACAAAAACAATACAGTTAAGGTTAAAACATATGATTTATTGAATTATATGACAATACATTTGTAATTTCTTTTGCTCCCTCTGCTGAATGTAGAACTGAAAATCTTGTGTCACTGGTAAATTGGTAAAATGTTTCAAAGCAAAGGAATTGTTTCCTGTTTTTAAAGACTTTATACTCCTTTGGGGACTCACGTGTCAAAATCCAGCTGTCAGTCAGAAAGATATTGCTAAAAGATAATTAATTCAAGTCAATAGCCTATATATATATATATATATATATATATATATATATATGTATATATATATATATATATATATGTATATATATATATATATATATATATATATATATATATCCCGGTTCAGCGAAAAGAGGAGGCGTGTTCTGGCGCAAACGTACCCTGCTGTTATTTTGCAATTCCAGAAAACAATTCCGCCACAGACCAGGAAAAACCTAGTCTAAAGTCAGTGACGCGTTTTTAGTGGCGCGTTCAAATGCTATTTTAAGGGTGCATGCTTGGCCATAATGTAGCGTGTGCACAACGCGCATACACTTTGCTTCTCTCATCTACACACAGACGCAGCAGTTGCCATTTTTGCAAACCATACATAATTACAAGGAAAAATATTCCACAATTCCACAAGAGGGAAATCATTGTGGTGTCCATGAAGATGTGAAAAAATAGGCATAAATCTAGCTTACACATTTGCCAAAATTATTATACGCCTGTTTAACCTAAGCTTATTTGGGTGGGTTTCTCCCATCCCAATACAATGTCACTTTTCTGTCTTTTACGGCCCTGACGAGAACGTCGGTCTCCTCGGCTGTGAACCGCTCCTGGCGTGCGCCTGGCAAATCCGCCGTTATAATAGCAAACCGCCATGGAACAAGCGCGCCTGCTCTTAAAGAGAATGTGAGATGACGTTAAAATAAGGCCCAATATCTATCTATCTATCTATCTATCTATCTATCTATCTATAATAACATTGTGTATTTTGTTGTGTAAATAAGAGTTTTTTAGGTGAGAATGTAGTTATTTAGACCTCAAATATGTGAGTAATATATAATCTTAGTGCCTATTTTACGATCTGCTGAATCGGATCTCTGCATGCGATCTCCGATTTTTGGATATAATATTATGGACATCGACGTAGGGAATGGATGCTATATCAGATGCAGGTAATACACCCGTTTAGTCAATATCTCTCATAATACCATAATACTCTACACATAATACAAAAAACATAAATGAAGCAACTCAACGTTCCTTCGTTACTAGTTCTAAAGTGATGTTTTAGAATTAGTAACGGAGGCTTAGGCCCAACTGTCAAACTGTCAACTTAAGAAACTGAATCGAATCACAGCCGTGCTGATAGCAGTGATATCGCACTGCTACTTTTGTGATATTGCTCATATAACATGATTTATTTACAATTCATTTGGTCAGAACAAAGGAGGCAGATGTTACTTGTTCAGATGACTTTTTTTGTTTTGTTTTATAGAATATATGCATAGTAAAAAGTACTTCTTATTGTCATCTCGATGTACAATGACAGATCCGCTCAGAGGAGCACAACCCACAAAAAAAAAAAAAAAAAAAACTCATCAAGGATTATAGAGGCATAAGTTCCATACTGCAGCAGTGAGGTCACTTAGGTGGTGAGGTCTGGTTCACAGCTGTCTTTCTGGTTCATCTAAGGTCTCAGGTGGGGTTCAGGTGAATCAAGTTCTTCCACACCAATAAACTATTTTATTGGTGACATCCTATGACAGGGTGCCATGTTGATTGTTGAAATGTTCATATACGGTCAAGCACACTCTAAAAGGCAGACTATCGTTGCCCTGAGTTTACTAGTGACGGATATTTGCTCAACTTAAATGCGATCTGTGCTTCTTGTTGCAGACATACACTCACCTAAAGGATTATTAGGAACACCATACTAATACTGTGTTTGACCCCCTTTCGCCTTCAGAACTGCCTTAATTCTACGTGGCATTGATTCAACAAGGTGCTGAAAGCATTCTTTAGAAATGTTGGCCCATATTGATAGGATAACATTTTGCAGTTGATGGAGATTTGTGGGATGCACATCCAGGGCACGAAGCTCCCATTCCACCACATCCCAAAGATGCTCTATTGGGTTGAGATCTGGTGACTGTGGGGGCCATTTTAGTACAGTGAACTCATTGTCATGTTCAAGAAACCAATTTTAAATGATTCGAGCTTTGTGACATGGTGCATTATCCTGCTTGAAGTAGCCATCAGAGGATGGGTACATGGTGGTCATAAAGGGATGGACATGGTCAGAAACAATGCTCAGGTAGGCCGTGGCATTTAAACGATTCCCAATTGGCACTAAGGGGCCTAAAGTGTGCCAAGAAAACATCCCCCACACCATTACACCACCACCACCAGCCTGCACAGTGGTAACAAGGCATGATGGATCCATGTTCTCATTCTGTTTACGCCAAATTCTGACTCTACCATCTGAATGTCTCAACAGAAATCGAGACTCATCAGACCAGGCAACATTTTTCCAGTCTTCAACTGTCCAATTTTGGTGAGCTCGTGCAAATTGTAGCCTCTTTTTCCTATTTGTAGTGGAGATGAGTGGTACCCGGTGGGGTCTTCTGCTGTTGTAGCCCATCCGCCTCAAGGTTGTGCGTGTTGTGGCTTCACAAATGCTTTGCTGCATACCTCGGTTGTAACGAGTGGTTATTTCAGTCAAAGTTGCTCTTCTATCAGCTTGAATCAGTCGGCCCATTCTCCTCTGACCTCTAGCATCAACAAGGCATTTTCGCCCACAGGACTGCAGCATACTGGATGTTTTTCCCTTTTCACACCATTCTTTGTAAACCCTAGAAATAGTTGTGCGTGAAAATCCCAGTAACTGAGCAGATTGTGAAATACTCAGACCGGCCCGTCTGGCACCAACAACCATGCCACGCTCAAAATTGCTTAAATCACCTTTCTTTCCCATTCTGACATTCAGTTTGGAGTTCAGGAGATTGTCTTGACCAGGACCACACCCCTAAATGCATTGAAGCAACTGCCATGTGATTGGTTGATTAGATAATTGCATTAATGAGAAATTGAACAGGTGTTCCTAATAATCCTTTAGGTGAGTGTAATTGATTTGTTCCAGAAACATTTTTTGTTATGCTGGTTGAAAGTCTCTACACATCCTGATAGCTATCACTAAGTTAAGTGGTCTAAATGTTAAATGTATATATATATATATATATATATATATATATATATATATATAGTTTAATGCTATGCAGAGATACGCAGATGTCAGTCACCGAGCATCGCAACCTAAACAGCAGCTAGCTTTTACAGTTTATCCTTAACGTTCATGCCATAACTACTGTCATTTCGAAGAGATGGGTGACTCAAGTAATTGTCCTCTTAACCATCAGGAATCAACGGCGAGAAGAAGAAAGGTCCACACATGACAATGTTTATTTTAGTACATCACCACCAATACCACACTACAAAAAAGAATTGTGTAAATTCCAGTAAACCCTGAGATTATTACTTGTGACATTAGAACAAAATATGTGGATATAAAAACATGTATGTAGGCTATACAACTAAATTAATGATCTCTTAAATATTTTCTAATTTCACTAAACATTTCATTAAGTTTCGTGGACAATTTATAAAACATGGACCTTTATTTTTATGTATCATGTTCTATTGTATTTATTGTGGTACATTTTGACTAATTTGTAGAATTTATAAAAGATAAGCTATGGGAATAGATTTTTCACTAAAGATTTATATTACAACTGTGGCATATTGTAGCTATAGGTACTAAATGTGTAGGTTGCTATTTTTCATAACAAATGCCATAGATAAATATAGAAAAAAAAAGTTAACATTGGCCTAAGCATATCATTGAGGAGTCATCAGTGGTTTTAATGATATCCTTATTGTTACAAATGCTATAGTTAAAAGGGTGGTTGATTATGATTTCACTTTTATAACTTTAGTTATTGTGTAATGTTGCTGTTTGAGCATAAACAACGTCTGCAAAGTTACGATGCTCAAAGTTCAAAGCAAAGGGAGATATTTTCTTTTAAAGAAATAGCTTTTTAAGGACTACAACAAACGGCTGGTAGGGACTATATGAGCTTCCTCCCGGGTTAGTGAGATCACGAACCATAAAATTGACATAAATCCTGCCCCCGGAACACGTTTTATAAATTATCAAGACAGAATATGCTAATCAATAACTAGAAGATAACTACACATAAGCCACATAAATTCAACAACTAACTATTCAGAAATGTTGTCTACATGTTGTCACTTCTTCTTGAGTCTCTCCATCTTTGTCTGACTCCGGTTTGAACATAAAAGGCTAAAAGTTTTTGAAATGTTCAGTGCGTGTCTGTGTGAGGTAATCAAAGCTGCTAAGAATGAACTGTTGAAGCTCCGCCCTCTGTGCCAGGAGCAGCAGCTCATTTGCATTTAAAGGGACAGACACAAAAACGGTGTGTTTTTACTCGCCCTCAAAAAGTGACAATTTTAATATGCTATATAAAAATATCTGTGGGGTATTTTGAGCTAAAATTCACACACACACTCTGAGGACATCAGAGACTTAATTTACATATTGTGTTACTTTTTTCATAGAAGTACAAGCCAAGTACAAGTTAGAATCAAGAGCTTTAAAGATTAGACCTTCTTGAATTATTGACTAAACAATTTGTTTTCCCCATGTGTAAGATATGTTCTGCTAATAATGACAAGTATTGCTATTGCTATTGCTAGCCTCTCCAAAAATCGCCTGCCTTACCTTTATATGAGGCTTTAGTCTTGTAGTGTGTGCAAAGCTGAAAATTGCAAGGGTGCATGCTTGACCTCTTGGTGTAATGTTGTAGCTGAAATTGGCAAATCCATTAATTAATTGTCTCAAAGCAAATGTTTGCATACAAACATACAGTAATTGTACCTTGAATCCGGTTTGTTGTGAATTAGTGCAGGCAGAGTCCCAACTTGTATCAATCAGGAGTAGTGCTCAGTTCACTTGAGCACCCAACGGGGGGTGACTGGGCAACTAAGTACCAGTGGTTGATTTTTCCAATGCTATTTCATCTAGTTGACTAATCTAATATTCACTCTGAAGTAAAGGTACTGAGTTACTATGGAAAGGAAAGCAATCTGATTATATGGTAAGTGACTCCCTTATGTCTGAATGGGTCTGTCACTATCCGAGAAACATGGAGCCATTTCAGCTCTTTTGAACCCACTAGTGTTTGCCCCTGTCTTTGTAGAATCCCTCAGAGAGCCAGGCATCATACAAACTATGAAGTAGTGCGGTTATTGAATCTCGAGCCCCCTGATTCAATGCTCTGGGAGGCAGATGATATTTATGAGTCTGCTTTTTTGCCATTTCATTACTTTTTCAATATATTTCAGAACAGGAAGTATGTCTGCTGTATGAATGTCGACTAAAATCGACTTCATCACATCAATTTTCACCGCAAACACAACAAAACAATGCACAATATTTAATTCACATGTAGGATTCTTCATATGGAACTGTAGAAAGTGAAGGAAAGGCTAAATATGATGCATTTAAGCTGGTTCATCTGGTGTTATTCAGCAATATATTGACTTGTGGTGCCCAGAGGACATTGGGGACTTGCAGTGTGAACTTGAGGTTCTTTGAGCTTTAATGGAACAAGTCAGTAGGATCCAGCACCTAGTGTGATGACCTCTGATGATGTGCATTAGACCATGGTGTTGTCATAAGCTGATCTTCAGAGATCCCACAGTGCTCATTGATGCTGGCCTCTCATGTCCCCACACGCTGGAGGGGGTTGTCAGTCTATCTGAGCGAGCACAAATGTACTGATGAATAGTTTCAGTGATAACAGTGAAACATGAAGATGAAAGTTCTTAGAACTTTACAACTACTGCTATTATGGCTAGTACAATTACTGCTGATAACTTCTGCATCCTAAATAAATTAAAGACTCATTTATAAATTATATTATACTCAGGGTAAAAACTTTGCCTGTGCTGTACTGACTCTTCATTACTCCCGCCTCCTTCTTCCCTGAGCATTTAACATTGTTGCACCGATTTATAAAGCACAAACAAAAAGGGAAATATCCAACCAAAATATTGTTTTCCGTTTGTTAAAATTAAAAACAAGCCATTTTCCATTTCTCGTTATTCCTCTACAAAACATAGTTTTTTCCATTTTATGTTTGCCAGATTGAATGAAATGATTAATCATTCGGATGATACATAGACCAATATCGTTCCTCTGTGTCGTTATCGATATAGCTGTGGTGTAGACTTCTCTATTGTCATAGAATTTGAATGGTTATTAAAAAATATATATTTTAGTTATCATCCTTGGTGTGAACAGGCCTTAAATCTTTAACTCTCAGTTCAGTTCATCCACATGTTCTTCAATTTAGGTTTGGGAATATGACACAAAATATATGAACACCACAATATTGCTATAATTTAGAGTGAAAAAAAAATAAAAAAAATAATATGCATAATAAAGAATGCCCTTCAACAGTCCTTGAGGAAAATGAATGAAAATTAAATAAAGCTTTTTTCCAATGTTCCTATATATATATATATATATATATATATATATATATATATATATATATATATATATATATATATATATATATACACACACACATATATACATATAAACACGTTACTGCATTTATTTCAGTCAAACTTCTGTTTATTTGTTTTGATGCCGGTTTGAATCATGCTTGACACGGTTTAAATAGTGACAAGTTACATATTGATAAACCCTTATTCCCTATGTTGTTTTTTTGCAGTGCACTTTGAACTGCAGATTATGCTCCCTTTGAATTCGAGTCCACTTTGTGAAACACACTTATGGAACACACTTTTAGTCTGAAAAATCAATAACTTCATTTACAGCATGAATACCAAATGTCTGCTGTTGGTTATACTTAGCAATAATATTCAACCTAAGCGAGTCAGTGGCCTTCTCTCCTTCTGACAGTGGATTTCTGTCCATAAGGATTGAGCATGCTGATTAATGATGTGGTTAAGCAGAGTTCATGACCGGGCATTTCCTCCAAGAACATGTCTGCACTTTGATCAGGCTTGACACAGAAGTACAGAGTACCAGGTAGAAACTTTCTAAAACACATGCTGGACCAACAGACAGCAAACAAACGGAATTACAGCAGGAAGAATCACTCTAGCGGCCACCCTTTTGTTTGTGATGCTGTGCACAGATGGACCAGTTGATGGAATAATAACAATGTGTCTCTTGTTTATCAGCAGGTTTTGAAAACCAAAATGAAATAAAATCACCGTCTTTATGTAGAGAAGCCGGAAAAGCTTTCTGTATTGTTGGCAGCAACACTATTTTCTGCTTTTTATTATCACTTATGTTGTTTTGATGTGGCAGCCATGAGGCAGACCTTTGATGAATACCCTTTGTTTTGATATGAGAAGATAGATTCCCATGAGAACTCGGGAACAGAGAGCTGTTTGTGCGAGTAAGAGGTAAAGATATGCACACACTGATGTTTTGTTGCCTTCAGCTGTCAGTGTGGACACTCACAGATGTAAGAGCAGAGAGGCCACAAAGAAAGAGAGAAAATGCATCTGCAGTTTGTTTCATGAGGTGCTTTTGTCAACAAAAAGTGCGGTTGCCGTCATAGTTTTTGATTTAGGTTTGTGGGGCCTGAAGACAGCCGAGTCAAGGGAAATCAGGGAATCTAAAGGAATAGTTCACCTAAAATTGTTACATAGCGGTTTTCTGTGCGAACATTCTCATTATTCACATTTTTCCAGATAAATTTTGCTAATATGACCATACTAGGTGGCAAGAAGTAAAGCAAAAATCGTTGAAGAATGAATCATTGATTTGCTCCACCGATTTGGTCAAAAACACTGTGTTGATTGTGTTTAAACTGTATGTTACTTAATATTAGCTTCTCGTTTAATAATGTCACACAGTTGCCTCCTTGTTACTCCATGCAGCAACTTCTCAGAAACTGTTCAAGTTATCGTTGATGGTTCTAACATGACATTTTTGAATTAATGGAGGCTTCCAGGACACGTTTTCAAACAAACATATTGGCAAATACATATGAATGCAATATCTATAGGACTAATTAATCAAGGCATGAATTAAACATTTTCTACTCCAATTAATTTTAAACCAATATTACATTATTGGACATACATGGGATGGAAATGTTGTCAACCTACTGCACAGATTCCAAAACTCTTTCATAGAGGAAACATCAGTTCAGAGATCCTTAAAGTGAAATGCATTTTGTTGGTCACTCCAGTGACAGCGCATCTCATTGCAGTGAAATAATCTGTCTCACACTTGATCCCCGTTTAATAGATGAAGTCAAACCTTGGCCATGGTTGATGTGTGTGCGCTTTGTGTTTGCCAATAAAGGACACTCAATTCTGCACTAAACTCTCTTATCATTCCACACACCCAACCCCCTTTTATCAAGCAAGGGATTTTTCAAAGTTTCCACTGAAAAGGGCAAACTTGGTAATGAGACAGCAAGCATTTTAATATTTATGAAGGAATGAAGGCATAGCCTATTGGTGATGCCAGTAAAACTGAACTTTCATTTTGAGCTCTTTTGCCCTCAATAGTCTTTGTGACTTTATTGGGTTTGTATTGTACAGTTACAAATAAAATACTTGTTTAGCATATCTTAACTTTTTTTGCATGACAGCAAAAACTGACACAAACTGTCTATTAAGCACATTTTTAATGAAATCACACCTAATATGAGATTGCACACAGCAAAGACTTAAAAGAAACAAAAATACATGTTAACCCATTGGATGTGTAGAAACAATGCATTTATAATGTGTTATTCTGGTAATTACTGAAAGTAGAAACCAGCATTAATATTGAAAGAAGGGCTACTAACCTCATGTATCATTCATGAGTTGTGTTCAAAACCTATTAAGCTGTCAGGCTGCTGGACTCTAAGGCAACGATCTAACAATGTTGGAATCTTAGTGTAACAGGTGCAGGCAGATAGGAAGACGTAGACACAGAAGATGAAGATTCAAATTGGTTACTTCACTTATAACAATCCAACAGGTAGCGATCCATACAAAGAAAACAAACACACACCATAGTGTTAACGATACCAGACAAAGAGTGCAGGATAAGGTGACCCTATACACAAACTAAAACAAGATGATTAAACTAACACAGCTGACACAGATTAACTAATAATGATGGTACTGTAACCAAGGATACTGATGAGTGACGTTAATCAGAACAAAGGCACATGACTAATGAAAACAAAATGTAAGTCAATGAAAGCAATGGTGACACTTATAACCCCTACAAAAATTAACCATGGTTTTACTACAAAAAATAATGATACAAAAACATGGTTATTGTAGTTAAACCATGGTAACCACAAATTAACTATATGGTTTTGCTACACTGACCATAGTTTAACCATGGTATTTGTAGTAAAACTCTTGTTATACAAATGGTAATCAATCCACCAAAAAACATGGTGTATACACTTTTACTAAAACCATGGTTAATTTTCGTAAAGGAAGAAATTTAGCTGGAGCACTCAAAAACTTCACGCTCAAGCTGAGAATCTCAACTTGCAATTGATTTCTGTCAAGATTGGTGTCAGTACAGTATGTTGCTAAGCTAATAACATGATATGCAGCGTAGAAATGCCAACTAGGCTCATTGGAAAAACGTGCAAAACTACAAAAATTAATACAATTCACTGCAGTTTCCAGCTGAAATTAACACTGTTCCTTGGAAAAGACTATGCTATGACCTAAAACTTTTATCATACTGTATGAATTGCAAACTAATACATTTTGATGTTAAAGTGTTGATGTTAATTAAATAAATGTATATAAATTACAGCATTTTAACTGAGTTACTGTCAAGCTACTGAAAAATGTAGTTAACTTAATAGCGTTGCTACTTGTAGTTAGCTACTCCCCAACTGAAAGCCAATTATTTCCCAAGAACATTGCGGAAAAAAAAAGTTTTCAGAGGGTGTGTTTACGGGTTTGGTAAGATTAAATTAACTCTGATGTGATTGTTCTGTTTGTGTAGTTCATTTGAATAAGTATGAAAGCTGCCATCCGAACTCTGTTGCACACTAGCAAGTGTACCAGTACTGCTGAAAAGGCTCGAATGAGATATGAACGCAACATTGACCAAAGACATGTAAACAAACCAAAAACAGGATGTGATGTCAATAGCATCTGGACCAATGAATCTGGACCAATTAATGAATAAACCTCGAGATGTCTGCTCTCCCACTGATTATTATCAGCTTTTACTCCCCCTTTGCCAAAATTAGTCCAGCACCTAGTGGACCTCAGACTTTAACCTGTATTGTTAAATAAAGCCTATAACTCTGCATCTTGAGTTTTTGCCCCTTTTCTCAACTGAAACCTGGCAACACTGTTGTCTGTATGGGCAGGGCCCCACCAAAATATTAATCCGAACACATACCTCTATATGCACTGAATTAATAATAAATTATAAATGTGTTCAGCATTCTGCAACAAATATTTTTCAGATTTTCCAGACTATTTTAAGTCATAAAGTGAGCAGGATATATTAAAATGGTGGATATATTAAAACGCATGGATTCGGCAGGCATGTATTTATAATACTAAGCGGGGCAGCCGGTCTCGGAGCCCTCCCTAGCTCTACAGCGCCACACATATTTCCAGTGTAAATCTGTGGTTAAAAAATATAACTGCAACGCACTCTCATAGAGAGCCATTATTTTTGCTCTTATTTTCACGTGACCTTACGTAAACCTCGCTCCAGAACAAGACGCTATCAGTCCGCTTCAGCTATGTCAGTAACTCAGTATCAGGTCAGTAACTAGTTGGCATGCCTGTTCTTCCTATGTCGAGTAGCGTATCAAATTATTGCGTATCAAAATGCGAGTAGCGTATCAAAATGTTCTGAGAATAGACATGACTTTGTTTTCCTCAGTGGAATTCCTTGCAACATTCAACAACATTCAGATGCAGTAAATAAAATAAGGCAATTCTATGTACTAAAGTGTGTCAATCATTTTTCATCAAAAAATGTCAAATCATCAGTCATCATTAGAGTGCCACCCTCAGGCTGGATAATGCAAGGACATCTGAATTCTGCCAAAACTGTGTCTGATGTGCTTAGTGATTAGAATATAAAGCTTACAAAATGTTTATCATAGCGCTTTGACCCAGAATCTGCCCTACCTACATTTTTGGCCAGGAGTTGCTACTGGACAACACCCACATTGAATGGCAGCCAAACAGACACATTGAGTGACGTAACTAACTTAGGCATTTTAACACTAGGCACGTTTGTTGCGGTCCTAGTCAGAACGCGATTGTTCCCTGTTCTCTTTCAGGTAGTCGTTCAGTGTGAAAACGGCCTTAATTATAAGCACCATCTGTATTTGTGACAGCCAGAAGCAAACTCAAAAAGTGAATATACTGCAGTGTCTATTACATGTTCAATTACATGTAAATGTTCAAGCTTTGTAGAGTGGACCACTGGAAGATTAAACATTTTCATAATATTTAATTTGTAGAAAGATTTGGATTCTGAGACGTTTTCTCATTATACTCAGCCATTGTTGTAACCAGAGAAAAAAAAATTACCCTGCAAGCGCCAATAACATGGAAGCCAAAAAAAAAAGGCTAATCAAAATTTCTCCCACCTTGTCAGCCATCTTGGATTTATTTTTCACAGAATTTGATGCAATGCATTATGGGAGCACCTTCTCCATTAAACATACAGTACATGTTATGCTACTGTACATTAGAAAATAGCTAAAATTAGATTTCATAAGTGATCTTGATTTTTTTAGACATTTTTTAGACACCTCTTGGTTTTGGAACAGAACAATAGTGCGATATCATTAAGCAAATGCACAACTTGCAAATAATACATAACTTATTTCTTCCCTGTTGAGTTATGCATGATTCACTAAAATAATTAAAGCTTTCTTACTGTAATCTACATGGAAGAGTGGGCTAATTTGATGAATGCCTCCCGTCAAAATGTATCAGCTGTGATGTTTATACACTGTGCTGACTCATTTCATACACATATTTGTGTAAGGCCATGTCCAGCTGTGCTGCACACATTTGATCTAACAGAAATATTCAAAGAATATTCACGCTTTTAAAATGCATTATGCTGGCAGTTCTGCTAACTTGCTGGCTGGGAATCTGGTGTCCTCGGTCTGGGGGCATTGCAGTATGCCGGTTTATTGAGGATGCAAAAGAGTTTAAGCAAAGTTGTGGGTTCTAATCACGTTTTAGGGCTAGTATCAAAAAACTTAGCATAAAGCTGAAGGCCAAACTTAGACATACTAAAACTTTGTGCCTTTCTGAGACCTGCTTTGATATAAAGGCATATTGAAAAGTTGGTGTGAAAGGTACTGAATGGAAAATAATGAAGTTTAAAGGGAACTTTAGCATGAATCTAACATGTAAATTTGCATGCTTTTTGTTCTCGAGTTGAAGCCTCTTTCTTCTGCTTGTTTTAATTTCCCTTTGCTCTTGCCTCACTCCAGATAACTGGAGTGTAATTTTGTTTTAAAAATGTAATATTAGGCCATTTTTTTGCACTGAATATGCTTTCATAAGTTAGAAAATTGGATGAATTAATTATTTAGTTCTGAATATCTTTATCTCGCCTTCCTCCAAAGCTTTGTTTCTTCCCTTTAGACCCTTATTGAATTTTCTTTTCTTTTTTTTTTTTCTTTTTTTTTGTTTGTCTTCCAGCAGGTTTCTTGCCGATGCTTCCTTATCGGTTTGGTCATGTCAGACCTTTCATACTTTATTTTCCAACTTTCATTTTTTTCTTCAATTCCACCATTCACTTAGACACCTATTCTTTACAGCACAGCTTTAAGCTTTGTTCGCCCAATAAATTGTTCTTGTATTCATATCTACTTCATTTCCTAATATGAATTTTTAATTTGTGGTGCTGGTTAAGGCAACTATCCCTGTTTCTATAGCTTATGCAATTTAAACAAACCATTAAGTATTAAACATTAACTTGTCCAGCATTTGTTCTGCAGATATAATGATACCTCAAATATGCTGCTTATTGGGGAGGGGTGTGCTATTATTGTAGCCTAGAAATCTAGATGCACCCTAGCAGTAGCAAAATGTATTTTGCAGCCAGGGTAGTCTAGCAACTCTCCGTTGACTTTTGTGCTGGAAAAACCTAAATTGGGTCAGGCCAATCACGTCGTGTATAGAGTGGGCGGGGCAGGCTTAACATAATGACGGCAGAGTTGCGACGGTTCCCTGCTACTTGAAAACAAAGAAGAGCTGCTGCTGTAGAATAGTCTTTTGAATCGGCTTTGGCCGTGACTCTGGAGGACTTGGAGTTAAGTTTTTCTTTGAGAAAAGAGCAAAGAACGGCACTTAAGTCATTCTTAAAAAGGAAGATGTGTTCGTACTTTTGCCGGCCAGATTCAAAAGTTGAATCTATCAACTGACGTTAGCTCCGCTGTTGGGAAAACGCTCTGGTTGGTTGAAGCGCTGTCCTATTGCGTGCAGAGGGAATTTGAAAGACAGCCGTTTATCCCGCCCCTCGGATTGAGCGTGTCTATGGTGAGTTGCCAGACCTAACATCTTGATGTAGGTCTGGCTTGCCAGGCTACTATTATTGTACCTTTCTATCAGATTTATAAAATGGGTGGAGAATGTAATAAATAGAAATTGAAGGTGGGACCAGAGTTATATCTACACTGAAAAAAATGAGTCGTTGGATCAAAGTAAAAAAATTACTTCAACTTGTTACAAGTAATCGGTTTACTTTATCTCAACTTAAAAAAATTCATTTACTCAAATCACATTTCCATAGTCAACTTAAAGTAAAAATACTCTTTCAACCAAAGAGATTTGTTTAATTAGCATCAAATTAAAAATTATTATTTGGATTAACTTAATTTTTAAAACTTTTATATATTAAATATCAAAATAAATACAAAACAAAATTACAAACATTAAATATCACCAAATTTTTGTCTGAAAAAATAAGCCTTTTACACTCTGGAATCAAACATTTAACTGTTTATTTAGTGCAATCTTCCAACAAACTCACAGAAACCAGAATTTCCACTTGTTAAAACATGTGATGCAGAATTCATTTGATTTACAAAAGTCAATACTGAAACCGTTTTAGTGCATGACTTAATAAATAAATAAATAAATACATTCAATAATAAAACTGTCAACAATGTAATTTTGTACAACAAAAAAAAAAAACATCCATCAATAAATGTATACATCAATTCCATTTGCTATAGTAAAATTGTCACTTGACATTTCAGATTAACTTGCATTAAATTTAGGAATGTAACAGAAAACATTGAAAAGCCCTTAATATGGCATTGATAAATCATCCAATGTAACATCAATTCATTGGAAAAAAAACAAAAAAAAACACTGAAACAAATCAACATTGAAAGCTCCTTAAAAGACATGACATGCAGGAACATTTAAAGGGTTAGTTCACCAAATTAAAATATTTTCAATGAGATCTGAGAGCTGTCTCACTCCTTCATAGGTTGCTATGTAATTTCATTCTGCCGGCCAAGACAAGTTAGTAAAGACATTGTTAAAATAGTCCAAGTGACTACAGTGGATCAACCTTAAAGGGATAGTTCGCCCAAAAATGATATTTAAGCCATGATTTACTCACCCTCAAGCCGTTCGAGATGCATATCAATCTTTTTTCAGACGAAAACATTTTCAGTTATTTTAGAAAATGTCTTAGATCTTTCAGTGGTTATAATGTGAAGCAATGGGGTCCAGCTGCTTCAAGTCCGAAAATGTGCCTGCATCCTTCACAAAAGCAATCCATCCGGCACCAGGGGGATAAACGAAGGCCTTCTGAGGGTAATCCGTGCGGTTTTGGCGTAAAAATATACATATTTAAAACTTTATAAACAAAAATAACTGGCTTCCGGTGGCGGTCGGCGCGCGTTCATGGAGATGGATGCTGGCGTATGACGTAGGACGCTACGCAGGAAGCGTTGTGACGTAGAACGAACGTGATAGCGCAGTCAGAGAGCAATCAAAACTCTGTTCGTTCTACGTCACGACGCTTCCTGTGCTACGTCCTACGTCATACGCCAGCATCCATCTCCATGAACACGCGCCGACCGCCACCGGAAGCCAGTTATTTTCGTTTATAAAGTTTTAAATATGTATATTTTTACGACAAAACCGCACGGATTACCCTCAGAAGGCCTTCGTTTATCCCCCTGGAGCCGGATGGATTATTTTTGTGAAGGATGCAGGCACATTTTCGGACTTCAACAATGTGGACCCCATAACTTCACATTATAACCACTAAAAGATCTAAGACATTTTCTAAAATAACTGAAAATGTGTTCGTCTGAAAAAAGATTGACATATGCATCTCGAACGGCTTGAGGGTGAGTAAATCATGGCTTAAATATCATTTTTGGGAGAACTATCCCTTTAAGTTTATCAAGCGACGAGAATACTTTTTGTGTACAAAAAACAAACAAAACTTTCGACTTTATTCAACTATTAATTTTCTTGAGTTTGGGTCTTGAGTGAGTTCACGAGAGCGCCACGACACATGCGCGAGAACTGAGAAGATGATGTTCACGATCATTTGATGGGAAAGGCTGAAAGGTAAGCAATTCATTTAGCAGCATTGGCAAGGAACTTATACGTTTTCTCGTTGGTGTTTCACGATTCGGACATCCAGTTATGCACACTTTAGAACCATTTTAAACACTACATCGAGACCCATCTGCGGCATCTTCTCAGTTCTTGCGCATGCGTTGTGTTGCTTTTGTGAACATGTCAAGAAGATGAACGAAAGTCTTACAGGGATAGAACAACTTGAGGGTGAGTAAATACTGACAGAATTTAAATTTTTGGATGAATTAACCCTTTAAAATCCATTTGCATCTTCGCTATGTCCATGACAATTTTTTGAAAGGCCTCAAAGGTATATTTAAGTACTTCAGGATACCTCAAGTTCTCAGTACGTGATTCCAAACATCATGGCACAAGCAGATGCAACTGAGGACAACTCATGTAAAACCTCAATACCATCAATGACAATGCTGATGTCCAGGGGAGTGCTTAGACCATCACTTTCACAGAGCACAAAAACTGTCCAAGTTCTCTCTGTGCTTCATCTTTCTGGCCAATCTGAAAGACACAAGCAAAGCCAAAAAAAAAAAAAAGGAAACAATTCTTACTCAGAGAGCCAATTCATAAATTCAACTGCTCTTACCAAAAAGAGACCAATTACTTACCTTTATCTTCTGACTGGACTACAATGACTCCAAACTGTTGTCTTTCAACATCTGTATCTTAAAAAAAGACAAACACAGCAATCACCAACTTTCATAAAGAATATTAAAATGCATGGATATGCTTTTACCTAAGAGCCAAAAATTTTGCAAGTTTAGATATTTATAAATAATACGTTAAATAAGTTGGTGTAATTTGAACGTTTATCAATAATTATTTTCAAAGTTGCAAAGATGTCATGTCATACAGATTTCATAAAATAATGTATTTTGTGTATCGTATTATGTAATAAGTCATTGCGTGCGTGTATGCATGTTTAAACTTTTATGACGTAATCGGAGTATTTACCATATATTTATTCTTTTAAGGTCATACAGTAGTATGTATATATGAAGCTACTGTCACTTTAAGAATTAACACACATACCAACAAAGACAAACTCGATTTTTTGGCAAATGTTTAAGACACAACCAAATGTGTTAAAATGAATACTTGGCAAGGTAGACATTTTCAATTAAAATAAAATATCTATGACCATTCAAACGCCATATGACACTAAAAATAACTCAATTCTTTATTGCTGTGCAATAAAGTGTAAATTCTCTGATGTCCATTTTGAATTCAAACTTTGAATTATTTGATAAAACACGTTTGCATTAATCAGTTAACTGATCCTCATGTGATTATAAATGTATGATAGAAACAAACTTAACTTAACTTGTAAGATTAGTCACAATATGTAGGCTAATTTTGTGTCCACCATGAGGTTATCCTGCAGCAAAAGAAGATGATGGTCGAGAAGAATTTTGTCCGTGCGTGGTCACTCACGTGGCTTAAACAGAATGCAAACTTGTCATTTGATTTGAAGCATATCACACCAACTTGTTGCTTGACTAATTTTAAAGTATTAACCACTCTTGCTACTTTATTTTTCTCATTCACCAATGTTTCTACATCAATCAAATGTAAGAAACTTATGCAATCCACTCAATGAACGAAATGTAGATACGCAATGTATTATTATACAACGTTACAATCTCTACCGATAGTAACAATTATATACTATTTTAGGGTTTTTCCTGGATCAAAATGAGTAGAAGGTGGTAAAATCCTGCTTTGAAAATAGGTATCTGAACTTGGGCTGTTACGATTGTTCAATTTGGTAGACGAGAAGTTTTACCGCGACGCGCTGTTTGAATGCTGAATGGATCAAATGATTGACAGCACAGCTGCAGCGGAGGGAAGACGAGTTTGCGCAAACTTTAATTTAACGATGTAAAATTTCTTCTGTCCCTCACAACAAGATATGAAATGGCTTTACACCACTTAAATCATTATATTAGAATTTGTGAATGATTGAGTAACAATATTTCTGATTATTTATCACGACAGGCCTAATCTGAGCCTGTCTGAGTTTTGGGGACAGCCGGGTCGGGAACGCCGTTTGACGGAGGCGGTCGCCTTGTAATTCTCAATGCAGGAAAAACCCAAATAAATAATGTAATTAAAAGTCCACAAATTATCTAACGTTACTTAAGTATCTATTAATGGCTATCCATCGTTACTAACAGTTATAAGTTAACGTTAGCTAACATTAACTGTAGCCTACACTTGAAATATCAGATGACTCTGACCAAAATAAAACAGATATTCAACCAAACACATGCATGAATGCATTGAATTCTACTTTAATATTATACAAATATCAACGGTGATAAAACTTAATGAAAACTTATTTTTAGGATTACTCACCAATACTGTGGATCCACAACGGTCTTCATACAGCAAAACAAGATGGCGGCCGAACAAAAAATTCTCGACCCAAGCTTGATGACGTCAGTAGTCACGTGGTTTGGACGTGGACGTAAAACTGTTTGATTTAATTTGATTTAAAGCAATTATTTTAAATTACACCCAAACAAATTGTTTTACTTCAAGACAAATAAACTCAATTACATTAGACCAACGACAAGCCAGAAAAGTGAATGTATTGAGTCAGATCAAGTATAAAAAGTTCTTTAAACTAATGACAAGCCATATGCACTTTTTAGAGTGTAGAGACCAAAACATCATAGAGACTTCGGGGTGGACTTTTTGTACTTAGACTTGTAGACAGCCACCAAGCAACCACCTAGCAACACTGTATACATATCCTGTTAAATTTAGGATAAAAAGGTAAAAAGCTACTACTAATGGGCAAATCTCATCACCGTTTTCCCTAAATAGATCCAGTAGACATGGATGTCTACTAGGGCTGTACTCAACCAAAGAAAATCTTGGTCGACTGAAGTCCTGAAATTTTCGACTAAAAATCGACTAAAATCGACTAAAAATGACGTTAGAAAAAAAAAAGTTAAATTAATTAGATGCGCACTGTGCGCAGTACTTGGTAGCCTTGTTGTCCGCCTAAATGAATTATAAATAAACATAAACAACTAGTAGGCTATTTGCAGTATATTAAATCGTTTTTGACCTAATTATTTTGCACTGAAATGAGTCTGACACTTGAGTCTGTCAGCTCTGACAGCGCTGCATCACGTGCACCTGCGCAATATCATAGCTTATGATTTCCGAAAATAGTACTATGTTGTCAACTAGTGATATCATCACAAGAACTGTTGAGGAATATGCAACATAATTTAGACAATTATTTTTGTCATATGTTATAATAATAAGTTATAACTGTCAGACACTATCGTTTCACCGTGCATGTCCTCGCACCGAGCGAGGCTGAACATGAGCTCAGCTTCGCAGCTGAGACACGAATAGACTATTAACTAAAGCTTTTACTCTTAATAAACACAAAAGGCACGTCCACTTTAATAAAAAAAGAATATTTATTAAACAAACCAGATCAAGAGCAGAAACGAAATAAAGTGCATAACTGAAAAATAAAGCATCCTAGGCTCAAAACTAACACAACCAACAGCACAGCGCAATTGCGCATTAGGCTCCAAATAAAAAATAAAAAAGTTAGGTTATCACCCTAAAACATTGAAATATGCAAATTCTGATATGTTCATATAGCCTACTCAAAACAGACAGGGCAAGCTAACGCAGACAAGTGAGCTTACCACTTTTAGATGATATGTCATGTTTGTCGTCGAGCTGTGGAAAACTGTTGCTTGCAAACTTTGCATTCGACCTTTTTCCTGTTATCAATTTTAACAAAATGCTGCCACACTTGTCGATTTCTTTGTTGTTGACATATTAGAAGAGGACTGACTATTAAACGCTCTCACAATTAAATAAATAATATTCAGCATCAAACCTTCTATGCTCGACGCTCTCTTTTGGGTTGGGCTAATCCAAAAAAGGTGAAAACAAGGGGGGTGTTTTGAAGACAGACTGTTACAGTGAAACAAGGGTACTCTGAAAACACCCCCATTAGCAGTTAGTGCTTTCCACCTGATGAAATGAGCGCGCCTCAGCGCGGCAAAACTGATGAAATAAACGCGGCAGAAAATCGACCAATCAGAATTTTGGTCGAACCAGAACGTATCGACCAATTAATCGACTAATCGACTAGGACAGTACAGCCCTAATGTCTACTGTCCCAAAGTCTGTTTGCCTTAGCCATTGAGCCTTTGGCGGAGGCAATCAGAAGGGACCCTGATATAAAGGACTTTAAGGTTGGTCAGACAACCCATAAAATTAACTTATTAGCTAATGATGTTCTCTTATATCTAACAGACCCTTCTCACTCCCTTACTCGACTACAGGATTTATTGGGCACCTATGGTACTGTCTCAGGATATAAGGTAAAATAATTCCATTAACAACATTCGACTACTCTGCGTGTCAGGGTGCAACTGGAATAAAATATCTTGGTATAGTTGTGGACAGTGACTTAAAAAATCTTTATAGATTGAATTATAGTCCACTACTTAAAAACATTGAGGAAGATCTACACAGATGGATTGGCCTTCCCATCACTTTTAATCGGGAGGATTAATTGCATTAAAATGAACATTTTGCAGAGGTTGCAGTACCTCTTTCAAACACTGCCTATTCCATTACCCAAACTTTTTTTAAAAACTCTTAAGTAAGACAGTTCATTTGGATTAGCATGGTGAATATCTTTGGAGAAATTGACGTGGGACTACAAGTCAGGGGGACTTCAACTACCCAATTTAAAAAATATATATATTACTTTGCAGCCCGAATGCGATTTCTTTTGTCTCTGTTCGAGACTGACACAACTCCATCCTGGGTTCATATTGCATTTTATTCTTTGAAAGACTATTTTTTTAGCGAGTTTGTTTACAAATAAAACTGCCGAATTTTGTCAAAAAAGACTGATAACCCAATTTTGTTACATCTCATTAAACTTTGGTATGATGTACATAAAACCATTGGCAAGGAGATAGGACTGTCACCAAAATCACCTTTAAAGCAAAACAAATGTATCCCTATGACTGTAAACAATAAGATTCTGGAAGCCTGGCATCATAATGGGATTCATAAATTGGAAGATTGTTATGAGAACGGACTTTTCATGACTTTTGAACCATTAAGAGGAAAATTATTTGTCTAACAATACTTTCTTTTGTTACCTTCAACTGCGGTCATTTCTGAGAAGCACTTTGAATGACACTATGGCTTTACCCAAACTTACTGAAATGGAAAAAATTATGCATGATAGTGGACCATACAGTGTAAGCTTATCTCTAAAGTACACTCTTTGTTTATATCTGAATGTCCTAAACTGGCTCTGTATAGGTCTAAGGAAAGGTGGGAGTCAGACTTAAATATCACAATTGAAGACCAACTTTGGTCAGAGTTGTGTCAAGACTTGTTCACTATAATTTCCTTCATCAGCTGTATTTGACTCCAGAGAAAATTCACAAGTCTAAGCCTGATCTATCTGATACGTGTTTCCGATGTGCTGCAGATGTGGGCTCTTTCCTACACTGTACTTGGTTGTGTGTGAAGGTGAGAGATTTCTGGTTGACTTTTGGTCAATCTGGTCTTCTGGTCTTGACTAAGATTACTCAAATTTCATTACCTGTTGACCCAGAATGTTGCTTGCTGGGGAACTTTATGAAAATTGATAAACCACTTAAATTTCAAATAATTTTTTTGAAAATAGCCCTGGCAGTGGCCAGAAAGTGTATTGCTGTCACATGGAAGTCTGATTCCCCTCTATCCATAACTAAATGGTATTTAGAAATGAATAACTGTATGCCTTTAGAAAAAAAATAACAACATATAACCTTAGAAAGGGATACAACACCTTTATTAAAATTTGGCAGCCCTATCGAGATAATGTGGATAATGTGTTATTGGAATGTGACTGACCTCGAAACATTGCATACTTACTTTAAAATAATGGAGCATCCTTTTGAGGAGGGGGGATGTGGGTTGTTTGTTTGTGTTTGTTCTTGTTCTTGTAAACTGAAAAATGAAAATAAAGTATTCAAAAAAAAAAAAAGGTAAAGGTAAAAAGCAGGCAGCTGTGGTTGCCAGAAATTCACAGCAAAAGAGATTAAGTGATGTTAATGTCAAGCTACCTGGACTAACAAAATCTGCCTTTTACCTTAAGATGTCCTGACATCCATCATGAATATACATACAGATGGTACAATAAAAATCCACATGATGAATCAGAGTTCATCCATAAAACATGGTCAGTGCTGTGTATAGACGAGCACAAGGTCACACACATACAAATCTAAAAGTCCAAGACTAAAAATCATCAGAGTAACACACATAACACTAAAAGAATGCATTAAACATTACCATAGTAACTTACCTTCAAGTAATAATAAAAAAAATATATACATTTTGTACATTGCTGATATTTATGATGTGATTTGATGTGTTATGCAGGGACTTCTGGGAATGTCATTTTACAGTTTTCCACCATAAATTATATGATTCATAGTTTTTAGTTCCAAACAGTGCCGGTCCTCCCTATACTCAAAGTATGCAATTAAGTTGCGTAGGGCCCCCAAACCACCAGGTGGCCCCCTTGCTCTCAAGAATGATGTAGGGCTGTGTTTTAGTTTCGTTTTTTGATTTTGGCTTCCAACGATTATGAAAACATAATGCCGCTTTCCATTCCTTTCCTTTAAAGTAGTGCACCCATACGTAACATCCAAATCAGTCGAATCATGTAACGTCACGTGTAAAAGCATATTGAGCTGCGAAAGAGATGCTGTTCAACAGGCGGCTTTCTGCCCATGCGGTTCGAGATGGAGTGGAACACGGACAAGTACATGCTATTTTGGGCTTCAGGTGTGCACCTGAACAGACAAATACACGCAAAAAATATGTCCATATTGGGGACTTTAAAAAATTTTTTATTATTCTTAAATGCATTCAGTTATGTCTTCAGTGTATCTATCAGCAGGAAAAGTAATCGAATGCTGTTCAAGGTATTAGGTCTGAGCATTTGGTCTTAAAGTAAAATTACATACTGTATAATGCAATGTTAAACCATTTACAATTTTACACCATTTATATGTGCTACGATTCCTGCTTCATGTTTCTGTTTTGTGTCTTAGGACCCTTATTTTGATATGTAGGCCCAGTTCCTGTTCTCATGGTTCTTGTGTTTTACTTCTTGTGTTTGCCTGGTTTCTTTGGACCCTGGTTTGTTTCCATAGTCACCCTCTTTAATATCCATAGCTAGTAATCACTTTAACCTTTGTTCCAGTCCTTGTTGTCTGTACAGGGTTTGAAATGAACTTTTTCACCCACTGGCCAATTTAGCTACTAACTTTTTAAGTTACCGACCATTCAGGACTTCTACTAGCCAAGAAAAAAAAAAAAAAAAAAGAACAAATTAATCAGATTTACTATGTCACAGCATATATATATATATAAATTGTATTTCATACATTCATTTCTTATTTCTTATTCAAACAAAATCCTGTCATCCAGCAATCTCCACCCTTCCTCATTCATTTTCATCCTTTTCACCAAAAATGTGTTTTAGGTGGACAGATCAATACAGTACAAAGAACATGTAGGATGTTGGAAAATAACAATGTCTTTTCTGATTCTGTTAACCAAATGCTTTTTAATCTTTGCTATTCCTTCAATGCAAATGAACAAGCATGTTGTTATTTGTTGTGCAGTGACGTGCATGTTCAAGTAAGCCAGATATGTGCAGATTTTGTGCAATATGCTGTATTTAATAGATCACGATGACTCACGAGTTGAGTATTTGTGCTAAATTCGTGCAGATCTGGCTTACACAAACTTCCCCAGCAAAGTGAGTAAACATAACACGCCAAATTGGCTACTGATTTGACAGTGTTACCCACCACAGTTGATTTTTACCCGCATTTGGCGGGTTGGCGGGTGTTAATTTCAAACCCTGCTTGTTTATTTAAACCCCAGTTATTCCTTTGTTCTTTGTATGGTGTTGTACTTCATGGATGTTACGTATACACGTTTGCTTCAGTTCTGGTTTGCTTGTGTCTGGACTTTTTCATTTCTGCCTGGGTTTACTCTTATTGCGTTTTTTTTTTTTTTTTTTTTTTTTTAAGGTGTCTGCTGCACTTGAATCTCATTTATTTCCGAAAACAGCCACGTCACAATATGGTAATATAACTTAGTCAACCATGTAACGGTTTGGGTGGAGAAGCATGAACATGCATGAGGGAAACAAAAATGCAGCATGAGAGCTTTGCATACAAGATAACCATCAAAATACCCACTAAGCAAAATGATGTCCGAAAGACGTCTTTTCAATGTCTTTGTTACAAAAATCGGACGTTGAAATGACGTCCACTGAGGAGCCAGAATGAAAGTTGTTATGACGTCTTTTTTTGACGTGTTCTGCATATCCGATATAGACGTTCATCGAACCTTCATACAAGTTTAAAAACTAGTTCAAATGTGGCCATTGTGGACATATTTCAACATCATTTATGGTCTCATTTAGACATAATTACTTTGACTATTGCTGTCAGATGATCTTAGTGAGAATTAACAGAGGTTTAGATGTTGATATTTGTTTAATTTGAAGTGTCACCATTGTGGTGATCAGTGTTTGCTTTAGTTGGGCTCTTGGTCCCCGTTCCTTTTACTTTAACTTTTATTTGGCTGCTTTAACTTTGTGTTTGTAAAACACAATTGTTGTTGTAGAGAAAGCCAATAATAAGTAAGATCAGCTGTTTTCAGCTTATTGATGATAATGAAATCATCACAAAAAAAAGTATCTAATCTTGTCAGATGCTTTGGCATTCATAATCACCAACCTTGTGGAACTGCATTATTGGTGCCAAAAGCATTACAATTATCACTTATTTAAAGGTGTATAAAAAGCATGTGCACATGATGTTTTGAGCAAGTGTATCATGCAATCACACAGACATCAAGATTTTGGATATGAATCACAACAACGGTGACAATCAAAACAAAAAAGCTTGGGAATTAAGGATGAGGTTTGTACTATGAAAGCTACCCATCATGCATTGCAGCATGAAGCTTATTTTAAATTGTCACCATTGTTGTGAATCATATGCACAATCTTGATGTCTGTGTGTGACTATATGGTACATTTGCTCAAAACATCATGTGCACATGCTTTTTATACACCTTCAAATAAGTGATCATTTTAATGCTTTTGGAACCAATAATGCAGTTCCACATGGTTGGTGGTTATTAATGCTAAATATAAACGCAAAACTTTAAACACAATATTAAAGGCCCATTTTGTGATGATTATCAACATTGAGCTGATAACACCTCATACTTTTTCTAGGCTTTCTCTGCCACAACAATTGTGTTACACAAACACACTTTTACAGCAGCCACATAAAAGTCAAAGTAAAAAGAAAGGGGACCAAGAGCCCAACTAAAGCAAACACTGATCACCACAATGGTGACACTTCAAATTAAACAAATATCAACATCTAAACCTCTGTTAATTCTCACTAAGATCATCTGACAGCAATAGTCAAAGTAATTATGTCTAAATGAGACAATAAATGATGTTGAAATATGTCCACAATGGCCACATCTGAACTAGTTTTTACCTTGTACGAAGGTTCGATGAACGTCTATATCGGACGTGCAGAACACGTCAAAAAAAGACATCATAACAACTTTCATTCTGACTCCTCAGTGGACGTCATTTCAACGTCCGATTTTTGTAACAAAGACATTGAAAAGACGTCTTTCGGACATCATTTTGCTTAGTGGGTAGTGAATGGAACATAGGCTATACACAGTTTAAACAGGTAACTAATCTAGACACAGGTGAACATGAGTTACTAAGGAAACTAATTAGTGACTAAGAAAACAAACTGAAACAGGAAATAAAGACAGGGAAAAGGAACTCAGAAATGACAGAAACAGAATTTTTTTTCAATTGCTAACAAGCATCGGTCAATACTGAAGCCACATTTTCAAAACTCTTCACACAGTCTGCATTACCAAGATGAATCTTGTCCAAACAGTTAATCTAACCTCCAAAACTCGCTAAGACCAATAAAACACTTCATATATGTGTCACAGGCTGGTTGCAGCAGAGATGAAATGGGATCTAAGTGCAGCAGCTTTATTCAAAAAACAAACTCAAAACTTCACAAAACAGTCTCAGGAAAATGAACAAAACCAACTTGATGCAATGAAGAACTGACAAAGAACTGATAGAAACACAGAGCTTAAATAGACAGCAATTGAGGAGCTTATTAACAAGACACACTTGAACAGAACTAACAGAAACCATAGTGACAAACAGGGAGAGAACTTAACCAATTAACAGACTGAAAACCAACCTAGAAACAGACATGAGCAGAACAGACCAAAAACAAACTCTAAAGTGAACAAACAAACACGAACCATAACAATATGTCTCAAAATAAGTCCACCATAACTCGTGCAACAATTCTCATTCAGTAAACATGCATTCCATTCATAACACTCTGACCTAAAAAACACTAACAACAGGGAGCATTACATAAATGCTGAACTTTTATTTGTAAAGTTTTAATGTTTTTTTTTTCCACATAAATATTCATTATATGATAGGATTTTTTATTTTTTTTATTGACTGTATTACAGCATAAAAAATAAATGAGAAATGCAGCAATTAGGTTTATATATATATATAGTAATTTACAAAAAATACAAAGTTGAAACAACAATAACCACAACATGTGAATATGAATGTGTGTGTCTCATCCAGTGATGGACAGGCCATCTGTCCAGGGTGTTTTCCTGCCTACGACCTGAGACGCTAAGACTCCAGCCTCCCCATGACCCTACACATGACAATCACTTTGAAAAATAGGTGGATGGATTGATGGAGGTATAGTTCTGTGAGAATTCTAGTCCTCCCTCTCTCTGCCACTCCAAACTCTATGTTTCCAAACAAAATCATTCTGAAGCCAGTCCCCCAATTTACCAAAAGATGACTGAAAAATAAAATTTCCTACTGTAATATAGACTCAAAATAGGACACCTGGGTTGGCTTTCAGCTGAAATTGCAATTAGTTGTGTTTGTAATAATTATTATTTAATTTTATTGTAAATACTCTGCAGATGGTGAATATGAATGACAAAAGTGCTCATGGATTGTAGGAGTTGTCGAGTTCACGCGCATAGGTTTAGTACCTATGATCACGCGCGTGAACTTGACAATCGACTACTGTGGACTTTGACCGAAAACAGGATGTAAATACAGGTATGTGCGCTGGCTGAATAAACATATTTTTTATTCATATCTTTCACATCTACTGCAGTCAGATTCACCCGCGTTCACTCCGAAGGAATCACTCACATGACCTGTGCACTTGTAATGAAACATCAAGGATGTTAAGAGGCTAAAAGCAGGTTTAAAACTTGCCCCATTGAAGTCAACAGGGTGCAAATTTTAAAAAGAGGATAACACGGTGTAGGCAACACCGGTTGTTCTCTGTACTGACAGCACTCCAAATGTAAAAAAAAATGAGCTCAATGTTAAAATTGACCGGAGTTCTCCTTTAAAGTTATTCAGTCGAGAGCAGTGAGTGATTTTCTCTTTGTCTTTTGTTCTCTAATTAACATGCAGCAAGTTTATTAGGCTACTGTCACTTTAAAATCTTATGGACTGATCCAATATACTGTTACAGAGCATACATTTTCTTTGTCAACTGTCTATGTTCCAAAACTGTCAGTGTTTAACTGAATGCTCGCCAAGACGGGCATTTTGACATCATTTGTGTTTATTTGACCGTTCAAGCATAGTAAGCCAAAGATTTTGGGAACTGTTTGGGAGTTGGCTTTATGTGAGCGCCACTTATATAGATCAGTGGTGCACGTGCTTTTGGTGTGAGCGTGAAACCTGTGGAAATTAGTAAAATTATCAACAGTCCTCATAGATTTATAGAACGCAACTCATTTTAGGATCATTTTAGGCCTCTCCAGAATGTTTATCCAGTAACGGCTTGTTTTTTCCCATTACCAGCAAATGTTAATAGTTTGAAAAGCCTCTTTTTTTCACACAGAGATTCCGGAAAATACACGGATAATGTGTCCCGGGATTCGCCCCGGGATCGTTTGATTCAACATCCCGTAAAGACACGTGACGTGTAACGTACGCGTCGAAAACATGTTGTGGTACAACAGTGGAAGTGTTTGCATTGCTTTGAACAACATGGCAGCTGATCAGGCATTAGATTTGGCATTAACTTTGTTGTTTCTTGGTAAAATCACAACTTTTTTTCGATTATAACTTCTTTTCAACGTGTTAATTCGATAAGCCGTCATTAAGTTGTGTGTCAAGTTATCACTACGACACCCCTTACGGCACTGATCCTGGCTTTTGTTCACACAGGGCACGTTGCGGGACTGATCCCGGCATCGATCCCGGCATCAATCCCGGGACATGTTTGCGCTCACACAGAAGGCACTCTAGCAATTTTAGGGCAATTTCCTGGGATCAACACGCTGTGTGAAAGGGGCTTAAAGGTTTGTTTTACCCTCTGTGAAACAAAGGCAAAGTTGACGGCATGACAAATGAAGGGTTGATGGCACAACAGGATGTACCAGTGGTGGCAGCAGTAACCCTGCTATTACATTACTGGCCAGTGGCAATCAGAGCACTGATGCCTCTAATGACAGCAGAACAGCAGAAACTTCCCATGACTTTTGCCCCTCAAATCTATACTTCACATCCAATGAAAGGATTTCAGCTAAAAGAGATGACCCAGCCGTGAACCCAACACATTAAGAGATTACTTATTTTCCCCTCAACTGCATTGTAAGTTAATTGAAGGACATTTTTAGTTACAAGTGGTAAAATAGAGTAACGCAAAAAACAAAACAAAAAAAAACAAAAACAAAAAACACAATTATATGCACAGGGATATACATCTATACAAAATGTCTGCACCAATATCCAATTATTCAGAATAACATCAGCTGATATAGATTGTTTGGTGGCCAAATGCCTCTATCTTTTGTGCTGTATGGTTTGAATTTCCTTCTGCAGTCATATGCTTGTGCTATAGACAGTATGATAACCATAAACTATATAACTATAACTCACATTTGATACATTACTATAATCTATTATTAACTATTATATTCAGCTACTGTTTATTTCCATATATGACAATCACAATAAAAAAACTGAATGATTTGTATAGCTAAGTAATGAACTGTGAACTTTGGAGAATGTCCTGAGGTAAATGCAACATTACAATACATGTTGTTCACAAGCTGTTTATTATTATATTTCCGTGATTGAAACACTGATTTAGCAAATAAATGAGAGATATGATACATTTCAATAAGTTGCACTGTATTTTTAAACATAACTCCTGATGTCTCATGCTTCACGCTGCTGCTTGACTGTCACACCATATTTAAAAATGTCAACACGGCATTTATTGTTTGAATTTTGTGATAAAATTATTAGATTATCATAAGTAACAAAGCACGGAGGTCTTTGCAGTTATTGGATGGGAGGTGCACTACTAGTGTTTGGTGAATGGAATTCCCTGCCTGGAATTATGTGAAATATTTATCACAGAATATGAATATTTATCAGAGTCTATACCCATTCAGAATAATAACCAGAATTGTTCACCAAGGCTGCATTTAATTGATCAAAAACATTGTATAAACAAGAATACTGTGAAATATTATTTCAATTTAAAATGAATTTTCTGTTTAAATATATATATAAACATCATATATTCTTTTTTTTCCTCTCTGTTTTTAAATAAGCCAGACACAAACTGAACTTGAAAAACAGTAACCACCGCATACCATTGTTCTATTTTCAGCTTGGACATCAAATAAGGCTAACACAACATTTGCATTCTATTGATTGATAACTGGCAACCCAAATATAATAACCTTTAGTGAAACATTTGATATGAGAGATCTGTCAGTTGCCACAGACAGAGGAAAAGGTCAGAGTGAGGGTACAAAGATAAGTGTTCAAAGTTCTCTCTGCTCTGTGAGTGTGATTTGCTTGGATTTATTGAGTTGGGTGGCATTACACTTAAAAAATGACAATGACCGAGATCATGATAACCATCTTAAATAGGTCAAGCATATATTATTGATTGCATCTTTTATTCCCATCAATTAATTCATTGTTCAATGCATGTTAACATATTTTGAAGGCAAAACAATGGAATTTCCAAAAGACATTGTGATGCATCCTTCATGCAGATCTTTCAGATACCATGCTGATTTTTTTCTTCTTCTTCTTTTTGGCTTAGGCAACATGACGAAACCCTGAGTAAACTTAAGTTCACAGAAAAAAAAAAAAGAAAATCGTATAAATACCCAGCACCAGCAGTTTATGAAGCTGAAGTTGTCCCTGAGAACAGTCCGCTCTATAGACACATGCCTGGAGATCTTTTCATGTGCTGAACTATTGCTACCCTCAACTATTTCTCTTAATGAGTGTTCGACAGTCAAAGCTGAGCCGATAAGTGCATTCAAATGAATGTGACCTACATTCTGCTGGAAAACCACTAAGGACTCAAAAGGCAATCATTTATAACACTGTTTTATTATTTATAATTAGCTGTTACTGGTGAGGAAGTTCATAAGCGGATACTGCTCTATGAAACTAGTCCAAAACCAAAATCATTATTAACATCACTGATCTTATTCACTTCTACTTTCTTAAAGCTGAAGTGTGTAATATTCAGTGCTGAAACACTTATCCTTGCTTAATATCAGCTGTGACAGATCAATGATATTACAATGAATGGGATAATTGGGAAAGCCCAATATGGCAGGTTTAGGAAATCAAGTAACCTTTGCTTTCCTAACAAAATCACTGCCTGGTGTAAGGGTGGTTTGCCTACAGTGGTTCAGTGTTAAGAGAAAGTGACAAAGAAAAGATTAGGCAAATAAAGAGTGCACCAGGAAAGGGACCCAGATGAAAAAAGAGAGAGCAGAGAAAAGAAGAGCCAGGAGCAACAGTTCTATCTTTTTTTATCCTGTGTGACTGGAAGTCAAAGTGAGACATTCAAACTGAGGATGGCCACTTCCCCCACCATACTAAATGTGTGACAATTCGTAGACCCCCGAAGTACACACATCTCGGCCTACAGGCCTTAATCACTATCAACACCTCTTTGTATTTAGGAATTCCAAATGGCCATTGTGGTATGAAAAAGAGGGGTTTGAAACAGTAAAGCAAACGTCTTTGTTCCTTATCAAATATCTTTGATTATTTTCAACCCTACACTGGTCTTTATGTGAAACGTGAAGACATGTTCTCAGTGTTTGCTCTACATTACACATGTGAATTGGCTGGAGCAACCTGAAATTGTCAGGTGGTTGCTTGTCAGTGGTGGAGCCGAGGGGTTGGAAGGGCTGAGGTGGAGTCCAGGGCTTGGAAGCTTGAGGTTGAGTTGGAGCTGTGTCATTCAGCGATTACTTTGACTACTTGAAAATGGATGGGACCAGCGAGCACTTCCTCATCGGGCTCGAGTCTCGCGGAGGAGCTCCGGGAGGATAAAAGGAGAGGACCAGACATGGACTTCATGTTGTTGTTTTGTCTTAGTTTAAGTAGTCGTCTGTGAGGAGCTGCTGCTTTACTTTCATTTTGTTGTTTGTTTATTTTATAATTAAAGTTTATTGAACATTCGCCAGTTCCCGCCTCCTCCTTCCCTGAGCCTTTAACTTCATTCTTGTTCATACGTTAAAAATGTTACTTTCTGCATATAACTTAATGAGAATAGCTTTTACTTATTTATTAATCTGACATAATGTTCAAAGATATAAGCCCTCAAATGTCATAAGCAGTGTAAAATAGAGTTTCAACACTGAGAATAATTCTGCTGCACACTGTGCAGTCAACTCAGCAGAACATGTGTAGAAAATGAACTGTAAACCTATTGATGATTTTTTTTTTATTGATTTTTTTTTTTTTTTGGTGGCAATATACACTTTTATGAAGCAACATAAAATGCTAGAGTGAACTATTTACCCTTTGCTTAAAAAAAGACATTGGTTGTACTTGATGCAAGTTAAACAGACACAACTTTCAATTCCATACTGACTTCATTTAAGCAGTTTATATTCTTCAGTTTGAGGTTTAGGGGTTGTTCCATACCATTCAGATGCAAATGCGACTCCTTTCCTCATATAAATTAGATTTCATGAAAATCTAATTTGTAATAATTGGCCCACAACCAATAACCTTTTTATAATTGATGGAGGTTATTAAATAAATACTCAATATAGTAACCCATAAATCAATTGCTGCAGCTCCGTTACGTAGCAGAAACGCTGTTAAGAGTAAAAGTACAACCGGGTTTAATTTCTCAACTGTATTTATAAAAACCTTAAAGCATTATGATATCAATTTGCATTCAACCATAAATCCGTTAATGCTGATTTCACCCCAGTCTTGTGAATAACTTTTAAGATATGCATGTTTTCTGTCTTTTCTCCAATGAGCTTTAATGTTAATTTTCACACAGAGCTCTGTTTTGCTGCACTGTCAGCAGTACATCATATTTTCCCAATGTCAGCACTCATCTAAATGGTGCAGCAAAAGAATTATGCCTGTGCCAGCGAAGCCACAAAGCATGTCATCAGTGTTTGATAAGCCTAAATCCTGTATTGATGCCGTGGCATTCAGTTTTAAGGGATCAAACAGAGAAAGGTATAAAGAGGGGAAAAAAAGGAATTTGAAGATGAATATGGTAGTGCTAAATCGATGACTGAAGCGAGAATCTGATTTGTGCCTTGTCGAGCGTGCCTACTGTACAACAGAAGCCACGAAGAATGAAATGTACAAGTGTGTAGTATTTCATACTGTAGCTAATTTCTATTCGCAACAGGACGGACAGTGGAATAAGAAGGAAAAATATACAGCTCTATACAGCCACTCATTTTGTGTCTATTGTTAAATTAATGACAATAAAAAGTCTCTTTTGTGGGACAGATTATTGCTAAAATTTCTGAATGTACAAACCCTCAACTATGAGCTAAATTTGAGGGTTAATCTCAAAAAGAAATGACATACTGTATTTCTACCTCAAATCAAAATAAAATGATGTTTAGCATAAAGTAAACAAATATGTGTATATTTTACATCATGTGAGTCTGTAATGTGTCTGCAGCAAGTTGTGCTTTCACACTGACAGCATTTCTGCTACGTATTAGAGCTTTGGCTCCATACAGAACATAATGATTTTTGACGATAACTAATGAGAAATTATAAATTGCTTATTGGGGTTTGGCAATTGAGAATTATTACAAACTTGATCTCAATGAAATCTAATTTAAGTCACAAGGAGGGTCCATATTAAAATTTAAATGGTAATTAATCGCACTCACAGGTCCTTAAAGCTCGGAGGAAGGTGAACCCCCGTAAGGCTGTGGGACCTGATGGTGTGGCTCTGAGAGTCCTTAAAGTCTGTGCTGAACAGCTGGCGGAGGTGTACACGGACATTTTTAACACCTCTCTCCTACAAGAAACAGTCCCACGTATCATTAAGTCCTCTATTATAGTGCCGGTTCCGAAAAAACAAACAAACACAATTACAAGAATGATTTTGGACCAGTGGCACTTACATCGGTTGCCATGAAGTGTCTGGAGAAGCTGGTCCTACAACATATCAGTTATGTGGTTCCAGGCACAGTAGACCCTCTTCAGTTTGCCTACCGCTCAAACAGGTCAGTGGATGATGCGGTGGCACTTCACTATATCTTGCAGCACTTAGACACTCACAATAGATATGTACGGCTATTGTTTCTGGATTACAGCTCCGCCTTTAATACGATCCGGCCGATGAAGCTGACCGGTAAGCTGATAGACCTGGGAGTACCAACGACCACTTGTAATTGGATAACAGATTTCCTCACAGACAGACCACAGGTGGTGAGGATGGAAAAGAAGGTCTCAGCTGAGCTTACATTGAGCACAGGAGCCCCACAAGGCTGCTGTCTCAGCCCCATACTCTTTTCACTGTATACACATGACTGTGTCACCAACCAGGACGATAATAATATCATCAAGTATGCAGATGATACAACTGTCCTTGGCCTCATCAGAGGGGGTGATGAGTCATCATACAGGGATAAGGTTCACAAGATCACTGTCTGTGGGGAGGACAATGATCTTGTTCTTAACATTGACAAAACCAAGGAACTCATTTTGGACTTTAGGAGGAGAGCTCCCCTCCTACAGCCTCTCACCATCAAGGGGATTGAGGTGGAGCGGACTGACAGCTATAAGTTCTTAGGACTTCATATCTCAGAAAACCTGAGCTGGGCTAAAAACACTGTGGCAACAGTGAAAAGAGCTCAGCAGAGGCTGCATTTCATCAGAGTGTTGAAGAAGGCCGGACTTCAGTGTCAACCCCTAACCCATGTCTACAGAGGCCTTGTTGAGAGCATCCTCACCAGTGGTATCACAGTGTGGTATGGCAAAACAACCCTGGCTGAGAGGAAATCACTGCAATGGGTCATAAAAACTGCAGAGAGGGTTATCGGCTCTAACCTCCCCTCCATGGATACTATATACACCCAGCGCTGTAGAAGGAAAGCACAGAGCATCCTTAAGGACAAACACCACCTAGCTTATGCTTTGTTTAAATGGGGTAGCATTAGTACTCACACGGCCCGTCTGTTTAACAGCTTCTTTCCAGCCACTGTTAGGCTAGTGGCACAGGACATTAAGGAGGGCAAAAAGTACCCTACTCCATGTTTTTAATCATTGTAATGATTAGTGCAATAGTATTATTTTATTTAGAGTTTTTATAACGTGCAATATTATTATTATCTATTACAATGTGTATTTATTTAAACTAGAAAGGTTATTTATATACAGTTTTTGCATTCTTTGCATTTTTAAAATGTTTTGTTGCTCTCTGCTCTACCTTAAAAAAAAAAATATATATATATATATATATATATATATATTTTTTAAATCTTTTCCAGAGACTTGACCAGTGTCCTCTCAATGGCCAGCAGAGCTAGGTATAATTGTGTAAATGTAATAATATAATAAAGGTATAAATAATAATATAATAAAGTATAATACTACTACTACTACTAATATATTTTTAAATTATTTTAATAATTATTTTTTAATTATTACTAATAATAATATAAAAAAATATAATAAGTAATAATATAATAAAGGTATAAATGTATAATTGTGTGAAATGTATTATGAAAATTGGCTAGCAATTTCGACAAGCAAATACCAAGAAATAGGTTGCAGCAGTTTGTCTTTCGACTACACTTGCAAAATTCGCGATGGGACTGAGCTCGAATAGCTTCAACACTTTTTGTTGTATGAAATCGCTGTCAATCTAAAGGAGATGCAGCCTTTCGACAGACCCTCCAGTCATCAGGCAGAAGCCTGGAGTCCAGGCCAGCCCACTCCTCCTTCACCCCCAGAGATGCTGAGCGTCCGTGGGCGGGACATAATCACAGCATTTATCCAATGACCGTTTAGTTTCGAAGCACTGAAAAAAACTGTTCAAAGCAGCCCCATTGAAGTCAATGGACGCTGGGCTTCAACAGGGAAATGCACTGTGACGCTACGGGAATGTATGATAAGGAAATCGAGTCAGCCGACCTGCTATTTATTTTTTGAATTTCGTGGAAACACTGGGTCAAAATTTTACTTAAAAAACATTTAATTATTCCTTAGTCTGTGATAGTGCTGGTTTTATTATGACACCCACAAACGATATAAAGGTTAGTAAAATACTCTCAACACTAACTAATAGCAAAGCAAAGGACATTTATGGTCTTGATACTGCTTTCTTAAAAACTAAAAAAAAAAGAATAAAGAATCTTTGACCGCCCCTTTAACTAAAGTATTAAATAAATCTATTAATGAAAGCACCTTTCCAAGTGTCTTAAAGCTTGCTATTGTGACCCCGGTGTATAAATCTGGTGACAAACAAGAGGTTAGCAACAAGAGGTTAGCAACCGACCTATTAGCATCCTTCCAGTCATCTCAAAGGTCATTGAAAAGGTGGTAGCAGAACAACTAATTGCTCACCTTGACTCTAAGGCCTTTTTACACCCAATGCAATTTGGATTCAGGAAAAAAACACTCAACTGAAACAGCGTGCTACTACTTCCTTGAACAAATTAAAACAAATTTAGATCAAGGTGGAGTGGTGGGAGCAGTTTTTCTTGATTTAAGCAAGGCTTTCGATACGGTTAATCATGAGATACTATTAAGCAAATTGGCACACTACAATCTTTCAATAAACACACAAAACTGGTTCAAATCTTACCTGAGTGGACGACATCAGTGTGTGCGAATGAACAATACATTATCCCCATTGAAAAGATGTACCATGGGGGTCCCGCAAGGGTCAATCTTAGGGCTGCTGCTTTTTAGTATATATATATATATATATATAAATGACCTTCCACTAGTATGTAATGATATTGATTTAATAATGTATGCGGATGATACTGTGCTGTACACTCATGGGAAGAATGCTACAGAGGTTGCTTTAAAATTAACGAATGTAATGCATAAGGTTGTTGAATGGTTACATAACTCATGTCTCACTTTGAATACTGAAAAGACGGTAACCATGTTTTTTTTAAAAAATAGATGTAAACTTAAGGAATGTCCTGAGGTTTTAGTAAATGGGCATACAATTAAAAATGTGGATGAATTTAAATATTTGGGTGTTACCCTGGACCCAACTCTTACCTTTAAAAAACATGTTAAAAAACTGAGTAGTACACTGAAATTTAATCTTATAAATTTCAGACATATAAGAAACTCTCTTACCATTGAGGCATCAAATACCTACTTAAGTGCAATGATTGTTCCACACTTTTTGTATTGCATGACAAGTTGGTCTCAAGCAGGTAAGACAGTCTTAAGACCACTTGAATCATTATATAAAACAGCACTTAAGATCCATGCAAAAAAAAAAAAAAAACGGCAATATCACCACTGCAAAATAATTACTAAGTACAATATTTAAAATTTTGGAAACTTGATAATGCATTCAAATGTTTGCTTACTTTTTAAAATCATTAATAATGCTGTCGCTCCTCCTCCTAAATTTTTTTTATTACGCTCAACTCAGAAAAAAAAAGAGCTACTCGGTCAGCCACTAGAGGAGAGTGCAATATTCCCAATCGCACAACTTCTTTTGGCAAATCAACTTTTTCTTTGATTTGAAATCTAACCTTTTCGAGTTTGACAAAAGCATGGTTACTGTCACAACAAAATTGTACACATTTATGAAGTGTGTGTGTGTGTGTGTGTGTGTGCGTGTGTGTGTGTGTGTGCGTGTGCGTGTGCGTGTGTATTGGGGTGTGTTGGGGTGGGGTGTGTTGGGGTGGGGTTGGGTGGGGTGGGGTGGGGTTGGTTTTAGGAAGGGGGAACAATTGAGCACATGATAGTTTTAATTGAAAATTAAGTGTGACTGTGGTTGTAAAATTGTATATTTTAATGTTTTTTATTTGTTTTTGTATTTGTTTGTATTTTGTATTTGTTTTGTTTTGTACCTAGAGATTGGCATGGTTTGATTTCAGTTAGCCTAATAGCTGGTTTGATTTGCATTGAGAGATGATCTTATGGAAAGCACTCCATGCCAATCTCTAGGTATGGTGAAGGCTATGTGATGATGTGGGGCTATTTTAATTCCAAAGGCCAAGGGAACTTTATCAGGATGCATAGTATCCTGGATCCATGAAGTAACTGGCCTTTAAAAATAAAAATCTGCCTGCCTCTATGGGACTTTAACATAGGGGTGTCCAAACTTATGCACCCTGTATTTTAAGGAAGAACATTTATTTATTTACGATACATTATTCATTCTCAAAGAAAATTGGTGTCCTTAAAGGTTGGATTTTTCCTATTTTTTTTCCTATATTTTTTTACATTAAGTTCAATTTCCAAAAGATGATTTTTTATTCCTCTTTTTAGTCAACTTTAGCATGGGTGTCTAAACTTATGCATAGCACTGTATATATCTGTCAGTCTGTCCATCCGTCTGTCCATCAATCTACCTATCTGTCCATCTATCTGTCTATCCATCCACCTTTCTGTCTGTCTGTCCTTCCGAATGTCCTTTGCACACATTACGCACATATTAATTTCCATTTTACATTGATATAAATATTTTTCCTTTTAAATAATAAATTATTATCATTTCTTATTCCAGAAATGAGAATGTGAGGGGAGGGTGATTAATTATCATGGAAATAATGCCAAAAAAACTGAATGATCCTAAAATTAAGGTTAAGTTTCTTTATCCACATTAAAATTTTAAACAAAAATTAAACCAAGATGTTTTGTGAGATTCATGAAGATGCCTTCATTTCCAGGCAGTTGATGTGCCATGTCACGAACCAGGAAACTATAAAGCATGCCCAAAGAATGTAACGCTAGCTTCTGTGCCTTCAGCAAGCTCTATATGTGAAATAATTTGTCTTATTTTATGTTGTCTGTCTACAATCTATACATGTGTGTATATGAGAAGAGTTTGGTTTCAAAACGCAATAAATACATTTTGATTAATTTGAGTAAAAATGTATTTTCTTTACCAAGAAAATGGCAAGATGAAAACCACTACACTGTAAAAAAATTCCGTAAAAATACGGTACAATGTACCATATTAATTTGAAGGAATTTTCCGTATTTGTCTTTTACAGGACTTTTACCCATATTTTGAATTACGCGTTGCATTGTGGGAACTAGAACCTGATCGGCGCGAAAAGTTTGAGACGCAAGCGCCATTACACACACAGATGACACGGCCAAAGTTGCTTTTTAATGTCGGATTTCGGATGTGTGGAAGCCATTCTGACACTTCTGTGGTAAAAACCGAAAATTATATTTTGCTAAAATGTCAAATAAGCTGTTTACGTAACGTTATTTAGTTGCCACCTGGCTTGTTAGGCAAGGTCGGACTCGGAGCCGTCGCGTTTATCGTTTTATGCATATCGTCACACATTGAAAGATTTAGTTCACACTCATGGAAGTTCCCCTGATTGTATGTGTTATAGTGCCCTCGTTGTAACCTTTACAGTCTATGGTTGTAACTGGTTTATTGGCTTTTATTTTGTCGGTGATGCGGATTATTTCGTGCCGAGCGCACCCGTTAACCAGTAACGTTAGCTATAAAGTGCAGTAACGTTACTCGTGTTTTTGGAGCAGTTTAATGGCTTCAAACAAAAGTTACCAGATGAATCGTCAAGAAAAGGAAAGGCCATTTAAGACTTGCTTGATTTAAAAGGCATGAAGATACAAAGTGAAGAGACACAGTCTGTGGAGATGCAGTACAGCTGGATTAAGGATAACACCACATCTTCTGCCAAATGAGGTACGTTAATGTGTTATTACGTTAGACTTTTTATTGTCTTGTCTTTGTTTTAGACAACACACAGACATTATACACACACTTCACATATTATTTGACTTTAAACCCCAAATAATGACCTTGAAAGATTAATTTACATTTAACGTGACTGCTGTTACTTCTGCCTGTAACGTTAGTCATTCTTTACCAGCTCCCTCCTCATTAGTTTGTTTCATAGTGTTTCTGTTGTTTTCTTATCTATTGACAGGACTTTGCTGATGTAACGTTACTGTGCATCCCAAGCACCACCCTGCATGCTCCTTATGGGTTTGTATTTTGTTTTATTGGTATATATATATATATTTTTTTTTTATCATTATGAGTATTCAATATTGGCAAAACACATTTAATTTTAAAAGTCTGAGGAAATATGTTTATAGAAAAAGTTGGTTGCTGAATACCCCCATCAAAGATTTTATGCTTATATGGTCAGTAGAAAAACATTGTATAGGGAAGATTTAAACAACTATTTTTGGAACGGTTTTCTGAAGTGATCGTGTAATGTTTTTCATTTTGTAATATCTTATTTGTTTAAGGTGATGGGCATTCAGGATTGCAGTCATTCAAGAAGTTATTATTGACCACATCTCCTACCCCATTGAGGCAGTGAGCTACAAAATACCCGAAGAAAATGGCACTTATCCTGGAGTTTATATATAGGTAAGCAACACATTTTTAATGAAAACTTTTTATAGAGCATGTTGTTGTGTTACTGTTTATATAATTGAAAATAATGAAACATATTATAAGGTATAGTTGAGCAGACAAGCTAACATGACATGCAATTGGAGTCCACTGGAAACAGAAGTCTTAGCATTTTATACAGTGTTTGAATTTGAAAGAATTAGGGATGGCAGTTGATAATTTAACGAACGTAAAATACTGTACGATTGTTTTTCAACCTCAACCTGGTCTGTATGATACTTTGTAGTTCAATTTCCTTTATTTAATTTCTTGTGTAGCTAAAAACATTTTTTTTTTTCTTCATATCCAACTTTCCCTTGCAGAAATCCTGAACGAAGGTCGAAAAGGCTGAGATGAAGGAAACCAAACGTCTACACATTCCTCCAAGACTGCTGAAGTTCCTGTATGAACAACTGAAAACCCATGTAAAGTTTAAGCTTTTGTCAAATCTCTTGATGGACCTTTAACTGAATACCGAAGAAGGAAAGTTTTTCACGCAAGTTGTTCACTCCAAAATGAAAATAATGTCATTAATTACTCACCCTCCTGATGTTCCAAACCTGCAAGACTTTAGTTCATCTTCAGAACAAAAATTAAGATATTTTTAATGAAATCTGAGAGCTTTCTCTTCCTCTGTTGACAGCTTACGCAACTACCACTTTCAAGCTCCAGAAAGGAGTCACATGGATTACATTTATGTCTGTAAACCTTTCTGAACCTTGAAATTGGTAGTTGTGTAAGATGTCAATAGAGGGACAGAAATCTCTCAGATTTCCTCAAAAAGATCTTAATTTTTGTTCTGAAGACGAATGGAAGTCTTGTGGGGTGTGGAACAACATGAGTGTGAGTAATTAATGACAATTAAAAATTTTGGGTGAACTAACCCTTTAAGGAATATGGTGTTCTCTTACAGAAAAATGGCATCAACACTAACATTTCACTCTACTATTGACTGTCTAAAGCTATTTTTAATGATAAAAGCAGCAGACCTGTATTCGTATTCCATTTGTTTTTGTTTGTTTCTTTTTGTATTGTATTTGTATTGCATTTGAAAATGTTTTGAATCTTGACTTTCACAGTTTATGAAGTTTTTTTTCAATGAATTTTGTGAGCTATTTGGTGCAACACCAATATTGTGCAAGTACCTTTTCATGTTTTCTTTTTTTAATTCTGTCTCTTGTTTGTTTAATGTCTAAAAACTTATTCCACAATACAAGCACTTTTTAATGGTGCTTTGTACATGGTTTCATTTATGTCATATATATATATATATATATATATATCTATATATATCTTTACCCATTGAATGTATTTAAGAATGTTTACATGAAAATTTGTACAAAAATAAACCATGTTCAATTTGTATATATCATTCTTGAATTATTTGCCACCAAAATATATGCTATAAAATTTCTATAAATATAGAAATTTCTGTATAAGGATTATCCGTTTATAGTACAGAAAATGTATTGTTAATATACAGAATTTTCCGTTTTAGAGGTGAAGGAACTGTCCGTAATTTAACAGAAAATGTTCTGGTAATTTTCTGCCAGTACTTTATCCGTTTTTTTACGAAATTATTTTTTACAGTGTATGTTCTGTTTCAAATGTTCACATAGCATTTTTAGGTTATAATAACATACAAAATTCAAATCCAGATTTTAATTTTCAACAATTTATTAAAAAAAAACTTTTTTTTAATTTTTTTTAAATGCAATAAATTCATGACATTTTTTTTTTTTTTTTTTAAATGCAATTAATCCATTTGAATCAATATAAAAGTTATTTTTCATATTGAAACTGTTGGAAATACACAGCAAAAATAATATTATATTATATAATAATATAGAATAATATTTTTAGTAAGTTTCACAGACAAAAACACGTACTTTGTCATATTAAGAACACTGTTGAGAAGATTCACATATTATAGTATCAGTTTTATATCACTTGTAGGCCTAAAAGATTTTTTTAAAGATTTCACTCAACCCATAGCCCTGTTGAGCAAGGTCACCACAAGCTATTGATAGGTAAAGGAATAGCTATCAATAGCTCACAGTGAACTTGCTCAACAGGGCTAATGGGTTGAGTAATGCCAGAGTTATGCTTCAAGTTTTAAACAATGAATAAAAATCACATTCATTTTTAACACACTGAATTTGTTGTCTTGTGCATACTATAAATCCATTGCATTGATATAATATCTGTGTAAAACTGTTCAAAATGGAACTGTAAAGAAGATTGAAAACTGATTTGCACTATACCTCTTGTATTAGACTACAGAAAATTACATTCATGTTTAAGACATCTTTGTTGTATTGAATTGATTGTCTTGTGCATACTATAAATCCATTGCATTAATATAACACTATTATTTGTAAAAACAATCAACAACTTATCATTCATTAAGAAATCAGTGAATGGTCACTCTCAAAAGGCTGACACAATGGGCAGCTACTCTTCATGACTGTCACAGTCAACATCGTTCGTCTGTGACTGAGAGAGTGCATTATCATAGAAGGCACATTGGCATTCACACCAATTTCAGAGAGCAAATTGCCTTACGATGCCTTACGTTTCTTATCCACCGCAGAAACCACCACAGGTTCATCAATGCCGTCAAAATTATTATTATTTTTTATTTTATTTTTATCGAAAAGTACAAAGTAGGTAATACAAAATAGGAAGCTGGGTGTATTTAAAGCGCTGCCGTTACTGTTTATAATGCGTTAATAATTTATAAACCGCACTGTTCCTCTTGAATCCGAGGTTCTACTATCGGTCGTATTCTCATACCCTGGCATAGACTTTCCCGGGGAGGCTGAAAATATGATCCCCCGGTAGTTGGAACACACCCCCCGGTCCCCCTTCTTAAAAAGAGGGACCACCACCCCGGTCTTCCAGCCCAAAGGTACTGTCCCCGCCCGCCACGCGATGTTGTAGAGGTGTGTCAGCCAAGACAGCCCAAAAACATCCAGAGACTTGAGGTACTCAGGGCAGATCTCATCCACTCCTGGTGCCTTGCCACCGAGGAGCTTCTTGACTACCTCAGTGACTTCAGCTTGGGTGATGGACGAGTCCACCTCCGAGCCCTCAGCCTCGGCTTCCTCAATGGAAGAGGAGATCCTTTAAGTATTCCCTCCACCATCCGACGACATCCCTAGTTGAGGTCAACAGCTGCCCACCTCCACTGTAAACAGTGTTGGTAGAGCACTGCTTCCCCCTCCTGAGGCGCCGGACGGTTTGCCAGAATCTCTTCGAGGTCAACCGGTAGTCCTTCTTCATGGCTTCACCGAAATCCTCCTAGGCCCGATTTTTTGCCTCCACAACCACCCGGGCTGCAGTCTGCTTGGCCTGCCTCAGGAGTCCTACAAGCCAGCCAGGCCCGATAGGACTCATTCTTCAGCTTGACGGCATCCCTTACTTCCGGTGTCCACCACCAGGTTCGGGGATTGTCGCCTCGACAGACATCGGAGACCTTACGGCCACAGCTCCGAGCGGTCACGTCGACAATGGAGGTGGAGAACAGGATCCACTCGGACTCAATATCTCCAGACTCCCTCGGGATCCGGTCGAAGCGCTGCCGGAGGTGGAAGTTGAAGATCTCTCTGACAGGGGACTCGGTCAAACGTTCACATCAAACCCTCACAGTACGTTTGGGTCTGCCGAGTCTGTCCAGCTTCCTCCCCCGCCATCGGATCCAACTCAACTCCAGGTGGTGATCAGTTGACAGCTCTGCCCCTCTCTTCACCCGAGTGTCCAAGACATACGGCCGGAGGTTGGATGAAACGACCACAAAGTTGATCATCGACCTCCGGTCTAGGGTGTCCTGGTGCCATATGCACTGATGGACACCCTTATGCTTGAACATGGTGTTCTTTATGGACAAGCTGTAACTAGCACAGAAGTCCAATAACAGAACACCGCTCAGGTTCAGATCAGGGGGGCCGTTCCTCCCAATCATGCCCCTCCAGGTGTCACTGTCGCTGCCCACGTGGGCGTTGAATTCCCCCAGTAGAACGTCAGAGTCCCCAGTCGGAGCACTTTCCAGCACCCCTCCCAGAGACCCCAAGAGGACTACTCTGCACTGCTATTTGGCCCGTAGGTGCACACGAGAGACCTATCCCCGACCCGAAGGCACAGGGAAGCGACCCTCTCGTTCACCGGGGTGAACTCCAACACATGGCAGCTGAGCTGGGGGGCTATAAGCAAACCCACACTATTTTCACCTCTCACCATGGGCAACTCCAGAGTGGTAAAGAGTCCATTCTCTCTCAAGGAGTGTGGTTCCAGAGCCCAAGCTGTGCATGGAGGTGATCCTGACTATCTCTAGTCCATACCTCTCAACCTCACGCACAATCTCAGGCTCCTTCCCCGCCAGTGAGGTGACATTCCACTTCCCTAGAGCTAGTTTCCGTGTCCAGGGATCAGGTTGTCGAGGCCCCTGCCTTCGACTGCCGCCCAATCCACTTTGCACCGGCCCCTTACGGTCCCTCCTGCAGGTGGTGAGCCCACGGGAGGGTAGCCCCACATCGCTCCTTCGGGCTGAGCCCAGCCGGGCCCCATAGGGGGAGGCCCGGCCACCAGATGCTCGCATACGAGCCCCAACCCCGGGCCTGGCTCCAGGGTGGGGCCCCGGCTGCGCCATGCCGGGCAATGTCACGGTCCTCGTTTTTAATTCTATCATAAAGGGTTTATGAACCGCTCTTAGTCTGACCTGTCACCTAGGACCTGTTTGCCTTGGGAGACCCTACCAGGGGCATATAGCCCCGGACAACATAGCTCCTAGGATCATTCGGGAACCCAAACCCCTCCACCACGGTAAGGTGGCAGTTCAAGGAGTGGATTATATATATATATATATATATATATATATATATATATATATATATATATATATATATATACAGATGTATAGATTGTAGACAGACAACATAAAATAAAACAAATGATTTCACATACTGTATAGCGCTTGCTGAAGGCACAGAAGCTAGCGTTTGCACTGTTTGGGCATGCTTTATAGTTTCCTGGTTCGTGACATCACGCAAATCTGACGCCTCGTCACACCATTGGACTGATTTCACACCTGCTTCACAATGCAATCACGCAGAGCATTCCCACAGCATCAATCAAAGCAGCGCAAGTTCCCTTGAAAGGGAAATAGAGTTTCTGAGATTGAAGTGACTTGTCAGACCATTATTAATTTAATCATCTGCAACTAGTCTATCACAGACCTGGCCTGCTTGTTTAATATCTATATGAAATTCCATATGCTGCATTCAGAATAATAACCTCACATGCCAATACAACATACAGAACAGTCCTTATTTTAGAGTTCTCTATGCACAGTGAAATATTTGCTTTCGAATAAAGTGGGTTACGTTTCTCCAGTGCAGTTTAGAAACCTATTCTCAGAATTTTGCTTTATTAAGGGTTCAGTTGTAATAGTATTCAATGGGGTATTGTGTAGCGAGAGATCCAGACCCATTGCTGTCTCCTCCATCTCTTATTTCCTGTCCCTGAGGATAGTGACAGGGGCATTTGTTTAGTCGGGAAAAAACAACGGATTGACCTGCGCTCTTGACCAGCTACCAGCACTCCAACCTGGAGGTTGTTGAAATGTCACCCGTAAAAAGGTGTCTCACGGATCAGATGGTTTAACTGACAGAATCTTTTTTTAGGATGGAAGTTACTGTTTTAAAAATGTGATATTGTGACAAACTAGAAAATTCCCATCATAATAAACAATGCTGTTTAATGACCCACAGGCCTGCAGCTGTCCAAGTACATAATTTGAATGTACAAAATTTGCACTCAGTTCTTTGCAAAGATGTTTTTAAGCCAATCACCTGAGGTTTGGAACAACATGAGGGTGAGTAGACGATGACAAAATTTTCATTTTTGGGTGTACTATCACTTTAAATATGACTAAATCACTCTGGAGTCACAGGAAAATGATTAATGATGGAATGATTGATGGATAAAGTATCATTTTAAAATTTTAGTGAGAAATCACTGGAAATGAATCAAACTGAATCGCAAATAATTTCAGAGCATTTTGCAAACCCGTTTGACTGATTAGATCAAAAGAGTGATTCACTTGCGATGATGATTCACATGATTGCTGATATTGTCAGGGAAAAGGATTCTTTTCTCAGGTCATTATTTTTAATCTACATCAACACAAGGATTTATCTTTTTTTTTTTTTTTTACTGGGGCACAGTGGTAATTCAGTGTGGCTTGTGCAGAAGTAAAAAGGGTCTTGCAGCATCCCTGCTATAGGCTGAGTGGTCTTTATGTTTTCACACCAACAGAAATGCCCAAATGGCCGTTGTGGGTCAAGTTTCCTCAAATGATTGAATTACAATGACTTCCAGTCACTTGCTGCAAATCGCTGTCAGCTCCTATTTAGTGAATATTAAAGTTCCCAAAAGCTTGTACTCCACAGATATTTGGTGGCATGCAAATATACATGCACACTCACACAAACCCTGTGCCTCCAAATTATACCCTCAGCGTTTTGAGCTGTTGTGCTCTTTTCATTTATTCTCATTTGGTCGGCAACATTCCTTCAGCTTCCTCTGTGGCTAAAAGCAGCACTTTGAACTATTTTTCTCCACATTTCTTTTCCTCCATGTGCTCTGTAAATGTTTCAAATGCTGACCTCGTTTTTCTCTCTAAAGCCTGAGATCTGTATTCTTCTTCCAGGAGGGACTGATGGTATTACTGGCTTTAGGATATGTGATTTTGACCTCAATCTGGGCTTACAGGGTTATCTTTGTCAGTTTTTTTTTTTTTTTTTTAAACGATATAGTGTAGCCTGTAACACGTCTTCTGTAATCAACACCGATTTGCATTGGGTATAAATCATTTAACACGGTTAAATGATCTGCACCCTCGAGCTGAGTAGTTCTCGTTAGGTTGCCAGGGGTTAATTACGTTACCAATGAGGAGCACAGGGGACATATTGAATTACTTACTTCATTATCTGTTATATTAAGATTGGGATCAAGTTTGAATTAAAACTGGAAAGAACTGAAATGATATTATCATAGGATATCAAATTGATTTTGGTTTAATCATTGGCGCCAAGCTTTCATGGCTCTGATTCTGCAAAAATAAATGTTCATTGTCTACAGTACCGGTCAAAAGGAAATATCACTATTTTTAATGTTTTTTTTGTTTTGTTTTGTTTTTTTAAAGCAGCCTCTTATGCTCATCAAGCCTGCATTTATTTGATAAAAAATACAGTATTTTTTTTTTTTTTTTTTTACCTGTGATACTTTTTTTTAGGATTCATTGATTAATAAAAAGTTAAAAAGAACAGCATTTAATACAAATAGAAATTTTGTCTAACAATATAAATCTTTCATATCACTTTTTAATCACGTTTCAATTTAACACATTCTTGCTGAATAAAAGTATTAATTTCTTTCAAAAAAAGAAAGAAAACAATTACTCACCCCAAACTTTTGAAAGTGTATATTGTTACAACAGATTTCTATCACAAGTTTAATAAACGTTTTTATTTACATAATATATATATATATATATATATATATATATATATATATATATATATATATATATATATATATATATATATATATATATATGTGTGTGTGTATATACCAGAGGTGGGAGTAAGTCACACATGTGCAAGTCACAAGTAAGTCTCAAGTCTTAACCTTCGAGTCTCAAGCAAGTCCAAGTCAATTTTGTGAAAAGCAAGTCAAGTCAAGTCAAGTCACTGCTTTATGTCAAGCAAGTCAAGTCAAGTCGTAGCTTGGGTCACAAGTCACTGGTAAGTCATACAAACGTTTGATGATTTCACTGAATTTATATATTAAAATAAGTTAAAACTACAGAAGTTGTGGACTATGGTTTTATTTGCAACATTTTTTTTTAAATATGCATTTCCACATACAGCTGAGTGGTTACTACAATAAAAATCTAAAAAATAAAAAATAAATATAATTTCAAACTACATAGCCTAAAATGTAAATGTAACTGAAATTAGACCAATATTAATGCATGAAAAAAATAAATATGCCTCAAACATTGCAGAAGACCATTAAAAGGTATTAAACAATTCACATTTCAAGTATAATGGTTCCTATGCCACCATAAAATGGCATTCTTCAAACTGGCATCCCCTTTATAAGTTATATTTTTAATTATGAAGTTAAAACCGCCAATAGGTGGCGCCAAATCACCGTCTTAATGTACCAGTCATAGAAGCATTCATTCAACTGATTTGTTCAAAACAGTAGATTCGTTCTGGAACTAAGCAACTAGGTCACTGAATCACAAATATGCATAACTCTTTCTGTGGCTTGTTTGGAACTATTGTCATTTGAGAAATAGAGCAAAAACAGAGAATACTTGGAATATTATGTCTAAAATCACAATATTCACTCTTTGTTTACTGAACTGTTTTATAAAATCATTATCACATTTGCAATCGCGCCAATATTCTGGAAATATTTTTTAATATCATATGTTATAATTATAAAAATAACTCATACTAGGGCAATTTTTCCACCACATTTTGAATTTTGGGTGCATATTAATTCTGCTGGCATTTTTCCCCCAACCCCCTGATAACATCTAACCCTGCTTTAACTTTGCCAGCTATAAAAAAAATCTAGCATTTCCTCACGTTTTACCACTGATTTTAAGTGACAGTCGATATGCATGGGCCACTGGCCATGACAGTTCCCCCCCTCCCCTCTCCCCTGCCGTGCCATACCACACCCACTCCCCTCCCTTCTTCTCACAGCCACCACGCCCATTTAAGTTTCATTTTTCAAAAAGATTGTGAGCTAGACTTGAGCTGAAAGAGGGGGGTTTCATGATCCTTTAACAAAAAAAGTCTTTAATCCAAAAAATCCAACAAAAGAACGCACAGGAGATCACAGAAAAAAAAGAGTAGCAAAAACCACCACTTATAACATAGACGACACAGAACAGGGTTTAAATACACATTGAAAGCTAATGAACAGACACAAAAACAGGTGTAAATCAAATCAGTTACGATAGAAACAAAATGGAGGCGGGAAAATGAGAAAAAAGGAAACCAAACTAAACAAAAACAGAACATTCACTTTACACAAGGTTGCTTAAGATAAATCTTTAAATGCACTACTTTTGTTATTTGTTAGCATTTTTATACCACTTATTAAACAATAATAATACTGATAATATATATATATATATAATAATTAATTAAGAATTGTCAATAATGTTGTGCATTGCCATATGGGCAATATCACTGCTAAAATGAAGCACTTTTTGTTAGAGGGGTTAATGTCAACCGTGATATATGATGAGATATATACAACATAAACATATTACTCATGCACATCCCTAGTCATATGATCTCCAAAATATTGGTGACAATGAGGTGACCAGCTTCATGTGAAATAAAACAAGTAGACATCATTTGTAGCATAGCACACATCTAAAAAGTACTGTGTGTGAAACTTTTTTAATGAGGAATAAATTACTGATTGCACCTTTAAACCCTTTCACTTTTTATTTATTGCATTGTGGGCAGCACTGTCTCCCTTCCCCCAACACTTCTCAGTTGAGATTGATGACAAGAGAACGTTAGTGCACTCACTTTAAAACTAATCACCAGCTGCCAATCTTACACAGGAGCCTGAAGCCCCCAGTGGCCCTCGGCAGTAAATAACACATTCTGTCTGACTCCCACTTCTTGTCCCATGGCCAATTTAATTCTTCCACTGTATCTTCTGTTTGCTTTGCATTCACAAGTGTAATACCTCTCTCTCTCTCTCTCTCTCTCTCTCTCTCTCTCTCTCTCTCTCTCTCTCTTCTCTCTCTCTCTCTCTCTCTCTCTCTCTCTCTCTCTCTCTCTCTCTCTCTCTCTCTCTCTCTCTCTCTCTCTCTCTCTCTCCCTCTCCCTCTCCCTCTCCCTCTCCCTCTCCCTCTCCCTCTCCCTGTGGAAAAGGTATTGCATTGTGTACAAAACGCAAGTTTGACGAACAGCAGACCCCCAACAGACATTCTACTGACTATACATAACTTTGCAACTACATGTCAACTTATTCTACTAACCCTAATGTAGATGATACACAGGGCAATTTTTTTTAGCAATGTTGCCATCAAAGGGCCCACGACTGATCTAAAATATCATGTTAGAAATTTGCCAATTCTCAATGGGAAAGTGCCCAATCAACATCGCTCGGTGACATTGCCCAGCAATACTGCTCAAAAAGTTGCCCCATGCATCATCACCTTAACCCTACCTCTAAAGGTGATGATACATAGGGCAACTTTTTGAGCAGTATATTGCTGGGCAATATTGCTAGATGAGACACAGGGCCCATGACTGATCTAAATTATCCAGATTTAAATTTATTGCCCATTTTCAATGGGAAAGTGCCCAAGCAACAATCGCTCGGCAAGATTGCCCAGTGTAACGGAGTTATATATATTGTGTGTGTGTCTCCACTTGCTAATAATGATCTGTTAAATATTCACACTGAAAGATGATTGGATAGAATAAGGGTCAACAGGGTTTCCTATTGGCTGGCTGGTTCTCTGTGCTGTGTGCACCCTGTGTCACAGCTATCAGTTCACGTGTGTAAGGCCAGCGGTAAGTCGTGTGATTGAGAGCTCTGTAATTCTGTCTGTAATGATCTGTCAATGAAATGTGTGATATATCATGAGCAACAGCATATTTATTTGAGACCAAGAAAAGTGTTATATATTGATGAGGAGTGTGAAAAATGTGTGTTTTATTATAGCGCCAGCACGAGGAGTGTCGTATGCTGAATTATTTCAACTCACTCTATTACACGATGTTTTCTCAGGTACATGTTATGGTTTTATTTTGTGAGAATGTATTATTTTAAACTATGGTTTATATGTTTTAATTTGTTCAACTGTGATATGCAACTATCAGTTCACGTGTGTAAGGCCAGCGCGCCAGCACGAGGAGTGTCGTATGCTGAATTATTTCAACTCACTCTATTACACGATGTTTTCTCAGTGAATAAAAGTGATGGGAGAAGATTTCTTGAAGCCAGAGTTTTATTAAAACACAACACAACGCAGAGAGAGGACAAGAGACCAGTTACACCAGCAACATTGCTCAAAAAGTTGCCCTGTGTATCATCACCTTTAGAGTACTAATACTCAACTAATACTTTAATGAGAGTTATTTGACATGTAGGTGCAAAGTTACTTATAGTCAAGAGAATGTCTAAAGAGCAGTCAATTATACAGTGCAATGAAACGTCTGGAATAACAGATTATTCTCTATCTTCAAATCGTATATACACGTCTTCATTAAGCGTTTAATTCATATGGTGGTAAGGCTTAGGTAGTAAGTAAAACACCATTGCAAAATGAACCTATTAAGCTTTTAAGAGTATTATAAGAGTGTCACATCAGGTTTTTCTTTAAAAAAAAAAAAAAAAAAAAAAAAGTAACTTTTTAAATAACTCATCTGTCAATTATATAGAGGTCTTATTTCCATTCAAAATCATATTGCCTGTCTCTTATACATTTTTATGTCTTTACTTCCACCATCCCTCAAGCTCGTGTTGGCAACAAACACAGAGTTTCTAATTTATTTATAAAGGTTTTGCATATTGTTGATTTGATTTGTACACATAAAGCAAAGGCTAAGGGACTTCATATACATTTTCTGTTTTTCAAATGTAAGTATCCCACAGAGCAGGGACAACATCCAAAGTGAAAAAAAAAATGATTTCACAGTACCTCAATTTTTCAGTTTGGTGATTTATTTCACTTAGAGGTTTTTTTTTTGAGAATTGACCTCATATTGAATGATTGTTTCTTAGACTGCCACATTCGTGATATTGAATTTGATATTGTTTAAATATATTGCTTTGATTTCTTTTATGTGTACACTCACATATTTTCCTTACATACATAATGAATAAGCAACGTAGTCCCTAATTTCCACTGTGCGGTTTCACACTCTCTCACAGCCAGGTTGGGTGTCTCTAATGCAGTGCTGCAGTTTCCATCACGATCTAATTATGATATCGAGATGCGTCACAATATATAGCATATTGTGTGGCAGTGATATACCCAGCTCTATGAATTACATTCACTACAAAAGACTGGAGTGGATCTGCTCCAACAGTGGATCAGAAAAATATCCCTCATGAGAAAGAACCTTTCAGAGTTGAAGCAGTCTATCTTCCTTAGAGGATAACACTTCTGACCAAAATGAGCAAGAGAGATACAGTGCAAGCTGCTCCTGGGGAAAGAATATCAAGACTTGACAAATTAGGGCCTATAGTATTTGAAGGGTATTAGTTTTCAAAACAGAGCCTGAGTTACAATTATTAACAGAGAACGACTGTGATTTATTGTGCCGAATCAGATGGAATTGTGATTCCTGTGTTTTTTACTAAGATGGGAGTGCTTGTTGTCTGGATGTGGGTGTTATGGAAGGTCACATGCTCAAAGCTCTATCTGCATTTCTTTATAAAGCATTAATTGAATTTTATATAGTGGTACGTATATTAAATAAAACAGTTGCAAATCAAAAACTATTACATCAATTTAATAACATTTTAAAACATTTTTTTTTTTTTTTGTAAAAGTATTTTAAAAATAATGACTCATCCGTCAATGAAATGGAGGCACTCTTTCTTTCATCCATAACCATTTGACTATTTCTTTGTAAAAAGAAAAATAATAGTACCAATTAAAAGATGTCGAAACCATTTTCTCAAACACCCATCAGACCAACTTAGGATCTTTTCATTCACTTTCATTTCTTCCACCTCTGGATGTGTGCATCACAAAATAAGTGCTAAAGAATATTATACTATAATATATGAAATATTTTTAACATTATATAGACTTTATACAATTAATGTTTAATTTAGATCAGGATCTGACTTTTTTATATTGGATGGGATGTTAGCAGTACTTCACCACTAACTGTTGTTTTACCCAGAAAGTTGACAAAAGATCTAAATCCACAATGAAAGTTAATCAGGCTGTGAAATAAGAAATGTGTCTTAAGTCAAGTCAAGTCAAGTTTATTTATATAGCGCTTTTCACAATACAGATTGTATCAAAGCAGCTTCACAGTATTAAATTAAAATAATACATCAATGCTTGTTTCTAGTGGAAAACATCCACGTTTGGTAATGCTGATCAATAGTATTGTTGATTGATTAATTAAATTAAATATCCCCAAATATTCCCAACTGAGCAAGCCAAAGGCAACAGTGGCAAGGAACCGAAAAACTCCATCAGGTGACCTAATGGAGAAAAAAAAAACCTTGGGAGAACCCAGGCTCAGTCGGAGGCCAGTTCTCCTCTGGCGTTTATGAACTAGAGGTCGGATTTAACTGTAAGATTTAGAGCCCGACCGATATATCGGCAGGCCGATATTATCGGCCGATATTAGGCATTTTCCTAACTATCGGTATCGGCATTTATAACGGCCGATAAATTCATATTTAAAAAAATGCAGCGTGCGTGATTTATGTAAGGATGGCCTGCCAATAAAGCACCTAAAAGCTGTTACAAAGAACTAGCAAAAGTGGCAAAAAAATAACAGCCGCGTCCGGTGTAGACACAGTGTTAAAGCTCATTCTGCTATGTTACAACATAAAGCAATATTCCAATAATTTATGTAATTATAACACTTTATATAGGGCCATTTTGCATTAAAAGTAGCCAGATGGAGACGCAACACGTTCAGAATTAATACACTTTTAGTAAACTACAGAACAGCGCAAGCGGGAAGCGGCGCACCTCACGCGGGCAGAGAACGCGTCCGAGAATGGACACTGTTAGTGATATAAAACGCACACACAGGTCTGTTAAATTAAGCAATACTTTTAAGGTAGTCTAATATTTTTCTGACTAACAAAATTACTGACACAGTAAAGGGTAGATTTAAATAAAGAAAAACGAAATTTAAATAAAGAAATTAAACGAAATTTAAATAAAGAAATTAAACGAAATTTAAATAAAGAAAAACGAAATTTAAATAAAGAAAAACGAAATGTAAATAAAGAAATTAAACGAAATTTAAATAAAGAAAAACTAAATTTAAATAAAGAAATTAAACGAAATTTAAATAAAGAAATTAAACGAAATTTAAATAAAGAAAAACGAAATTAAGTTAAATTAAAAAACGAGATTAATTTAGATTGATAATAACGGGTAAAAAGTCTAATACATTTTGTTTCTATTATTCTATTTTCCACAATGTCAAAGCAACACAGCTTAATCCAAAACACAAGCTCAGGCATGCACTTCGGTCCATACAAACTCCGCTGTTCTGCGCTCTTGCCAGAGAACACTCCCGTTGCTGGAACACTTGCGCGTCGGTTCTATTTCTGGCATGCACGCGTTTTCCGCATGGCTCGAGCCGCGCCTGAGAGACGCGTGTCTCACGCAGGCAGTGTGCAAACTCCATGCTGTTAACATGGGAGCCGAAATAAAAACGGCCATGCCACGCAGTCAGTGTGTCGCCGGCCTTATTCAAGCGCGAATGAGAACCGTTTCGCGGGGGATCCCAGATGTGAAAAAAAAACCAAAACAAATATTCGAATGTCAAATTTTCAAATCGAATACCAACCCACCGAACGAATATTTGGGTCCAGCCCTGTAGCCTAGTTTCACGTTTAGTACATTTTGCTACTACTTATTTAAAATAGTATAAAACTACTGTACATAATGTAATTATAAACGTTTTCATTATGATATTATTAATTTTACTTTACTAAAAAGATCTGAGTTCTTCCTCCACTAAATTAAGATTAAAAATAGAGTATTTAGAATATAATATAATATAAAATGCAATGCAAACTAGTTTGGTTACAGCTCAAATTCTCATTCTATCATTCACCCTGCCTCCATTGCATATCTTTGTCACACAAGTGTTTGATCACCACATTTTGAGTGATCATTGCAAAACGTTTATATATTTATTCTGTTTATACTGTGTATTCTATATACAGTACCCATCAAAAGTTTGTACACACCAATTGGAAAGTGTGTCCAAACTTACTGTACTATAATACACATAAATAATATTGCTACTGTATTATAATATACACACAAATAATATCGGCCGATATATCGGTATCTGGCTTTTTTTTATCGGTATCGGCATCGGCGCCCAAAAATCCATATCGGTCGGGCTCTAGTAAGATTAAAAGTATTATATGAATGCCTGGCTGAAGAGATGTGTCTTTAATCTAGTTTTAAACTGGGAGAGCGAGTCTGAGCAACGAACAGTATCAGGAAGACTATTCCAGAGATTTGGAGCTAAATGTGAAAATGCTCTCCCTCCTTTGGTGGATCTGGATATCCTAGGTATGACCAAAAGCCTCGAATTTAGTGATCTTAAAGAGCGCGATGGGTTATAGGGCGATAGAAGATCAGTTAAATAGACTGGAGCTAAGCCATTTAGGGCTTTATAAGTCAGTAGCAATACCTTGTAATTAATACGGAACTTTATAGGTAACCAATGTAGTGATGATAAAATTGGTGTTATATGATCATATTTTCTTGATCTAGTAAGAACTCTAGCGGCGGCATTTTGGACCAACTGTAGCTTGTTTAATCAGGACGCAGGGCAACCGGCCAACAAAGCATTACAGTAATCTAGTCTCGAGGTCATGAATGCATGAACTATTTTTTCTGCATCAGAAACTGATAGCATGTGTAACACAGGTTAAATGAAGTTAATTATTTTATTTACACAATTTAGTTATGATTTTCCCCTAATAAAAGTTGAAAAGTGATGTGTAAAAAAAACGATTTAAGTCAAACAGTTGAAGTTTTAAGTTATTATTATTTGATTTGTGATTGACCAATGAGCACGCTCCGTCATCACGCGCTGTGTGTGTGTGTGTTTGGACGCGCCTGCGCAACGAAGAGAGAGCTGAGCATAGAGGAGAGAAGACGCGAGTCGATCTCTGCAATAAGAGTTAAAAGTATATAGTTAGAAGAAAAGTAGAAAAACTTTAATTTGATTAATTTCATACCATGCAGCGTATGGAGAAGCCGAGTGAATGTTGTTGAGTCACATTTCACTCCAGGCTTATAGTGAATCGCGTGGGTATTCCTCGTTCACCGACGCCATTGCTGGCCGACGCGTGCCTGTGAGACGCGCTTGGGTGAAAGCAAAAGATGATTAATATAGAGTTCACCGGCGCCATTACTGGTCACATGCGCCTGTGTGAGAAAGACGAATAGGATTGTTCTAGAGGTTTTTTCCCTCTCTTTCTTTTTTTTTCCTTCTTTCTTGTATTTCTATTTTTTCCCTTGGTTCTATGGATTGTGATCTGCGATATCCTGTGAAATTTCACGTTTGATGGCGAGCCACCCGAATCTGCTACAGAGAAGAAAAGACGACAATTCATAAAGAAGAGGACAATATCCTTTCTTTCATTCTCCGGTCTTGCTTTAAGCAAAGCAATTCCTATTAGAGACTATTAAGTACCCTTTCGAGATTGACAAATACAGGGACAGGAAACTGATCCGTGCTTTGAAGAGCATTGAACACTCTTGATGGTGTATGGTTACCCATAGCCATAAATTTGATTGAAATTGATATGTGATATTTTGAGAAAAGTGTTTTTTTTTTAAAAGACACCACTCCTTTATTCATTATTTTTGTTTATTTTATTTCCTTTTGTCATTGCATTTACCAGTCTGTACAATTCTTTTCTTTTTTGGGGTAAAAGAAGAGTGCACTCTCAAGGGGAGATTTTCATGCTTGAGATTTGTATTATTGCCTGATATTGTATTTAACCTGTTTATAATTCTCACTGGAAATCTAATTACACACCAGTTTGCATCTAACTTGTGTTGTCTGTTGTTTCTCACCACAACCCGCTACCTCCTTTACGAATTTTAAAATCTTCTGATAAATCTATTTGCACCAACAGCAATTCATTTAATTAATTAATTGTTAAATTCTTTAAACACCTGTTACACATGTTACGTAGCTTAGCAATGTTTCTAAGGTGGAAAAAGGCTGTTCTTGTAACATTATGAAATATGATTCTCAAAAGACAGGTTGCAGTCTAGTATAACACCCAGGTCTTTTACTGTAGAGGATAAAGTAACAGGACATCCTACTATGTTAAAGTTGTAGTGTGAGAGGTTATGTGGGCGGTTTTTTGAACCGATGATTAGTACCTCTGTCTTGTCTGGATTTAATTAAAGAAAATTGCGCGTCATCCAATCTTTTATATCTTTAACACACTCTGTCAATTTGGATAATTTCACGTTTTCATCTGGCCGTGATGAAATATAGATTTGAGTGTCATCAGCATAACAATGGAAACTAATTCCATGTTTCCTTATAATATTTCCAAGTCTAAACGCCGGTCTATCAGCTCGGCTTGTCTCACTAAAAGGTCGTGGATCTGTTTCTCAACAGCTTCCAGCTCAGACTGCAGTGCGTGAAGCTCAAATGTGTCCTCACCTGCACCAAAAGGTAGACTACTTACATCTGATATATTCGCCATTTTAACAGATGGACAGTAAGTTAGCAACGACGCTACCAGTGATGCTATCAATATTAATACTAATTTATGACTGAAGTCTTGGATATAATCCGTCTTTTTAGTGGTACGGGTGTAGAGTAGATGCACGATAGGCGAAAAAATGTTTGTTTGTAAGTGAGTGTGGAGAAGACGCGTTCAGCCGTGATCCACAGGAGTAACCTATAAGAGTATCCGGCGTTGGATCACTAGTCATGGCATTCAACAGAGGTCAAATTAAAGTTGTAAAAACATACTTTAATAGGGCATGGTTTTGACACAGATTCCATGATTCGATTCCGAGCTTTTGATTCTGATATTGATTTGATTCAATATTGATTAATTTCTATATATATCAGACACACATTGCATCAATGATTATAAAATAATCTCTCTCAACTAAAGTTGTATAGTATAAAAGAAGCCCTGTCAGTTTGTAGATTAGGTTAAAATTAAACTATTGATCCAAACCATTACATTCAACTGCTATTTATTTGGACATATAATGGTAACACTTTACAATAAGGTTTCATTTATTAAAGGGGTCATATAATGTCATTTTTGTACAAGCTAATATGATTCTTTAGGGTCTAAATTAAAAGTTTGTAATATACTTTAATTAAAAATTCTCATTAGTATTGTAAGAAAACACTCATTTTACCTGGTCAAAAACAGCTCTGTTTTCAGCACGCTGTTTCAGTGCATGTGTCTTTAAATGATAATGAGCTTTGCTCGCCCCGCCCCTCTGTTCTGTGTGTACACCTTTTAAAATAATACAAAAACCAAAACGCGTTGTTCATTATAAACGTGGGATTATGAATTATATTGAGAACGTCGTACATAGAAAACATGCCATAATGTACCCTGAGTGTAAAAATATACACATTCATCGTGAAGCGTGCAAGCTATTTGCAAAGATTAATATAAAGATTAATATAAAGGTCAATAAAACGTTACACTCACTTGTTCTTCTGGAGGTTCAGCAGGAACACGAATAGTTGGTACTGATCCTTTTTTCTGGAGCAGCTTAGCAAAACCAGCTTTAGGCCTATACTGACCCTCGTTTGTAAAGCAGTGAGTCTGGTGAAATGATTCGCGCAAACATGACATCATTGACGTTGATCGTGGGGAATATTCCCTTCGAAAACAAACTCAGCCACTGCGTCTTCAGCTGTACGGATTTAGAAACATCATCAATATGACTGCTGTGTTCGTTATTACACCCAAGAACAGAACACCACAATCGTTAGACGCCATTCTACTCAGCACTCCAGCTATCAACAATGAACGCGCGTCGGCGCGTGCTATGATTGACAGCTCGCTCACGAGGGCGCGAAGGCGGGTCTGTGTTTGAAACCTGCTGTCAATCACGCATCGTGGGAGGGGCGTCGATATTGTGACGTCACAATATCGAACAGCTTGATTTGAGACAGAAGGAAACATATAAGAAGATTAAAAAAAAAAAACACTGGATGGATTTTTATCATTTTATGATGGTTGTGTACAGGCACTGCCAACACACATTTCAGTACAATCAACTTGTAAAAGTGCATGTACCATTATATGACCCCTTTAACAATAATTAATATATTAACTAATGCTGTAGAAGTGCAGTTCATTATTTCTTCATCTTAACTAGGTAACTAATGTTAACTAGTGAAACCTTATTGTAAAGTGTTACCCATATAATAATCAACACTCAAAAACTTAACAAACATTTAAACACTGGCTGCCATAAAACCTTAACTTAAAGCCTTTATGTATAATGCATTATAAAGGTATTCATAATGTACATTATAATGCATCACATCTTTTCATAAAGTTAAATACAAATATACTATTTGCAGATTCCTTGTTACATCTGAAATTGGCTTTTGCCATGTGTTTTAATGCATTATACTTTTTGAAATATAATGATCATGTGATATACATATATTTATCATAATGCTGCTCTCCAGAGTTCATTTTTCTTGCTAACCATCTATGGACATTGAATGGCTCTGTGATGTAAATGTCACGTCATTGTTTATAAGCTCTTTTATTGGGGTCTTTCCGCGATTAAAACACTAATTGAGCTATTACATGAGACATGATGCATTTTAAGATGAACTGTTCCTTTAAATATACCTTCTGGTGTACCTTCATTGCTCTATAATTAGTACTTATGTTTGTACAGATGATAATTTTACATTCCGCTTTGACCTGCTGCTTGAACTGATCAGTGATCTGTCATGCCACATTAAAGAGCAACATAAAATGTATTGTTTGAATAATGACGTCCTCTGTGAAAACTAGTCTCGTCTAAATAGGATTTCGGATGAAGAATTCCTCAAAAAGCATCTCTCGTTCTCAACTACTTTTTTTTTCTTTTCTTTTTTTTTTTTTCTTTCTTTTTCTTTTTCTTTTTTTGCAGCAATCAGATCAGTTTCTTTTTATGGAGAAGCTGAATACAAGCTTCACACCCAGCAATAGGCACAGCTCAGTTTGGCTTGTAAAGCTGTTTGGCTGATCCATAGACACAGGATTATTGCCAAGCACAACCAGGGGGTCTGGACAACTTCCAAGGCTGGGTTGCGTTTGATCTACTGACCTTCAAGAAGCCACAGGCAGGTGTGTTTGCCAGCTGAGTCCCCACATGGCGGCACTTAATGGGGCAAATAGGGGAATGGCAGTGCCGATAAGGCCTGTCTGGCATAGCGACTTATAGATACTCACCACTGAGTCAACGGAGGACAATCTGTGAGTGAGAGTTTGTCAGATTGCTCCTGTCACATTACACTAACAGAGTTCCCACTAGACTTGTGTATGTGAATAATTTAGAGGAAAACCGCCATCTATTTTGTAGCGCCAATCTCAGTTTGGCATTTTATGCTGCAAGACATGGTCAAGACGACCGTTTTGGGGCAGCGCGGATCCATTAAGACCGATATTAGGACTAATTAGGAATGCATATATTGCTGAACTAAATATCAGTGTGCACTGAGGGAGAAGTTTGTTCATTCGTTTTCATGGCGGTGAACGATGCAGACGACTCTGGGGAAGTGCTCTGGCTTTGTCCTGATTCATCTGCTTTGCATAGAATCATCATCAGATAGTTGAGTTATTAATCCTTACATGCCAGTGCTTGCCTTTTAAACGTGGCCGCAAGTGCAAAAGCCTGGGTTTAGGTGCAGACACAGTGAAACAGTGCAGGCAAAAAAGGTCCATTATCTATTGTCAATAATGTTGTGATATATGAAGCACAGCTCACACAGAAGTCACTTTCAAGCCAAGCAGCTGCAGAAAGCTGCATCCAGATCGCATGGATTGCTATTGAAATGATTGGATTTTTCCAGCAAAAATTTGCTGAACAACAGTAAATGTGACTGAACCAACAAATGTAGGACTCTAGACTGCAACTAAAATGGTCGCAGATGGTCAAGAAGGGTCACAACACAAACAAACGCCACAACAAATTCAGAAAACACCTCCAAATTCAGAAAACACATACAAACGCCACAACAACTACATATTCAGAAAACAACTTCTGCGATTTCACATCACGTACGCTGCAAATATTCACAGCACGAGCAAATAGGGAAACGAACTGCAAACTGCAAAGACACAACGGAAATGTTTCCAGGGGGGCCATAATCAGTGACGGCTATAAGAGGTAAGTGTTTCTCTTTTATTATTACAGACTTGTCGATGTGCTCTGATACCGAAGTGGTTTTGTGTGTTTTCAACATATTAAGTTAATGTCCCCATAACGTATAAGTCCACGCAGATAATTGTTAAACGTTCTACCAACGTTGTTAGCTGGAAACTAGCTGGCTAGCTCGCTTCTGGTCACTAAATAGATGCATTACCGGCGTTTTTACATTGTTGTCCTGATATCTGAACTATTTTTTTTTTTTTTCAGATTTAAATGTTCTGTCCGTTTTGTGCTGCAAACCACTTCGGTATCAGAGCACATCGACAAGTCTGTCATAATAAAAGAGAAACACCAGAGAATGTCTAATAAGGCCGTAGACGGGCTCTGGAAACACTTACCTCTTGTAGCCGTCACTGATTATGGCCCCCCTGGAAACATTTCCGTTGTGTCTTTGCAGTTTGCAGTTCTTTTCCCTATTTGCTCGTGCTGTGAATATTTGCAGCGTACGTGATGTCAAATCAAGTTGTTTTCTGAATATGTAGTTGTTGTGGCGTTTGTATGTGTTTTCTGAATTTGGAGGTGTTTTCTGAATATGTAGTTGTTGTGATGGCGTTTGCATGTGTTTTCTGAATTTGGAGGTGTTTTCTGAATATGTAGTTGTTGTGGCATTTATTTGTGTTGTGACCCTTCTCGGCCACCGTACAGATGTGACTAAAAGTAAAAACTTGAGACAATTAAGATAGCTGCCATTGGTGTCAGTTGTGATAACATTGTGTTTGTCCATCTCATTGGAGTGTGCACCAGTGTTCAAGTGTAATCCATGATGTCTGATAAGTCGATATGATAGTGAAAACGATAATTTTTAAAGAGTCAGTCAGAAAGACTCGAAATCACTTAGTCATTGAATCATTCATAGCCATTACATATCAAATGACTACCTCACTTAGCTGTGAACAATTTTTGGTTCTGTCTACATTGAACTGAACAGGGAATTCTGCTGTAATAAATGGTATTCTAAAATGATATTCAAATATTTGACAAAAACTAATTATTGGTCATTGTTTAGGATAGTGAGATCCAATCCCAATTCACTTGTTCAGTTGTTGAATCAATTGTAAGGGCAGTAAACCTGTAATGGGTGTGGCATGGAACATGGAACCATAATTATCACAATACAGAAATATTCTTACAAAAACAGATATGAATGGCACAAATACAATGAGGATCACTAAAGTGACAGTATCAAATGTAAACTGCACAACACCCATTAAAGTGCAGCTATAGTTACAGACACTACCTCATTGCAAGAAACATTATTTTTTTGTTACAAGCATACCAACACGTATGACAACAATTCAGTAAATTGCACTGTTTGGTGATGGCAGAGCATACGTTTGGGAAAATGGCTGACAATTGTGTTATTCAGACTGCAAGGCCCTGGAGTGTTTGAGTTGAAATTGCAACCCAGGGGACCTCAGTGCTCATATAACAGGTAGCTAACAATAAATTATGAGTAGCAGGTTAAAAAAGAGAATGATTTGCATATCAAAGGTCTTTTTTTACTTGGCTCGGTTTTTTGGGGAGCAGTAACTGAGAGCAGACAGACACAGGGATGTGCATTGATCTGGATGGCAGATGAAGACAATTGTAGGGAGCAGAAAACAGAAAGCTTCTTTTCTTCAGAATCACAGATGTCAGTGCAGATCTTTTGCATTCTTTGTTCTACACAGTTTTGCCTGTTAGTCACAGGGTAAGCATTGTGATAGATGTTATAGTCAGAGTAGATCAGATAACTCAGTATTTAGATCATTTTGTATCGGAAAGTACAAAACTAATGACTTGTGGTTCAAAAAGTCAGGCCAATTCAGTGGAGTGATTGAGTTGTTTGATTCAAAACAATTATGATCTGTGACTGAGACTTTGTGGCTGATTCATGTAGAAGAACCAGCTTTATAAGAGTAATTTATTTGCACATCAGACTATGCTAATCATGATGTAATCATATGTTTGTTGCTAAAGCATATTTCTCCACTGATGGCCATTATATTCTGAGGGCTCTTAAAAGTCATGTTGCATTTACAACTCAGATGATTAGATCAAAAAGTTGTGTAGTCCCATAGCAAAGATGCTAGATTTAAATTCATATACATTACTGATCAAAAGTAAGATTTTTGATCGGTAAGATATGATAATGATGTTTCTTGAGCACCAAATCAGCATATCTGAATGATTTCTGAATGGTCATGTGACATTTAAAACAAAAACATTACAATTTTAAAATCTTTTGAACAATATTGTATTTCCAACGCTATCTCACGACCAATTCGTACGAATTCGTACAAGTGGCTAATTCGTCCGAATTTGTACGACCTCACTCATACAAATTCGTATGATTTGTCTAAACCCCAGTGATGGGTAGGTTTAGGGGCGGGGTCAGGGGTAGGTCATTCGTACTAATTGGGCAACTCATAAAATATGTAAGAAAATATGTACGATTTAGCAAAAATCGTACAAATTCATTCGAGTAAGGTCGTATGGATTTGTATGAATTAACCATTTCGTAAAATATGTACGAATTACCGTGAGATTTTTGTATTTCCAGGGCATCCTGCAACAGCCAAGCAACTGATAACCTTGTTGGTTTTGTCCTTTGGACAACCAACACTTGTATAATATTACTCAGGCTGCCAAATTATGTTCTGATCCTAAAAGGCACTCTTCTTTCTTGCAGTTGCTTCCCGAACAAAATAGACACAACATGAATAAATGAAAGTCAGCACAAGGTTAACATCGTCATCAAATTGATGATTATTGATATAGCTTGATGTGGAGGTTGGCTCTGGGTCAACATGCTTCTAGAGATTTATTTAGAGATATACAATCTACTGTAAACTAACAAACCATTAGCCTGCTGACATTGAGCCACTGGAGTAATCGCCTCCTGATTAACTGGGTGAGATGCATCATAAAAAATATGATTTCTGAGTGAGCTGATTATGCTGCACCCAAATGCACCAAACCACCAATACATCCAAATAAGGTCACATAGAAATGGTGGTGGTAGTTACAGAAAGGTAGTGTTCAAATTGAAGAAGGGCTAGATAGATCTCAAACCCCCAAGAAGTGTCAAGGGACTGTTATTGACACTGAATCATTTAATCTATTGACAACATATTAATTTTCTGATTTAATCCAAGTCTTTAATTTAGGATTTTATTCTCATTTAAATATTGATCAACACACATAGACAGAGCCCATCAAATATGTTCATTGTCGGCATCTAAAACCTGCATGCTTGACACACAAGGTTATCTTGCGTCAAGCAAGCACAGCTGAGCTTCAATGTTCACCATACTAAAGATGAATGGAAGTCTTATGGGTTTGGAACAACATGCAGGTGAGTAATATTTAGTATTTTAGCTCTAAATAGATAGATTAAATAAATATTTAGTATTTTAGTTATATATATATATAAAACTATAAATACATTTTTTTATGGAAGTCAATGGCTACCGTCAACTGTCTGGTTACCAACATTCTTCAAAATATCTTCTTTTTAGTTCAACAGAAGAAAGAAACTCATACAGGTTTGGAACAACATAAGGGTGAGTAAATGATGACAGAATTTTCATTTGGGTGAACTAACCCTTTAAGTTATAAATGTAGTAGCAATAGTATACTAAAAATCATACCAAGGTATGGTATCGTCCCACAGCCAAAAGTTTGCATGGCAAATTTCACATACACCAGAAAGCTTCATTTGTCAATAAAGTATTTATAACATGTTACTCAACATCTGAAAAATGACTTGAAACATGGTAAAACACCAAGGCTGAAGAAAAGAGCATCTACAATCCCACTGGACATTTTCAAGATAGCCAACAGCGTTCCCCAGGCACTCAGATTTCCATTATCCACAAACAGCAGAGTGGAGTGGATTATGACAGGTCATAAAACTGTCAGGACATGTCATCTCTTTCTCTCACCACCTTCTTGCATTTGCACTACATTGGGGTCATTGAAGCCTTGACTCTCTGACTTCTGAGTGCTTCACACCAGACATATCCTGCAGATAACTTCAAATGATCATCTGAGAATCAATAGCTCTCAGTGGACCCCCTATCCCAGAATTCTTTATTCTTCACAGGCATCCTCCTCTCTCCCATAGATCATACACTGCACATAAAAGCACAGCAGATTAGACAGCTGAATGTAGCATTATGCTATCCTCTAAGCATGTGCATTTGATGATATATGAGAGTACATTTCAACACATTTAACACTAATGAGCAAAGTTGATGGCTCTGTTGAATGTGCCCTTTAGAAATAAAGGTCATGAACTAAGCAGCTGATTCTCTCACCTTTTGTGCGAGACATCAGATGTTATTCTTCAAAGTATTTTGACTGGTGTTCTCGAATAAAGTGCTTTGTTGAATTCCTGGTATCATAGTGGAGACCACATCCGTAGATTTATACAAATTTTAACATTAACCTTATGAGGCCTACTGTATCAAATTTGATATACAAACTTTGAAACCCTCTGAACTCACAACATGATCAAAAAAATTGCTATAGTTTGTTGGACACAATCTACTGCATGGCTTTTGTAATCTGATTGATAGTTTACACTTTTTTAGCAAATAAAAAGCCTAGTATAGTTCTCAAAATCTCCCCCTTCAGGTGATTGTTCATGCATCTTTGTGCTGTGACATATTTACTATTCAAGAATAGCTTTAGAACAATGCATTTCAAGATGAACACTTGCTTGACAAAAAAAAAAAAAGTTTAAAATCATAAAATGTGTGAGCATCATATTCTCCTAAATCATACTATATGGGCCATTAAAGTCTATCTATGTAAAGTAAATGTTTTAAATATGATACAAAACAAGCGCATGCAAATATTTTTTTTCCCCAAAGGTTCAATAAACTTTCATAGAAAAAAAATTAAATAATAATAATCTTGACTATTTAATGTCACGCTTTACAGGGTTAAACAATTTCTGTCACCTTTGGTGATACTAGTTGCACAACAACAAAACAATAAAGCACACTTTATCTTTAAATATCAAAGAGTTCTAAAGAAGACAAGATAAATAAATGTTCTGTCTGTTCTACTTGTTTGCAAGAACAGGGTCCTTCTGAGACTCATTAAAAAGGCACGAAAGAATGTACAGAAAGTAAATTACCAACAAGATGACATTTTGTCTTTGTTAGAGATACATATAAGATGTGGAAAGGTAATTGCTGAACAAATATACTGTGTTTCTTAATTAGTCCAATATCCAGGACCCAGAGTTCTTCTAAACAAAACTAATTTTGACCTTAATAGTTTGATTCTTAACTTTAGCAAGGACATGGAACGCACAGACATTAGCTGTGCACTTTGCTATCAAGACCTTGCAACTTTCTTCAATGCTGCATCCAAATATCAAACCACCATCTCACTGTTTACCAGCACGTCTTTATCTCAAGCCCTATTCCTGAAGCGCTTAAAGGACTCAATGACCATCCCTCGTGATTCAGATAATGCAATACAAACGTCAAGTGAGATTTTGTGACAAGCACTGATTCCAAACCAGATTAACGGGACGTGTTTTCCAGATTTCGGCCTGATGGTGGGCCCGTTAGTCTTCCTCTTGTAGCAGTGCTGAATAAATCCAGCTTTGTATGGAGCGGGTATCCAATGGCGAGTTAATCCCACAGAGACGCAGCAGGCGAAAGACGGCTCTGTTTCCCTTGGCCTGAAGGGCTGGAGTGGAGAGAAAAAGCCTCCGAAGCCATCTTTAAAAAGAGGCTGCAGACCTGAGATAATCGTTTTTGTTCACCAGTCATTGCTTAAGAATGGCTTAAGAGCACATTCCCGTTTTTAATCTGTCTGAATGGCAAAACTGTAACTTTAGGAGCCATGCAGATATCAGGGTGGTGCATTTTGGATGTCTTTCTACTTATAGTCTTATTTACCGAAGCGCTGTCCCGCTTTAGTGAACGTGATTTGATCAAGTGGAACATATTCCTGGATCAAAACCTTTGTTGATCCTGGAATAACATCCCAACCAGTTAACAGTTTATGTCAAGTTTAGGTTTACAGGCAGGGTTAGGTGCTTCTACATCAGTGTTATTGACCTATCATTTTCCTCTGATTTTAGGGATGATTTATGGGGATAAGAGATAACATCATTGAACGAATCATTATTTTAAGACGGCTCACAGAATTTAACTTTAATTCCGGATTGATGACACAAGATGCACATCCAGAGTAGCATGAATGCTCCTCGCGCAGCACTGAATGATCCAATGAGTACGTTTAGATGGGTTATTGAACCAAAGAATTGGCTCGAAATGATCAAATGATCCGCTTCTAACTGTCAAAGTTTTCTGAGGGTTATCCAGGTTCCAGTCTGTCATGACTGGAAATCTGACCTTCATCTATGCCTGTAGGTTTGATTCGTTCATTTCAGGACATGCTTATTGGCTGGACATGTCTAGACATGCTCACTGGCTCATTCGGTGATGCACAAGGAGCATGTGCGCTACTTCGGATGTGCAACTTCAGTCATCAACCCAGACCTAAAGTTTGATTCTGTGAACTTGAACATCACCACTATACTCAAATACTTCATGTAGAATTAAATAAAATCTGAACTGTGTAAACTTAGCTAAACGTACACATGTCCAAATAACTTGATGGAAGTTATTTTGAAGGAAGTTGTTATGTTAATAACAATAATAATAATAAGGTCCAAATTTTCTTTACATATAATGCTACACATAGGCAGCCAGAAGCTGATACTGGTTACATCCATGGCTCTTTAATATAGTACTTTTATATTAAAGCAACCTGAGTTTTTGTTAGCAGGTCTAACATATATATATATATATATATATATATGTGTGTGTGTGTGTGTGTGTGTGTGTGTGTGTGTGTTAACACTTTATTTCAACATTAACTCAACGTTATCCAGCCCCTTGCAACGCATGATGGAAGTGGAAATCGTGTTCCTAGTTTCTATAATACTACTTTAATAAAACCAAAATCATTCATCTAATCTCAAATTAAACAGATAAATTGGTTGAACATGATTAATTTAAGTTGACAACATCTTGAAAAAATTCTGTTTAATTAACTTGTTTTAAATTGAACAAGCCACATTTTATTTTTTTGAGTGTTGTTTTTAACTAAGACATTCCATACATGAATAAAATCTTTAAAAACTGTAAATAAATATGATTAAGGCCTACACTGATCAGTTATTTTCTGCAAAGGCTGTGTATACAGAACATAACAAACAATACATTGTAATTATAGAATGGGTCTTACCATATCCATAAATAAGTGAATGAATACATTTTTCAGTTACAGCTTTGCAGTAGCAATTACAAAAGGAATATTTCACGCCGAATAAAAACTCTCATTTACTCACCCTCATGTTGCTCCTAACCCGTTTGATGTTTTCATCCGTGAAACACAAAGATGAGGGATGACAGGATGGTGATTGTAACTGTCAAGCTCCAAAAAGCATATAAAAATCCCAACGACAGAAGTCCAGTGGATTCATGTGCATTTTAACAAGCCTTGGGAAGTCGTAAGATTGTTTTGTGGTTTTCTGGTACAAAAATGCTGGAATGTTCCACTCCATGATATTTTGAAGCAGTCCCAACTCCACAGAGGGGCCAGGGTGATATCATAAATGTATGATTCTTTGACGTTTTGTTCTACAAAATACAGGTAAACTGCACAGACTGTCTCACACCCCAAACTGTCTCATACCCCAAACTGTCTCATTCAAACATGCATACCTATAGACTAAACACATAATGCGCATGTGCATGCCCTCTCACCGTTTTCACAGCTTAACGTTTTTTTTTTGTTTTTTTTTATTTTTTGTTTTTTTATTATTTACATGGAGATTACAATGGTATCATTAACTTGTTTTCAAAAACTTGCACTTTGAAACCTAATTCAAAGTTTGCATTCTCAGGCCACCAAAACGCCGTTGTCGTGTAAACGAACAGCCAGAACGCATTCAAAGTTTTCTGTTTTCAGTTGAAAATGGTGTTGTGAAAGCGGCCCGTAAGTTAATAACCCAGTTATTTACTTAAAATTCCACAAGGCAGTGTGGCATATTTAGTTAACCTGCACTGATTTCACAGAATACAAACTAAATACAATATTGTATAATAATCATGGCATTTTGTTTAATGTACCGCCTTTTACAAAATGTTTTCCATAGTCTGTACATTTTTTTCTGTACATACCTCTCTGCGATGTACAATAACATGACACACGAGGCATTGCGTCTACTTCAGCCGCCTGACTGAATGCAATATGCTGTGCTTGTGGGTTTGCCTCTTTCAATAGCACAACTAAACCTGACAAATACTCCAGAGACTGAATTTCTGTGTGGAGTTCAACAAGATGAATGGTTGTTCTCAAACAAAGAAACTTACACTTTCCAACCCCTTGCTTTGCTTCCATAAACATCTATGATATGACTATTCATCCACACCCTTCTCTTCCCAAACCCCCCAGAAATTGAGTTTAATTCATTCCATAGAAAGAAGACATTCCTGTTTTTAAAATGGCACTTTCAAGAGGATTCCCTCATTCAAGGGCTGAGTCTTTTATAGTGGGACAAGCTTTCTCCCAGTACTGTGGGAAACAGAGATGGTCCATTGATTCCAGAACCTCATTACACACTGCATGGCCCAGGTCCTTTGAATAAGAGGCCACCTCGACTCAAATAAACTTGCCTTCCCCTTAGAATACCATGGCTTTTTGTATTAATGAAGGATCTGGTCCAAATGAAACACCCCTAGTCATACTCTATAACTGTCCTTCAGTGCCTGCAGGCTAATATTCCTCTATTAATGTCTTATTTCAACCCTTGTGTGGTGTTCATATTTTTGTTATTCACCCAGTGTTCGTGGGTCTGGTGGACCCGCTGCATTTTGGGTTTTTTAATTCAACACAATCAAACAATTTTATGTTAAAATACTCAACAGATGTTTACTTCATCCCAATTATAAGCAATATAAACAGCATGGTTAATATTTTCTCTTTAACTTTGTTAGCTCACATTTGAGAATTGCAACCTTGTGGGGGAACGGCAGGGGTAGAAACACAAAAGGTGTACAGTGTGTGGTCATTGAAAATGTGTTCTGATATATATTCTTCACAGAAAATGAGCCAAGACCAATGAGTCTGAGTTTGAAAAAAATAATTAATTGTATCATATAGTATCTCACCATTCCTGCCAGAGGTTAATGGAAGTTGTGGTTTTCGAAATGAGCTTATAGGTATCAGCTCGAAGTAACCATAAAAAGGGTGAGAGGCTAAAACACTTTTCAGATGGTTTAATGTAGCACTCAGTTTCCCCAGAGTAAAGAACAAGTAGATAGGGTCCCTGAATTAGTTATTTTGGCAACAATTCAAAACCCTCCAAAGTCAGTAACTCTAGTGATTCCAAGGGCATTTGCAGAGTAAAAACACACACAAAAAAGTCAATATTAACCAAGTTGTAAATGGAGGCCAACAGTCACAATATATCAGGTGCCTTTAAAAAAAAATGTTGGTGGTTGGATATTAGTGATGTTATTGCATTGTGGTTTCACTTCATATTTCAAAACAGACAGAAGTGATCTGAAAGAAGACATTTAATTAAGAACTAAGCACCTCACACTATTGTTCCCATCACTTATCATCAGAGTCTATTATAGAATATATATGGTCTGTTGTTTTTGTTTTTATTTGCAGTCATTTTTTAAGGTGGTGTGCAAACAAATAGCATGTTTTCCAATAAATATGCAAAGGAAAATGCCTGTAGTGATCTTCAGCTTAATTATACACCTTTCACTGAGGCTAATTCATTTTGAGATAAAAAATAAATAAAATAATAAACATGTTTTATGTTTAAACATCTGTCAGTTATTGGCCCTATATAATATATATTATGAAACAAAAACAAGGTATCACACCAGGAATGAGATGAGAATCATTTTGGTCATTCATATGCTTAATACAACCCATTTTACAGTGCATATTTTACTGATAATTAAAACAAAATAATACAATTAAATAGCTGCCAAATGAAGCGAATGACTATTGTTGTCCCCAATTTTGTCACAATGAATATTTGTTGTTTGGTATAAATAGGACTCTTAAATGTGCATCCATAATTCTCTATACACTTGAAATTGGTAGAGAAAAGTTTGTGACACTTTTTTTTTTCTTTTTTTTTTTTACCCCTAATCCTATCCCTAACCTTATAGTAATTATATGTAGTTAATTAAGGTTACTCATTACTTAAATGTATAATTACACTGTAACAAGGACACCTTATAATAAAGTGTAACCGAAACTGTTTACTGGCATCCATCAATGACACAGTGATTGAAAATACCATTGTACCATGAAAACTCATTTTCATTAGGACATTTAGATAATTGTGAAATTTAATGACTTATGCGTCAGATCAATGCAGATCTTTGCATTTACATATTATAAATATTTATATTTTTATATGTTGGAGCATATAAAAGGAGAGGCCTCTCTCTAACCCTAAACCCACTCAGCAATATAAAACACATAACAGTCAAATAAAAGGACAGTCACAGGTACAGTATGTTTTGCAAAAACTGACCAAAAACAGAATAAAAGTAGTACAAATAACTCACATTGCATTCCAAGTATTAATAAAGCCATATGATATCTTTATGTGGAGAACAGAGTGGATCTTTTAATCGCTGAAAATAATCTTGCTTTGTGAACTCAACTGATACACCCAAATCTTTAGCATGACGCAATCGGTCAGGAGACACATGACAGTGATGCTATATATGCTATGCTTCGTAACACTTCTTTGTGTGGTAGTTTTTCAGAGAGAGAGAGAGAGAGAGAGAGAGAGAGAGAGAGAGAGAGAGAGAGAGAGAGAGAGAGAGAGAGAGAGAGAGAGAGAGAGAGAGAGAGAGAGAGAGAGAGAGAGAGAGAGAGAGAGAGAGAGAGAGAGATTGCATCATGAACTACATCAAATACCATCTGTTTTTAGAAAACTCAAAATCCCAAAAAATAAATAAAAAATTTGGTTCATGATATCAAGCATTTGCAGTGACACCTCGTGTCACCAAAAAGTTAGGTCTGCTATTTTCAATGTAAGATCTACATAGTAAATATTTCGATTTTTTTTTATTTATTTTTTTTGCCATTTTGTTCAGAGGTCCCAGTTATGCTGGAGTGAATACGTCCCTTTGCCCATCATTAATACAAGTGTTCATCTTTACATCATCTATTATCTCAGTCTTGCATTAAGATAAGCATTTCCATTTTTTAAAGACCTTCATTAATTGCCTCATTAATTCAAGTAAAGCACACGAAGGTATAAGGACTTTCAAAACTCATTAAAATCAGTGCCAGAGCAAACATCAAACTCTCATCAAAGCTTAATTAGGGCACAACCACAAAGGTTTACAGTCACTATTTAGAATTTTTTTAAAGCAATACTTCATGGATTTTGAATACATTTCCTTGGTGTTAGATCAAATGGTGATTGTTCATCATAAGAGTCCCTTGTTCTGACACGAGTGGGCAGACAAGAGTGAACTTTCTATATAGGAAAAAAGTAAAAAAAAAAAAAAAAAACAGATCTATAATCAGTTCTGAAAACCCACATCTTAAGCAAGAGCTTCAAAAGGACAGACTCAACATCCACGAACGAGTTGAGGGCATATGAAAATCAATCCCCTTTAACAGTGTCAACTGCTCTCAGATGATTGAACAAGATAATGTTAAATGTGGAGAGAGAGTCTGTAGGCCACAGGTGATACATGTTCCAATAATAATGCATTTGTTTTTCACCAAATATCCAAAAGGGGATAAAAACATCTAACATGATTTGTCTAAACACCAGCCTTTTTAGTGAAGTGTTGAATTTTAATAGCTATATTTTGGGCAGTCACACTTTATATTAGGGTCCTATTCTCACTTTTCACTAACTACGACTTTTGCCTCAAACTCCTAAGTACTGCTTATTAATAGTTAGTGAGGCAGTTGTTACATTTAGTTATTGGGTTGGATTAAGGGATTTAGAATATGGTCAAGTAAAATAAGGGATTATATATACTAATTAACTGCAGCCAGTATCCTAGTAATATGCATGCTAATAAGCAACTAGTTAAAAGTGAGAATTGGACCCTAAACTAAAGTGTTACCTTTGTGGCTTGATTGATCTACGTATTACTTGGGTTCAGGAAATCTTTTGCCAAACTGCTGCATTCGCCATACACATGATAAATCAACATTTTATGTTTTCAATTATTTGTTTGTGTATTTTTGTATAAGAGGGAGCAAATCATTTTTAATGAAGTTAACAAACTTTATTATTACTTTTTTTATTAAAAAAAAAAAACTTTCTTATTTTTAATTAAAAAAACTGATCATCACCTCATCAAGACACACATATAAGCACACACCTCACCTTCACTCATTGTCTGGTCTTGCTCATGCAAAAATGACTACTTACAGTCCAAAGCTCTGACGATTACTCCAACGATTCTCCTGCGTTTCTCCAGTGTTTCTTAATTTCCCCTGTGTCTCATCCTCTTCAGTGTTGTCTACATGTCCACTTTTTAGATAGATTACCACTCTACTCACCATCAGTGTTACGAGGTTTGTGCATCCCTGGTCCACAATCTCCACATCCACAATCTCTTATCATCAATTCATCATTACTTTACTGCAACAACTCAGATCTTCAGAAGCAACTAGTTATAGAAGCAACTCTACCACAAATGTGATAGACACAGAAGGTCAAAGAGGTAATATTAAGTGAGTTGCATTCTAGTCATACTATTGTCTGTTTTTGCTCTATTTCGATAGCAAAAATAGTTCCAAACAAATCCAAAGCAGAACCACTGCATGTCCCTGAGCAACATCCAGTGTTTTCCATTACTGAATGAATCCACATTTTTTAAACAAAACGGGTGAGTGAATTATTCAGTTACCCATTCAAAAAGAGAGTCACTGGTTTCATTCCTGAATGAATCAGCTGTTTAACCTAATCAGTTGAATGAATGATTCAATGACTCACTGGCTGGATCTGAAATTGCATACATCCCTACTATGAAGTAAGCAAGAAACACTATCTGAAAAGAGTAGTATGTCCGAATTCACAGGTTTCATAAAACAGTAGGCAAAAAGCATTTGCCAATTAATACTTCTGCCAAGATTCAGAAGTGTGTATTTGATGGACACTGTAACGACTGAGACAAATCAGACACAATTATTTGTTATAGTTAAGAAATAATATTTAAAACTCACTCTTGGATCTGTGGTCAACAAGGGCAATAAGGGTCTTTGGTTACCATGACTACGATCAGATAAGTTGGTTTTATTGCTGTTAAAAATGTGGTCACATGGTCAAGACAGAGAAGACAGAAACAGACTTTAAAACAGACTTTGCTGCATTAATCATAGATCTGATCTATAAATGAACATGCATCCCAGAAAATTGTGTGAATGATTTACTGTCTTGTGTAGTGTTTTTAATTCTATTATTTTTTTGATACTGTGTATTTTATGATAGAACCAACGGTCAATGTAACCTCATCTATACCATGTTTGGTCTCTATAAATTGGTACTTTGAAGATCGAAATGATTGTGTATATGATATGCTGATAGCTGCGCAACATATTAGTATTACAAGAATCTTTCTTAGTTTCTTCATCAGAAACCAATCCATGGGCCCCGGCAGGCCGTGACCACAGCCTGCTATGCCTTCACTCTCCCAACAGAGTCAGACTGTATTTTCTTAAATCCAACTCAGAAGAAAACTGCAACTTTATCCTTTACTGAATTGGCAACCATCTTCAACTTCCTCACTCCTTGGTTGCCTGTGTGGCCTTTCTGGCCCAGGACCGGCAGGTCACAATTTGCATGTGCTCAGCCATGTGCTCATGGAGAGAGAGAAAACCTTCAACCAGAACAGAGTCAAACAAACCACTCAAGTTCATCATATCTTCTTCATCCAACGGAAAAGAAAACGATTGCAACTTCAAAGTTTGACACTCACTGAACCATCAACATCATTTTCCAAGAACTTCAAGAATTGTTTCTACTGCAAACACTATGCAAGTATACATTTAATGAGGTGCTCTGAAAATGATAAGCTGATGGTTCTTTTCATAGTTAAATGGATCTTTTCCATAGTTCCATTTCCTGTTTCCGGTTCCATTCTGTCACTCACCATTTTACCTATGCATCTATGTACAGTATGTGTGTTTAGATTAGTTATGTTTGTGATTTAGTTAATAAAACTTGTGCACAATACGTATTTGGTTTTGATTCTCTGCTTACAACAAAGTTTATTTTACGATCTTGATCTTGTTACATGCTCTAAGCGCTGTACATGCTAAGACATAATTATTTTTCGGTGGTCATGAAAGATACGCTTTTCTTAGAATAAATGAATAATCAAAAGAGTTTGTTGGACGAACTGATTAATTGATTGTAATATTAATTTAGCTACATCAAGTTAATGTAATTAACTGACCCAAATATTAATAATTAATCATAACAAGTTATGAGTTATTATTAATATTTTCCCTTTGAGCTAAATCGTTACAACACTTTAGCACGTCCTGATTTTGCAGAGTTAGACGTGTTCCTGGATCAACATATTTTGTTGATCCTAGAACAACATTCCTTTCCAAAAATTTCATCCTAACCACATCAATACTACTAATCCTAACCCTACCCATAAATTATCACTAAAATCAGAGGGAAATGATAGGTGAATAACATTGACGTAGAAGCACCTAATCCTGATTGTAAGCCTAAACTTGACATAAACTGTTAACTTGTCCCTTAAATCTGATTGGTTGATTATAATGTTGTTCCAGGATCAACAAAGATGATCAAGTTCTGCGACACTTTCCTATCCCATGAAGCCACAGGAGAAGAGTTGTGAATGGCAGTAAAGCAACACAACCAATGTTGGTAAGTCACATGACAATGACAACATGTCATGTTTAGTACATCTGGACTTCATTCATACCACATACATTCATACTAAATATAACTTTTTTTTTTTCTTTTTTTTTATCTGCCTTGAAGTAAGTATCTAATTAAAATAAGTACCTACTATACGATTTCGGAAGCAGTCAGTGAATTGCCGTCACCTACTGTCAGTTTCAATTTAATATTATGTCATTCAATATCATTTCAATATTCCTTTTTATAAATCATTAATCTGATTTTCATGTGACCTCTGAGCAGCATTGAACAGTTTGTGTACATCTAAATGCCACTTCAAGTGCAGCATTTGCAGTTAACATCTCTAGTTAACCACTGTTAACATCTATAGTGTCTTATAATCAAATTTATTGATTAAATGTAAGAATTTGACATAAAAGATAAAGACCTCTACCTCATACCTCTTCAAGTGTCACACGCACTCAGTTTTGTTTGTTCTTAGTTTCTGTTTTCATGTACTTTCAGTTTGTTTTCATCAGTCACATATGTTTCAGTGTCTTAGTTTCCCGCCAGTCATCAGTTGTCATGGACACTCATCTAAACACTCATCATTTAAGTTTCTCTGTTTCACCCTTCAGTTGTCGGTTGATGTTTGCGTGTTGTGTCTGTCCACCCCTGTTAAACCTTCTGTCTGTTCCTGTGTTCATTGTTTTATTAATCACTTCGTATTGGATCCTGTGTACCTTCGTCTTCCTCCATCTTCATCTTGTGACATCAAGGTGGCAAATTTCACCCCTTAATGTAAAAGTTCATTTCTGTCGCTGCTGAACTAACAACTGCACAGAATATGAAAAGCTTAATGAGTCAAATGTCCACTACAGGCCTAAACAGAGGTAAAAACCAGTCAAGATATCAGGACAACCACGCTCAGCAAAATATTGCCTAATAACTGTTGTCGATAAAAAATTTTTTGTCAAATTGCACACAACTAAAACAGAGGTCTTTATTTTCCCATCTGAGCCACAAAAGTAATTTGTCAGATGTTCATTTCAAACAGAACATCTGCAACAGTGTAAAATCCTGACAAAAACTATGTTCTGTGACCCTTGATGCATTTTCACATTTGACTCATAGCCATCAGCTCTGAGCTGGTTATGCTCTCTGTTATGTGATGGATGAGGAAGTCATTGGTGCTTTTCATTAAATGGGTTTGACTGGCCCTGTCATTATCACTGAAGCACAGAGTGCAGAGCCCTCCCCAGGGGGAATGTACACTGCTTCAGTGACTCTGCTTTAAAATTAATAAGACAATCCACACTAGAACGCTGCTCAGTCTTGCCATGAGGACTGACCATTACTGCCAGAGTCTAAAACAGGTGTCTAATAAAAGAGGGTCTTGCAGACACCATCTGGTTCATGTGAACACATATAAAAGAATCTGGTGCACGTGGTGAGATCTTATAATGTTCAATGGGTCAAGGAAAACACAACGCCTCTATCCAGAACATCCCACTGGATGCATGTCCTGTTTCATCATCCAAAAGTCAGAGCATCCTGGAGACTCTATTAAAGAGCCATAAGGCAGTACAAGTTCAAACCCCTAAAGAATTCACAGATATTAACACTGTCATCTGCTTTTATAATTATCTGTTAAAGAGTAAACCTCTGCCACTTCCTGGGAATTAATTTTCCAAAGTAGGTTAACACTGAGTTTGGATATTTGTAGTCTATTTGAAATTGTAAACGTCATGTTTTAAGTTGACATGTAGTCACAAAGTTTTCTTATAGTCAGTAGAATGTCTGTTGGAGGACCATCACAATAAAGTGTCAGCAGATTTTAAGCATACAGTCTATTAATACTTTAATGAGAGTTAGTTGACATGTAGTTACAAGGTTACTTATTGTCAATGTTCAAAATGGACCATGAAAATAAAGTGTTACCGAAATAAATATGTATTGCTTTAGATGTTTCCTTTCCAAAAAAAACATTGATGATTTAGTATTATAATAATCATATTTTGTGAACAGTAGCTTATGTTTTATTTTTACATTTTTAATCATCATGATGTGCATGGAAAAGTCAGTTACCTAATTCTATAACAATAAATTTAGAAATAAATAACTTATCTTTTAAAAAGGTGTGGCAACACTTTCTATGAAGACCATGCTTATAATGAATTATAGCCCCATTTATAAGTTACTATTCTATAAATATATTTATAAAAACTCATTAAGACATATACTGCATTATAAGAACAGTTATAGTTGGATTTATATTATTTTTATAATTGCTTATAAGTCATGCACTTGCTTTTTCAATGTGCAGCTCATAATCCATTATACACTGACAGACGACGGTTGTTAAGTGAAAAGCAATGGTGCATTTACAATGTTCTCAAGAGACTTAAAACACAGTGAAACCAGGAAACCTCAGGCTGTCCATAACACCATACCCTAAAACAGTCCGAATTACTTTTGCAAGTGTCCAACAGTGTATATAAAATCCAAGTGATAGTGAATCAAAATGCAACTGGAAATGTGAGAAGAATAAAACTCCATAGTTCGGTGATCACCAGAGCATTTGTTAATGCCCTGTTGGTTTGACAGTTTAACAGCAATTTTGTGAGGAGAGGAATGACGTGTGCCCTCTTCGGCTTGTTAAAGACCACTCTAGCTGCAGCATTTTGGATCAGTGACAGAGGTTTGACAGTGCAAGCTGGACGGCCAGCCAGGAGAGCATTACAATAGTCCAGTCTGGAAAGAACAAGCGCTTGGACAATGAGTTGTGTAGCATGCTCTGATAGGAAGGGTCTGATCCTCCTAATGTTGTACAAGGCAAATCTGCAGGACCGGGCAGTTCTAGCAATGTGGTCTGTGAAGTTCAATTTATCATCAATTACAACTCCAAGGTCCCTGGCTGACCTTGATGGAGTTATGGATGACGAGCCTAGCTGAATGCAAGGTTTAGTTGAAGGTGGTGGTCCTTCATCCAGTCAGAACTGTCTGTCAGGCAGGCTGAGATGCGAGCAGCTACCATTGGATCATCAGGCTGGAATGAGAGGTAGAGTTGTGTGTCATCAGCGTAACAGTGATAGGAAAAGACATGTTTCTGAATCACAGATCCTAGTGATGCCATGTAGATGGAGAAGAGAAGTGGTCCAAGCACTGAGCCCTGAGGCACTCCAGTAGCTAGATGTTGGGTCTTAGACACCTCACCCCTCCACGACACCCTAAAGGACCTACCTGAGAGGTAAGACTTGAACCACTGGAGTGTGGTTCCCGAGATACCCTTCATCTTTAGGATTGACAGGAGGATCTGGTGGTTAACTGTGTCAAAGGCATCAGACAGATCCAGCAGGATGAGAACTGAGGATTTGGAAGCTGCTCTTGCCAATCTCAGAGCTTCAATTACTGAAAGCAGGGCAGTCTCAGTTGAGTGTCCGCTTTTAAAAGCAGACTGATTGTTGTCCAGGAGGTTGTTCTGTGTAAGAAAGGAAGAGATCTGGTTGAAAACAACTCGCTCAAGTGTTTTCACGACGAATGGAAGAAGGGATACCGGTCTGTAATTTTCCAGATGTGCTGGATTTAGAGTGGGTTTCTTAAGCAGTGGGGTTACCCGAGCCTGCTTAAATGCTGTGGGAAAAGAACCAGTGTGAAGAGAGGTGTTGATGATGTGCGTGAGTGTGGGTACAATTGAGGATGAAATGGCTTGAAGTAGATTAGCGGGAATAGGATCAAGCGGACAGGTAGGAGGGCGATTGGAAAGGAGGAGTTTGGAGACTTCTGCCTCTGAAAGCAGAGAGAAGGAGGGTAGAATGTGTGTGTTAGCTGGTAAAATGTGTGTCAGTTTGTGGATTGGTAAATTGGCCGCTGATGGTGGTTGTTTTAATTATGAAGAATGGCAAAATCGTCAGCTGTTAGGGTTGATGAAGGAGGAGGAGGAGGAGGGCTGAGAAGAGAGTAGAATGTTTTGAAAAGCATGCAAGAGTCAGAAGAATTGTTAATTTTGTTGTGATAGTAAGTCATTTTAGCAGTAGTGATATTAGCAGAGAAGGAAGAAAGGAGGGATTGATAAAGACCAAGGTCAGTAGGATGTTTCGACTTGCGCCACTTCCTCTCTGCACCCCTGAGTTTAGAACGATGTTCACGAAGAACATCAGATAATGGTATATATTGACAGTGTCAAAAATCCATATGTATTAAGCAGTTTAGTCCAAATTTTCTGAAGAGACACGGTCGCTGTATATGATGAACAGATTAAATTTAGGATTTTATTCATATATAAACATGTTTCAGTGAACAGGGTGAGTTTTCATTTTTGGGCAAACTATACCTTTAATAGATGATTATTTGTGTACTTTTATAATAAAAGTTTCCGCAAATTGTATTGTACTTTGCAAATATTCACATAAAGCCAAGATAATGTGCATTTTCTAGATCATTATTTCTGGTACTGCCTCTTAATTCCTGAAGCAAGGAATCATTGAAGGCCCCATTTTTCATTGTTTCAGTCTCAATGAAATCTTGATGTCGGCAGACTAAAATTGTCACGTTTGATTGTCAAGCTTTTATTTTCTTGGTTATTCATTGTTTTACTGCACTTGTTTCTTGTTTCTTTCATTGGTTTGTGTTGAGCCAGTTTCCTGGGTTGCACTTTATTTTACAGTACATGCACTTATGTGTAGTTACAGAGTTACCCAAGAAAGTAATGGGTAATATAAGGTAACTATATGGGTTAAGGTTACTGTATGTCTAGGGGTAGGTTAAGGGTTCAGGTTCAGGCTTCAGTTTATTGTAATTACTATAAGGGAATAGGATTGCAAAATAAAGTGCTACCGTTTTCTGATAGTTCCGCCTTCAGTGCATTTTGGTTGGTTGCTCTGTTCTTGTTTTTTGAAGCCAAGTATCCTAAGAACCTTTGTTTTATGTTTGTAAATAAATAGAAACTACTGTATAGATACTATAGATCCTACTATAGATCTCATTTCTGCGTCAGACGACTGTGACAGAGATCAGCTATGTTTCTTTAATTGTTTCATCTTGGGCTGACGTTCTCATAATGCCACTACTGAATAATATTCACACCTCTGTTCTAACCTGTTTCTGATGTGGCTTTGTCTTGATAGTTAAGCTGATATTGCAATGCTATCTCACGACCAATTTGTACAAATTCGTAGGAGTGATTAAAAGGTGGCTAATTCATACGAATTAGTACGACCTCACTTGTACGAACAAATACAAATTTCATACAAATTTGGCAACTTGTAAAATATGTATGATTTAGCAAAAATCATATGAATTTGTACGAGTGAGGTCGTATTAATTCGTTCAAATTAGCCACCTCGTAAAATTCGTACGAATTGCCGTGAGATCGGGTTGGCTATTGTGTAGTCATCAGTTTTAAAACTTAATCTGCAAAAAAATAAATAAAATAATAATAATAATAATAATAATAATTAATTAATAAAAATATGGGAAACAATATAAATCATGTACACTATACTGTTCTAAATGTTGCAATGCTGCATTTATTTGATTAAAAATACAGTCAAACCAGTATGATTGTGAAATATTTTTTTTTTTACAATAAAAAACTGTTTTCTATTTGAATACATTATAAAATGTTGTTTATTCCTGTGCTGCAAAGCTGATTTTTCAGATTAATTACTCCAGTCTTCAGTGTCACATGATCCTTCAGAAATCATTCTAATACGATGATTTGCTGCTCAATAAACATTTCTTATTATTATCAATTTTCAAATCAGTTGTGCTGCTTCAAATATTTGGGGAAATTGTCATATATTTTTCTTTGATGAATAAAAAAGTGTTGTCATCGTCCATGCAGTTCAGTTCAGTTCTTATTCAACAGCATCGGGGGGGGGGGGGGGGGGGGGGGGGGGGGGGGAGTTCTCGTCTGGCCAACGAACGGACACGGTGTCATTATGATTCAGGCTGCATCACAAGTCAGAATTCAAATCGGGATCAGTAGCATTCAAATACTCATCCATTTTTTATTTTTTTTTTCGATTGGAGAATGGCCTTTCTTTTCTCTCTGTGGTTCAAAGTGGAATGCCATCAAATTGTCAAGATGTACTTATGCTTGTTGAGTGTATAGCTATTCAGCTATTCTGTAAGTGATAGGTAGTCCAGCTTGTGTGGTCTTGTGTGGCAACAGAATCTAATGGCAAAACAAAATTGGAGTTCCCAGAGAGTCATTATTTTCCAAAACAATCTGAGATATATGGCAAGAAATGACATGAAAGAAGAATGGAAAAATACCTAAATGCTCCATTGCATTCTATTGCTTTAAAAACCACACAAGTCAAGTCACCTTTATTTATATAGCACTTATACATATACAATACAGATTGTTTCAAATCAGCTTTACAGTGATAACAGAAAAAAATATGCATTTCGGCTGCAGTTCAGTAAGTCAGTTCAGTGTTGTTTCAGTTCAGTTGTAAAGATCATCAATTATTAAATTAGTTCATTTCATCTATAAAGCAGTTCTGCAAAAAAAAGAAAGAAAGAAAATGTTGTCATCATCCATGCAGTTCAGTTCAGTTCTTATTCAACAGCATCAATACTGTCAGATCAACAATATTGTTGACTATTAAGTGTCTCCAACTAAGCAAGCCAGAGGAGACAGTGGAATGGAACCACAACTCTATCAGGTGACAGAATGGAGAAAAAGAATGGGGGTTCTCGTCTGGCCAACGAACGGACACGGTGTCATTATGATTCAGGCTGCATCACAAGTCAGAATTCAAATCGGGATCAGTAGCATTCAAATACTCATCCAGTTCCTTTCGCTTGAAGATTGATTCATCACGCCGGTATGGAGCCGAAGCTGGCCACAGGGTCTGTGCGGTGGACATGTTCTTGTGGTCTTTGCTGAGGATATTTTACAAGCCTTATCTTGACAGTTCTCGAACACAAAGTGCATTTTTCTTCTTCTTTTTTTCAATTATGTTACATTTTTTAAGAAGATATGCAGTTTCTTTTTTTTTCTTTTTTTTTAATGGGTGGTATTCACAAGATGTAAAATATGTCTTTGATGTCCCCAGAGTGTGTATGAAGTTTTAGCTCAAAATACCCCACAGATATTCATATATAGCATGTTAAAGTTGTCACTTTTTGAGGGTGAGCAAAAATGCACCGTTTTGTGTCTATTCCTTTAAATGCAAATGAGCTGCTGCTCCCAGCACAGAGGGCGGAGCTTCAAGAGCTTGTCTCCTTTTACCTCACACAGACATGCACTGAATGCACACAAATTTCAAAAACTTTTAACCTTTTATGTTCAAACCGGAATCAGATGATGTCAACGGAGTTGTGCTGCTTCAAATTTTTGGGGAAATTGTAATATATTGTTCTTTGATGAATAAAAAAGTTAAAAAAATATCAGTATTCTGACAAGCATTTTTTTCGATTGAAAAATGGCCTTTCTTTTCTCTCTGTGGTTCATAGTGGAATGCCATCAAATTGTCAAAATGTATTCTGTAAGTGATGGGTGGTCCAGCTTGTGTGGTCTATAAAGCAACATAATCTAATGGCAAAACAAAATTGGACTTCCCAGAGAGTCATTATTTTCCAAAACAATCTGAGATCTATGGCGAATGTTTACAGAGCCGATCCTGACCTCCCTGGGGCCCTAAGCAAAATTCTTTAAGGGGCCCTCCTACCTGACCCGAGAGCCATGTAAACCATTTGTCACTGCCACACAGTCACACCTGACACCCCAGTGCTCCCACTACAATCCTCCCTCCTTTAACTAGTACTAATGAAAATGTAATTCCTGAAATCAGAAATAGACATTGTTACTAGAAAAAGTACATTCTTAATATCAAGACTTCACATTTTAAATTTAATTTTTGATATAAAAAAATGCATCCTGTGAATGAATAAAAGCTAAAATGACTTGCCATAGCATGTCACTGTGTTTTAAATGATAAAGGCAATACTTGATAGTTATTATTTACTGAGGTATGTGCATCCATATTGACCAGTATGTCCAGCCAATCAACACTTTAAATGCAAAATAGCCTATAAATCAAGTCAATGTCAATACATTGCTTTCCATTTTGCTTTATTGCAGTTGTAACTAAACTGACTTGGAGACTAGATAATCATTGTCTTGTTTTAAAAGTATGTGCGCCTATAATGAGGAGTGTCATCACGCCTATTGTACTGGTCCCCACAGAGGTTTTGCTGGAAAGTGCACGTTTCATTTCGTGGACGCACATATGAATGCGCGACCCGGTTGTCTTTTGTTGCCCTTTATCGTTTATCAAACGTAATAAATAGTTGTATTTCACTCTCACTTTTTTTTTTTTTTTTGTCAGGCACAAAGTCACAGAACACAGCCCTGGAAGTGTCCAGCATTAGCAAGCAAGACATAGAAAGACCAAAAGATGCACTGCCCAGCTGGGTTAGACAGACTAGAGAGAGATGCACATCAACTTAACTTTATTGTTTTTTGCTTACATCAAACTTGGAGAGGAGAGGAGAGAACACAAGTCGACCTGATTGCTGTTCCCTCAATTCAGTCTCATGGTGTTTTTTTTGTTTTTCTCTTTTCGTGACCGCTTAATTTTCTCATCAATGTAGTAAACTTTGATTGACGCTCTTTGACACGAGGGGGAGGCGGGGCCTTGAGTAATTTGCGGGGCCCTACGCAACTTGCGTAGTGTGCGTATAGCGCTGATCGGCTCTGGATGTTTAATTAACAGCAATTATGTTCACAGATGCACAGCGACTCAATTTAGCATTTTACTCACGTTAATTCTGCAATATGCTACAAATTCAGCTAGTATGTTAAAATACAACATGACAAGCACTATGATCATGACACAGACTGAAATACAGAAAAATGTATTAATAGGGAAAATACCACATTTCTTAAGTATATTTAATTAATTTTTGTGTAAAAAAGGGGATATGTGCACAAAGCATTTAGGGTCCTCCATAAGTGTTTGGCAAATTTGACCTTAACGATAAATTAATATAAATGATGATTCATGAAAATTGATATTTCTACCATTGGCACAAGATAATTTAAATATCTCAAATGACTTTTAATTGATTAAATATTAATAATAGCCAATTGTACATGAAACACTTGTAAAATAGCAGGTGAGAAGTGTTTGTTTTGTAAATCATAAAAACACGAGGAGTTATCACTGTAAGCGACTACTCACATATGTCATTATGGTCTTTTAGACCTTGTTAGTTCATTCGTTATTTACCTCTCTGTGTTCAGAAGCATTAGCAATTCTCCTCTGAGGCTAGAGGTCAATAACAGTCCACAAGAACATAAATATTGGTTAAAGCCATCATGTACTGTAAGTGCACAAGGTGACACATGACAAGGCAGCATGTGCAGTCATCTCAGCTTGCTATGTGTTCCTCTGACAGGAAAAACAAGTGTTTTTTTTTTTTATAATTAAAATTAAAATGCTGTCAGTGTTTTTAAGGGGAATGTTTAAAGGAAGTCTCACATAGCGCATAGCAAGTGATTAATAATTGCTCTTAATGGCTTAAATTAAGTATGCACACCTTTTACAGGAATAGTTTTAAAGGAATAACCGAAAATTATATTTCTGTCAGAATTTAAAGTACGTTCTTCTGTGCAACACAAAAGGAGAAGGAGAATTTTTAAGAGGATGAGGACATTCCTCAATTATTCCTTTTGTGTATTTTGAAATAAAGAAAGTCGAACAATATGATGGTGAATAAAAATAAAATGATTTTTCATTTGACCCTATACATAGGATAAGCTACAGTATTTGAGTGGATGGATGGACTATTTTTTGACTGTCCTGTCAATATATGGCGTGTTGGGAGTGAGAATGTGTTGAAAACACAATTTGTACAACTGGTGAACAATGTAATTATATGTAATTATATAATTTTATACATTTGTAAATGCATTTGTACAGAATCATGTTTAAAATCAGCTAAATCATGTCCATTTTTATAAGAAATCATGTTTAAGATGGTGAAGGTCAATGCAAACATTCCACTGACTGTGTACATAGTGTGACAGTCATCAACAGATTGAAAGCTATGGCCATAAATAAACCTCATCTCTTCCCACACGCGTCATCCGTTTCAGGGACTGTTGTGTGTCACACATGCAGCTGTTTATAACTCCCAATTAAAGCTGTCTTCTGGAAGTAGAAACAGTTGGGTTAGGAGTCAGGAGCCGGTTTTCATAATTACCTGAAAATAGTGGAACTGAATGATTATCATGAGATTTGATTCTGTTAACATTCTTGAAGATTTTTTTATTATTTATATTTAATATAATTTATATATAATATAATATTTTATATTATTATTTAATATTATTTTTCAGTATTATTGTTTTTTATTAGTATTCATAATCAGTAACTCTTTACAATACGGTTTCATTTGTTAACTCCATTAGTTAACATGAACTAACAATAAAAAATACAGAATTGATTAATCTTAGGTAATGTTAATTTCTACATTTACTAATACATTAATAAAAACAAATATTAATGATTTATTAACATCAACGAAGGTAAATAGATACTGTAAAAATATATTGGTCATAGTTAGTTCATGTTAACTAATGCATCAACTAATGTTAACAAATGAGACCTAGTGTAAAGTGTTACCTCATAATCTGTATTATGCATTTTGTGAAGTTTGAAGAAGATGAGCCAGAAGTGCATGAAAACGTGTGTGAGGAAAACATGTCAGAGACAAGGAGATGAGTTAGTTTAACCATATAGGAATGTACACGCAATGTAGCATATGTTCTTAAATGAGAGGCTATGAAAAATGTTGACTGAAATATTGTCTATAAGGAGGACTTTTTTAGCATCTATGTTAAAAATGAATAACAAGTTTTACCACCTTGTAGAGATACATACGTTTCTTTGGTCAGCATATAAACGTCCAAACTTTGTGTACGGCATGAAGACATCAGCTCTCCAGTAAATTGTCTTTCTCTTTTGTCTTGACAATTAATCACAAGCGAGAGATCTCTTGGCAAAATAACAAGTGTTCAGTCCTGTGATTCAACAACGGGGATAAGAGCTTAATTTTGAGTCTGTTGATGTGGATTACACACTGTACTTAAATAATTTTGTTTCCTGAATGATTCTGGTTCTTTTTAATCATTTGGTCAAAATGAATTATTTGAGACAAATTAATCTCAAATTAGGCTTTTTAAAACAGCTCACTGACTGACTGAATCAGTCAAACGCTCACAAATCATTACTTTCGCTCACATGATCAGAGTCTAAATAAGAACCATCACTGTGTTAATCTGTATTTATAAGATTGAAATTTAAAGGCAGAGATTGCATATTTTGAATGGTTTTAATTGTTTTAAGATGCAATACAGCATTAGATATTTGGCCCTTTGACTCTTCTGTTCGGTCTTCTGCTTTTAATCTCTGGAGTAGTCGGGTCAAGGGTGGGCAATATTAAGGAAATCACTTCTTTTCATTCATCCAATCCCCTTTTTTCATGAATTGTTGCACATCCATAGATTCTCATGCATAACTCTTGCCGCTCACTCCAAAATAATTATATACGGCGAGCTGTCCAATCTTTTTTACCTCAGGAAAAATGTAGAATCTTGTAATTTACATTTAAAATGGATATGACGTTGTATTTGAAGAGCAAGTTAAAGCACAAAAAGAAAGTTTGCCAAGAGAAACTTGCTTGATAAAGGCCTGTCTGACAGCTTAAAAAGTTTGAAGGTTATTTTGGCCTTATGTAGTTTTGCGGAAGAGGATTAGGGCCAGGCAATAATAAAAAAATAAAACCATCTCGAGATTAAAGTCATTATAATGCGAGATTAAACTCGTTAAATTTCGAGAAAAAAAGTCGAAATACAATCTTGAGAATAAACTCATTAAATATTGAGAATAAAGTCATTGTGTTTCGAGAAAAAAACTCGTTAAATTTCGAGAAAAAAAGTCGAAATACAATCTTGAGAATAAACTCATTAAATTTCGAGAATAAAGTCGTTGTGTTTCGAGAAAAAAAGTCGAAATGAAATGTAGAGAATAACGCATTCGATCAGTGTTTATTGCATAGCCTACTGATAGAGGATGGCAGAGTTGGATCACTTAGTCAAGCTATATTTTAGACTTTCTTTCAGTAACAAAGAATAGAACATTCTTAGTCGGCTAGGTCTTTTTAGAAGAAAAAAAGAGTCCAATTTGCGCGATGTACTCGCTTTTGAACCATACGGCATTGCCATTAATGGCTGTATAGATGGTTACAGGCGTTACATTCTGTGGATGGAGGCGTACACAACCAACTACGATTAATAATGCGTCTTATGGTATCCAGGGAAACCACGAAACCTTGATGAGGTTTATGTGCAGTGCAATGAACACTGATCAAATGCGTTATTCTCTACATTTCATTTCGACTTTTTTTCTCGAAACACAACGACTTTATTCTCGAAATTTAACGAGTTTATTCTCACGATTACTTCGACTTTTTTTCTCAAAATTTAACGAGTTTTTTTCTCGAAACACAACGACTTTATTCTCGAAATTTAATGAGTTTATTCTCAAGATTGTATTTCGAGTTTTTTTTCTTAAAATTTAACGAGTTTTTTCTCGAAACACAACGACTTTATTCTCGAAATGTAATGAGTTTATTCTCAAGATTGTATTTCGACTTTTTTCTCGAAATTTAACGAGTTTTTTCTCGAAACACAACGACTTTATTCTCGATATTTAATGAGTTTATTCTCAAGATTGTATTTCGACTTTTTTTCTTGAAATTTAACGAGTTTAATCTCGCATTATAATGACTTTAATCTCGAGATGGTTTTATTTTTTTATTATTGCCTGGCCCTAATCCTCTTCCGTATAGTTTGGATACTTCAACAGTTTGAAAATAGTTTTTAAGTGTGAAGGTTATATGCCTTAAACAATTGCTATGGCGTCCTCAATGGTTGCTTGGGTATTGCTAGAATATTACTATTTGGTGATTCAAGATTTATTTGTGCAGCGCTTTTTCACAATAGCCTTCATGCAGGAGTTGGAGTCATGTCTGCACAGGTGTTGGGGCATCTGAAGTCTTCATAAGAGGCTGGATCCAAACTGGAGCTGCATGGCGTAGTCTCTAGGCAGAAAAGCAAACGGTAGAGATGCATATGATCATATAACACCAATTTTATCATCTCTACACTAGTCACTTACTCAAGTATAGATTATTAGGTTATGGCTAAGACGTTACTAAGCATTTGCTAGGGTGTTCTCAATTGATACTCGGCAGCCATTCACAGCACTCTAGTGTTCCAAGTGGTTTCTTGGAAGTTCTAAGTGCTGTTTGGGTGTTCTGGGCTGCGTTTCCCAAAAGCATCGTAAGCCTAAGTTGATCGTAGAACAACTGCCACCAATGGTCTCTACTGATCAACTTAAGCCGGGTGCACACCGTGTCATTTTGGCCACGATTTGGCTGTCTGAGACAAATTTTGCAAACACTAAAAGATTCCTCTGATCCTAGGCTAAAATCTAAAGTCTTTGATCGTTAGTTTGACATGTTCACCGACAGCCGATTAATGACCGGTGCGATAGAATTTTACCTCAGACGAAATTCTGGCAGTGTCAGAAGATTCCCCGGCTTTTTTGCTTACGACGCTTTTGGGAAACGCATGCCAGGGTGGTTACTAGGGTGGTCTTTGGCATTTTGTTTTTTATTAAATAGAGGATCCTAAAGTGCCCACATTATGCTAATTTACAAGTTCATATTATTTGGGGTCAGCAAGAATACATTTACATGATTTAAACTTCAAAAACACTTTTTTAAAAAAATTTTTTTATCTTACTGTACATTGTTGCGGCACCTCTTTTCACCATCTGTGTTTTTAGTTCTTGTCTTTTTAAAGCCCACATTTGCAAATAGCCCAGTCTGCTCTGATTGATCAGCTAACCCTAGTCTGTTGTAATTGTTCAACCGCTTTTAGAGCATGTGTCATAATTATAGTGCCCCTTACCATAATTGTGTTTCAGCTCCTGAGCTGTAAACTATTATATCTATAATAAATATGGCATCATATTAGAAGTCCATGCAATATTTTTTTGCCCTTGCAGTGTAAAAAACAGCATCTCCTCAACATAGTAAAATTTGAGGGCATCCAAAGCATCCAGTAGTCGAGCATTATGAAAATGTGTAACATGGTGACATAAGGCAGGACTACAAACAAGGAACTGTAAACCATTTAATTTATGGGTTCAGTTTTATCTGTATACATGGATCACTAAAACATGCTCACAGTTAATTAACTCTATGCTGATCTGTGTGCACATTTACTTACCAGTAAGCAGCTGTAATGCAATCAACTGAGGCGAGTTGCAGAAGAACCCATGTGCAGTTTATTTATGTACAAACATGAGCAAAATACAAAACAAAGACTTGGCATGATCATTAACATGCATAGACATAGAAACAACTCACCACACAGCAGTTACAGGGACAATGCTAGACAAAGATGCATTCTTCTTTTTGAAATTTTATTGGCGATTGACAAACAATAAAATTGTGTATTACCGCCACCGACTGGTATGGAGTGTGGATCAAAATGACATACTCTCTCCCTTTTTACAAAATAAATAAATAAATAAATTATATCCTCTCCCACAAATTATTTAGATGCTGAAAAATAAAACAATAACATTAATTTCTCGAGTTATTTTGTAAAATATTTCCTAGTATAAATTGCATTTTTATTTTTGCTAGATTTTGCATTAGAATCCTTCTTTCTGCCTCGTATTTCTGACAGTATAGCATAGGGTTCCACAGTTTGTTCTTGTCCACAAAATTCACAACTTCCCGTCTCATGTTTACCTACTTTATAAAGTGTACTGTTTAGTCTTGTATGTCCAAATCTCATCATTGATTTTATTATCTCATCTCTGCCACTTTCCTTTGTATTCTATAAAACCATCAACCTTTCTTCTCCTTATCCCATTGTTTTTGCCACCTTTCATTCAGCCTTTTCTTAACAATACTCTTGAGTTCATTCTTTAGCCTGACAATTAAGTTAATGTCTTTGTTTTTTACGGCTTCTTTTGCTGCCTTGTCTGCCATGTCATTTCCTTGGATACCAATATGTGCAGGTGCCCATAAAAATACCACTGTAAGCCCCATCATTTGAATTCTGTACAATGTTTGCTGTATTTCTATTAAAACGTCTGGTCTACTTTCCGAGTGACTATATTGTAAGCTAGCCAATGATGAACTTGAGTCTGAACAAACTACTGGTTTCAAAGGTCTTATCTCCTTTATCCACTGTGTTGCTAATAATAGAACAATCATTTCCCCTGTATAAACATAACCCATCACTGATTCTTTTTCCTATTGACAAATTAAATTCTGGAACAGTAAACGTTGTTCCTATCTTATTATCTAAACTCTTAGATGCTGTGTATATCTGTGCATGGTTGTGGTACTCATTAATATACAGTATGTCTGCATCTTATATGAAGCATATTCATTATCCTTGTTTTACTTTTCTAACAACGTAAAATCGACTGTAGCGTCTGAAAGTAACCAAGGTTTTATTACTGGTAGCGGTACTGTTGGACTAACTTTTTACTGATTAACTTTAAGTTCTGTTGCTTTCTGTAACACTGTGCATCTGAAGCTTTTTGTTTTCCTCCTCTCTTTTTCCCAACAGGGCTTTCAAGTATCTAGTGTTGGATGCTCTTGACTATGTCCTTGTAAATTAACCCACTAATTCACTGATAACTGTATCCTTCTCATATCCAATGACATTTCTCCCATTTCTACCTGTAGTGCTGTAACTGGTGTAGTTTTTATTGCTCCTGCATATAGTCTCAATACCTGATGCTGTATATTGTTTCTAAGAGATATTGCTGTATATAACTTTCTAAGAGATGTTTCAGCTGCTGATCCATACACAACCATAATCAAATACAGATCTAATCAACCCGTATGGCCTTTAATGCCATCCTTTCTGCTCCCCATTCACTGCCAACTAAACACCTCATATTTATTACTTTCTTGCATTTGTCCAATATTTTCTGGATATGCATAGCCCATGTAATTATTTCATCAAACCACAACCCTAAAAACCTAAAATAGTTCACTCTTTCCAGTTCTTGATTATATCATTTTAATTTTACCTCATCTCCATTTTTTTTCCTTGTAAAAAACACTATCTTTGCCTCATCAACTAAGAACTTAAATCCCCATCCATTTGACCATTCTTTAACTATTTTAATAGCCTCCTGTAATTTTTTGACAAAGATGCATGGTAAACATGATGGCTTAAATACACAAGGACTAGTGACTAAATAAGACACACCTGTGAACATAATCAAGACAATTAACCAATGATAACAGGTGTGTTCGACGTCGGCCGCGGCTGGATGTAACGATCGGCGGGGAGGGGCTGAAAACAGAGACGTAAAGTCGGACACTTTCTGCTTCCCGTAGTAGTGATTGCTCACGCTGTATTTGCATACTTTACCACAGCTGAAGTGAAACAATTGCAATCTTTGTCAAATACAAACACTTTTCAGATAAATTTTCATTCAATGCTTTATGTAGGTCTACTACGTATTACAGTGTCTGTTTGTACAAGAATAGGAACATAAACCTATATCAAGTGAAGTCTACGTTTTATTTTATGAGTTTTATTTTGATAAACATGACACAATATAATATCGAGACTACATGAAAATAGATTTTACTGTTATAAAAAACTGATTTGTGAACATTAGTGAAACTGAAGGTATGAGAATAAACACGAAACACATGCAATCATTGTCATGAGGTGGATTCGGCCAATCATGACACAGTTGTGTTGTCATCAGAGTTTGTGCAGCTGCTCTGAAGAAGCTGCGCTGGCTAAGTCCTCCGACTGTAACATGAAACATGAAACATAAACCCAAAACAAAACTATACATTACAGCAGCAAATAATGTCAGGATGTTCAGGACTGCCATGGCCTTGTTGTCATCCAATCGCTGTAAAACCTTATCATAAAGCTTTATGATTTCGGTTTGTAGTTCAGCACATATAGTCACACATTCGTGTATCATACTTATTTGTTATTTGTACATTAATCGTGGCTTTTAATCTGATTCTATCAACTGTAGAAAGGTCATTAAAATCTATTGAAAAACATTAACTCTGTGTAAGATGGCACAGCACTTTGGCACTCAGGATCCCTGGGGAAGTGCTTGATTTGTGAGAGGGAAAAAAGTTATGGGGGTCATTTGGATACAGTAAATTGACTGGACTTGTCCATATGTGAAAGTTTTACGCTTTAGAATGCAATTTCCGCTCATTTTGCCAATATTGTGTCTGACAAACACAGTTTAAACATCCACAATATAACAAAAGCATCCCTTTATGCTGTTATTATAGTGCCAAACAGCACTGTACTATATTTCAGCTTGAACCACTATAGGGGTCATAACATAGGTCCACTTATATACTTAGTAAATGTTTTTATTTATTTATTTATTGAAAATAAAAAAAAATAAAAAATAAAAAACATGATAATTTTTCATTCTCTCTGACCCTTAGGACAAACGATGGGTCGAAATGTTAATGCTGTGAGACTGTTGTTGCCTGTGAGACTTCAATGTAAATGGCCACTTTTTCATGTGGTTAAATGGTGGATTCCTCTTCATATAATTGCAGTCTTAGGTGTGTTGTCTATTTTTGATATTTGTAAAATTTATACTTTCAAAAAATGTAATATTACACTTTCATTGAAATTTAGAACAGCATATTCTGTCAGTTAAACATAGTGATAACTTAAAGGTATTGCGGAGGATTTTCTTTTTCCGGGTGGATCATCAAGACTTTTGGTCCTCCTAGTTGTCAATCATTCTGGTGATATGTTTACGTAAGGCCGGCGTACGTGCTCGTCCCTAGGTAGTTTTCGCTTTCTGTGCATGCGCACTTTCGGGTGTATGTGTGTGGTGAGCTACGGTTTCAGCCATTCATTTAAGCTCACCGTTCTCACCGGGTTTTTTCAAAATGTCTGAGGGTCGCAAGAGAAAAAGTGTCTACGAATTGTATGACAAGAAGAGAAAGGCCTCTGAAGAAAGAAACAAGACCAGAGTGTTTTGGGGAGAATATTTCACACGCCGGCGTGCGCTAAAAGCATAGGTTGGGCTTCCCACTGATGCCTCAGTCGCGAAGTTTCTACTCGACAGGTAAAGGAAAGTAGGCTTGTATGAGCCATGCCAACAGCAACTTGTAAACAGAGCGTGCACGAGGAGAACTAGGCTCGTGCATGCTCTCTCGTGCACACGTTTAATAGGCGTTCCCTCTCGGGAGCAGGTAGAGTGTTGCGCATGTGCATTTTTTCAAAAAGTGGAAATCCTCCGCTATACCTTTAATCGCATACTGAACTGTGATTGGTCTGCATTCTTACATTTATTTGCATAGTGAAAAAAACCTATAGAAATCGCAAGTAGTGCATTCAGAGACTGTCAACAATCACATATTCCACAACAACAACCTTTTCTCACTGTTACAGTAATAGACATATTTTAATGTAATGTAATCTATTGTATCCTGGTATTAATAAAACAGTAAAGAAAGGGTACAAAATATTTTATGAGGGGACATTCTTCAAATACAAAGGTACAGTGATGGACTGGATATAGTGAACACCAGGATTTTCCGCTGTGGCCACTGACTGGTAAAACCATATTCATGTTCTCAGTAAAAATTTCAAGGTTTTAAAAGGAGAAAAGTTCAGAATGGCTTCAGATTGTCAGGCTGGCCCATCTGAATGGTGGTGGATCCTAGCATATGTGACGGATCTTGTCACTTTTGTAACAGGGTCTGGTCTCTCTTCCGTATTCTACGTTGTGATTTGACCAATTCGTTCACACGTCCTTCGCGCACACTGAGGAACAGGAGTCAGCGGGCCCAATTCCCCAGTAAATGCAAGGACACGTCATTTTTGTTGATGTGTGTTTACTGAAAAGTGAAATAAAACATCCTCTCAGTGGTGTTTCGCTGCAGACATTAGACATCAACAGTGTGCATTCTCCATAGCAAATGCTGTTTTGCACAACAACAGTAACCAATAGTAGAACCGCAACACACAACCACATTTCGCATGAAACATGATGTAATAATAAAAGCAAAATCAATAATAAACAAATATATATATATATATATATATATATATATACACACACACACACACATATATATATATATATATATATATATATATATATATATATATATATATATATATAAATATAAACATACCTGAAAAGTGAAATAAAACATCCGCTCAGTGGTGTTTCGCTGCAGACATTAGACATCTAAATAAAATATAAGATAAAATTAACAACCTCGTGGCCTTGCTAACGAGAGCACTATCGGATGGAAGTTCACAAAAGGCCATAACTAATAAAATATACGTTATTACTTGGATTAAATGGTTAAAACATTGGCTAAACCAACTCATAAATACAAAATACTCGAAATCGCTAATCATTTTGCGTTATAATCACAAAAATATTACCAAAATGAGACGGAGCATGAATATACGTACCAACAGCGTGCATTCCCCATAGCCACTGCTGTGTTACGATATATATAGGTGACTTTTTTAGAGACACAAAGCTCTTGGACAAATGGTAGAGTGCCACTTTACTGTCAGAATGTGTGGGATTGTGATTCACTTGTCCTTCTGTGTGATGGTCGGATTCGCACAGCCACTGTTCCTGTGATTAAAGTGTCCGTCACTGCAGGCTCTACATTGAACAGATTGAACAGCACTGGGATACAATGGATGGAGAAGTCAGGGGATACATATATATATACAGTGAGGAAAATAAGTATTTGAACACCCTGCTATTTTGCAAGTTCTCCCACTTAGAAATCATGGAGGGGTCTGAAATTGTCATCGTAGGTGCATGTCCACTGTGAGAGACATAATCTAAAAAAAAAAAATCCAGAAATCACAATGTATGATTTTTTAACTATTTATTTGTATGATACAGCTGCAAATAAGTATTTGAACACCTGAGAAAATCAATGTTAATATTTGGTACAGTAGCCTTTGTTTGCAATTACAGAGGTCAAACGTTTCCTGTAGTTTTTCACCAGGTTTGCACACACTGCAGGAGGGATTTTGGCCCACTCCTCCACACAGATCTTCTCTAGATCAGTCAGGTTTCTGGGCTGTCGCTGAGAAACACGGAGTTTGAGCTCCCTCCAAAGATTCTCTATTGGGATTAGGTCTGGAGACTGGCTAGGCCACGCCAGAACCTTGATATGCTTCTTACAGAGCCACTCCTTGGTTATCCTGGCTGTGTGCTTCGGGTCATTGTCATGTTGGAAGACCCAGCCTCGACCCATCTTCAATGCTCTAACTGAGGGAAGGAGGTTGTTCCCCAAAATCTCGCAATACATGGCCCCGGTCATCCTCTCCTTAATACAGTGCAGTCGCCCTGTCCCATGTGCAGAAAAACACCCCCAAAGCATGATGCTACCACCCCCATGCTTCACAGTAGGGATGGTGTTCTTGGGATGGTACTCATCATTCTTCTTCCTCCAAACACGTTTAGTGGAATTATGACCAAAAAGTTCTATTTTGGTCTCATCTGACCACATGACTTTCTCCCATGACTCCTCTGGATCATCCAAATGGTCATTGGCAAACTTAAGACGGGCCTTGACATGTGCTGGTTTAAGCAGGGGAACCTTCCGTGCCATGCATGATTTCAAACCATGACGTCTTAGTGTATTACCAACAGTAACCTTGGAAACGGTGGTCCCAGCTCTTTTCAGGTCATTGACCAGCTCCTCCCGTGTAGTTCTGGGCTGATTTCTCACCTTTCTTAGGATCACTGAGACCCCACGAGGTGAGATCTTGCATGGAGCCCCAGTCCGAGGGAGATTGACAGTCATGTTTAGCTTCTTCCATTTTCTAATGATTGCTCCAACAGTGGACCTTTTTTCACCAAGCTGCTTGGCAATTTCCCCGTAGCCCTTTCCAGCCTTGTGGAGGTGTACAATTTTTTCTCTAGTGTCTTTGGACAGCTCTTTGGTCTTGGCCATGTTAGTAGTTGGATTCTTACTGATTGTATGGGGTGGACAGGTGTCTTTATGCAGCTAACGACCTCAAACAGGTGCATCTAATTTAGGATAATAAATGGAGTGGAGGTGGACATTTTAAAGGCAGACTAACAGGTCTTTGAGGGTCAGAATTCTAGCTGATAGACAGGTGTTCAAATACTTATTTGCAGCTGTATCATACAAATAAATAGTTAAAAAATCCTATATTGTGATTTCTGGATTTTTTTTTTTAAGATTATGTCTCTCACAGTGGACATGCACATACGATGACAATTTCAGACCCCTCCATGATTTCCAAGTGGGAGAACTTGCAAAATAGCAGGGTGTTCAAATACTTATTTTCCTCACTGTATATATCCACTGTAACCCTGTTGTTCACATTGTGACTTGACTTCACTATGCAAATACATGCAAGAATGGAGACCAATCACTGTTCAGTATGCGATTAAGTTATCACTATGTTTAACTGACAGAATATGCTGTTCTAAATCTCAATGAAAGCCTTTAAAAGTTCAATTTATATTTTTTGAAAGTATAAAGTTTACACATATCAACAATAGACAACACACCTAAGACTGCAATTATAAGAAGAGGAATCCATCATTTATGCACATGAAAAAGTGGCCATTTACATTGAAGTCTCACAGACAACAAGTCTCACAGCATCAACAATTTGACCCATCTTTTGTCCTAGGAGTCAGAGAGAATGGAAAATTATCATGTTGTCGTGGAACATGTGATTGTTTACAGTTTCTGAATGCACTACTTGAGTTTTCTATAGTTTCTATTTTTTTTTATTTATTCTTTTTATTTTTTTTTACATAAAAGGAGGAATCAAATCACTTTACCTTAAGGACATATTGCAACTTTTACCCTTAGGACAACTCTTTGTTTAAAGATGTTTTTTTTTTTTTTTTTTACTTTAAAAATAAAGAGAGACATACACAGGTACATTGTTTCAGGCACATTCATAGAAAGATATTACAGTTTAGTAGCATTGATACGAGGTGAAGCCCTGAAACTGATAGGAAGAAGCATTGATTAAGCAGGTAAAGTGAAATATAGTAGGTCTAAACATATGCAGAAGCAGCACAGCAGTGTACAGTGATAAATAAACAGCAGACAGACATTCTCATTTTAACACAGGGATGTTGCTATGGGGAATGCACGCTGTTGGTACGTATATTCATGCTCCGTCTCATTTTGGTAATATTTTTGTGATTATAACACAAAATGATTAGCGATTTCGAGTATTTTGTATTTATTTTGTTTTAACCATTTAATCTTAGTAATAACGTATATTTTATTAGTTATGGCCTTTTGTGAACTTCCATCCGATAGTGCTCTCTTCTGGCTGGACTTCCATCATGTGCAACTAAACCTCTGCAAATGATCCAGAACGCTGCAGCTCGTCTTGTCTTCAACGAGCCCAAGAGGGCCCACATCACTCCTCTGTTTATCTCTCTGCACTGGCTACCTCTCGCTGCTCGCATCAAGTTCAAGGCATTGACGCTTGCTTACAGATCTATCACAGGCTCAGCTCCCTCCTACTTTCACTCACTCCTACGAGTCTACATCCCTACCAGAAGCCTACGATCGGTCAAAGAGCGACATCTCGTGGTTCCATCAAAGAGAGCCACAAAATCACTTTCCAGAACATTCTCATTCACAGTTCCATGCTGGTGGAATGCGCTCCCCACCCTCATCCGGAATGCAGAATCCCTGACAACATTCAAAAGACAACTGAAAACCCATCTCTTCCGTGAGCACTTAACCTCATAAAAAAACTAATAAAAAATAAATAAATAAAAAAAAACGTTCCCTTTAAAACCTCACTTATCGGGCTTATGCTACTCTGAATAATGCCTGAACTTTGTATTTTGAGCACTTCTTGCGTTGTTTTTGCCTCCTCATGATGACTCGCTTAATTTAGTCCTAATTTGTAAGTCGCTTTGGATAAAAGCGTCTGCTAAATGACTAAATGTAAAATGTAAATGTAACACAGGGGTGTAAATGTAGTGAGATATTGGGTTTCACTTTATTTTGATGGTCCCTTTAACACATTATGTTGACTATAAGTAATGTTGTACCTTCATGTCTACTAACTCTCATTATACTGTTAGTAGAGTATTAATAGACTGGTAGGGTTAGAATACATTGGCATTTAGTTGCAAAGTTACTTATAGTTAGTAGATTGTCTGTTGGAGGACCATCACAATAAAGAGTTAGCAGATATTAACCAGTTGCAAGTTGTAGAACCCAAGAGCAGTTTACTTCCCAAACATGATCAAACATAAAATAAAGGCATGGCGTGGCATGAAACTATGGGCATGGGCATGGGCATGGGCATGGGCATGGGCATGGGCATGGGCATGGGCATGGGCATGGGCATGGGCATGGGCATGGGCATGGGCATGGGCAATAGAGGTTACAGTGAAACAATACTTGACAAAGACACATGGCAAACATGAGGGCTTAAATACACAAAACTAATGACTAGACAAGGGACACCTGTGAACAATGAAACCATGAACCAATGACAACATGACAACCCAGAACACATGGCAGGATCACATGACTAGAACAGGGGATCACATGACAGAAATGAAACAAGAACATGAAACAAAACCAAAATGTGAAAGCAGTCTACTAATACTCTAATGAGAGCTAGTTGACATGTAGTTGCAAAGTTTCTTATAGTCAACAGAATGTTCAAAAGGGATCATCAAAATAAAGTGCTACTTTAGTGTTACAACTTAATTACAGATACTGTCAAAATGTTAATTCAAATTCGAAGTCCCCAACTAAAAACGATTTGAGTAATAGGTGAAAAGTATCCACATTTAAATGTACTTAATAATGTAAAAGTAAAAGTAAACATTTTTGATTATTAAAAAGATTTTCAGTCGATTTTCTCTCAGCCATAGGCAAGATCAAGCTGGGCCAAGCCAAGCCATCACTGTGGGGACTGTTGGGACTCACGGCAGCTGCGTCCAACATGCTTACATTTGGCCTTCTGTGCATTAGACCATTTCAGTGGTGGCTCAAGACCAAGGAGTTTTCCATGAGGGGTAACTCATTTTGCATGATCAGGGTTACGCGATGTCTTCGTTACCCTAGTTATGTGTAAGAAACCTTGGTTCTTGACCCAGAGTACTGTGCTGGGAGTCTCTTGTCAACAAGGCAAGGCACTAACGACAAACACTTGAATCAGGGAGCAGACATTCTGTCAAGGCAGGGGCTGACATTTACATTTACACTGAATCATTTAACAGACACTTTTATCCAAAGTGACTTACAAATGAGGAGAACAATAGAATTAATCAAACAATATGGCAAAAATATGTAAGTCAAAGACTTACATACTTTTAAAGCATGTTGGTACAATTGAGCATTTTAAGAATATGTTAAAAGTGGTGAAAGTGGACTAGGTGAAAGTGGACTTGTTTGCATCTCTGGAGACGTCGCACTGTCCGCTCTGGATTTCTCTCACACATCCAGATCCACTGGGGTTGAATGCCATGATTCAGACATGGTCAAGGCTGTATCTGTTCGCTTTTCCTCAGATTGCTCTGCCCCCAGGAGTTCTAATGAGAGTTTGCCAGGACGGGGTTGGTCTGCCACTAGTAACCCTGAGGATGCTTCTCGGACCTGATGTCTCTCCTGGACAGCTCTCCCTGGGATATTCCCATCAGGAAGGACCTCTTGTCACAGGCCGGGGGCACAATCTATCACCCCCAGCTGCAGATATGGAAGCTGTGGGGTTTGCCTCTGAGGGTGACCAACTCCAAAACTAGGGTCTCTCAACCAAGGTTGTTGAGACCATTCTAAACTCTAGAGCTCCCTCCATGAGAAAACATTATGCCTTAAAGTGGAGACTCTTTACTTTATAGTGCAGAGAATGCCAGTTGACTGCCTAACTGGTTCAGTGCTGGAGTTTCTTTAGGATCACTTTTCTGCAGTTCTATCTCCTTCTGTGCTGCTGTTTATGTGGAGGCCATAGCTTCTTACCACACACCTTTGTGCGGGGGATATTTGGGGAGACACCTTCTGGTATCTCATTTCCTTCATGGTACGTTGAGGTTAAGGCCTGTTGTACATGCAAGAGTTCCAGCCTGGGGTTTGGCCGTGGTTCTAGAGGGACCCAGACAGCAAAATAGTGTCGGCCCAGATCCGGCCCACACCTGGGCTGTGTTGAATCCACATGTACCAGATGTGGCCCGATCTGAGCTGACACTATGTGTCTGTCTGGGGAGTGTTCCTGGCACCCTTCTAACCTATTGAAACTGTTGCCTCTTCCTGCTTAGAGTTTTCTCCCGGCAGGGTCAAAGCTATTCTTCACCCTAGACTGAGCTATGTACGTAAAATTCCTACTAATGTAGCATGTTCAGGAGTCTTGCAAGCCTTTTATCCTCCTTTATTTCTGTTGGTGGACCAATATAAGCTTAATTTGCTTTGCCCAGTTAGGGCTCTTGAGTACTACAACCACTGGTCTTCTCAGTGGCATAAGACTGACCAGCTATTGGTATGCTATGGTTCACAGAGGCAGGATTCCTTGGCATCCATACAGAAAATAAGCAAATGGATTGTTGAGGCTATCACTATGACTTACGAGGCATGTGATGTTCCTTTGCCTCTAGTTGCCTCTAGTCTGTTGCCATAGTCCTATAAGCCTGCATGCCTGTGAGCGACTTATAGCTTCCATGGTACACTGTTATGCGTCACAGGGTGACATTTCACCAATGAGATTGAAGTGATTCTACAAGTGCTTCAGATACGACCACTCAGAGGTATTCCCTTAGCATCACAATACTGATGCAGTGTCCCGCTCCCTTCTCAGGGAACCAGGGTTACAGTCGTAACTGAGAAATTTTCAACTCTGGATCTCAAGATCCACTTTCCTGCAGAGTTTAATTCCAACCCTTATCAAACACACTTGAAAAAGCTAATTATTTGAAAGCTGTACAGGCAGGTGTGTTTAAACTCTGCAGGAAAGTGGTTCTCGAAGGCCAGAGTTGAGAACCCCTGCACTATAATGTAAATTAAATAAAACATTTTTTTGTGATTTTGTGTTTATTTTTGTGACATTTTTGTTTACTTTCGAACAATGTGTTGAATATGGAAGCTTGTTTCTGCCACATACACTGTAAAAAATTTCTAACACTCCCAAATCAAAAATTTCAAGTGACCGATAACATCTAAATTTTTCAATTGGCCCAAGTGAAATTCTTGTTGCAATAGTTTGTTAACATTGGCTCAATGAGAAATAATACGTCAGACTAATTGAAAAATGTAGATGTTATCGGTCACTTGAAATTTTTGACTTGGGGATGTAATTTTTTTTTACAGTGTAATAAAAAAGTTCATTGTGACGTTTTATCTAACTATTCTTTTATGACTTTTCTAGCATATGTTAGTTTATGTCACAATTCAGACTTTATAACTCACAATTGCAAGTTCATATCTGACAATTCTGAGAAATAAAAGTTCAAATTATAAACTTGCAATTGCAATTTTAGAAAGTAAGAATTGTGCAATTGTGAGTTACAAAGTCCAGATTGCAAAACAGAAAGTCACAATTACCTTTTTTATATGTATTCTGTGGCAGAAACAATCTTCCATAATTGGATCCCCAATTCATGTCTAAATTCTGGTATTTACAGGGTATAATGATAAGTTATTTAAAAGCTTAACCAAACACCCTCAGAAGACATTCTTATTTCATCTTCCCTTTAACTCATTGATAAATATTTGCCTCAATAAGTTTATGTTTTCTAAAATACAATTTGATGTTACCCAACGGATTTTTTTGTATCAGCACAAAGCATTCAGATTCAGCAAGCATGATGCAGTAAACCGTTAACTATGGCATTTTTAAGTGCAACTGCTGTTATCTGTAATGAAACGCCCACTGGAGAGACTCTGTCATGCTGCTGACAGATGCAGTGAAAGGGGACATGGTGTGCGCACAGCGGTTTAAGGAACAGTGCAATCACAATGTGCCAACACAACAATCCCTACTGTGTCTCAAGAGTTGGGAGTAAAATGATAGCATCCCCAATGCTTTATCACACTCTCTGTGACAGACATTTCCAAAGAGGAGATATTAATGACGCTCTGTTAGTGTGAAGAATTGACCCTGTAGTTCAGTGTGTCGTATAGATAGTGCTTTCTACCGGGAGGTTTTCTGCAGTATGATTACAAATTTATTTGCCTGTTTTGAAGGTGGTTTGGATGCAGTAAGTTATAATGCAATGTACTGCATCTTTCTTGGCAAAGGTTAAGTCTATCGAGTCTTCATCTAATTTTTCACTCCGGTCCAAAAACTAGTGAGCATGTGTATGCAGCATCTTAAATAGCCTCAGTTGACAATTCAGATGAATATTGAGCTCAAAACTGGAAAACATTTATCAGCTGGCAAGCTATAATTTGATGGACTGATTTTATGCGACTTCTGCTGTTTTATCTACATCAGAACGTTGGATTTTACAACTTCGTAGTTGGAATGTCACTTGAAAACCTGTGTAGAAGTAGCAGGTGTAGGATGAAAAGCAAGCATGATGGCACCAGGATATACAGTATTCACATTTACTTTTAAGCAGATAAAACGTATAAATGAGTCAAAAATACATTTCATGATAATACAATTGTTTAACATAAACTGGGGTGAAAAACATAGTTAATTAGCTTTTCTGTTAATAATTTTACACCTGCAAAACAAATGTTGGCACTACATACCTTTGTTTATCTACAAACAATTTTGTTGCTTTAGAGTTTCACAAATTACTTTTGATTTCAACAGGGTTAGCATGATATGCAGCTAATGATGTGATACATAAAACGGTAACACTTTATAATAATGGTCAGTCATTAATAAGTAACTATGCAGGAAGTAATGAAGGACTGAGTAGTTCTACATTAACACTTCAGCTACTACTATTAACTAATAAAGAAACAAGCTTAACTAATCAGTAAGTAATATAAAATTTAGGGGACTATTCCTTATTAGGTAATCAATAATTACTTAATGAGATTAGCTTCATTAATAACTATTAACTAACTGACAAATTATAAAGAACATTATCGTGTGTCTGAGACGTAATCAGTCATCATTTTTACTATGAAAATAGTCATAAAATACATCACTATTTACTCAAGTGTTACCTAGTCACTATGCAGGAACTACTAGTGATCTGGACCATTATTTTAAAGTGAAAAACATGTTTTTCACTTTAAAATAATGGTCCAGATCACAAGTAGTCCTTGAAGAGTGACTAGGTAACACTTGAGTAAGTAGTGATGAATTTTATGACCACGTTGTAGGTAAAAATAGCGGTCTCAACCGGTCGCAATGTTGTCTTTCCAGACCAGTACAAATTCGCTGAGTAGCGGTGTCTCAAAGCGAGATGAACTGCAAGCAACTTGAGGCAATGGATGCCAATGCAGTCGGAGGGCCGTCCAGACCTCTGTTACTGCATACCCTTTGTACGTGGCCCCTCAGCCGGTACTGATGGACTCTCATTCTAGGGACCATTGGCCTGGAGAAACAAAAGGTCTGTTATGGACTAAGGGTTTGGCGGCAGGCCAGGGTGCTTTCACACGGAGCTTGCCGCTCTGCCATGGCCACCTCGGGACTCGGCCTTGAAATCAGTGTTGAAGCGGTCTTCATATGGAGGAAGCCGAGCAGCTGTGTCTACTATATGCCCCAGGAGCCTCTGGAGAGTTTTAGTGGGACCCTTTCTCATTTCTATACAGCACTAACCATCCACACCCTCTTTTTTAGAGATGCGGTGGACTGAATCCATTTCCAAACTAGAAAAGAGATCCTCAGCCCATGGACGAGTTTACTCTTTCCCAGTTGACCTGAGGACCCAACTGGTTATGAGCACTTGAAGGGTAGGACTTTGTACTGATACTTCACATCTTTTGAACGGTCTCTCAGGTCGAACGCTGCAGATCTTGGGGATGGAACATTTGGAAATGCATCTCTGTGTAACAAATTTAACGGAGGCTTTGGAAAAAGGGCCCGTCTCAATTAACACAGGACCAATATGGTCGTGACCCACCTCTCTAGAGTACAATGAAGTACGGGCTTATAGAAGCCGGCCTTCATATCAACTGGAGGGAGCGGCTGCATCGCGACCTTCGCCAGTAGACTGCGATGTGCTCACACAAGACAGGAGCACTGCTCAACACTTAGGTGTGACTAAAGTCACTAATTTTAGGAGCATATTTGCTCAACACCCAAGTGTGATGAAAGTCACTAACTTTTAGGAGCATATCTGCTCAACACCTAGGTGTGATGAATATCACTGAGCTTGGGCGGAAGCCGAGCGAAAAGGAATCGCAAGCCGAGTCTGATGGTATAATTTGGGGCCATCTGGACCGGATGGGAAGCATTTTTGCCTTCCACGAACTGAGCCAGTGGCCAGGGGACGACAGACGTACCTGAGGTGGGGCAGCGAGGTGGAGGACAGAAACCCGGCTTGGAAGGCCTGAAGGCGGCCCGAAGCAGGGTCTGAGTGTGAGACACTTCCCTGTCTCCACGTGACGGCCAGGGATGCATGAGATGGTGGATGACCGGGTCCTCGAACCGCATCCAGCTGCCGTGGTGGCGAACAAGAGGGGGCTGAGGGGTGCAAGGCTTTAGAGGGTCGCACACCACCAGACTTGCCCTCTTGGGACCTAGGAACAGAGGAATTTGCTCTTTCTTTGAAGTCTGAGTACCGCTTCTTCCGCTTTTTTGGGAGCCAGCGGTGGAACAGACACACACACAATCGAAGACTCCACCCGGCCCTCACCCGGGGGGGAGGGAGTGGATCGGTGACCAACTCTAAAAGCATCCTCCTCCATCCCTGAGCGGCCCGCTCAGGAATACTTTCGCTGTCGCTTGCCACCTGGCTTGGCAGCGCCTGGAGTGGGCTGGGCGTCCCTACTGCGGTCCCTGGCTGGAGGCTGCTGTGGAGGCCCAGTGGGAGCGGCGGCAGGGGAATTCCCTCGGGCCGGGGCAGGATGTGCTGGATGGCCTCCGTCTGCGCTTGGGCGGCAGAGAACTGTTGGGCGCAGTTCTCTGCCGCATCGCCAACCAGCCCAACCTGGGAAATTGGGGAGACCAGGAACCGAACCGAACCGAACGATGGCGCTCCTGAACCACTAAGGTGGACATCGCCAGACCGATCGTTCACGCTACGACACTCGTGCCCCAGAGGGCGAGGTTGGATGCAGTGCGGTGCTCACCTATGAGCGCACTGTCTGGGCTACCCTTGTGCATGTCCATGAGTGCCCTGGCCTGATAGACCTGTAGCAGCGCCATGGCACACAAAGAGGAGGCGGCTTGCCCGCAGGCTTTGTAAGCTCTGCCTGTTGGAATGGACGAGAACTCACAGGCCTTAGGGGGGAGACGAGGATCCCCCGTCCAAAAGGCAGCGGCCGCAGAGACTGACCGCTCCACTGGAGGGATAGCCTCGCAACCCTTCACCGTTCCTCCATCAAGGGTAGTCCTGGGGCGGCGAGCTGAGAACCAGTGCGATCCGCCCAGAGATACCAATCCTCCAACCGAGACTGAGCGGGACACAGTGGAGGATTCCACTCGAGCCCGGCACCTTCGGCGGCACGTTTCAGCATAGCTGACAATTCTGGATCCGGCTCGGGCAACGTTACACTCCCAGAGGGAGATAACGCAGCCGAGTCGTCATCTCCAGCTCGCCCTCCGATGCTGCTATCGACATCCTATCCTCTGGGGGAACCCCAATTGAAACGGCTGATCGGTCCATTACAGAGGGACCAGCACATTCAACAGGAAATTCCACCGGCTGTGGTGTGATGGAGGAGTAAGGAGCCCACAGGGAATGGTTGCCGGGCGAGACATCCATCACTATCCTCCGATCACCCATCCCACACGGCACCCGGGGATGGGGCATGGTAATGGGGACTCCAGCTTTGTGGACGAAGGCGAGTCTCGATCTCAACACCGCGACAGTCATACTCCTGTAATGGGAACATGAACCGTCCACAAAAGCTGCTTCAGCGTGCTGTAAGCCCAAACACGTGATGCAACAATTGTGACCATCAGAAAGGAACAGGGGACGACCACATCCAGAAATGCATGGGTGGAATGACATCTTGAAATAGATGCAAACGCACCTGTGTTGCTCTTTCAGGAAATGGGACCCATCACCAGTGCGGGAGCACACAGGGGAATGACTGCGGCAACACTGAACAGTGAACTGAAACAGTGAAGCACTCACCTTTCCGCCCTCTAACCAGCCATCAACAAACACAAACATTTAGAAATTCGTTGCTGTTAAAACAGCAGTTGAGAGCTCAAAGCTCGCGATCCCCGCTGCACTCGCGCTGTAAAAACCACCAGCACTGGAAGAGTCTTCCAGAAGAACACAGACACACTCGCTCGTTGTAAACAACAGCACTCTTCAGAGACATTAAACGATCGGCTCCGAAGCAAAAGGCAACTAGTGCGTACATCCACTTCTGTATTTATGCCCGAGCTGGGGGGACTCCAGCGTGATGCAAATCACGCACGGCAATTCCATTGGCTCGTTTCAATAGTATTTGAAGATGACTGGCTCCCTGGCGTGATCCCAATCAGTCGGCACGTCGACTACGTCGAACGTGAGCGACTGGAAGGGAACTTATACACACAAATTTGGTAATACCTTTGTGAAAAAGAAGCATGCTTCATTTTATTGACTATACAATTGTGTACTTCAAATCTTAAAGTGTAGTGTAATAATGTCAAATTAAAAGTTTTTTTTTTTTTTCAAGTACATTTACAAATGTTTTAGTAATCTTTTGTCTTTTATTTTATTTTTGTCATGCTTTAAGGAGTTAAAGAGGTACATTTATTTTGATGTATTGTCTAACATACTAAAGAACATCTAAATTACTTGATTATAATTTTAACTGTAGTGTGTTATTCATTATTACATTCAAAGTAGACACATTAAATGTACTAAACTGCAATTCCATCATTACTAAAGTGTGATTACAAATACATTCAAATAAATGACAAACAAGTTTCAATAGAAATTACGTTAACCATAAATGCTTGTCAATAGGCCTACAAGCAACAGAACACTTTAACCCTTAAACGCATACCTCCTGTCTTTAGTGACCCGGAACGTCATTTTCTACCCTCCCCTCATTATTTTTTTCTTATAATTAGACATCAGCCTTCTTAGTATTCCTCAATCTATTAATTATAAACAATATAACTAAAAAATATATATAAAAGAATATCTGTTTTCTAATTCATTTTTTTTTTTTTGGAAAACATGTATAGGGTCAGTAGCGACCAGAGGTATGTACTGTAGTACTGCAAGTATTTTTTTTATTTTTTTTTGGCAACAATATATGAATCTCTGATGACTCAACAAGTGCAATTCAGCTTATTCCTCAAGGTGAAAATGTCTGAAACAATGATGCTATTTTGTTTCACGCATAATTACTGCAGACATTAAACAAAATAATACACAAGTATCATCAGCAAATCTTGAAATGGTTCAGTGATTTACTGTAGAGCAAGCACTGTAGGCCTACACAATCTAATATTAGTGCCACTGTCACTTGATGGTGAATCTGGTGAAATATTGATTTTGAAGATGTTGTAAACGATAGTTTTGAGAATATGGTTGAGATTGTGAATATGAGCCAGGTGTACTGGTGTAAAATGCATCAAATTGAACTCTTCCAAGTTCCAAAAGTTAATGAAATATGCTTTATTTTATTATTTTGTTATGCTGTTAAAATATCAAGAATTTGATACCATTGCGGCACTTGGAGAGCTATCCGTGGTAGATATATGCGAAAGTATTCAAACCCCCTAATTTTTTTTCACATTTTGTTATGTTGCTGCCTTGTGTTAAATTAGTTTTAAAAAAATCACATTAATCTACACTCCATACACCATAATGACAAAGCAAAAAAACTGATTTGTGATAACTTTGCAAATTTATTACATTTATCTGCCATTCTTCTCCTCAGATCCTCTCAAGCTCTGTCGGGTTGGATGGGGAACGTCAGTGGACATTTTCAGGTTTCTCCAGAGATGTTCGATTAGGTTCAAGGACAGGCTCTGGCTGCATGGGCCACTCAATGACACAACTCATTCACACAGAGTTATACATAAGCCACTCTTGCATTGTCTTAGCTGTGTGCTTGGGGTCATTGTCTTGTTGGAAGGTGAACCTTCTGCCCAGTCCAAGGTTCTGAATGCTGTGGACTAGGCTTTCATTAAGGCTTACTCTATGGTTTGCTCCATTGAGCTTTCCTTCTGCTCTGACAAATCTTCCAGTCCCTGCCACTGAAAAACACCCCCACAGCATGATGCTGCTACCACTTTACTGTTGGGATGGCATTGTACGCGTGATGCGCATTGCCTAGTTTCCTTCATGCATGATGCATGGAACTGAATGTTCATAAGACCAGAGAATATTTTTTTTATTGTTTCTTCTTTTTTGCAAAATCTTCTTTCTTGCAAATTCAATTTCATATGTCTTAACTGAGGAGAGGCTTGAGTCTGGCCACTATGCTATAAAGCCCAGATCGGTGGAGTGTTGAGTGATGTTTGTCCTTCAGTAAATTTCTCCCATCTCCATATATGATTATGGAGCTCAACCAGAGTGACCATCACCACTCTGACCAAGGCCCTTCTCCACCGATTGCTCAGTTTGGTCAGGAGGCCAGCTCTAGGAAGAGTCCTGGTTGTTCCAAACTTCTTCCATTAAGGAGGTTAAATTCTTCTGTGAACCTTCAATACAACATTTTATTTTATTTTTTTTTTAGTCTTCCCCATATCTGTGTCTTGATACAATTGTGTCTCTGAGCTCTACGGTCAGTTATTTTGGCCTCATGGCTTGGTTTTTCCTCTAAAAAACATGTTCAGCTGTTAGACCTTTAATTGATAGGTGTGTGCCTTTCCAAATTATACCATTCAATTGAATTTGCACAGGTTAATTCCACTCGAAGTGTAGTAACATCTAGAAGTGAAATTGGAATGCTCCTGAGCTAAATTTCACATGTCCCAGAAGAGGGTATGAATACTTATGCAATGCAATTATTTCCGTTTTTTATTTTAATAATTCTGGAAAGTTGTCACAAATATAATTTTTTTTGCTTTGTCATTATTGTGTATGGAGTAGAGTCCTGCACGGGTTCGGGTACCGACGGGTGACCCGCAAATTTTGCTCAAACGGGTGAAAAATATCCAACTGTGTCGGATACGGGTGCGGGTCGGGTCGGACACGGGGGAAACACGGGTCTAAACACGGGTTTAAAACACATGCAAACGTAAAAAAATATGCATATTTTTAGGAACACATCTACAAAAATATGCCTGTATTTCAAGTTGATAAAATAATTTAAAATCCACATCAGTTTATTTGTGCCCACGCGCCACGCTTTCCCGGGATCTATAACGTTACCTAGGCTACTTTCACTTTTAAAAATTCATCATAACCGCGCGCGCACAATCTGCTTGCAGACGTCGAGATGGATGCTGAGGAGTTGAAGAAAAGAATAGCTAGTGGAGATTGTAAAGTTGTCGACAATACGTCATCAAAATCAAGTCCAGTGTGTGGGAGAAATTTTGAGTTATCTGAAGAAACAACACTATCTCACAACCAATTCGTACGAATGATAAAAAGATGGCTAATTCGTACAAATTTGTACAACCTCACTCGTACGAATTTGTACGATTTGTCTAAACCCACGTGATGGGTAGGTTTAGGGGCAGGGTCAGGGGTAGGTCATTCATATGAATTCATACGAATTGGGCAATTCGTAAAATATGTACGATTTTGCAAAAATCTTACTAATTCGTATGAGTGAGGTCGTATGAATTCGTACGAATTAGCCACCTCGTAGAATTTGTACGTTTTCCCGTGAGATCGGGTTGGAAGAAAATATTGTGAAAGGCTTTGCTGCATGCATTTTCGTGTTGGATAGCCGCAAATGTGGAACTTCATCGCTGAGGAAGCACGCAGATAACTGTGGTAAAGCAGTTCTATCGAACAGTATTTTTCAAATTTAACACTAGTATGTGTGGTGTGCAGGGCGTGTTTGAACCCAAAATTGTCAGATGTAGGCTAGACAAAATTGCGTGGCATATTGTTAGCCGCGTCTGTTTGATTGGTAAAATGTTACAAGCTGAAGTTGTCCTTGTGTTAATTGTCGTGTAATAACTTCTGTATGACCTGGCAATAAACATTTTTGTAAGTGTGTCTATAATGTGATAGGCCTAGTCTAAACTGATTTTATTTCGGGTGCGGGTCGGGTGTCGGTTCTATTTTAAGCGGGTCAGGTCGGGTGCGGATTTTAATTTGTGCTGCTGTCGGAAAACGGGTCGGATGCGGTTTTAAGCACTGCGGGTACGGGCGGGTGCGGATTTACAAAATCGGACCCGTGCAGGACTCTGGTATGGAGTATAGATTAATGTGGATAAAAAAAAGTAATTCAAGTAGTTAAACTATACCAGCAGCCATGTCACCCTGTAGCCCAAGATTGGTTGCCTACTGAAGCTAAGCAGGGTTGAGTCTGGTTTAGTACCTGGATGGGAGACCTTCTGGGAAAACCAGGTTGCTGCTGGAAGAGGTGTTAGTGAGGCCAGCAGGAGGCGCTCACCCTGTGGTCTGTGTGGGTCCTAATGCCCCACTATAGTGACGGGGACACTATACTGTCAAAGAGCACCATCCTTCAGATGAGATTTTAAACCGATTTCCTGACTCTCTGTGGTCATTAAAAATCCCAGGATGTCCTTCGGAAAAAGAGTAGGGGTGTAACCCCGGCATCCTGTCCAAATTTGCCCATTGGCCTCTATCCATCATGGCCTCCTAATCATCCCCATATACTGTATATATATATATATATATATATATATATATTTACTAATTGGCTTCATCACTATGACACAATATGGCTGCTGACGCATCATCCAGGTGGATGCTGCACATTGGTGGTGGTTGAGGAGATCACCCCCCCCCCCCCCCCTTCTATATGTAAAAGTGTCTTGAGTATCTAGAAAAGTGCTATATAATTGCAACAAATTATTATTAGTTTAATGTAAGGCAGCAACATAAAATGTGAAAAAAATTAAGGGGTTTGAATACTTTCGCAAGCCATTGTATATGGGTCACTAAACACCCGAATATGTAATAATGACTGGCAAAGCATTCATGTTTCCATAATAAGAGCTATTTTAAAAAGAATGCTAAAGTGTACTGTACTGAATGCATAATTATATAATCAACATTTCTCTTTCATTGTCTACTGTTTTAAAAAAAAAAAAAAATCACTTTACTGATCCGCTGATCTGGTCACAATGGATCATGGGATTGCATTATCAGTGAAGGATACATGTGATTCTGTCCTAAAATTTGGCCCAAAGTATGTATCTTAGAAAACAGCATAAAAATGCTGCCTACTTTGCAGAACATGCTGTTCAGGAAGAGATAACTAGAGATACCGTTTTAGAGACAATCGTATATGTGGGACATAAGAATCTAACTTAAGCAAAAAAGTAAGCAAAACAATATAGTCATGAGGGTTTCGACAGTTTTAAGATTTGCATGAACATTTTTTATATTTTTATTTATTTTTATTCAAAGCTCTCTAATGACCACACTACATAATTAAGAAAGAACAATCTAACAAATCCCATTGCTTACTATACATGTGATTTTATTTCATTCAATGCCTCCTTAGAATCCTCTTTGCTGCCTTATTTTCATCTCTAGTTTCGTTAACTGGAGGATTTTCACATTTCTGCAGGGGTTGAGGGTCGTTCCTTTAGTCTGTCCACACAAGGGATCCCTCTTTTTCTGTAAAAAGTTGTCTCGCATTATTTCAGTCCCCTTTTCATGCATAAACAAGAAGGAGCTTAGAAGTCTGTTTTATCACTGTCTCAATGGGAATCGTAAATTATCAAATTGCATACATTTGCCCCTAATTGGATTTTCTTGCACTCTATGTGCTTTTGATCTTGCGATTGCTCTCTCGTAGCTCCTTTGCTTTGGATGGGCCAAGTATTCATCATGTAGCAGCATGCAGTATGACAGCCAGGCCTCATGTGTCTGGACTGGATACAAAACCAGTATTACTATCAAGCTCATTAATATTGCATCATAATGATGCACTTTTAAAGTGCATTTATGAATATGAAAATGAGCTATTACACAATAGAGGAGCTAACTTCAGAGGGCACTTTGAAGTAGGGCTTCATCAAATTGTGATCATTGATCAACTGTGCAGTCAATACTACTGCGACTGTACAGTTAGCGCTGCTAACTATACAGTCACATTGATCTTTACACTGCTCTGAGTCATAGACAAACCATGAGTGTGAGTTAAACAGGGGTTAAAATGGTCTTGTATAAAAAAATAGGGGTACAAACTGTTGTATGTTGATGCTGGTTGAAAATTTAAAGCCAGGCTCATTAAAAAAAAATACAAAAAAAATAACAGCATGCCTGTGACGACCTATTTGGTTTCTATACTTTATTTTGATGGCCCCTTTAACATATTCTGTTAACTATAAGTAACTTTGCACCTACATGTCTACTAACTCTCATTAGAGTGTTAGTAGAGTATTAGTAGACTCGTAGAGTCAGGGTTAGAATAAGTAGACATGTAGTTGCAAAGTTACTTATAGTCAGTAGAATGTCTGTTGGGGGACCATCAGAAAAAAGTGTTAGCAGATATTAAACAGACAGTCTACTAATACTCTAATGAAAGTTAGTTGACATGTAGTTGCAAAGTTCCCTTTCGAAGCTTTGGGAACGCCCCTGCATGATTGCCTCTGAAGCACGCATGATTGCCTCCAATGGCGAGAGTGAGCATCACAGATGGGTGACGTCACGACCAGGAAAGGATAAAAGCACATCCGGTCTGACCGGCGTTAGATTCTGAGCCTCAGTAAGCGCTCTATGTCGAAACTGTCTGTCTATTTATTGTTGTCTTGTCACAAGCATTTCAATCTATATCATGGCGAAAGAGTTATACAAGTTGTGTGCTTCTCCCTGCCCATGCTATTTAACGGGTGGGGAGCGGAGCATGCTATGTCAGCCTTCAAGGGGGCTGACTGTCAGCATTGTGAGAGGCTTCCGCTTTGCACGCTCTGCTCTCACCTGTCACTTTTTGAGGAAAGAGGCCAGGCTAGAGATCCTCAGGGATCTGGACCCACTGCTGCTGAGGCAGCACGGAGAAGGCATTCTTGGGGATCGCAAATGGATCTCTCGGTGGGTTTAGAGACAGGCTCCGCCCTTTCTCTTCCCTTATCCGAGGGATCCAGTGCTCTCTCGTCGGTGTCGGAAGCTGTTTCTTCCGCCTGGCAAGAGAGCCCAATGCTTCAGTGCTCTAGTTCTGAGGAACTAGATGTATTGAGTGTTGACAATGACAATAAGGGGGAATAGGATTTGTCACCTCTTTCCCCGGCATATGAGGAGCTGGTGGAGGTGATTACTCGTGTCTTGGCTAAATTAAATATAGAGTGGCCAGCTGAGAAAAGGGGCGCTTGTCCTAAAAGTAAACTAGACGAGCGCTTCCTGTCATCAGATGTATCACCTCCATCACGGGGCCTTCCATTTTTTCCCGATCTACACAGTGAGCTGTCTAGATCGTGGAAAAAGCCATATTCATTCCGTCTTTTTAGCCCCCAAGTCCATGTATATTCTGATATAAGGGGGCTGAAAGAATATGGCTATGGGGTGATGCCCAGGGCTGAACAGATGCTAGCTAGTTATATGTCCCCTGGTTCAGCATCATCTCTGAAGGCCCCAGAGCTACCCACTAAGTCACTCAAAACTACATCTAATTTAGTGGGTAAAGCATATACGGCAGCAGGTAAGGCCGGAGCATGCCTTCATACTATGGCGGTGTTACAGGCATATCAGGCTGATCTGCTGGAGGGATTTGGATAAGAGCAATGGAGTAGGACCCAACAAAGTTCGAGAACTGCGTTGGGCCACAGATCTGTCTCTCAGGGCCACCAAGGAGACCGCCAGAGCAATAGGGCGGTATATGGCAGCCCTGGTGGCCACTGAGAGGCACCTTTGGCTAAACTTGGTTGAAATAAAGGACAAAGACAGAGCCTTTTTATTAGATGCCCCATTAATGCCTCTTGGCCTCTTCGGCGACTATGTGATTATGGTCGTCGAGAGGTTTCAGGAGGCCAAAAGACAATCTGAGGCATTTAAAAAATATCTCCCTCGTCGTACCCAACCACCTGGGGCTGCTGGGCGTGAGCAGCCCCAGCCGTCCAGCTCCTCATATAGAGCACAGCAAAAAGAGAGTGTTGCATCCTGTGCTCCTCCTCAAAAGTCATGGGGGCAGCATTCTTAGCCGAAGCCTTCGAAGCAGAAGCCGGGTCTGAGGACCGTTCTTCAAGCTAAGAAGGCTTCGGCTCAGAAGAGGTCCTAACGCCACTGGTGGCACTACGTTCACGAAGTGCGTAGATGCAGCTCTGGCCCTGCTCAGGCTGCAGGACATACGCATTCTAAACTATAGCGACGACTGGCTGATGCTAGCGGAATCAGAGCAGTTGGTGGTTGGTGGCAGAGATGTTGTCCTCGCACACATGCAGAAATTAGGGTTGAGGCTCAATGCCAAGTAGAGTGTGCTTTCTCCAGTACAGTGAACCACCTTCCTTGGTGTGGTCTGGAATTCAGTCACGATGAGAGTCGTTCTATTGCCCGCTCGTGTAGCTGCTATCCTCACAGCCATGAAAGAGTTAAAGCTAGGCCAGTCACACACTGTGAAACAGTTCAAGAGACTGTTAGGCCTCATGGCAGCGGCGTCCGATGTGATACCCTTTGGCCTTCTGTACATGAGAACTTTGCAGTGGTGGCTCTGGACCATAGGGTTCTCCCTGAGGGGAAACCCACTTCGTATGATCAAGATCACGCAGCGGTGTCTCCGTGCCTTGGTTATATGGAAGAAACCTTGGTTCCTGTCCCAGGGTTCAGTGTTAGGAGCTCTTTGCCATCGAGTTGCGCTCTCGACAGATGCTTCCCTCATTGGCCTCCTAAAAGGCCGCTCAGCTCAGGGTCTCTGAAGGAGTCAACATCTTTCGTGGCACATAAATTGCCTGGAGATGATGGCGGTCTTCAATGCGTTGAGATATTTCCGCCCAGAACTGAGGGGCCATCATGTGCTTGTCCGGTCAGACAACACATTGGTGGTCTCTTACATAAATCATCAGGGGGGTCTGCGGTTGCGTCCACTATGCAAACTGGTGCACCAGATCTTCCTGTGGTACCTAGGGAAGATACTCTCACTGAGGTCAGTGTATATCCCAGGGTGCCAAAATATAGGATCAGACATCCTGTCGAGGCAGGGGCTGAGGCCAGGGGAGTATATATGGGAAGTTTACGGCCAAGCAGAAGTGGATCTGTTTGTGTCTCAGCACACCACGCACTGTCCACTTTTGTTTTCCCTCTCACCTGGGGCTGGATGCTATGGTGCAGACATGGCCGAGGCTATGTCTGTAAGCATATCCCCCTGTTGCTCTGCTCCCAGGAGTCCTGGAAAGAGTCCGCTAGGATGGAATAAGCCTACTGCTAGTAGCACCATGCTGGCAGAGCCGGATTTGGTTTGCGGACCTTATTTATCTCCTCGACGGCTCTCCCTTGGAGATTCTGGTCGGGAGAGACCTTCTGTCTCAGGTAGGGGGCACAATCCTAATCCACAATCCACAATCCTTCACCCCCGCCCGGAGAATTGGAACCTGTGGGTATGGCCTCTGAGGGGACCCAACTCATAGAAGCTGGTCTCTCAACTGAGGTTGTAGAGACCATCTTACACTCCAGAGCTCCAGTTATGAGGAAACTTTACACCCTGAAGTGGAAAGTTTTCACTTCTTCATGTCATCAGCATCAGTGGGATCCGGTTAACTACTGACTCCGGGTAATGCATCGTTGGGTGCATTACCAACTCGAACACGGGTTCCGGCGGGTTCCGGCTTGGGACCTGGCTATAGTTCTAGAGGACCTATCTGCGGCTCCCTTTGAGCCCCTCGAATTGGTTTCAGAAAAGTTTCTGACCTTCAAGACCATTTTCCTTCTAGCTATTTTGTCCCTTAAGACAGTCGGAGACCTTCAGGCCCTTTCGGTTTCTCCCACCTGCCTTGAGTTTGCACCAGGGATGGTCAAGGCATTTCTATATCCTAAAAATGGCTACGTCCCTAAAGTGCCGACCAAGATACCGAGGCCTATTGTGTTGCAAGCTTTCTGTCCTCCTCATTTTACAACTCCGGACCAGGAAAAGCTGAATATCCTCTGTCCAGTGCGAGCACTGGACACTTATGTCCACAGAGCTGCCCCGTGAAGAAAATCAGATCATCCTTTCCTGGTCATGACGTCACCCGCCCGTGACGCTCACTCTCACCATTGGACTAGTTGACATTACGTGCTTCAGACACAATCACACAGGGGCGTTCCCAAAGCGTCATCAACACAGCGTCTCATTCCCTTCTCAGGGAACTAGGGTTACAGTCGTAACCTGAGACGTTTCTTATAGTCAACAGAATGTTTAAAAGGGACAATCAAAATAAAGTGTTAGCTGATATTTCGCCGACACTAAAAGTGCATTCAATTTCCCCTGAAACAGACATTTTGTGAATTTGGCAACCTTGTTTTTTGTATGTATTGTTGTATTTCTTAAAAGAAATGTCCTATGAGTGGTGCTAAAAGGATAATGCTCTATCGCATTTGAAAATAACGTACCACTACGCTAAATTGATAGTGACCAAACATGAGATTAAAACCATGCCATTTTATCTTGATTCTACAAGTCTTTGAGCTCTTTTATTGTGACTTATTGTTATTATTAATAGGGTTCGCTTATACCCGAGCGCTCCGCATCATAAGTGCAGTACTTTATCAGGTGAGCTACCAGGCATGTTTACTACATCAGAAAAGCCATTTATATGGAGCTGGTGGTTATGTGATGCAAAAGAAAAATGGTTCATAAGAGTAGTATGCCATTTGAGGTCATAATAGTATTGTGCAAGGAACTGCACGTCAGTAAGTCTTTATTATTATTCAATAATATATAATTTGTGTGAAAAAAAATAAAAGTTGTTTGGTGTTCATTTCTGCTTTTCTGATTTTGTACGTACAGGTATGTTTTTGGAGTTTTGCAAAAATGTAAGTATAGAGGGATGTTTTTCCTCTGAGTTGGCACATTTTCATGCATGGATAGTTTATTTACCAACTACGTTTCTTTTTTAAAGTGCCAAATACAATAGAGCATAGGCTAAGAATACACACGGTGCAATGTGCTCCATTTAACCTTCAGTTTTCAGCGTGAGACATGAAACAAAATCTCTTTTCACTCATTTTTGTGCTAGAAACTGCAGACTCTGGATCAAAACAACACAACCCTAGAAATTCTTCCAAAAAGACATCAGACATTAACCAATATGTTAATTTTAAAGATATTTCCAGAAATAAACAATGATTGCTTATGGGTGTTAGCATTTATTGACTCCATTGCCACTGGAGTAATAAAACAATCTCAACAATTCTTCCTGTAAATAGACTGCTGAATCTATAATGATTGGATATTTCCTCTTGGAATTGATACGCATGTGGTTCAGCTGAAACGTATCAAACACAGCTGAACACATAAATAATTTCAGTGACATGGATATGACACGTCTTATGTTTGATCTTGAGCTATGAGTCACATGTTGATGCCACTGTGATACAGTAAGTTCTTACACATATATTTGCTCACTATTCTCTTTATATGGCCCTTTTGTTTTCAATCAATTATGGTGAAACGTTCATCTCTAAGGCTGTGATTTTTTTTTTTTTTTAAGGTGACCGTTTTTAAGGTATCCGTTTTTAAGGTTAATGAATAAAACAGCAGGATAGCCAAACAGTGTTTGAACCGTTAAAAAATATAAACAATAAAGACAAGATACAGTTTGTGCAGAGAGAGCTGTTTGTTCAACCTTTGCTTGAGATTATTTGTCAGTTTTCCTGCATTGAGGTAATTTGCACTTGTTGGGTACTTGCTGGGATGTAATGGAAGCACTATGACACTTACAGTAACATGAAGAGCATTCAACTTCCTGTGAGCACCGCTGCTTTGTGCAAAAATGTAAAGTGATTCAATGATATGCAATAAACACTTTAATGGGGTTATATCATAAAAATCTACTTTTCTCTGATCTTATGAAAAAAAAGGTGTTTGGTGTACTTTGTAAACATGTAACTTTCAGATCTGTAACCTTCTCCACAGTCCAAGTAGACCATCTGCTGAAAGTAAGCTGCAAAAATGACTCGTTCCAAACTCCTTGGATTTCTGAAACCCCAAACATCAACACATGAATGCCCACATTTACTGGCTTACTGGGTGGTGAGATGTTTAGTCCTTCCAGTCACTTGCTAAGCAAGGCCTCATATGCCAATTATAATCCCAAAGCAATTGCAAAAAACAACAAGCATTTGACTAATAAACAAGTTGAAAAAACAAAAAAACAAACAAGTTAGGGCTAGACGAGCAATGTTGGCAGCTGGTTTGGGATATACAGATTGGTGAAGGATTTGATTCAGCAAGAGGGCTGAGCCATTGGCGACAGTGTAAGTCAAGTGCAACGTCTTGAATTAAATGCTAGCGCATGCCAGGGTAGGGACCTGAGCAAAGGTATAATATGAGAATTTCCGGAGTTAAGCAGCAGCATTTCGGAAGTGCTTGAGGGGATGACAGATGCTAGTTGGTCGCCTAGGGAGTTGCAGTAGATGTGAAATGACTCAGGCCTGGATTAGGATCTGACAGTTGTCGAGGAAGGGACTTATTTTACTTTTTGTTGTGGAACATGAAGCAGCAGGAGCCAGAGATTACCTTAATGTAGTCCACATAGGAGAACAGGCCATCTATGATGACACCAAGTGTTTTAACTCATTTCTGGCTTTCTATAAATGTGTAAGTTTGGCCGCAAGTGCTGCAAGTTAGGCAGTAGTCTAGCCAATCTGTTTCACTCAGATCCCCACTGTGTGTTTTATCAGGAATCAATCAAACAAACATTTTACAACTTTAGAACAAATACAGTGCCACACTGAAGACTGAATTATTCAAAACATTGCAGGGGCTGAAAGCAGGGGCTGTGTTGAGTTGTTGTCTGGGGGCGTAAAGTATGTTTTTTTTTTGTTTTTTTTGCAGCTGAATATTTACTTGGCCTTGAGAATAAGAGTTTTAACTAACTTCCCTTGTGAAAAATAAGTGCACAGAAATGACATTGAAATATATTTCAGTTTACCATAAATGCTTGTCAGTACATTCAGCAGTACACTTTAACCAGATTTCAAAGACAATATAAGTTATGCAATCACATATAAAGCTGTACTTAAGTCCTACTTAAGTGAGCCAAAATCACTCTAAAGTTCAGCTAATTGCATTTAATATAAATTTAAACTAATACATTTTAATTTAATTGCAATTAACATGCAATTAAGTGTCTGAAAACATTACATTTAGTTTTCACATATTCATTTAGTATATAAGTATGATATTAATGATCTATTATTTATTAATTTAAAGTATGCTATTTCCCTACGATTATTCTAAACATATCCAAATCCATTTATTGTACAGGGCTATTAATTATTATCAGAAATCTATCATTGATTTGATATGCATGAATGATTTTACAGATACAGTTAATTAAACTTAAAAATATATGGTAGTTTAAAACCTTATTTTCATATTTTTTTTATTTTTTTTTTATTCCCACATGCTTCTCCTCTAATCCTCCTTGTATTTCAGTGAGCAACATTGAGTCTTCTTATGTTGTTCTGCATAATTTAACAAGTTGTCATCCTTCTAGAAGGTTCTGAGGATTAATTTTTAAGTAACTGCTGGCAGGTAGTAATTAATCTACAGCTGTCACAACAACATCAAAGATACACAGCTAGAGAGAGATAAACAGAGAAACACAGTGAAGAGAAAGAGAGAGGTAGATCGTTTGTATTAGTTTTACTAGAAATACTCAAACTGAATATAAATGTACCTTCTTATTTCTGTCATGACAACTATTGGAGATATTGGTAATAGAGATTGGCATGGTAATGGATATGGCAATGTTAATGTGTTTGTTCTTGGTGGAATAGATCTGCTACACTGCTGCTGCTGCAGAGCAAGTACAGAGACTTGCTACTGCTAATACATTCACAGACATTGCTGTGAGCATGTAAGATATGCTGCTGCTGCTGCACATGTAACATTTAATCGCTGTAGCAGATCTATACAGGTGGAGCTGGGGAAGGTGAAGGGTTTCTGAAAGAGCGCTGCTGACTGCTAAGACCAATATTGAGCCGCAGCTCATTTGCTGCTGATGCAGTGGATGTGAACGGCCCCTCGGCGAGCTACCTCCAATCAGGCCACGAGCTACTGGTAGCTCGCGAGCGACGTGTTGGAGAGACCCCTGCTCTATACAGTGGATCCCCCGTTGTTCCCCCTTGTCCGATCCATTTGGGAGAGATCCAGAGGTGAACTGTACCCCGCGCCCCCCTCCCCTTTCCTCTTCTAACACAGCTTCTGTGCACGGCACCTTCTCAGCAAGCAGGGGCACCAATTTGCCAATTCACCACACAGTGAAATGATAGATAATAGAAAACAGCTTCGCGGCACAGAGGATTTTTATTTTTTTTAACTGCTCCTGTCGCCCCCCCATGTGACATGAAAAATTGCCGCCCCAGGCAGCTGCCTAGTTTGCCCGTGCCAAAAACCGCTACTGTGCTGATGCAACAGCAACCAATCAGCTGCGCTAAGTAGATGACGATGCGATCGCTACCAAGTAAGTTAAGGACCTAACAGCCTGCACCATCTACAGTTTCATGCCAGAACAAGGTATTTATGACGCTTTTCCATTACCAGTACCAGCTCAACTCGACTCGATTCACCTCGCCTCGCCTCGTCACGGCTCGGCTCGCTTTGCGCTCCATTTTCCATTGCGGATAGTACCTCCACAATAGTACATGGTCGTCATAGCGACGCCGCAGGAAACTGCCGCGACTTAATCTTCTACGCGACACACACCCGCTTAGGGATGGGAATTGATAAGAATTTAACGATTCCGATTCCATTATCGATATTGCTTATCGATCCGATTCCTTATCGATTCTCTTATCGATTCTTATTGGGTGAGGGAATAAGTACAAATTTGTTTGTATTAACTCGCTTTAATATCTGATCAGAAGACACAGCACAGAGTATACACAAATTATGTGTAGCAACCTCAGAACAAACCTAAAAGTAGGTGAGCTACTTCTCAAAGTAAAGTCCAGGGACCTATAGCCTAGGGCAGTGTTTCTCAACCAGTATGCCATGGCACACTAGTGTGTGCCTTGAAAGATTATCAAGAAGAGTGCCTTAGGATTAGGAAATTGACAATTTTCACATTCATTGGTCCGGACAAAAAAATAAATAAAACTGCCATTTATGTGCCATAAAAACTAAAAACACAGACTGAAAACAGTTTAGGAAGAGCTTGTGTCTTTTGGAATATTAACAGTGCTCATTTGGATTAGGCTATTGAGTTACTAAAACAATCTTTGTCAAATAATACACAGGTTTTCTTCACATTTTGAACGTTTTTGTTTCCATTTGTTTAATTTCAAGATCTGATGTGACTTATCCATTGTTGTGTTTACAGCTACAAAGCTGGGAGCACTAAATGATATTCAGTCACATTATACACGCTTTTAACATTAAATAAAGCACAAAAATAGTACCTGATATTATCATAGCCACACTTTGAGATTGTTGTTCCAGCGCGACGTCGCAGTAAAATAGGATTCGTTTCAAATAGAATCGTCGCGTGTCGCGGCTGGTTAAACTTTGATTAACATGGAAAATTATACTTTTTATCGCGTGTCGCGCCGTCGCGTCGCATGTAGTTAGGACGCGGTCAGAGCGCTTCTGCCTCGATGCCATGTTTGCTCATAGTGTTTGCTACGTTCTGAACCAAAACAACGCAGCACGTGTGTGACGTCGTGTCACATTTGAACGAGCGGAACCGATAAGCGGAATCGTTAAGCAGGCATACTAACGGTTCCAAGGAATCGATTCACTGGGCACCGGTTCTGAAGAAGAACCGGTTCTCGGTTCCCATCCCTACACCCGCTACCCACACACACAGGACAATGGAGGAAATCGAGTGTATGCTGTTTTTGGATGTTTTTGTTTTTACTGTTTTTTATTCAGGATACTCCGTCTGGCGCATGCAATGATGACGCAGTGAATAGTGATGATTCTCTCTGACCAATCAGCAGTCTGCTGTGTTTTCACGTCACATTTTAGTATCGCCTCAGCTCGCTTAGAACCTCGCCGGAGGTGATACGAAAAAAAGTACCTGGAAGCAGGTACAGGTACAACTTTTACACAGTGGAAAACCAAACAGAGCCGAGTCGAGGCGAGTCGAGGCGAGCTGGTACTGTGTAGTGGAAAAGCGCCATTAGTGCTAGAATAATGTTCTTTGCATAAGTCCTGCCCCCATCATTATCAGATCCTGAATTGGGAAGAGGGCCGTTTATATTGATATTTTTATTTATCATTTATTTTCATATTTCCATATATATATATATATATATATATATATATATATATAAACAAAATTATATATATATATATATATATATATATATATATATATATATATATATATATATATAATCATAGGTTATTTTGCTAGCAAATCATGAGACAATCAAGAATAATTTAGGCCTGTGTCAGCTTAAATTAGTTGAAATAGTGCACATGTTCTCAGCAGCACATCTAACTTCATTCATTCAGTTGCATGACAATAGTTCAGCTTTTAATGTTTTGGTAACAAGCTAATTTCATTATTTTGTTTATTGGTTGTAATATTAGATATAGATTAACATGCTTTAATGTTCAAAAAACATTTTTCATGTACTGTACATTATTGTAGCACCTCTATTCCCAGTCTTTCTGAAACGCGCTGATTTCTACAAAGCCCCTCCTTCCGAAAGGCTGAAAGTGCTCTGATTGGCCATCTAACCCAGTGCGTTGTGATTGGCCAAACACCTCTAGCATTTGTCGGAAATGTAAGACTCCTTACCATAATCGCGAGCTTCAGCTTCCAAGGCTTCTAAAGCAATTGTAAACACACAGTTAAAGGTCCAGTAAGCGATTTCTGGAAGAAAAAAGAAAGAAAGAAAGAAAAAAAGAACACTGTTGAAAGTTGATCGGACTGAGAACAACAACGAACTTGTAGCCAATCAGCAGTGGTGGCGTGTCCACTCATGATGGTGGAGGAGAGATAGTGAGCAAGAGGGAGATTTGAAGGAAGGCTGTCGAAAAGAGAGATGGCTGAGAGACATTACAAAAGAGAAAAGGTCAGAGGAATATCACCTGAAAAAGATAGGTTATAAATCTTCACCTCTGATATGTCATCCGTTTTTGGAAGGCCAAAGCAAGAGGGTTTTCTTTGCCTTGCCTTCTTTCTTTGTGTATGCCTTTGGGTGGGCATTATGCTAATATTTCACATTTCACATTTCTGTACTTTGATCGAGGCATTTTAGGCAGGTCTGGATCAGTGTCCTCTGTTAGATTAAATAAATCCATTTGTGGGAGACTATGAGCTTTCTAACTTTGTAGATCTTTAACATGCACAAACAGATACATTACACACTAAAGGAAAAGGAAAACATGAAAAACATCATATGACCCCTTTAAGTAGCTAGCTATAATAAAACAAATTGACATAAAGTAGCTATTTAAAAAAAAAAAAAAATCTGGTAACACTTTACAATAATGTTCATAAGTTAACATTAGTTAATGTGATAACTAATATAAACTAACAATGAGCAATAAAATTGTTACCATATTTATAAGCTTTGTTTATGTTAGTTAATAGAAATGCAGCTGTTCATTGTTTGTTCATGTTAGTTCACAGTGCATTAACTAATGTTAACAAATACAACCTTTGATTTGAATAACGTATTAGTAAATGCTGGCATTAATATTAACTAATATTAATAAATGCTGTGGAAGTATTGTTCATTCTTAGTTCATGTTAACTATGATAGTTATGTTAACTAATGAATTGTAAACTCTTACCCTAATTATTTACATAAGATAAAGAAGATCCTAATGTGGGTTCTTATTCACTACTTAATTAGATCAAGCCCTATTCATAATGTGTCTCAATTGGCAAGCTCATTTGGTAATTTTTGCCTTTAAAGCTCATCAGGACCATCAGTGAAGACAGAGAAGCCAATCCTAAGCAATCCAAAGGTCCATTTTACGCTGCGTGGGAAGGAATTTACCTGAACAACTTATTCCACTGCGTCCGATAAATCACAATCAAAATGATTTATCTGACAGTGTTTGCTGTGTTGGAATTTGACCCTGTATGTTCAGAACCTGCTCAGTACAAAATTAGCACAGGTGTGAAGAATTACTAATGAACAGGGATGTTCAGAAAGCTTCAGACAGAAGTTTTATTTGCTTTCATTTCTTCAAGCAAAATTTCACTAGTCTGTAATTAATCAAATGACTGTTTAGCTTGAGGCTATGGAGAAACACAAAAAACGAGTTGAAATAAATGCTTTCATCTTCTGACAATTTACCTTCATTGTTTTCTGTTGACTGTGAGAAGTTTCTCAGTGTTCCACGGCACCAAAACCTATAAAGGTAAAAGAGTAGCAAAACTTGAAAGCATGTATTTCTGTGAATGGCATTTTACACATTTGTGACTACTTGTCTGCAGCTTCAAATTCAGAATACAGGTTTGTGACTATTGTTTGCGAGTGCAACTCTCAACATTTAACTTCTGATTTTTATTTTACAGGTTTTCACATTGGAGCTGTGAGTGTAAATGTTAGTGTACAAGTACGAATATTTATTGTACAAGTTCTCAAATTCACATCTACACATTGCTACTCTTTTACCTTCATACAAAACAGGATATGAAAGTTCCAAAGACGTTTTCAGTCTTTTCATCTTTTAACATGTCAGTCAATGGCTCTGCTGCTGTTTTCACTTCAGTGAGCTCATATAACTGATTGCTAATTCTTTTTCATCATCAATGGGCTGTGGACCCTTTTTTCCTTAATAGCCATGAAGTTACGGGCAGTGCTTTTAAGGAAATCATGTCCCCAGGATGGCATGCTATAAAAAGTGTATTTCTGACACCATAAAGAAATGTGCTACTTTTTGTGTTTTAGAAAAGGAATTAATTTTTTTCAGAATGCTAAATCACTGACATGGTGATAAGCGCAACGCATTCAGAATGCGTTAAAAAGAGAAGTATGAAAAAAGAGGTGCACCTACATTATGAAACAGACCACAATTTCACTAATTAAATAAAAACTCTAATATTCTTTATTCTTGTGACTGGGTGGAGAGTTCAGGTGATAGTTTGGCCAAAAGTTTTAAATATGCCATTATTTCTTCTGCAGAATATTTTGGTAATGTTGGTAACCAAACAGTTTAGGTGACCATTGTCATCCATTGTTTATGGGCAATAATACACATTTCTCAACATATCTTCTCTCACAGAAGAAAGAAAGTCATGCAGGTTTGTAATGACATGAGGGTTAGTAAACAAAGACATAATTTTCATTTTTGGGCAAACTACCCTTAATGTTTTTTATGCATCAATAATGTCTAAAACTGATTTCTGGGAATCTTCATCTTTTTGGATTGCTGAGGATTAACAATAGATTCCAATGCTCAAGTCTGGGCATATGTGAAAGAAAAGGGGGTTTGAACGCAAAAGGGAAATGAACACGATCCCAAAATCTCAGTTTGATCCAGGAAAGATCTTTCATTGTGCTGCCAACTGCGCTCGATCAGTGTTGTTATTCAGGCCATACGAAATAAGTGTGTGTGGCACTTCATCCCTAGCGTTTAAATGCGTTCCCTTCCACAGAGTGTGGCCATACCCATTCAGACCTGCTACCGTATTGTAATATCCATGGAGCAAAAGTTCTGCACCCTAATGAGGAGTTTATTTGGTGGGGAATTCAGGACGGTCAAGGTCATCTTCACACGGCTTGTCTGAATTCTCTGGTCGCAGATTCCTGAGTGGTAGTTACTAGAGTAGCAAAGTGCTGGCATTTATCAGGCCTGCCTAATAAAAGCTCCATTGATTGGCCCCTCGGCAGGCCGCTCCACAGGATTAGCTAAAAGATCCCTCTGTGTTTCAATGTGCACATTGTCTCCAGATTTTGCTTGAAGGCAGGCACTGAGCCCCCTGTTTATCCCAAGCTCAATGGTTCTAGACCTCTTCTCCATTGGGAAGCACTTCCGAATCTTGATGACTACATCATAAACACATTTGCTGAGAAAGAAAGCAAGAAAAAGACTAATCAAAAAGGCCCTTTAGTGCACTAGCTTTCTTTGCACAGCAATATTCCCCGACATTTTCTGTAATCTATTGCTTCAGCAGCGATTTGAGGTGCTTCAACACACCTTGTTGTTACATATTTTTCTGATCTCGGTGTTCCTCATATAATCCGACCGTTCCTTGCCCCGCTTAGCTGGAGAAGTCCACAGAGAATCAGATCCTGAACTACTTGTCTGTGAATTTATAAAAACTCTGCCATCGTTTCTGTGCATTTCTGATCTACCGCATTCAACCCTCAAAAACCTCCACATCAAACTTTTCATAAGGCTGCAGTGTCAACTGCGCTGTTTATAATGAGGCTTTCATCCTCTGCAAGCGTCTAGCAATTAAGATGCCGATAGTTATGTAATGGAAGAACAACAAATGCTCAAAGCCGCCTCCAGAGCAGTCCCAACATGTGATCTTTCCTTTTTTCTGACAGGATTCGTCAAAATGAAAAGAAAAAGCTGCAAAGTGCTGCTGTCTTGACGGGAACCCGGGGAGAGGCATGCTGCCAGTGTGCTGTATATGCAATGTTTTTTTTTTGTTTTTTTTTGTTTTTTATCACTGTGTTATATCGGTGTCAAATGCTTCGGTGAATGCATTAATTTGGCGTATGACTGAACTCAGTGTGAGAAAGATGTAGAAGCTTGTCATGCTTTGAGCAACAGGACTGTGATATTTGCACAGCACCTGCTCCTCACTCCAAGCTTTGTGTTGTAGTGAACTATATTCAGGCTATAAAGTTTAATATCAGAGATAATACTTGGTGGTGCAGTCTCATTAATGGTTTTTAACTGGGTCACAGGTCATAAAACAATGGCAAATAAAAATAATAAAATGCAACTAAACAAATGTGCATTGAGGTAAGAAGAAACAGCTTTTAAAATGGTAAAACCTGAATTTTTTTATTATTATTATTATTATTTTTTTAATAGAACATTTTATTGAACCTTTAGTAAAATTGTAAAAGTATGAAAAAGTTTGCATTTTTTTATGTTTTGTATGATATTTGATATATCAACCTTTAAGGGCTCCTATAGTATGATTTAGTAAGGACATGAAGCTCATACTACTCAGAGCACCAAACTGAGCAAAAATATGCAATTTGGTTATATTATTTACATGGCAAAATGTAAGGTGGAATGCTGACATATTGTAATGTAAATCAATGCAATCTTCATAACAGTATTGTAGACTATAAGATGCATATACATTGAATTAGTCACTATATATCTCCCAATAATATGTCTTAGTAAGATGATAACTTACAAAGTTCTGTAGTGTTTTACTGTGGGGGACAAAACACAAATACAGTACAATCCAATGATGATTGGCAGATGTACATTAAACATTATTTAAAAGCCTGATGTTAAAATGCTATATGTGAGAAATATGATACATGATTTTTCTTGTATGAACTAGTAAAAGTATGTAAAAGTATGAACTATCAATCAATGAGATGATCATGTTGATCATTTAGAGACCTTGGAAATCCATGTATCAAATATAATACATTAAGCTTTTACCAGCCGGAGCAGACTTTGCAGGAAGGTTTGCTTTGGCAAGCTCGATTTTTTATTTTTATTTTTGGCCTGATTTTGTTCAAAATGATGCCATACCAGTTCTTTCTTTTATTTTGCTTGCATATATCTTATGTAGCTCTGCCCATTTTCAGCACTGCACTCGTTGTGTTGTGTCTTCCGGTTTGTATTTCCACAGCATGTATGTAAGATCTTACGATTAATGAATGAACCGCTCGCTTTAAAATCATTTAAAATGTAAAAAAAAAAAAAAAACCTTTCTTATGACTTCCGCTTCAAACATTGCAATGCCTGTGATATCTTTCGTGGACTCTACAATAAGTAAATCCATTTCAGATAATTATTACTCTTCGACAAAAATGCCATAGAAATATACAGAGCTACCTCAAAAACAGAAGTTCAAAAACAAAATTCTAAAGATGGCTGCGCACTTGTTTCTCTTGTGTATTTTTAAATATGACTTAAATTTGCCCTATATAACTTTGACAACTCACTTTGACAGATCATGTTTCAGTAGCCTGTTTAATGTCAAAAGTTGCATATGTACAAACAAACATCTTAAAGACCCTATTCACAGCAGTTCCATCTTTGATTTTTAACGGGAATGAAAGCGAGGCTGTGAGGGATAGACATACAGTACATCTCTTCAGTGTGTTTCGACTGTCATTTAATGTGTTTTTGGATTGTTCTGCTGACAAAGAACTGCAAAAATATCTTTCTAAGAAATTTCAGTAGACAAAAAACACCCGACAATATGACCTGGGGAAAATGATACGTGATCTAGGAGCTTTATACAGCTTTTAACAGCGGGTACAGTTGAAAACACGGTAAGTCTATCCATAGCCTCGCTTTCATACCTGTTGTGGCGCTGCTCCGAATAAGGTCTAAGCTTATTTCTCAAACTAAGGTCATTTGAAATTGTGCATTCCCTGGCAAGTGGGTAAATTTAGATATCATTTCAAAAAGTAATATTTCCTTTCCACATTTTGTGCACTTTCACTGCTATAAATTTACCTTGTGTCTTGGGTCAAAAGCTCTCAGAAATGAAAGGAACAATATGTAATGAAAGGAACAATATATAACAGGTTTATGCAAACAACAGACTAACATATCATATTCACTGAAAATATTCCCACTCCATAGTACCCAAATCTCATTGAAGAAAAAACCTTCTGCCTCTTGTGACATGTCCATTTTAGTGGTGTTTAATTAAATGTATTTTATTCATTGCCATTTTTTTTCTATTCAATTATTATGACTATACAATAAATTAGATATCTACCCATATTTATTTATTTATTTTTTTTTTTTGTTAAATTGAGGTGGGGCTTAGGGGCTCATATAATATATTATAACAGCAGGGTATACAGTAATATAATGTAATAATATAATGTAATGAAATATAATAATGACAATCTGTTTTGTGTCATAAACATGTGATGATATCCGAAGATTGTTTTGTTTTTACGATGCACAGATAGGCACTAAAATAATGTTTCTCTTCGGAAACCCTTTAATAAGCCTTCAATCGACAAACAAATTTTAATCTAATAAACAAAACAGTGCCAATCACAAATTGCAAAAAAAATAAAAAAATCCTCTAAAAACTTATTAACAGCACGCATGCTAATTTCTCCATGAACAAACAAATGCCTATTTGGCAGGAAATCCATCATTTTTGTTGGTGTTCATAAAGAACTAATTAAGTTTAAGCATGAATGCTCATGGTCGTAATATGTCCTGATAACTCTGCTGGAGATGTGTGATTTCAGTGCCTCAACAGGAAGTGTCTCATAGGTCATGTGCATGAGATATCCTCTTTCTGGCATGCTGGTTTTTAATTAGGCATTCCACACCATCACTCTCTGATTGGCCATTTCCACTATGCGATCGCAGCTGTGAGCGAATTCCCGTTGAGCGCAAAAGAGGCAGAGGAAATGAAATGTTGGAGCGGATGAAGATGATGACATGAAAATTACACGCATGTTTTTGTGGTATTGATTTGTGCCAAGGTTGTTTATCTTAAATTAATTAAATTCGGTTCTTTTGTACAGGCTTTTAACAGCTTGATTAAAGGTCATTTCAACAGCTTACAAGCATCCTTCAGACCAGACAGTTACCTGACATTGATTCCCCCTTTTCAGACGAGGGACAACCGAGAAATGCTTTTAGTCTGAAAAGCTTTTTTATTTGAAACCATCATGTTCAAGCTTCCATCACACGTTTACAAATACATCGGCGTGTCAGAAGAGGACAAGGGAGAAACAGTGTGAGAGTCGACAGTAAGGTACAGCGGGGCTAAACACAAGAAAGATCTTGTACTCTTCACTACTCCCATAAGATTGCGGAATATATATATATATGTGTGTGTGTGTGTGTGTGTGTGTTTGTATTGAACATTGGTGGAGCAACAGATTTTGTGTTAAAATCTATCATAAAAGTGGTTTATTTTGATTTAAAAATCTTATAAATGTATGAAGTGGCAAGGTGGTCCTCACACACGGGGTAAAAGGCTCTCCAGCATGCATGGGGCAAAAGGCACAAATAATTGATAAAAATACGGCTAAAATACTATTTTTTATATAATATATAATATTTATAATAGTTTTTAATAATGTCTAAGTTAATACTTGTTGAGAACAATCACTTTAGCAAAGTTTGTTCTATTATCTGTTTATATTGATAAATAAAAGACATTTTGTTTGTTCAATAGATATTATGTCATTAAAATATGTTAATATAAAAATAGATTTGAAAAATACAGAAACAAAATGATTTTTATATTTTGTGCTAGGCACTGTGCTAGCACTATAATATCATATTTGTAAATATGATGGTTTCATTATAAATATGGTTATTACCTCTAAGGTGGACACCTAACTTCATTTATGATATTTACCATCTGAATCTAACCATGTCATGTCAACAAATGGAAATGTGTTAATATTGTGCCTTTCGCCCCAAAAGCAGGGACGCCTTTTACCCCAAATACCATACTTTTATGTATTCTTCCATTATTGAAAAACTGTTGCAATAATTGCAAAACATTTAGGACACTGAAAAACATTAACAGGACCTTTGTCTCAAAATATATGCAATAACTTTAGTGATTTTCATTTGCTACTTAAATCTACAACATAAAAAAACAAAACAAAAAAACATCAAATATTAGATCAAATTTGCACAGAATCAACTTTGCGTTGCTGTCCACGATCGCGTCAAGGATCAGCCAAATTTGCCCGTGCATCTTGAAAAGATGTTTTGGAAAGTGCTGCGGCAAGTGTTTGTGCCATCTAGTGGTTTGGAGGAAAATCAAATCAAAGGTGTCTTTTACCCCGGGGCGCCTTCCGTCCAGTTGCACCCTATAGGCACCACCGCACAATAGGCTGAATATCCACAGGATCCAACCAATCCCCAAGAATAATGACAGTGTTGGCGAGAGGACTGTACGTCTGCAATAACAGTTATTGAATAGGAATCCCAGGGCTATTGGTCCTTCCTGTTGCCCACATCCTTTCTTCCTCTCTCACTGAAGGCCTCATTAATTCGGTGGGAAGCCATAGCTCAGCTGTGCCCCATTTTTCTTTCTACAAATAAGGAAAGTTTGTGTTTACTGAGGATTGAATATGCCGCCACTCTAGCCTGACATGCAGCGATTCTTAAAGCCGTCTGCAGCAGAGCAGATACTTTAAGAGGTCTCTGTTGGACATTTGAAAAGTCTCTATTAAAGTTCCTTGGCAGGGTTATAATTACATTCCAAAAAATCTAATGAAAAATGTGCTGTCTGTAGACTGTAAACAGTAGATTAGCATAATTTTCTATTAAAAACATTTGGCAACACTTTCTATGAAGACCAAGCTTATAATTAATTATAGCCCTATTTATACTATTTTATACATAAGTATTACTATTCTATAAATATATTTATAAAGACTCATTAAGACCTATACTGCATTATAAGAACAGTTATAGTTTCATTTATATTATTTTATTTATTTATTATTCCTTACAAGTCATGCTTTTTTACAATGTACATGTTCATAATTCATTATACACTGATTTATAAATGATCAAATAGTTCCAGAGACACTTGTTTGCATTACCAATTAGTTATCAATTATGTATGTAATAGCTAATGTTTGCATTAGAGGTCATGAATGGTAATTTTGATTTGTTAATCTATATCTCCTCAGCCATATGCATGGTATTGCTTATAGCAGTTTGAAAATATACTTTAAAAAATATTGTTGCTGTGTTTTGCTATGTAGCATTAAAAAAAAAAAATATATATATATATATATTTTTTTTTTTTTCGTACTACTGATTACTCTATTATTTTATTACAGGAATTATTGTCCGTTAGTTATGTTTACAAGTAAACAACTTAAAATGTATAATGAGCACATCTTCGTGATTTCTTAACATTTGCTTTAGGAAAAATGCATCCTATGTTTTCACTTTACTTAAAGTCATCAATGATGCATTTATAGAGGCTAGTAACTGTATTATCACTCACAATGAGTATTTACCATGGCTATTAATAACAATATAGTCACTTATTTGACAGAAATAAATCTGAATTACTAAAAAGTTGTAACTATACTATAATAACATTATAGCAATGCAGGTTACATCTTTATAATTATTACTAAAAAATATATATAAATATAACTATAACTCTAATTCTTATGCAGTATAGGTCTTAGTATATAGTATATTAGACTATAGTATATAGTCTTTATAAATATATTTATAGAATAGTAATACTTAGTATAAAGTATAAATGCAGGTATAATTCATTATAAGAATGGTCTTCATAGAAAGTGTTGCCAAGTGTTGTAATATATATATATATAAATATAATATATATTACAATATATATATATGTATATATATATATATATATAAATATATGTATATGTATATGTATATATATATATATATATATATATATATATATATATATATATATATATATATATATATATATATATATATTACATAATGACATTCAATTAGAAATAATTACTTTTTAATTACTCATTTAATTACAAAAAACTATATTTAACTGGTAAACTGGTTTTGTTTAATGTATCAGAATTCACCCTCAACCCATTGCTCTGAATCTTCAGCATCCTGAATTCTTCAAAGGGGCTTTTCATGAAATATTTATGTACAAACCACTTCTGATCTTGTACTGGAACACAATTTTAGTGCTAACAGAACAGAATTCCAACTGCCAATTACCACACGCCTTTTGGACTCCTGTAACTGCTACAGTGAGGAAAATAAGTATTTGAAAACCCTGCTATTTTGCAAGTTCTCCCACTTAGAAATCATGGAGGGGTCTGAAATTGTCATCGTAGGTGCATGTCCACTGTGAGAGACATAATCTATAAAAAAAAATCCAGAAATCACAATGTATGAATTTTTAACTATTTATTTGTATGATACAGCTGCAAATAAGTATTTGAACACCTGAGAAAATCAATGTTAATATTTGGTACAGTAGCCTTTGTTTGCAATTACAGAGGTCAAACGTTTCCTGTAGTTTTTCACCAGGTTTGCACACACTGCAGGAGGGATTTTGGCCCACTCCTCCACACAGATCTTCGCTAGATCAGTCAGGTTTCTGGGCTGTCGCTGAGAAACACGGAGTTTGAGCTCCCTCCAAAGATTCTCTATTGGGTTTAGGTCTGGAGACTGGCTAGGCCATGCCAGAACCTTGATATGCTTCTTACAGAGCCACTCCTTGGTTATCCTGGCTGTGTGCTTCGGGTCATTGTCATGTTGGAAGACCCAGCCTCGACCCATCTTCAATGCTCTAACTGAGGGAAGGAGGTTGTTCCCCAAAATCTCGCAATACATGGCCCCGGTCATCCTCTCCTTAATACAGTGCAGTCGCCCTGTCCCATGTGCAGAAAAACACCCCCAAAGCATGATGCTACCACCCCCATGCTTCACAGTAGGGATGGTGTTCTTGGGATGGTACTCATCATTCTTCTTCCTCCAAACACGTTTAGTGGAATTATGACCAAAAAGTTCTATTTTGGTCTCATCTGACCACATGACTTTCTCCCATGACTCCTCTGGATCATCCAAATGGTCATTGGCAAACTTAAGACAGGCCTTGACATGTGCTGGTTTAAGCAGGGGAACCTTCCGTGCCATGCATGATTTCAAACCATGACGTCTTAGTGTATTACCAACAGTAACCTTGGAAACGGTGGTCCCAGCTCTTTTCAGGTCATTGACCAGCTCCTCCCGTGTAGTTCTGGGCTGATTTCTCACCTTTCTTGGGATCATTGAGACCCCACGAGGTGAGATCTTGCATGGAGCCCCAGTCCGAGGGAGATTGACAGTCATGTTTAGCTTCTTCCATTTTCTAATGATTGCTCCAACAGTGGACCTTTTTTCACCAAGCTGCTTGGCAATTTCCCCGTAGCCCTTTCCAGCCTTGTGGAGGTGTACAATTTTGTCTCTAGTGTCTTTGGACAGCTCTTTGGTCTTGGCCATGTTAGTAGTTGGATTCTTACTGATTGTATGGGGTGGACAGGTGTCTTTATGCAGCTAACGACCTCAAACAGGTGCATCTAATTTAGGATAATAAATGGAGTGGAGGTGGACATTTTAAAGGCAGACTAACAGGTCTTTGAGGGTCAGAATTATAGCTGATAGACAGGTGTTCAAATACTTATTTGCAGCTGTATCATACAAATAAATAGTTAAAAAATCATACATTGTGATTTCTGGATTTTTTTTTTTAGATTATGTCTCTCACAGTGGACATGCACCTACGATGACAATTTCAGACCCCTCCATGATTTCCAAGTGGGAGAACTTGCAAAATAGCAGGGTGTTCAAATACTTATTTTCCTCACTGTACGTTACAACATATTGGAGGAGAGCAGCACTTCTGCAGGCCTCTTGAATCTGATAAATGTTCCCATTACCTCCTTTAATTCACACAAAATAAATTAATGCAGTTAAGTGTGACAGGAAATGGCTTCTGACGGAACTTTGATTGAAAATTAAGTGTGGGTGAGAAAAGAGGTTATCTCTGAGCGGGCATATTATTAAGGCCCAGCTCTGGCATGAGAGATGTGCTTTGAAAGAGAAAGCAGACTTTATTAATTGCAGTGGCCCGCTGTGTCTCTTGAGGTACTACCCAGGTGCCTCTCTTGTGCGGCCCATCAACAGCAGTCTTCTCCACTGTCCAGGAGCGATGGCTAATGAAGTATTTAATGAACTTGGGGTGCGTGCCACAGAGGAACACTCAGCAGTGGTCAAGGACGCAGCTCTCAGGTTATAAATTGGAAATTGGCATGAAAACTGCCAGGAAAAGCAGTACAACTGACTGCTTAAGGTGTGTAAAAACCCTCCCCTGGGACGAGAATGGAATTCTAGATTATCTAGGATTGATGAATTGGCAAAATGCGAAATGGCTCAAATGTTGTCACAGAAGAAAAGGAAATCATTGCTAATTTGAGAAAAAAACAATGAGATGTAGATTGTCCATTTGAATGGTGTTTTAACCCTTAAATGCATGAATGTTTCGCCAATCCTTATTTCATATCCAGGTCTTTAGCGACCTGAATCTATATCTAACACGGATGGATCTCTAACTGCTACAAAAATATAATACTCTCCTGATATTTTAATAACAATTACAGTAGAATAAAATAGCTAAAGCATTCTTTTCTTTTCTTTTTCTTTTTTGGGGATTTGGAAAGGTTCAATTTGAGCTTTTTACCATCATCACTGTCATTGTCAGAGCTCATTTCCCCAGTACATTCAGCATCTGGCTCATATTCACGATCTCAACCAAAAACATTGTTCTCAACTTCTTCATAATCAATATTTTGATAGCTGACAGCTGTCACGATCAGCCACGCACTACATTTCCCATAATTCACTGCCTGGACTCATCTTCACTGATTAGGAGGTCCCCTGATAGGACCATGGAGGCCGCGCCGCCATGGTCTCCTGAACTGTCTGGTCCGCCCTGTAGCCCTGAACCGCCAGGTCCACCTGGTCCCCCTGAACCATCTGCTCCGCCCTGGCCGCCGAAGGGTCGTCTCCTCCCTGGCAGCCTGAAGGGCCCTCTTCCTCTTCCGCTTCACGGACCTGGAGACTGCGGCAAGACGGGAGACCAGGGATCCAACAGTCCAGGTGGGTGGCGGAGATGACCCTTCAGGCGGCCAGGGCGGAGACGACCCTTCAGGCGGCCAGGGAGGAGACGATCCTTCAGGCGGCCAGGGAGGAGACGACCCTTCAGGCGGCCAGGGAGGAGACGACCCTTCAGGCGGCCAGGGAGGAGACGATCCTTCAGGCGGCCAGGGAGGAGACGATCCTTCAGGCGGCCAGGGAGGAGACGACCCTTCAGGCGGCCAGGGAGGAGACGACCCTTCAGGCGGCCAGGGAGGAGACGACCCTTCAGGCGGCCAGGGCGGAGACGACCCTTCAGGCGGCCAGGGAGGAGACGATCCTTCAGGCGGCCAAGGCGGAGCAGACGGTTCAGGGGGACCAGGCGGACCTGGCGGTTCAGGGCTACAGGGCGGACCAGACAGTTCAGGAGACCATGGCGGCGCGGCCTCCATGGTCCTATTAGGGGACCTCCTGAATTATGGGAAATGTAGTGCGTGGCTGATCGTGACAACAGCTTCTTCACCAGATCCACCATAATAGTGACACTAATATTTGATTGCGTACAGCACTTGCTCTGCTGTAAATCGCTGAACCATTTAAAATTTTGCTGATAATACTTTTGTTTTATGTCTGCAGTAATTATGAAACATCACGTCATCATTGTGTATCGGACATTGCCACCTTGAGGAATAAATATTGAATTCCACTTATTGAGTCAACGGAGATTCAATTATTGTTGCACAGAAAAAATATATATACTTACACTATTACATACCTTGGGCCGCTAGTGGCCGCAGTTCTGCACTGGTGGTGACACGATTCCGTAGCTGATTCCTCAGGAGAAGGTCCTGGCACTTGCTGGACACTCTGGGACGTCCTAAAGCCTTCTTAACTGCAGCCAAACCTCTATTCTTGAAGCTCTTGATGATCTGGTAAATGGTTATTTCAGGTGAAAAATTCTTTGCAGCTATTTCCTTACATGTGAGGCCATTTTGATGCAAAGATGATGGCTACACATCTTTCTTTGGAGGAAATCATTGCTAACAGAAGAACACAATGATTGGAAGCACTTCTTCCTTCCTTTTATAGCAATCATGTGCTGATGATATGATTTGTAAAATTATGTTATCTGGTCATTTGGTGCCAGGGACAAAAACAGTGAAATTTGGGGTTTTGTGATAAAACATTTTGCAAATATGTAAAATGCCTCTGATCACTCATGGACAATAATCTAGAAAAATGTGAATCAACATCGTAACAACTGAAGCAGCAAAATTTTCAAATTTGGCCACAGCTGCACCCTGTCATTCAAGTGGAATGGCACCATTTTTGGAAGGTAATTTATCTGCTAAACAACATGAGGGTCAACACTAGGAGTCTCATGCTCATCTGAGGAGGATGCCTCATAATCAGGGTCCTCTTCGACATTATCGTCTATCTCAGACACATTCTCCTCTGTCACCAGAGCCGATCAGCTCTATACACACACTGCGCAAGTTGCGTAGGGCCCTGCAAATTACTCAAGGCCCCGCCTCCCCCTTGTGTCAAAGCGCGTCAATCAAAGTTTACAACATCGATGAGCAAATTAAGCGGAACTTATTAACTTAATTCTTCTGGTCACGAAAAGAAAGAAAAAAAGAAAAAGAAAAAAACACCATGAGAGTGAATTGAGGGAACAGCAATCAGGTTGACTTGTGCTCTCTCCTCTCCAAGTTTGATGTCAGCAAAGAACAGTAAAGTTAAGTTGATGTGCATCTCTCTCTAGTCTGTCTAACCCAGCTGGGCAGTGCATCTTTTGGTCTGTCTGTGTCTTGCTTGCTAATGCCGGACACTTCCAGGGCTGTGTTCTGTGACTTTGTGCCTGACAAAAAATAAACGAATTATGAATTGTGAAATAGAACTACTTATTACGTTTGATAAATGACAAAGGACAACGGTGTTTGTTTATAAACTGTAGCTCGGAAAAGATCAACCTTAAAACCGGGGTAGCAAAACAGTATCAGACTCAAATATAAAATAGTAAAACAGAAGTGGCAAAGTAGTATCATACTCAAATATAGAATGGTAAGACAGGAGTGGCAAAACAGTATCAGACTCAAATATAAAATAGTAAAACCAGCCTAAGAATAGAGATCATTATACTAAAGAAAACAGGTAGGTTTTTAACAGAGACTTGAAGACAGACAGGTTAGGGGCCGTTCTAATCTATAGAGGCAGGGTGTTCCAGAGTCGTGGCCTTGCCACCGCAAATACACGCTCCCCTCTACGCTTGAGTCTAATGCGAGGGACTACCAGAGCCCGGTCGTAGGATCTTAGGCTTCTGGACGGAGTGTAAGGATGAACAAGTTCAGAGAGATAGGGAGGAGCTAGGTTATGTAGAGATTTAAAAACAAAGAGCAGAATTTGGCAGCCAGTGTAGAGATTTGAGAATCGGAGAGATGTGGTCATATTTGCGACACTTATGAATAAGTCTGGCCACAGCATTTTGGACTAACTGAAAATGAGCAATATGAGAACTTGATATACCGCAATATAAGGAATTGCTGTAATCTAGCCGAGACGTTATAAATGCATGAACATTATTACCAAATATACTGAGAGTAACAAAGGTTTTATGAATATGATAAAAAAAAAATCTGGTGCTGGCTGGCAACTTTTTTAGTAAATGCTGGCAGGGAAAGTATGGAAGTGTTGCATTTACTGCTCTGAGACACAAAGTTTGAGATCCAAACGCAGCTTTTATTAAGTAATCCAGAATCGGAATCCAAACACAGTCAAAGGGTCAAGCACAGGAAGGCCGTCCAAACAAACAAACAAACAAACAAACAGGCGTAAGGGGAATCCAAGAACCAAGAGACATTAAACCAGAAAGAAACCTCAGAAATGCAGAGTAACACTTCACAATGAATGACTGAGATATTATATATTATATTGCTTCTTCCACGTTTTGCGACATTTTAAAGTGTCCAGTGAGTGACGCTAAAAGTGTGTTCAGTTTTATCCAAAACAGGTCAAAGCGAATCTGGCAGTTGTGGCAGTTTGGAAATAAGATGACACGTTTGGAAATAACGTATACACCTACACTGTAAAAACTAAAGGTGCCTCAAATATCCTGTCGGATGCTCAAGGAACTTCAAAGTTTGGTAACACTTTAGAATAATGGTCCGTAGTTAACAAGTAACTATGCAGGAAGTAATAGGTAGTACTGCATTAACACCGAACTTAATACTATTAACTAATATGGAAGCAATATTAACTAAGCAGTAAGTATTATCTAAATTAGTACAAAGGTAGTTCCTTGGTAGGTATTGGATTATTACTAAAGAAATGTATCCTCACTGAGAAATACTTGTGAAATAAGAAAGAATAACCAATTAATTACTAATCACAAAAGTAACATGTCTAAAAAGTGAACAATTGTGGGGTTTTTTTTTAACTCTTAACATGGTCATAACATTTCAGAAGCTTGTGCCTCAAATGGGTTCTTAGTGGAAACCAGTTTATGAATATTATATTTCCCCAAATACATTAGCTACAGGTTGAGATTGTGACTACTACTCTTGCCAAAGGATGGACGCATGTTCTCTGTTTATTTCAAACTTAAACATAGAATAATACTAATAATGATAATTTGTTTAAAATTTTAAACAATTAGGAAGTGATGCTGACACTCATGATTGGATTAGTTCACTATTATGAGCTCTATTGAGTGTCAGTTCAATATGTCTCAGACTCCAAAGACCTACCTTTATGTTACAGTAGCCGCCAGAGGAGGACTTCTCTTTAGGATATGAATATAAACATTGATGTTCTCTTGTCAAAAACAATTTGCATCCTTAATGAAGAAATTGGCTGCATTTATGTTGCGATAATCGCAAAACCACATCTTCCAGATTACAATGTTTGTTAGAATATTACTAGTGCCTGTACAGTATGTGTTAAATATAAAATTAAATAACTTGTATTACTTGTGAAAAACATGCTAACTCCTCACTAATTACTCAAGCGTTACCTTGTTATCCCGCAGGAACTACTAGTGATGTGGCCCATTATTTTAAAGTGAAAAACATGCCAACTCCTCACTAATTACTCAAAATTAATGTTTTGACTCTATTGCATTCAATTGTCTTATCAATTAAATTTTCAGTCACATTTATTAATACAGTTTAACGTTACTCATAAATAATAACATTTCGCTCTGTTCATGCCTTCTGCTGCAAATTCGTTTCGGATGATTAGCCTATATGGTGTTAAACAAGAATACACTTTAAAACCTTAAAAATACCTTCTTTAATCGTTTAACCATTTTGTGTTTTATTTACTGTGAGACACAAAAGGTATTTTCTCCTATAGACCCATAATACACTAAAACACAACATAAATTCACAAAATATATCAATTTTATTAGCTTGATGTAATCCAAATCTTTAGAATCCATACGTTGTTTGCAAGAAACAGATCCAAATTCAGCCCTTTATCCAGTGATCTTCATCTCCATTTCCGCTTCTCCCGAAACGTTACGACATGTTTTACGGCAGTGATATCAGACGCTTATTGGCTCTCGCATGCTTCGTCACAGATTACGACATGCCGTGTTTAAATTGGTGTACTATATTTGAATTGGAGAAGCGTGCGCGCCTTCACAGAGTGAACAGCGAACCGAAACCGGATTAACATTTTCATGGATTAATAACTTAAATTCTGCTCTGTAACGTTACCTCATACAATACTGCCAGAGAGGACTGCGACACATCGTCATGTGAACAACTTTTGGTACCGGTTTTGATATTTTCTCAATAAATAAATGATTGTGATTATACCTGTCTGTTGTTTTTCTTTATAATTCTAGTTTACGTAACTTAGTTTACAGAAATTGTTAGGGGTAGGGGTAGGATTAGTTTTACTATGTTTTAATGCTATATTGTTAATAAAACTGCCATTTCCCTACACATATCTGTCCATTAAGTTTTATCCTTTTAATTTTGTCAATAAAATGGGTATGTTTAGGTGTGGGAGTAGGGTTAAGAGATCTTACATTTATAATCTATAAAATGGTAAAAAGGGAAATTATACATATATCGTTATGATATGAAATATTAGTAAATAGTTTACATTTTCTAGCTGTAAAATCGTAATAATGTTACGTTTAAACGTTGCAGATACGTCCATATTAACGTTATACGTTTCAGCATCGAAACGTACAAAAAAGTATGTTTTCTATCTTTGAGAAAATTATGTATTAATACCTACGCATTACAATGAGACCAGGCTGCACTAGTAGTTAACAAGGGATACCAAGGTAACGCTTGAGTAATTAGTGAGGAGTTAGCATGTTTTTCACTTTAAAATAATGGGCCACATCACTAGTAGTTCCTGCGGGATAACAAGGTAACGCTTGAGTAATTAGTGAGGAGTTAGCATGTTTTTCACTTTAAAATAATGGGCCACATCACTAGTAGTTCCTGCGGGATAACAAGGTAACGCTTGAGTAATTAGTGAGGAGTTAGCATGTTTTTCACAAGTAATACAAGTTATTTAATTTTATATTTAACACATACTGTACAGGCACTAGTAATATTCTAACAAACATTATAATCTGGAAGATGTGGTTTTGCGATTATCGCAACATAAATGCAGCCAATTTCTTCATTAAGGATGCAAATTGTTTTTGACAAGAGAACATCAATGTTTATATTCATATCCTAAAGAGAAGTCCTCCTCTGGCGGCTACTGTAACATAAAGGTAGGTCTTTGGAGTCTGAGACATATTGAACTGACACTCAATAGAGCTCATAATAGTGAACTAATCCAATCATGAGTGTCAGCATCACTTCCTAATTATTTAAAATATTAAACAAATTATCATTATTAGTATTATTCTATGTTTAAGTTTGAAATAAACAGAGAACATGCGTCCATCCTTTGGCAAGAGTAGTAGTCACAATCTCAACCTGTAGCTAATGTATTTGGGGGAATATAATATTCATAAACTGGTTTCCACTAAGAACCCATTTGAGGCACAAGCTTCTGAAATGTTATGACCATGTTAAGAGTTAAAAAAACCCCCCCACAATTGTTCACTTTTTAGACATGTTACTTTTGTGATTAGTAATTAATTGGTTATTCTTTCTTAGTTCACAAGTAGTTCTCAGTGAGGATACATTTCTTTAGTAATAATCAAATACCTACCAAGGAACTACCTTTGTACTAAATAAGATATTACTTACTGCTTAGTTAATATTGCTTCCATATTAGTTAATAGTATTAAGTTCGGTGTTAATGCAGTACTACCTATTACTTCCTGCATAGCTACTTGTTAACTACGGACCATTATTCTAAAGTGTTACCCAAAGTTTTATTTAAGTGCCTCAAAGCTCTTTCTCCTATATTAGGGTTACTGGTGGAGCATTGGCAATCTTTGCGGTTCTTGCTGGAAGTGAACTTATGGGATCCTTTAAGCACTTTGTATTCAGTTCAGAGGTTCTGGAGTCACCTTTTCATGACCATGAGACCTCGAAGTGCTTTGGGGGAAATTGGAGGAACTCGAATTCTATAAAAGGGTTATTGTAAGATCTTTTAACATTTAATTGGTTCCTGGAAGATCTCTTATGTTAAAGCCAGCATCTGGAGGAACCCAATGGTTCTGTGAGGCCAGAATAAGATTATTATTATCCTATTATTATACAACAACACTAAATAATAATATTAATAATATGAAGAAGAAGAAGCAGGGGGAGAAAAGTTGTATTCGAAACTGCTGCTATTCCTCTGCTGTCGTAGCTTCAGTGATCCTCGCGCTGCTCGTGCGCAACAAAGCTCAGCTGATCATCATCGGATTTGAAAGTAACGGCTCCAGTCCTCTCATCAAAACTTCTGCCGTTTGTTCGGCTCTCCGTTACAAGGTTTGTAAACTCGCCAAAGAAATATAAATACAGAGTCTACTCACTATATATTCAAACACATACATATATAAACTAAATGTATTATACATTTCTACGTTTTTACAGTGTTTACCACTCGTTTATTGCACAGTATGTGGTATGAAGGTTTTAGCCGCAATGCTAACTAATCTAATGAACTATGCCACAAATGGAAATAATTGACTGTACAACTGTGTCTTCAAATTGCTGATATAACTAATTTAGCTCTGATTCCTGCTGTCTCATTGGCGTTAGTTATGAATAACACAAGTGGTTAAAATACTTAGTTTGGTCTGTTTTTGTTCATTTACTACAGGTGCCCTCATTCTCTCAAATACCATTTTAAAAGCTCTTTACTGGTCAATAAATATTATGTTGTGAATGGATCTAATCAGATTTGTTCTTTTGTTTCTCCAGAACAACCTTTCTAAAATTTCTAAAATAATCTGAAAATTTCAGAGGCAACATTGAATTACAGTAAGTTGCCTGCACCACATGCAAGTACACTGTAAAAAAAATCTGTAGAAATTACAGTATTACTGGCAGCTGCTTGCCAGTAACTTACTGTAGATTTAAATTGATGTTATTTACTGGCAACAGTTTGTTCAAAGTTAAATGAACATTAAACATTAACAAGTCTTTATCTTTACAGAATAAAACTAAAATAACAGCCTCATGCAAAGCATTCTGGGAACCAAAATGCAAAACAGAAAAACAGAAAAAGGTTGATGAAGATTTCTGGTTCGCAGAATGCTTTGCATTAGATTGTTATTTTATAGTTTTATTCTGTAAAGACAAAGACTTGTTAATGTTTAATGTTCATTTAACTTTGAACAAATTGTTGCCAGTAAATAACATCAATTTAAATCTACAGTAAGTTACTGGCAAACAGCTGCATAACTACAGCAATTTTTTTACAGTGTACTTTATCACTATGGACTTTTCTGTGTGAAATTGTATTGATTGACTGTGTACTTGTGTTTTTTGAATCAGTTATTCTCTGAAAATGCTCTCAAATCTCATTCATTTTACTTTGTTGCCAATAATGCTATGCATTTTTTTCTTATACCTTGATCATTTGCATTTTAATATAAGACGTTTGAACTCTGAATTATAACTTCAAGTTTAGTCTTTTTAGACAAAAAAAAAAAAAGAAGCTATTATATGGCTTCAGAAGACTTATAACACAACTCATAACACATGAGTTTAGGACTCATTTTTTTATTATCATTGTTCATATTTTTAGGATCTTTTCTGGGACTTTTTGGAGCTTAACAGAATATTTATCCATTTTTACATAAATTGTTGCATTGAATTGGACTAGACAAGTGTATAAGAATGGTTTCATGAATGATTTACACAATTTGTTTCTGCTTGTTTCATGCAGTGAAAGCGAACGGTGACTGGGGTTGCATTATGCCTGAGACAGAAAGTCAAACAGGTTTGAAATGTCAGAGGAAGGCTGAGGAAACTTTAATAACTTTAATAATGACTTTAATAACATTACTAACAGTAAATTTTGTTCTTTGCAGGGACCTCGGTAAAATGAAATACAAGTCTGAACAAGAATAAAAATCCTCCTGTAGACCTGAAAATCATTGAAGTGCCTGGACCAGAAAAGAGGAGAAACAAACGGAAAATGAAGCTGCTGCACCTTTTCACTTTTCTAACTCTTTAAGTACTCACATGTCCCTTGTGAAGATTTTATTATTGATTGCATTTTATGCTGCAGCGAGTAAAGGTGCGGTCACATTTGTGAATTTCATGAAATTACACAGGCAAAAAGGTCCATTGACCATTGTCAGCAGTGTAGCAACGTAATGTATGAAGCACAGCTCACACGAGACCCTTTCTAGCAGCTTTCTGTTGGTGAAATCCAGCGAATTCCAGTGACCACCTTGGTCCCATAGTGAAATTTTTGACCACACATGAAATTGCTGATCGTGTGGATTCTGTGGATTGAAATGACTGGAATTCACCAGTGAACATTCACAGAACAACAGATCATTTTACTGCACCTTAACTCTGTTGTAATGGAAAATGTTTTCTGCTTGTTGTGACACAAGGAATACTGTTTCCAGGTCGAAGCCTCTACTTCTACAGTACTTCCTCTATCTTGTTTCTAGATATTGAGAATACTCAACAACCATTTATGAGCACTGTTGATTCAAGTCACACATTTAAGCTTTTCAAAAGCCATAGTGTACATTACAGTCTCCAGTCTCACGGCATCCCAGACTTCAACACTTTATGATTCAAAATAGCTGAATAACTAACCATCTGAGATTTCTGTATAGAGATAAAGGTTAGGGTCATAACTTTCAGGAATATTACAGCACAATGAGTGTATATTATGTTGTTTGTTTTTGGCATCTGATAGAGCTTTTGGACTTGAAACAAGACGTCAGACTTAACAAGCAGACTGAAACACAATGTTTTAATTTTTTTACATTGATTTATTACATGGAACATATGTGTTTCCATGCATTTTGTTGAGATGTCTTTTATTATATATACATGGTTGATTAATCATGTTGCTTATGTATTAAACAATTTGTTTGCGTATTCATTGATATTAATCTATTACTAGCTTTTTTCCAAAGTGCATGGAAGTGTATGTATTAAAATGGATCTAAAATATGTAATAAACAATTCTTATTTTGTATTGGGTTCAGTTTGTTTATTATAATAGAAGTTAATGGTAACCATAGTAACAACATAAAATTAATAAATACAAAAAAGAAAAAGAAAAATTGAAATTTAGATCCTGTAGGCACCCAAAGCGGTTCCACACAGTGCTTCATATAAGAGTTCCTCAGGAAACCTGTATGGTTCCTCAGAGAACCGCCCCTTTTTAAAGGGTGCCTAGAGGATCTACAGACGGTCCCGCTGGTGTGGCAAAGTGAAGAACTCCAAAAGGTTCCTCCAGGCACCTTTTATTTTTACAGTGTACATTAAACACGACAAACATGAAATAAAAATGTGTTTGAAGCAACCATGCCATTTTAGCTGGCTTCTTCAAGTCTTTGAGCTCTTGTATCATTCTTTCACAGGACTCATAGACTGCCTGTAACATTAAACATTAAATAGCGTTTACCAAGAACACCCTAGCAACCACATAGTAACACGCTAACAATCACCCAAAACACATAAAACAACAGAAAATCCAGAATCTCCATAACACCTTAGTTTCAAGATGGTAAGTTTTGCACAAACAAGTACCTTTCATATTGTATTGTAAACATCTCTAAGTAATTGTAATTAATGCTGCAGGTTTCAGCTTCAGGATATCTGGCTAATTTGCAACAGAGTGTACAAACTGCAGTTGAAAAAGTGTTAGCCTTATCAGCTTCCTACCAGCCCGTTTACTTGGGTGTTAATAAGTCTGTTGTTCCTGTGATAAACTCACACCGAGGTGCATTTGGAAATCTACACCTTGTCTCAATCATGTCAAAACCTTATTACATAAACAATTAGCATGAATAATGAGTGTAAGCTATTTGAATTGTGTCTTTCTCCACCCAAGCAACATTCACCTCAAAGATGAGGAGCTTTCTTTGGTTGAGGTGGTTTGAGGCTCAATGGTTCAATAGCATGGAAGAAATATCCCAGAAGGATGACGAATCCTACCTGACACTTCTTACAGGAGTTCAGATGAATATTTAAATCTAAGCTGCATGGAAAATCCAGGACAAGGATGATCCTTTACTTCTTGGAGCAAACCCTCCACAACCAATTCCACTAAATCCATCTATGAATCCATAAGGTTCCATTTGGAGCCTGTGTAAAGGATTACTTCCCCTAATAAAAAAACTAAAAAAACTAATAATAATAATAAAAAAAGTTTTTGGATCCACATTTACTCACCCTCAAGTCATTTCAATCCAATATGTCTATTTCCTCAGTAAAACACAAGAGGAGAAATAATAAAAATGGTTGTTCTTTTTCCAAGCACTTGCAATAAAAGCTACCAAGGTTCAAAAAGTCCCCAAAAGCACCATGTGTTTTAAAAAGTGCTTCTTGTGACTTTTGTACTAGTCAAATGGATCATTTTAATGTGCATTCATGTCCTTTTGAAAGATTTAGCCCCCATTTATTGTAACACCATGCAAAAGAGCAAACTGTCTTTTTCATTTTTGAAACCTACACTATTTCTTTAAAAATCTAATTTTGATAATAGCTGATAGAATCTTAAGTGCTGATGTAAATGGTTGACTATATTCATGAGGGACTGTGTGAGTAATTGCGTGCAAAGAAAAGAAGACTAATAGCTCTCTCCTGATGCTGAATGTTGCACGTGTTGTGTTGAACGTTCAAGTAAGTCCAAGTCCAAAAACAAACATATTTGTCAAACACCACTAATTGATAGTAAGAGAAGAAGGTAACACATTTGAAATGAATAAAGAATTTCCCCAGTGAATGTTTTCTTTTTTGTTTAAATAAAAACTAAACAAATCCCATCTGTTGCCTGCTAACTACTGACAATTATATAGTATTATATTATATTATATTATATTATATTATATTATATTATATTATATTGTCTTTAGCAGGTCTTAAAATTAGGTAAATACAACCTCAGATGAACCACAACACATGACATATTACTATGTCATTATTTATTTAACAAACAATAAAGTCAAAATGTAGAAGCCATGTGTGACAAACAGCTTATACAGCTTATGATTGCTTTGAGAACCACCACCTTTAACAGCAATTACTTGAAATAATCATTTTCTGTATGACTTTATCAGTCTCTCACATCGTTCTGCAGGAATTTTGGCTCACTCTTCTTTACAACATTGCTTAATTTCTTTGAGGTTTGTTAGCATTTGTTTATGCACAGCTCTCCTCAGGTCCTGCCACAGCATTTCAGTTGGGTTGAGGTCTGGACTTTGACTGGGCCAGTACAACACCTTAATTATTTTCTTTTTCAGCCATTATGTTGTAGATTTGCTGGTGTGCTTGGGATCATTGTCCTGTTGCATGACTCAAATTCCGGCCAAGCTTTAACTGTTGGACAGATGGCCTCACATTTGACTCTAGAATATTTGGTATACAGAGAAGTTCATGGTCGACTCATTGACTACAAGGTGCCCAGGTCTTATTGCTGCAAAACAAGCCCAAAGCATCACCCCTCCACCACTCTGCTTGAAAGTTGTTATGAGGTGTTTGTGCTGATATGTTTTGTGGCCAAACATCTCCACTTTGGTCTCTGTTCAAAGGACATCGTTCCAGAAGTCTTGCGGTTTGTTCAGATGCAACTTTGCAAAACTAAACCGTGCAGCCATGTTCTTTTTAGAGAGAAAAAGCTTCTCCTGGCAACCATTCCAAACATGCCATACTTGTCCAGTCTTTTTCTAATTGCACT